>NW_027363378.1:0-600000 GCF_046119375.1 Phyllobates terribilis | reverse complement strand
TTTTGCTTTTTCCTGCTCCTCTTAGCATGATAAAGAAGATTCAAAGAGAGTGAGATGCCAGCTACTTTCATTCAGTCAGTAGCTTCAATCATTTCTGGACGTTTTTCAATGGTAAAAATCAATGAATATTGTAAATGCACAAACAGTAATTTCTCCACATTGCAAGGTGCAATTCTGAAATTTTTTGCTTTTTCCTGCTCCTCTTAGCATGATAAAGAAGATTCAAAGAGAGTGAGATGCCAGCTCCTTTCATTCAGTCAGTAGCTTCAAACATTTCTGGTATATGAATAACATGATGTTTTTCAATGGCAAAAATCAATGAATATTGTAAATGCACAAACAGTAATTTCTCCGCATTGCAAGGTGCAATTCTGAAATTTTTTGCTTTTTCCTGCTCCTCTTAGCATGATAAAGAAGATTCAAAGAGAGTGAGATGCCAGCTCCTTTCATTCAGTCAGTAGCTTCAAACATTTCTGGTATATGAATAACATGATGTTTTTCAATGGCAAAAATCAATGAATATTGTAAATGCACAAACAGTAATTTCTCCGCATTGCAAGGTGCAAGTCTGAAATTTTTTGCTTTTTCCTGCTCCTCTTAGCATGATAAAGAAGATTCAAAGAGAGTGAGATGCCAGCTACTTTCATTCAGTCAGTAGCTTCAATCATTTCTGGACGTTTTTCAATGGTAAAAATCAATGAATATTGTAAATGCACAAACAGTAATTTCTCCACATTGCAAGGTGCAATTCTGAAATTTTTTGCTTTTTCCTGCTCCTCTTAGCATGATAAAGAAGATTCAAAGAGAGTGAGATGCCAGCTCCTTTCATTCAGTCAGTAGCTTCAAACATTTCTGGTATATGAATAACATGATGTTTTTCAATGGCAAAAATCAATGAATATTGTAAATGCACAAACAGTAATTTCTCCGCATTGCAAGGTGCAATTCTGAAATTTTTTGCTTTTTCCTGCTCCTCTTAGCATGATAAAGAAGATTCAAAGAGAGTGAGATGCCAGCTCCTTTCATTCAGTCAGTAGCTTCAATCATTTCTGGACGTTTTTCAATGGCAAAAATCAATGAATATTGTAAATGCACAAACAGTAATTTCTCCGCATTGCAAGGTGCAATTCTGAAATTTTTTGCTTTTTCCTGCTCCTCTTAGCATGATAAACAAGATTCAAAGAGAGTGAGATGCCAGCTCCTTTCATTCAGTCAGTAGCTTCAAACATTTCTGGTATATGAATAACATGATGTTTTTCAATGGCAAAAATCAATGAATATTGTAAATGCACAAACAGTAATTTCTCCGCATTGCAAGGTGCAATTCTGAAATTTTTTGCTTTTTCCTGCTCCTCTTAGCATGATAAAGAAGATTCAAAGAGAGTGAGATGCCAGCTCCTTTCATTCAGTCAGTAGCTTCAAACATTTCTGGTATATGAATAACATGATGTTTTTCAATGGCAAAAATCAATGAATATTGTAAATGCACAAACAGTAATTTCTCCGCATTGCAAGGTGCAAGTCTGAAATTTTTTGCTTTTTCCTGCTCCTCTTAGCATGATAAAGAAGATTCAAAGAGAGTGAGATGCCAGCTACTTTCATTCAGTCAGTAGCTTCAATCATTTCTGGACGTTTTTCAATGGTAAAAATCAATGAATATTGTAAATGCACAAACAGTAATTTCTCCACATTGCAAGGTGCAATTCTGAAATTTTTTGCTTTTTCCTGCTCCTCTTAGCATGATAAAGAAGATTCAAAGAGAGTGAGATGCCAGCTCCTTTCATTCAGTCAGTAGCTTCAAACATTTCTGGTATATGAATAACATGATGTTTTTCAATGGCAAAAATCAATGAATATTGTAAATGCACAAACAGTAATTTCTCCGCATTGCAAGGTGCAATTCTGAAATTTTTTGCTTTTTCCTGCTCCTCTTAGCATGATAAAGAAGATTCAAAGAGAGTGAGATGCCAGCTCCTTTCATTCAGTCAGTAGCTTCAAACATTTCTGGTATATGAATAACATGATGTTTTTCAATTGGAAAAATCAATGAATATTGTAAATGCACAAACAGTAATTTCTCCGCATTGCAAGGTGCAAGTCTGAAATTTTTTGCTTTTTCCTGCTCCTCTTAGCATGATAAAGAAGATTCAAAGAGAGTGAGATGCCAGCTACTTTCATTCAGTCAGTAGCTTCAATCATTTCTGGACGTTTTTCAATGGTAAAAATCAATGAATATTGTAAATGCACAAACAGTAATTTCTCCACATTGCAAGGTGCAATTCTGAAATTTTTTGCTTTTTCCTGCTCCTCTTAGCATGATAAAGAAGATTCAAAGAGAGTGAGATGCCAGCTCCTTTCATTCAGTCAGTAGCTTCAAACATTTCTGGTATATGAATAACATGATGTTTTTCAATGGCAAAAATCAATGAATATTGTAAATGCACAAACAGTAATTTCTCCGCATTGCAAGGTGCAATTCTGAAATTTTTTGCTTTTTCCTGCTCCTCTTAGCATGATAAAGAAGATTCAAAGAGAGTGAGATGCCAGCTCCTTTCATTCAGTCAGTAGCTTCAATCATTTCTGGATGTTTTTCAATGGCAAAAATCAATGAATATTGTAAATGCACAAACTGTAATTTCTCCGCATTGCAAGGTGCAATTCTGAAATTTTTTGCTTTTTCCTGCTCCTCTTAGCATGATAAAGAAGATTCAAAGAGAGTGAGATGCCAGCTCCTTTCATTCAGTCAGTAGCTTCAATCATTTCTGGATGTTTTTCAATGGCAAAAATCAATGAATATTGTAAATGCACAAACAGTAATTTCTCCGCATTGCAAGGTGCAATTCTGAAATTTTTTGCTTTTTCCTGCTCCTCTTAGCATGATAAACAAGATTCAAAGAGAGTGAGATGCCAGCTCCTTTCATTTAGTCAGTAGCTTCAATCATTTCTGGACGTTTTTCAATGGCAAAAATCAATGAATATTGTAAATGCACAAACAGTAATTTCTCCGCATTGCAAGGTGCAATTCTGAAATTTTTTGCTTTTTCCTGCTCCTCTTAGCATGATAAAGAAGATTCAAAGAGAGTGAGATGCCAGCTCCTTTCATTCAGTCAGTAGCTTCAATCATTTCTGGACGTTTTTCAATGGCAAAAATCAATGAATATTGTAAATGCACAAACAGTAATTTCTCCGCATTGCAAGGTGCAATTCTGAAATTTTTTGCTTTTTCCTGCTCCTCTTAGCATGATAAAGAAGATTCAAAGAGAGTGAGATGCCAGCTCCTTTCATTCAGTCAGTAGCTTCAAACATTTCTGGTATATGAATAACATGATGTTTTTCAATGGCAAAAATCAATGAATATTGTAAATGCACAAACAGTAATTTCTCCGCATTGCAAGGTGCAATTCTGAAATTTTTTGCTTTTTCCTGCTCCTCTTAGCATGATAAAGAAGATTCAAAGAGAGTGAGATGCCAGCTCCTTTCGTTCAGTCAGTAGCTTCAATCATTTCTGGATGTTTTTCAATGGCAAAAATCATTGAATATTATAAATGCACAAACAGTAATTTCTCCGCATTGCAAGGTGCAATTCTGAAATTTTTTGCTTTTTCCTGCTCCTCTTAGCATGATAAAGAAGATTCAAAGAGAGTGAGATGCCAGCTCCTTTCATTCAGTCAGTAGCTTCAAACATTTCTGGTATATGAATAACATGATGTTTTTCAATGGCAAAAATCAATGAATATTGTAAATGCACAAACAATAATTTCTCCGCATTGCAAGGTGCAATTCTGAAATTTTTTGCTTTTTCCTGCTCCTCTTAGCATGATAAAGAAGATTCAAAGAGACTGAGATGCCAGCTCCTTTCATTCAGTCAGTAGCTTCAATCATTTCTGGACGTTTTTCAGTGGCAAAAATCAATGAATATTGTAAATGCACAAACAGTAATTTCTCTGCATTGCAAGGTGCAATTCTGAAATTTTTTGCTTTTTCCTGCTCCTCTTAGCATGATAAAGAAGATTCAAAGAGAGTGAGATGCCAGCTCCTTTCATTCAGTCAGTAGCTTCAAACATTTCTGGTATATGAATAACATGATGTTTTTCAATGGCAAAAATCAATGAATATTGTAAATGCACAAACAGTAATTTCTCCGCATTGCAAGGTGCAAGTCTGAAATTTTTTGCTTTTTCCTGCTCCTCTTAGCATGATAAAGAAGATTCAAAGAGAGTGAGATGCCAGCTACTTTCATTCAGTCAGTAGCTTCAATCATTTCTGGACGTTTTTCAATGGTAAAAATCAATGAATATTGTAAATGCACAAACAGTAATTTCTCCACATTGCAAGGTGCAATTCTGAAATTTTTTGCTTTTTCCTGCTCCTCTTAGCATGATAAAGAAGATTCAAAGAGAGTGAGATGCCAGCTCCTTTCATTCAGTCAGTAGCTTCAAACATTTCTGGCATATGAATAACATGATGTTTTTCAATGGCAAAAATCAATGAATATTGTAAATGCACAAACAGTAATTTCTCCGCATTGCAAGGTGCAATTCTGAAATTTTTTGCTTTTTCCTGCTCCTCTTAGCATGATAAAGAAGATTCAAAGAGAGTGAGATGCCAGCTCCTTTCATTCAGTCAGTAGCTTCAAACATTTCTGGTATATGAATAACATGATGTTTTTCAATGGCAAAAATCAATGAATATTGTAAATGCACAAACAGTAATTTCTCCGCATTGCAAGGTGCAATTCTGAAATTTTTTGCTTTTTCCTGCTCCTCTTAGCATGATAAAGAAGATTCAAAGAGAGTGAGATGCCAGCTCCTTTCGTTCAGTCAGTAGCTTCAATCATTTCTGGACGTTTTTCAATGGCAAAAATCATTGAATATTATAAATGCACAAACAGTAATTTCTCCGCATTGCAAGGTGCAATTCTGAAATTTTTGCTTTTTCCTGCTCCTCTTAGCATGATAAAGAAGATTCAAAGAGAGTGAGATGCCAGCTCCTTTCATTCAGTCAGTAGCTTCAAACATTTCTGGTATATGAATAACATGATGTTTTTCAATGGCAAAAATCAATGAATATTGTAAATGCACAAACAGTAATTTCTCCGCATTGCAAGGTGCAAGTCTGAAATTTTTTGCTTTTTCCTGCTCCTCTTAGCATGATAAAGAAGATTCAAAGAGAGTGAGATGCCAGCTACTTTCATTCAGTCAGTAGCTTCAATCATTTCTGGACGTTTTTCAATGGTAAAAATCAATGAATATTGTAAATGCACAAACAGTAATTTCTCCACATTGCAAGGTGCAATTCTGAAATTTTTTGCTTTTTCCTGCTCCTCTTAGCATGATAAAGAAGATTCAAAGAGAGTGAGATGCCAGCTCCTTTCATTCAGTCAGTAGCTTCAAACATTTCTGGTATATGAATAACATGATGTTTTTCAATGGCAAAAATCAATGAATATTGTAAATGCACAAACAGTAATTTCTCCGCATTGCAAGGTGCAATTCTGAAATTTTTTGCTTTTTCCTGCTCCTCTTAGCATGATAAAGAAGATTCAAAGAGAGTGAGATGCCAGCTCCTTTCATTCAGTCAGTAGCTTCAATCATTTCTGGATGTTTTTCAATGGCAAAAATCAAAGAATATTGTAAATGCACAAACTGTTATTTCTCCGCATTGCAAGGTGCAATTCTGAAATTTTTTGCCTTTTCCTTCTCCTCTTAGCATGATAAAGAAGATTCAAAGAGAGTGAGATGCCAGCTCCTTTCATTCAGTCAGTAGCTTCAATCATTTCTGGACGTTTTTCAATGGCAAAAATCAATGAATATTGTAAATGCACAAACAGTAATTTCTCCGCATTGCAAGGTGCAATTCTGAAATTTTTTGCTTTTTCCTGCTCCTCTTAGCATGATAAAGAAGATTCAAAGAGAGTGAGATGCCATCTCCTTTCATTCAGTCAGTACCTTCAATCATTTCAGGACGTTTTTCAATGGCAAAAATCAATGAATATTGTAAATGCACAAACAGTAATTTCTCCGCATTGCAAGGTGCAATTCTGTAATTTTTTGCTTTTTCCCGCTCCTCTTAGCATGATAAAGAAGATTCAAAGAGAGTGAGGTGCCAGCTCCTTTCATTCAGTCAGTAGCTTCAAACATTTCTGGTATATGAATAACATGTTTTTCAATGGCAAAAATCAATGAATATTGTAAATGCACAAACAGTAATTTCTCCGCATTGCAAGGTGCAATTCTGAAATTTTTTGCTTTTTCCTGCTCCTCTTAGCATGATAAAGAAGATTCAAAGAGAGTGAGATGCCAGCTCCTTTCATTCAGTCAGTAGCTTCAATCATTTCTGGACGTTTTTCAATGGCAAAAATCAATGAATATTGTAAATGCACAAACAGTAATTTCTCCGCATTGCAAGGTGCAATTCTGAAATTTTTTGCTTTTTCCTGCTCCTCTTAGCATGATAAAGAAGATTCAAAGAGAGTGAGATGCCAGCTCCTTTCATTCAGTCAGTAGCTTCAATCATTTCTGGACGTTTTTCAATGGCAAAAATCAATGAATATTGTAAATGCACAAACAGTAATTTCTCCGCATTGCAAGGTGCAATTCTGAAATTTTTTGCTTTTTCCTGCTCCTCTTAGCATGATAAAGAAGATTCAAAGAGAGTGAGATGCCAGCTCCTTTCATTCAGTCAGTAGCTTCAAACATTTCTGGTATATGAATAACATGATGTTTTTCAATGGCAAAAATCAATGAATATTGTAAATGCACAAACAGTAATTTCTCCGCATTGCAAGGTGCAATTCTGAAATTTTTTGCTTTTTCCTGCTCCTCTTAGCATGATAAAGAAGATTCAAAGAGAGTGAGATGCCAGCTCCTTTCATTCAGTCAGTAGCTTCAAACATTTCTGGTATATGAATAACATGATGTTTTTCAATGGCAAAAATCAATGAATATTGTAAATGCACAAACAGTAATTTCTCCGCATTGCAAGGTGCAATTCTGAAATTTTTTGCTTTTTCCTGCTCCTCTTAGCATGATAAAGAAGATTCAAAGAGAGTGAGATGCCAGCTCCTTTCATTCAGTCAGTAGCTTCAATCATTTCTGGACGTTTTTCAATGGTAAAAATCAATGAATATTGTAAATGCACAAACAGTAATTTCTCCACATTGCAAGGTGCAATTCTGAAATTTTTTGCTTTTTCCTGCTCCTCTTAGCATGATAAAGAAGATTCAAAGAGAGTGAGATGCCAGCTCCTTTCATTCAGTCAGTAGCTTCAAACATTTCTGGTATATGAATAACATGATGTTTTTCAATGGCAAAAATCAATGAATATTGTAAATGCACAAACAGTAATTTCTCCGCATTGCAAGGTGCAATTCTGAAATTTTTTGCTTTTTCCTGCTCCTCTTAGCATGATAAAGAAGATTCAAAGAGAGTGAGATGCCAGCTCCTTTCATTCAGTCAGTAGCTTCAAACATTTCTGGTATATGAATAACATGATGTTTTTCAATGGCAAAAATCAATGAATATTGTAAATGCACAAACAGTAATTTCTCCGCATTGCAAGGTGCAATTCTGAAATTTTTTGCTTTTTCCTGCTCCACTTAGCATGATAAAGAAGATTCAAAGAGAGTGAGATGCCAGCTCCTTTCATTCAGTCAGTAGCTTCAATCATTTCTGGACGTTTTTCAATGGCAAAAATCAACGAATATTGTAAATGCACAAACAGTAATTTCTCCGCATTGCAAGGTGCAATTCTGAAATTTTTTGCTTTTTCCTGCTCCTCTTAGCATGATAAAGAAGATTCAAAGAGAGTGAGATGCCAGCTCCTTTCATTCAGTCAGTAGCTTCAATCATTTCTGGACGTTTTTCAATGGCAAAAATCAATGAATATTGTAAATGCACAAACTGTAATTTCTCCGCATTGCAAGGTGCAATTCTGAAATTTTTTGCTTTTTCCTGCTCCTCTTAGCATGATAAAGAAGATTCAAAGAGAGTGAGATGCCAGCTCCTTTCATTCAGTCAGTAGCTTCAATCATTTCTGGACGTTTTTCAATGGCAAAAATCAATGAATATTGTAAATGCACAAACAGTAATTTCTCCGCATTGCAAGGTGCAATTCTGAAATTTTTTGCTTTTTCCTGCTCCTCTTAGCATGATAAAGAAGATTCAAAGAGAGTGATATGCCAGCTCCTTTCATTCAGTCAGTACCTTCAATCATTTCTGGACGTTTTTCAATGGCAAAACTCAATGAATATTGTAAATGCACAAACAGTAATTTCTCCGCATTGCAAGGTGCAATTCTGAAATTTTTTGCTTTTTCCTGCTCCTCTTAGCATGATAAAGAAGATTCAAAGAGAGTGAGATGCCAGCTCCTTTCATTCAGTCAGTAGCTTCAAACATTTCTGGTATATGAATAACATGATGTTTTTCAATGGCAAAAATCAATGAATATTGTAAATGCACAAACAGTAATTTCTCCGCATTGCAAGGTGCAAGTCTGAAATTTTTTGCTTTTTCCTGCTCCTCTTAGCATGATAAAGAAGAATCAAAGAGAGTGAGATGCCAGCTCCTTTCATTCAGTCAGTAGCTTCAAACATTTCTGGTATATGAATAACATGATGTTTTTCAATGGCAAAAATCAATGAATATTGTAAATGCACAAACAGTAATTTCTCCGCATTGCAAGGTGCAAGTCTGAAATTTTTTGCTTTTTCCTGCTCCTCTTAGCATGATAAAGAAGATTCAAAGAGAGTGAGATGCCAGCTACTTTCATTCAGTCAGTAGCTTCAATCATTTCTGGACGTTTTTCAATGGTAAAAATCAATGAATATTGTAAATGCACAAACAGTAATTTCTCCACATTGCAAGGTGCAATTCTGAAATTTTTTGCTTTTTCCTGCTCCTCTTAGCATGATAAAGAAGATTCAAAGAGATTGAGATGCCAGCTTCTTTCATTCAGTCAGTAGCTTCAAACATTTCTGGTATATGAATAACATGATGTTTTTCAATGGCAAAAATCAATGAATATTGTAAATGCACAAACAGTAATTTCTCCGCATTGCAAGGTGCAATTCTGAAATTTTTTGCTTTTTCCTGCTCCTCTTAGCATGATAAAGAAGATTCAAAGAGTGTGAGATGCCAGCTCCTTTCATTCAGTCAGTAGCTTCAATCATTTCTGGATGTTTTTCAATGGCAAAAATCAATGAATATTGTAAATGCACAAACTGTAATTTCTCCGCATTGCAAGGTGTAATTCTGAAATTTTTTGCTTTTTCCTGCTCCTCTTAGCATGATAAAGAAGATTCAAAGAGAGTGAGATGCCAGCTCCTTTCATTCAGTCAGTAGCTTCAATCATTTCTGGACGTTTTTCAATGGCAAAAATCAATGAATATTGTAAATGCACAAACAGTAATTTCTCCGCATTGCAAGGTGCAATTCTGAATTTTTTTCCTTTTTCCTGCTCCTCTTAGCATGATAAAGAAGATTCAAAGAGAGTGAGATGCCAGCTACTTTCATTCAGTCAGTAGCTTCAATCATTTCTGGACGTTTTTCAATGGTAAAAATCAATGAATATTGTAAATGCACAAACAGTAATTTCTCCACATTGCAAGGTGCAATTCTGAAATTTTTTGCTTTTTCCTGCTCCTCTTAGCATGATAAAGAAGATTCAAAGAGAGTGAGATGCCAGCTCCTTTCATTCAGTCAGTAGCTTCAAACATTTCTGGTATATGAATAACATGATGTTTTTCAATGGCAAAAATCAATGAATATTGTAAATGCACAAACAGTAATTTCTCCGCATTGCAAGGTGCAATTCTGAAATTTTTTGCTTTTTCCTGCTCCTCTTAGCATGATAAAGAAGATTCAAAGAGAGTGAGATGCCAGCTCCTTTCATTCAGTCAGTAGCTTCAAACATTTCTGGTATATGAATAACATGATGTTTTTCAATGGCAAAAATCAATGAATATTGTAAATGCACAAACAGTAATTTCTCCGCATTGCAAGGTGCAATTCTGAAATTTTTTGCTTTTTCCTGCTCCTCTTAGCATGATAAAGAAGATTCAAAGAGAGTGAGATGCCAGCTCCTTTCATTCAGTGAGTAGCTTCAATCATTTCTGGACGTTTTTCAATGGTAAAAATCAATGAATATTGTAAATGCACAAACAGTAATTTCTCCACATTGCAAGGTGCAATTCTGAAATTTTTTGCTTTTTCCTGCTCCTCTTAGCATGATAAAGAAGATTCAAAGAGAGTGAGATGCCAGCTCCTTTCATTCAGTCAGTAGCTTCAAACATTTCTGGTATATGAATAACATGATGTTTTTCAATGGCAAAAATCAATGAATATTGTAAATGCACAAACAGTAATTTCTCCGCATTGCAAGGTGCAAGTCTGAAATTTTTTGCTTTTTCCTGCTCCTCTTAGCATGATAAAGAAGATTCAAAGAGAGTGAGATGCCAGCTACTTTCATTCAGTCAGTAGCTTCAATCATTTCTGGACGTTTTTCAATGGTAAAAATCAATGAATATTGTAAATGCACAAACAGTAATTTCTCCACATTGCAAGGTGCAATTCTGAAATTTTTTGCTTTTTCCTGCTCCTCTTAGCATGATAAAGAAGATTCAAAGAGAGTGAGATGCCAGCTCCTTTCATTCAGTCAGTAGCTTCAAACATTTCTGGTATATGAATAACATGATGTTTTTCAATGGCAAAAATCAATGAATATTGTAAATGCACAAACAGTAATTTCTCCGCATTGCAAGGTGCAATTCTGAAATTTTTTGCTTTTTCCTGCTCCTCTTAGCATGATAAAGAAGATTCAAAGAGAGTGAGATGCCAGCTCCTTTCATTCAGTCAGTAGCTTCAATCATTTCTGGATGTTTTTCAATGGCAAAAATCAATGAATATTGTAAATGCACAAACTGTAATTTCTCCGCATTGCAAGGTGCAATTCTGAAATTTTTTGCTTTTTCCTGCTCCTCTTAGCATGATAAAGAAGATTCAAAGAGAGTGAGATGCCAGCTCCTTTCATTCAGTCAGTAGCTTCAATCATTTCTGGACGTTTTTCAATGGCAAAAATCAATGAATATTGTAAATGCACAAACAGTAATTTCTCCGCATTGCAAGGTGCAATTCTGAAATTTTTTGCTTTTTCCTGCTCCTCTTAGCATGATAAACAAGATTCAAAGAGAGTGAGATGCCAGCTCCTTTCATTTAGTCAGTAGCTTCAATCATTTCTGGACGTTTTTCAATGGCAAAAATCAATGAATATTGTAAATGCACAAACAGTAATTTCTCCGCATTGCAAGGTGCAATTCTGAAATTTTTTGCTTTTTCCTGCTCCTCTTAGCATGATAAAGAAGATTCAAAGAGAGTGAGATGCCAGCTCCTTTCATTCAGTCAGTAGCTTCAATCATTTCTGGACGTTTTTCAATGGCAAAAATCAATGAATATTGTAAATGCACAAACAGTAATTTCTCCGCATTGCAAGGTGCAATTCTGAAATTTTTTGCTTTTTCCTGCTCCTCTTAGCATGATAAAGAAGATTCAAAGAGAGTGAGATGCCAGCTCCTTTCATTCAGTCAGTAGCTTCAAACATTTCTGGTATATGAATAACATGATGTTTTTCAATGGCAAAAATCAATGAATATTGTAAATGCACAAACAGTAATTTCTCCGCATTGCAAGGTGCAATTCTGAAATTTTTTGCTTTTTCCTGCTCCTCTTAGCATGATAAAGAAGATTCAAAGAGAGTGAGATGCCAGCTCCTTTCGTTCAGTCAGTAGCTTCAATCATTTCTGGATGTTTTTCAATGGCAAAAATCATTGAATATTATAAATGCACAAACAGTAATTTCTCCGCATTGCAAGGTGCAATTCTGAAATTTTTTGCTTTTTCCTGCTCCTCTTAGCATGATAAAGAAGATTCAAAGAGAGTGAGATGCCAGCTCCTTTCATTCAGTCAGTAGCTTCAAACATTTCTGGTATATGAATAACATGATGTTTTTCAATGGCAAAAATCAATGAATATTGTAAATGCACAAACAATAATTTCTCCGCATTGCAAGGTGCAATTCTGAAATTTTTTGCTTTTTCCTGCTCCTCTTAGCATGATAAAGAAGATTCAAAGAGACTGAGATGCCAGCTCCTTTCATTCAGTCAGTAGCTTCAATCATTTCTGGACGTTTTTCAGTGGCAAAAATCAATGAATATTGTAAATGCACAAACAGTAATTTCTCTGCATTGCAAGGTGCAATTCTGAAATTTTTTGCTTTTTCCTGCTCCTCTTAGCATGATAAAGAAGATTCAAAGAGAGTGAGATGCCAGCTCCTTTCATTCAGTCAGTAGCTTCAAACATTTCTGGTATATGAATAACATGATGTTTTTCAATGGCAAAAATCAATGAATATTGTAAATGCACAAACAGTAATTTCTCCGCATTGCAAGGTGCAAGTCTGAAATTTTTTGCTTTTTCCTGCTCCTCTTAGCATGATAAAGAAGATTCAAAGAGAGTGAGATGCCAGCTACTTTCATTCAGTCAGTAGCTTCAATCATTTCTGGACGTTTTTCAATGGTAAAAATCAATGAATATTGTAAATGCACAAACAGTAATTTCTCCACATTGCAAGGTGCAATTCTGAAATTTTTTGCTTTTTCCTGCTCCTCTTAGCATGATAAAGAAGATTCAAAGAGAGTGAGATGCCAGCTCCTTTCATTCAGTCAGTAGCTTCAAACATTTCTGGTATATGAATAACATGATGTTTTTCAATGGCAAAAATCAATGAATATTGTAAATGCACAAACAGTAATTTCTCCGCATTGCAAGGTGCAATTCTGAAATTTTTTGCTTTTTCCTGCTCCTCTTAGCATGATAAAGAAGATTCAAAGAGAGTGAGATGCCAGCTCCTTTCATTCAGTCAGTAGCTTCAAACATTTCTGGTATATGAATAACATGATGTTTTTCAATGGCAAAAATCAATGAATATTGTAAATGCACAAACAGTAATTTCTCCGCATTGCAAGGTGCAATTCTGAAATTTTTTGCTTTTTCCTGCTCCTCTTAGCATGATAAAGAAGATTCAAAGAGAGTGAGATGCCAGCTCCTTTCGTTCAGTCAGTAGCTTCAATCATTTCTGGACGTTTTTCAATGGCAAAAATCATTGAATATTATAAATGCACAAACAGTAATTTCTCCGCATTGCAAGGTGCAATTCTGAAATTTTTGCTTTTTCCTGCTCCTCTTAGCATGATAAAGAAGATTCAAAGAGAGTGAGATGCCAGCTCCTTTCATTCAGTCAGTAGCTTCAAACATTTCTGGTATATGAATAACATGATGTTTTTCAATGGCAAAAATCAATGAATATTGTAAATGCACAAACAGTAATTTCTCCGCATTGCAAGGTGCAAGTCTGAAATTTTTTGCTTTTTCCTGCTCCTCTTAGCATGATAAAGAAGATTCAAAGAGAGTGAGATGCCAGCTACTTTCATTCAGTCAGTAGCTTCAATCATTTCTGGACGTTTTTCAATGGTAAAAATCAATGAATATTGTAAATGCACAAACAGTAATTTCTCCACATTGCAAGGTGCAATTCTGAAATTTTTTGCTTTTTCCTGCTCCTCTTAGCATGATAAAGAAGATTCAAAGAGAGTGAGATGCCAGCTCCTTTCATTCAGTCAGTAGCTTCAAACATTTCTGGTATATGAATAACATGATGTTTTTCAATGGCAAAAATCAATGAATATTGTAAATGCACAAACAGTAATTTCTCCGCATTGCAAGGTGCAATTCTGAAATTTTTTGCTTTTTCCTGCTCCTCTTAGCATGATAAAGAAGATTCAAAGAGAGTGAGATGCCAGCTCCTTTCATTCAGTCAGTAGCTTCAATCATTTCTGGATGTTTTTCAATGGCAAAAATCAAAGAATATTGTAAATGCACAAACTGTTATTTCTCCGCATTGCAAGGTGCAATTCTGAAATTTTTTGCCTTTTCCTTCTCCTCTTAGCATGATAAAGAAGATTCAAAGAGAGTGAGATGCCAGCTCCTTTCATTCAGTCAGTAGCTTCAATCATTTCTGGACGTTTTTCAATGGCAAAAATCAATGAATATTGTAAATGCACAAACAGTAATTTCTCCGCATTGCAAGGTGCAATTCTGAAATTTTTTGCTTTTTCCTGCTCCTCTTAGCATGATAAAGAAGATTCAAAGAGAGTGAGATGCCATCTCCTTTCATTCAGTCAGTACCTTCAATCATTTCAGGACGTTTTTCAATGGCAAAAATCAATGAATATTGTAAATGCACAAACAGTAATTTCTCCGCATTGCAAGGTGCAATTCTGTAATTTTTTGCTTTTTCCCGCTCCTCTTAGCATGATAAAGAAGATTCAAAGAGAGTGAGGTGCCAGCTCCTTTCATTCAGTCAGTAGCTTCAAACATTTCTGGTATATGAATAACATGTTTTTCAATGGCAAAAATCAATGAATATTGTAAATGCACAAACAGTAATTTCTCCGCATTGCAAGGTGCAATTCTGAAATTTTTTGCTTTTTCCTGCTCCTCTTAGCATGATAAAGAAGATTCAAAGAGAGTGAGATGCCAGCTCCTTTCATTCAGTCAGTAGCTTCAATCATTTCTGGACGTTTTTCAATGGCAAAAATCAATGAATATTGTAAATGCACAAACAGTAATTTCTCCGCATTGCAAGGTGCAATTCTGAAATTTTTTGCTTTTTCCTGCTCCTCTTAGCATGATAAAGAAGATTCAAAGAGAGTGAGATGCCATCTCCTTTCATTCAGTCAGTAGCTTCAATCATTTCTGGACGTTTTTCAATGGCAAAAATCAATGAATATTGTAAATGCACAAACAGTAATTTCTCCGCATTGCAAGGTGCAATTCTGAAATTTTTTGCTTTTTCCTGCTCCTCTTAGCATGATAAAGAAGATTCAAAGAGAGTGAGATGCCAGCTCCTTTCATTCAGTCAGTAGCTTCAAACATTTCTGGTATATGAATAACATGATGTTTTTCAATGGCAAAAATCAATGAATATTGTATATGCACAAACAGTAATTTCTCCGCATTGCAAGGTGCAATTCTGAAATTTTTTGCTTTTTCCTGCTCCTCTTAGCATGATAAAGAAGATTCAAAGAGAGTGAGATGCCAGCTCCTTTCATTCAGTCAGTAGCTTCAAACATTTCTGGTATATGAATAACATGATGTTTTTCAATGGCAAAAATCAATGAATATTGTAAATGCACAAACAGTAATTTCTCCGCATTGCAAGGTGCAATTCTGAAATTTTTTGCTTTTTCCTGCTCCACTTAGCATGATAAAGAAGATTCAAAGAGAGTGAGATGCCAGCTCCTTTCATTCAGTCAGTAGCTTCAATCATTTCTGGACGTTTTTCAATGGCAAAAATCAACGAATATTGTAAATGCACAAACAGTAATTTCTCCGCATTGCAAGGTGCAATTCTGAAATTTTTTGCTTTTTCCTGCTCCTCTTAGCATGATAAAGAAGATTCAAAGAGAGTGAGATGCCAGCTCCTTTCATTCAGTCAGTAGCTTCAATCATTTCTGGACGTTTTTCAATGGCAAAAATCAATGAATATTGTAAATGCACAAACTGTAATTTCTCCGCATTGCAAGGTGCAATTCTGAAATTTTTTGCTTTTTCCTGCTCCTCTTAGCATGATAAAGAAGATTCAAAGAGAGTGAGATGCCAGCTCCTTTCATTCAGTCAGTAGCTTCAATCATTTCTGGACGTTTTTCAATGGCAAAAATCAATGAATATTGTAAATGCACAAACAGTAATTTCTCCGCATTGCAAGGTGCAATTCTGAAATTTTTTGCTTTTTCCTGCTCCTCTTAGCATGATAAAGAAGATTCAAAGAGAGTGATATGCCAGCTCCTTTCATTCAGTCAGTACCTTCAATCATTTCTGGACGTTTTTCAATGGCAAAACTCAATGAATATTGTAAATGCACAAACAGTAATTTCTCCGCATTGCAAGGTGCAATTCTGAAATTTTTTGCTTTTTCCTGCTCCTCTTAGCATGATAAAGAAGATTCAAAGAGAGTGAGATGCCAGCTCCTTTCATTCAGTCAGTAGCTTCAAACATTTCTGGTATATGAATAACATGATGTTTTTCAATGGCAAAAATCAATGAATATTGTAAATGCACAAACAGTAATTTCTCCGCATTGCAAGGTGCAAGTCTGAAATTTTTTGCTTTTTCCTGCTCCTCTTAGCATGATAAAGAAGAATCAAAGAGAGTGAGATGCCAGCTCCTTTCATTCAGTCAGTAGCTTCAAACATTTCTGGTATATGAATAACATGATGTTTTTCAATGGCAAAAATCAATGAATATTGTAAATGCACAAACAGTAATTTCTCCGCATTGCAAGGTGCAAGTCTGAAATTTTTTGCTTTTTCCTGCTCCTCTTAGCATGATAAAGAAGATTCAAAGAGAGTGAGATGCCAGCTACTTTCATTCAGTCAGTAGCTTCAATCATTTCTGGACGTTTTTCAATGGTAAAAATCAATGAATATTGTAAATGCACAAACAGTAATTTCTCCACATTGCAAGGTGCAATTCTGAAATTTTTTGCTTTTTCCTGCTCCTCTTAGCATGATAAAGAAGATTCAAAGAGATTGAGATGCCAGCTTCTTTCATTCAGTCAGTAGCTTCAAACATTTCTGGTATATGAATAACATGATGTTTTTCAATGGCAAAAATCAATGAATATTGTAAATGCACAAACAGTAATTTCTCCGCATTGCAAGGTGCAATTCTGAAATTTTTTGCTTTTTCCTGCTCCTCTTAGCATGATAAAGAAGATTCAAAGAGTGTGAGATGCCAGCTCCTTTCATTCAGTCAGTAGCTTCAATCATTTCTGGATGTTTTTCAATGGCAAAAATCAATGAATATTGTAAATGCACAAACTGTAATTTCTCCGCATTGCAAGGTGTAATTCTGAAATTTTTTGCTTTTTCCTGCTCCTCTTAGCATGATAAAGAAGATTCAAAGAGAGTGAGATGCCAGCTCCTTTCATTCAGTCAGTAGCTTCAATCATTTCTGGACGTTTTTCAATGGCAAAAATCAATGAATATTGTAAATGCACAAACAGTAATTTCTCCGCATTGCAAGGTGCAATTCTGAATTTTTTTCCTTTTTCCTGCTCCTCTTAGCATGATAAAGAAGATTCAAAGAGAGTGAGATGCCAGCTACTTTCATTCAGTCAGTAGCTTCAATCATTTCTGGACGTTTTTCAATGGTAAAAATCAATGAATATTGTAAATGCACAAACAGTAATTTCTCCACATTGCAAGGTGCAATTCTGAAATTTTTTGCTTTTTCCTGCTCCTCTTAGCATGATAAAGAAGATTCAAAGAGAGTGAGATGCCAGCTCCTTTCATTCAGTCAGTAGCTTCAAACATTTCTGGTATATGAATAACATGATGTTTTTCAATGGCAAAAATCAATGAATATTGTAAATGCACAAACAGTAATTTCTCCGCATTGCAAGGTGCAATTCTGAAATTTTTTGCTTTTTCCTGCTCCTCTTAGCATGATAAAGAAGATTCAAAGAGAGTGAGATGCCAGCTCCTTTCATTCAGTCAGTAGCTTCAAACATTTCTGGTATATGAATAACATGATGTTTTTCAATGGCAAAAATCAATGAATATTGTAAATGCACAAACAGTAATTTCTCCGCATTGCAAGGTGCAATTCTGAAATTTTTTGCTTTTTCCTGCTCCTCTTAGCATGATAAAGAAGATTCAAAGAGAGTGAGATGCCAGCTCCTTTCATTCAGTGAGTAGCTTCAATCATTTCTGGACGTTTTTCAATGGTAAAAATCAATGAATATTGTAAATGCACAAACAGTAATTTCTCCACATTGCAAGGTGCAATTCTGAAATTTTTTGCTTTTTCCTGCTCCTCTTAGCATGATAAAGAAGATTCAAAGAGAGTGAGATGCCAGCTCCTTTCATTCAGTCAGTAGCTTCAAACATTTCTGGTATATGAATAACATGATGTTTTTCAATGGCAAAAATCAATGAATATTGTAAATGCACAAACAGTAATTTCTCCGCATTGCAAGGTGCAATTCTGAATTTTTTTGCTTTTTCCTGCTCCTCTTAGCATGATAAAGAAGATTCAAAGAGAGTGAGATGCCAGCTCCTTTCATTCAGTCAGTAGCTTCAAACATTTCTGGTATATGAATAACATGATGTTTTTCAATGGCAAAAATCAATGAATATTGTAAATGCACAAACAGTAATTTCTCCGCATTGCAAGGTGCAATTCTGAAATTTTTTGCTTTTTCCTGCTCCACTTAGCATGATAAAGAAGATTCAAAGAGAGTGAGATGCCAGCTCCTTTCATTCAGTCAGTAGCTTCAATCATTTCTGGACGTTTTTCAATGGCAAAAATCAACGAATATTGTAAATGCACAAACAGTAATTTCTCCGCATTGCAAGGTGCAATTCTGAAATTTTTTGCTTTTTCCTGCTCCTCTTAGCATGATAAAGAAGATTCAAAGAGAGTGAGATGCCAGCTCCTTTCATTCAGTCAGTAGCTTCAATCATTTCTGGACGTTTTTCAATGGCAAAAATCAATGAATATTGTAAATGCACAAACTGTAATTTCTCCGCATTGCAAGGTGCAATTCTGAAATTTTTTGCTTTTTCCTGCTCCTCTTAGCATGATAAAGAAGATTCAAAGAGAGTGAGATGCCAGCTCCTTTCATTCAGTCAGTAGCTTCAATCATTTCTGGACGTTTTTCAATGGCAAAAATCAATGAATATTGTAAATGCACAAACAGTAATTTCTCCGCATTGCAAGGTGCAATTCTGAAATTTTTTGCTTTTTCCTGCTCCTCTTAGCATGATAAAGAAGATTCAAAGAGAGTGAGATGCCAGCTCCTTTCATTCAGTCAGTACCTTCAATCATTTCTGGACGTTTTTCAATGGCAAAAATCAATGAATATTGTAAATGCACAAACAGTAATTTCTCCGCATTGCAAGGTGCAATTCTGAAATTTTTTGCTTTTTCCTGCTCCTCTTAGCATGATAAAGAAGATTCAAAGAGAGTGAGATGCCAGCTCCTTTCATTCAGTCAGTAGCTTCAAACATTTCTGGTATATGAATAACATGATGTTTTTCAATGGCAAAAATCAATGAATATTGTAAATGCACAAACAGTAATTTCTCCGCATTGCAAGGTGCAAGTCTGAAATTTTTTGCTTTTTCCTGCTCCTCTTAGCATGATAAAGAAGATTCAAAGAGAGTGAGATGCCAGCTCCTTTCATTCAGTCAGTAGCTTCAAACATTTCTGGTATATGAATAACATGATGTTTTTCAATGGCAAAAATCAATGAATATTGTAAATGCACAAACAGTAATTTCTCCGCATTGCAAGGTGCAAGTCTGAAATTTTTTGCTTTTTCCTGCTCCTCTTAGCATGATAAAGAAGATTCAAAGAGAGTGAGATGCCAGCTACTTTCATTCAGTCAGTAGCTTCAATCATTTCTGGACGTTTTTCAATGGTAAAAATCAATGAATATTGTAAATGCACAAACAGTAATTTCTCCACATTGCAAGGTGCAATTCTGAAATTTTTTGCTTTTTCCTGCTCCTCTTAGCATGATAAAGAAGATTCAAAGAGATTGAGATGCCAGCTCCTTTCATTCAGTCAGTAGCTTCAAACATTTCTGGTATATGAATAACATGATGTTTTTCAATGGCAAAAATCAATGAATATTGTAAATGCACAAACAGTAATTTCTCCGCATTGCAAGGTGCAATTCTGAAATTTTTTGCTTTTTCCTGCTCCTCTTAGCATGATAAAGAAGATTCAAAGAGAGTGAGATGCCAGCTCCTTTCATTCAGTCAGTAGCTTCAATCATTTCTGGATGTTTTTCAATGGCAAAAATCAATGAATATTGTAAATGCACAAACTGTAATTTCTCCGCATTGCAAGGTGCAATTCTGAAATTTTTTGCTTTTTCCTGCTCCTCTTAGCATGATAAAGAAGATTCAAAGAGAGTGAGATGCCAGCTCCTTTCATTCAGTCAGTAGCTTCAATCATTTCTGGACGTTTTTCAATGGCAAAAATCAATGAATATTGTAAATGCACAAACAGTAATTTCTCCGCATTGCAAGGTGCAATTCTGAAATTTTTTGCTTTTTCCTGCTCCTCTTAGCATGATAAAGAAGATTCAAAGAGAGTGAGATGCCAGCTCCTTTCATTCAGTCAGTACCTTCAATCATTTCTGGACGTTTTTCAATGGCAAAAATCAATGAATATTGTAAATGCACAAACAGTAATTTCTCCGCATTGCAAGGTGCAATTCTGAAATTTTTTGCTTTTTCCCGCTCCTCTTAGCATGATAAAGAAGATTCAAAGAGAGTGAGGTGCCAGCTCCTTTCATTCAGTCAGTAGCTTCAAACATTTCTGGTATATGAATAACATGTTTTTCAATGGCAAAAATCAATGAATATTGTAAATGCACAAACAGTAATTTCTCCGCATTGCAAGGTGCAATTCTGAAATTTTTTGCTTTTTCCTGCTCCTCTTAGCATGATAAAGAAGATTCAAAGAGAGTGAGATGCCAGCTCCTTTCATTCAGTCAGTAGCTTCAATCATTTCTGGACGTTTTTCAATGGCAAAAATCAATGAATATTGTAAATGCACAAACAGTAATTTCTCCGCATTGCAAGGTGCAATTCTGAAATTTTTTGCTTTTTCCTGCTCCTCTTAGCATGATAAAGAAGATTCAAAGAGAGTGATATGCCAGCTCCTTTCATTCAGTCAGTACCTTCAATCATTTCTGGACGTTTTTCAATGGCAAAACTCAATGAATATTGTAAATGCACAAACAGTAATTTCTCCGTATTGCAAGGTGCAATTCTGAAATTTTTTGCTTTTTCCTGCTCCTCTTAGCATGATAAAGAAGATTCAAAGAGAGTGAGATGCCAGCTCCTTTCATTCAGTCAGTAGCTTCAAACATTTCTGGTATATGAATAACATGATGTTTTTCAATGGCAAAAATCAATGAATATTGTAAATGCACAAACAGTAATTTCTCCGCATTGCAAGGTGCAAGTCTGAAATTTTTTGCTTTTTCCTGCTCCTCTTAGCATGATAAAGAAGAATCAAAGAGAGTGAGATGCCAGCTCCTTTCATTCAGTCAGTAGCTTCAAACATTTCTGGTATATGAATAACATGATGTTTTTCAATGGCAAAAATCAATGAATATTGTAAATGCACAAACAGTAATTTCTCCGCATTGCAAGGTGCAAGTCTGAAATTTTTTGCTTTTTCCTGCTCCTCTTAGCATGATAAAGAAGATTCAAAGAGAGTGAGATGCCAGCTACTTTCATTCAGTCAGTAGCTTCAATCATTTCTGGACGTTTTTCAATGGTAAAAATCAATGAATATTGTAAATGCACAAACAGTAATTTCTCCACATTGCAAGGTGCAATTCTGAAATTTTTTGCTTTTTCCTGCTCCTCTTAGCATGATAAAGAAGATTCAAAGAGATTGAGATGCCAGCTTCTTTCATTCAGTCAGTAGCTTCAAACATTTCTGGTATATGAATAACATGATGTTTTTCAATGGCAAAAATCAATGAATATTGTAAATGCACAAACAGTAATTTCTCCGCATTGCAAGGTGCAATTCTGAAATTTTTTGCTTTTTCCTGCTCCTCTTAGCATGATAAAGAAGATTCAAAGAGAGTGAGATGCCAGCTCCTTTCATTCAGTCAGTAGCTTCAATCATTTCTGGATGTTTTTCAATGGCAAAAATCAATGAATATTGTAAATGCACAAACTGTAATTTCTCCGCATTGCAAGGTGCAATTCTGAAATTTTTTGCTTTTTCCTGCTCCTCTTAGCATGATAAAGAAGATTCAAAGAGAGTGAGATGCCAGCTCCTTTCATTCAGTCAGTAGCTTCAATCATTTCTGGACGTTTTTCAATGGCAAAAATCAATGAATATTGTAAATGCACAAACAGTAATTTCTCCGCATTGCAAGGTGCAATTCTGAATTTTTTTGCTTTTTCCTGCTCCTCTTAGCATGATAAAGAAGATTCAAAGAGAGTGAGATGCCAGCTACTTTCATTCAGTCAGTAGCTTCAATCATTTCTGGACGTTTTTCAATGGTAAAAATCAATGAATATTGTAAATGCACAAACAGTAATTTCTCCACATTGCAAGGTGCAATTCTGAAATTTTTTGCTTTTTCCTGCTCCTCTTAGCATGATAAAGAAGATTCAAAGAGAGTGAGATGCCAGCTCCTTTCATTCAGTCAGTAGCTTCAAACATTTCTGGTATATGAATAACATGATGTTTTTCAATGGCAAAAATCAATGAATATTGTAAATGCACAAACAGTAATTTCTCCGCATTGCAAGGTGCAATTCTGAAATTTTTTGCTTTTTCCTGCTCCTCTTAGCATGATAAAGAAGATTCAAAGAGAGTGAGATGCCAGCTCCTTTCATTCAGTCAGTAGCTTCAAACATTTCTGGTATATGAATAACATGATGTTTTTCAATGGCAAAAATCAATGAATATTGTAAATGCACAAACAGTAATTTCTCCGCATTGCAAGGTGCAATTCTGAAATTTTTTGCTTTTTCCTGCTCCTCTTAGCATGATAAAGAAGATTCAAAGAGAGTGAGATGCCAGCTCCTTTCATTCAGTGAGTAGCTTCAATCATTTCTGGACGTTTTTCAATGGTAAAAATCAATGAATATTGTAAATGCACAAACAGTAATTTCTCCACATTGCAAGGTGCAATTCTGAAATTTTTTGCTTTTTCCTGCTCCTCTTAGCATGATAAAGAAGATTCAAAGAGAGTGAGATGCCAGCTCCTTTCATTCAGTCAGTAGCTTCAAACATTTCTGGTATATGAATAACATGATGTTTTTCAATGGCAAAAATCAATGAATATTGTAAATGCACAAACAGTAATTTCTCCGCATTGCAAGGTGCAATTCTGAATTTTTTTGCTTTTTCCTGCTCCTCTTAGCATGATAAAGAAGATTCAAAGAGAGTGAGATGCCAGCTCCTTTCATTCAGTCAGTAGCTTCAAACATTTCTGGTATATGAATAACATGATGTTTTTCAATGGCAAAAATCAATGAATATTGTAAATGCACAAACAGTAATTTCTCCGCATTGCAAGGTGCAATTCTGAAATTTTTTGCTTTTTCCTGCTCCACTTAGCATGATAAAGAAGATTCAAAGAGAGTGAGATGCCAGCTCCTTTCATTCAGTCAGTAGCTTCAATCATTTCTGGACGTTTTTCAATGGCAAAAATCAACGAATATTGTAAATGCACAAACAGTAATTTCTCCGCATTGCAAGGTGCAATTCTGAAATTTTTTGCTTTTTCCTGCTCCTCTTAGCATGATAAAGAAGATTCAAAGAGAGTGAGATGCCAGCTCCTTTCATTCAGTCAGTAGCTTCAATCATTTCTGGACGTTTTTCAATGGCAAAAATCAATGAATATTGTAAATGCACAAACTGTAATTTCTCCGCATTGCAAGGTGCAATTCTGAAATTTTTTGCTTTTTCCTGCTCCTCTTAGCATGATAAAGAAGATTCAAAGAGAGTGAGATGCCAGCTCCTTTCATTCAGTCAGTAGCTTCAATCATTTCTGGACGTTTTTCAATGGCAAAAATCAATGAATATTGTAAATGCACAAACAGTAATTTCTCCGCATTGCAAGGTGCAATTCTGAAATTTTTTGCTTTTTCCTGCTCCTCTTAGCATGATAAAGAAGATTCAAAGAGAGTGAGATGCCAGCTCCTTTCATTCAGTCAGTACCTTCAATCATTTCTGGACGTTTTTCAATGGCAAAAATCAATGAATATTGTAAATGCACAAACAGTAATTTCTCCGCATTGCAAGGTGCAATTCTGAAATTTTTTGCTTTTTCCTGCTCCTCTTAGCATGATAAAGAAGATTCAAAGAGAGTGAGATGCCAGCTCCTTTCATTCAGTCAGTAGCTTCAAACAATTCTGGTATATGAATAACATGATGTTTTTCAATGGCAAAAATCAATGAATATTGTAAATGCACAAACAGTAATTTCTCCGCATTGCAAGTTGCAAGTCTGAAATTTTTTGCTTTTTCCTGCTCCTCTTAGCATGATAAAGAAGATTCAAAGAGAGTGAGATGCCAGCTCCTTTCATTCAGTCAGTAGCTTCAAACATTTCTGGTATATGAATAACATGATGTTTTTCAATGGCAAAAATCAATGAATATTGTAAATGCACAAACAGTAATTTCTCCGCATTGCAAGGTGCAAGTCTGAAATTTTTTGCTTTTTCCTGCTCCTCTTAGCATGATAAAGAAGATTCAAAGAGAGTGAGATGCCAGCTACTTTCATTCAGTCAGTAGCTTCAATCATTTCTGGACGTTTTTCAATGGTAAAAATCAATGAATATTGTAAATGCACAAACAGTAATTTCTCCACATTGCAAGGTGCAATTCTGAAATTTTTTGCTTTTTCCTGCTCCTCTTAGCATGATAAAGAAGATTCAAAGAGATTGAGATGCCAGCTCCTTTCATTCAGTCAGTAGCTTCAAACATTTCTGGTATATGAATAACATGATGTTTTTCAATGGCAAAAATCAATGAATATTGTAAATGCACAAACAGTAATTTCTCCGCATTGCAAGGTGCAATTCTGAAATTTTTTGCTTTTTCCTGCTCCTCTTAGCATGATAAAGAAGATTCAAAGAGAGTGAGATGCCAGCTCCTTTCATTCAGTCAGTAGCTTCAATCATTTCTGGATGTTTTTCAATGGCAAAAATCAATGAATATTGTAAATGCACAAACTGTAATTTCTCCGCATTGCAAGGTGCAATTCTGAAATTTTTTGCTTTTTCCTGCTCCTCTTAGCATGATAAAGAAGATTCAAAGAGAGTGAGATGCCAGCTCCTTTCATTCAGTCAGTAGCTTCAATCATTTCTGGACGTTTTTCAATGGCAAAAATCAATGAATATTGTAAATGCACAAACAGTAATTTCTCCGCATTGCAAGGTGCAATTCTGAAATTTTTTGCTTTTTCCTGCTCCTCTTAGCATGATAAAGAAGATTCAAAGAGAGTGAGATGCCAGCTACTTTCATTCAGTCAGTAGCTTCAATCATTTCTGGACGTTTTTCAATGGCAAAAATCAATGAATATTGTAAATGCACAAACAGTAATTTCTCCACATTGCAAGGTGCAATTCTGAAATTTTTTGCTTTTTCCTGCTCCTCTTAGCATGATAAAGAAGATTCAAAGAGAGTGAGATGCCAGCTCCTTTCATTCAGTCAGTAGCTTCAAACATTTCTGGTATATGAATAACATGATGTTTTTCAATGGCAAAAATCAATGAATATTGTAAATGCACAAACAGTAATTTCTCCGCATTGCAAGGTGCAATTCTGAAATTTTTTGCTTTTTCCTGCTCCTCTTAGCATCATAAAGAAGATTCAAAGAGAGTGAGATGCCAGCTCCTTTCATTCAGTCAGTAGCTTCAAACATTTCTGGTATATGAATAACATGATGTTTTTCAATGGCAAAAATCAATGAATATTGTAAATGCACAAACAGTAATTTCTCCGCATTGCAAGGTGCAATTCTGAAATTTTTTGCTTTTTCCTGCTCCTCTTAGCATGATAAAGAAGATTCAAAGAGAGTGAGATGCCAGCTCCTTTCATTCAGTCAGTAGCTTCAATCATTTCTGGATGTTTTTCAATGGCAAAAATCAATGAATATTGTAAATGCACAAACAGTAATTTCTCCGCATTGCAAGGTGCAATTCTGAAATTTTTTGCTTTTTCCTGCTCCTCTTAGCATGATAAAGAAGATTCAAAGAGAGTGAGATGTCAGCTCCTTTCATTCAGTCAGTAGCTTCAAACATTTCTGGTATATGAATAACATGATGTTTTTCAATGGCAAAAATCAATGAATATTGTAAATGCACAAACAGTAATTTATCCGCATTGCAAGGTGCAATTCTGAAATTTTTTGCTTTTTCCTGCTCCTCTTAGCATGATAAAGAAGATTCAAAGAGAGTGAGATGCCAGCTCCTTTCATTCAGTCAGTAGCTTCAATCATTTCTGGACGTTTTTCAATGGCAAAAATCAATGAATGTTGTAAATGCACAAACAGTAATTTCTCCGCATTGCAAGGTGCAATTCTGAAATTTTTTGCTTTTTCCTGCTCCTCTTAGCATGATAAACAAGATTCAAAGAGAGTGAGATGCCAGCTCCTTTCATTCAGTCAGTAGCTTCAATCATTTCTGGACGTTTTTCAATGGCAAAAATCAATGAATATTGTAAATGCACAAACAGTAATTTCTCCGCATTGCAAGGTGCAATTCTGAAATTTTTTGCTTTTTCCTGCTCCTCTTAGCATGATAAAGAAGATTCAAAGAGAGTGAGATGCCAGCTCCTTTCATTCAGTCAGTAGCTTCAAACATTTCTGGTATATGAATAACATGATGTTTTTCAATGGCAAAAATCAATGAATATTGTAAATGCACAAACAGTAATTTCTACGCATTGCAAGGTGCAAGTCTGAAATTTTTTGCTTTTTCCTGCTCCTCTTAGCATGATAAAGAAGATTCAAGGAGAGTGAGATGCCAGCTACTTTCATTCAGTCAGTAGCTTCAATCATTTCTGGACGTTTTTCAATGGTAAAAATCAATGAATATTGTAAATGCACAAACAGTAATTTCTCCACATTGCAAGGTGCAATTCTGAAATTTTTTGCTTTTTCCTGCTCCTCTTAGCATGATAAAGAAGATTCAAAGAGAGTGAGATGCCAGCTCCTTTCATTCAGTCAGTAGCTTCAAACATTTCTGGTATATGAATAACATGATGTTTTTCAATGGCAAAAATCAATGAATATTGTAAATGCACAAACAGTAATTTCTCCGCATTGCAAGGTGCAATTCTGAAATTTTTTGCTTTTTCCTGCTCCTCTTAGCATGGTAAAGAAGATTCAAAGAGAGTGAGATGCCAGCTCCTTTCATTCAGTCAGTAGCTTCAAACATTTCTGGTATATGAATAACATGATGTTTTTCAATGGCAAAAATCAATGAATATTGTAAATGCACAAACAGTAATTTCTCCGCATTGCAAGGTGCAATTCTGAAATTTTTTGCTTTTTCCTGCTCCTCTTAGCATCATAAAGAAGATTCAAAGAGAGTGAGATGCCAGCTCCTTTCATTCAGTCAGTAGCTTCAAACATTTCTGGAATATGAATAACATGATGTTTTTCAATGGCAAAAATCAATGAATATTGTAAATGCACAAACAGTAATTTCTCCGCATTGCAAGGTGCAATTCTGAAATTTTTTGCTTTTTCCTGCTCCTCTTAGCATGATAAAGAAGATTCAAAGAGAGTGAGATGCCAGCTCCTTTCATTCAGTCAGTAGCTTCAATCATTTCTGGACGTTTTTCAATGGCAAAAATCAATGAATATTGTAAATGCACAAACAGTAATTTCTCCGCATTGCAAGGTGCAATTCTGAAATTTTTTGCTTTTTCCTGCTCCTCTTAGCATGATAAAGAAGATTCAAAGAGAGTGAGATGCCAGCTCCTTTCATTCAGTCAGTAGCTTCAATCATTTCTGGTATATGAATAACATGATGTTTTTCAATGGCAAAAATCAATGAATATTGTAAATGCACAAACAGTAATTTCTCCGAATTGCAAGGTGCAATTCTGAAATTTTTTGCTTTTTCCTGCTCCTCTTAGCATGATAAAGAAGATTCAAAGAGAGTGAGATGCCAGCTCCTTTCATTCAGTCAGTAGCTTCAATCATTTCTGGACGTTTTTCAATGGCAAAAATCAATGAATATTGTAAATGCACAAACAGTAATTTCTCCGCATTGCAAGGTGCAATTCTGAAATTTTTTGCTTTTTCCTGCTCCTCTTAGCATGATAAACAAGATTCAAAGAGAGTGAGATGCCAGCTCCTTTCATTCAGTCAGTAGCTTCAATCATTTCTGGACGTTTTTCAATGGCAAAAATCAATGAATATTGTAAATGCACAAACAGTAATTTCTCCGCATTGCAAGGTGCAATTCTGAAATTTTTTGCTTTTTCCTGCTCCTCTTAGCATGATAAAGAAGATTCAAAGAGAGTGAGATGCCAGCTCCTTTCATTCAGTCAGTAGCTTCAATCATTTCTGGTATATGAATAACATGATGTTTTTCAATGGCAAAAATCAATGAATATTGTAAATGCACAAACAGTAATTTCTCCGAATTGCAAGGTGCAATTCTGAAATTTTTTGCTTTTTCCTGCTCCTCTTAGCATGATAAAGAAGATTCAAAGAGAGTGAGATGCCAGCTCCTTTCATTCAGTCAGTAGCTTCAATCATTTCTGGACGTTTTTCAATGGCAAAAATCAATGAATATTGTAAATGCACAAACAGTAATTTCTCCGCATTGCAAGGTGCAATTCTGAAATTTTTTGCTTTTTCCTGCTCCTCTTAGCATGATAAAGAAGATTCAAAGAGAGTGAGATGCCAGCTCCTTTCATTCAGTCAGTAGCTTCAAACATTTCTGGTATATGAATAACATGATGTTTTTCAATGGCAAAAATCAATGAATATTGTAAATGCACAAACAGTAATTTCTCCGCATTGCAAGGTGCAAGTCTGAAATTTTTTGCTTTTTCCTGCTCCTCTTAGCATGATAAAGAAGATTCAAGGAGAGTGAGATGCCAGCTACTTTCATTCAGTCAGTAGCTTCAATCATTTCTGGACGTTTTTCAATGGTAAAAATCAATGAATATTGTAAATGCACAAACAGTAATTTCTCCACATTGCAAGGTGCAATTCTGAAATTTTTTGCTTTTTCCTGCTCCTCTTAGCATGATAAAGAAGATTCAAAGAGAGTGAGATGCCAGCTCCTTTCATTCAGTCAGTAGCTTCAAACATTTCTGGTATATGAATAACATGATGTTTTTCAATGGCAAAAATCAATGAACATTGTAAATGCACAAACAGTAATTTCTCCGCATTGCAAGGTGCAATTCTGAAATTTTTTGCGTTTTCCTGCTCCTCTTAGCATGATAAAGAAGATTCAAAGAGAGTGAGATGCCAGCTCCTTTCATTCAGTCAGTAGCTTCAAACATTTCTGGTATATGAATAACATGATGTTTTTCAATGGCAAAAATCAATGAATATTGTAAATGCACAAACAGTAATTTCTCCGCATTGCAAGGTGCAAGTCCGAAATTTTTTGCTTTTTCCTGCTCCTCTTAGCATGATAAAGAAGATTCAAAGAGAGTGAGATGCCAGCTACTTTCATTCAGTCAGTAGCTTCAATCATTTCTGGACGTTTTTCAATGGTAAAAATCAATGAATATTGTAAATGCACAAACAGTAATTTCTCCACATTGCAAGGTGCAATTCTGAAATTTTTTGCTTTTTCCTGCTCCTCTTAGCATGATAAAGAAGATTCAAAGAGAGTGAGATGCCAGCTCCTTTCATTCAGTCAGTAGCTTCAAACATTTCTGGTATATGAATAACATGATGTTTTTCAATGGCAAAAATCAATGAATATTGTAAATGCACAAACAGTAATTTCTCCGCATTGCAAGGTGCAATTCTGAAATTTTTTGCTTTTTCCTGCTCCTCTTAGCATGATAAAGAAGATTCACAGAGAGTGAGATGCCAGCTCCTTTCATTCAGTCAGTAGCTTCAATCATTTCTGGACGTTTTTCAATGGCAAAAATCAATGAATATTGTAAATGCACAAACAGTAATTTCTTCGCATTGCAAGGTGCAATTCTGAAATTTTTTGCTTTTTCCTGCTCCTCTTAGCATGATAAAGAAGATTCAAAGAGAGTGAGATGTCAGCTCCTTTCATTCAGTCAGTAGCTTCAAACATTTCTGGTATATGAATAACATGATGTTTTTCAATGGCAAAAATCAATGAATATTGTAAATGCACAAACAGTAATTTATCCGCATTGCAAGGTGCAATTCTGAAATTTTTTGCTTTTTCCTGCTCCTCTTAGCATGATAAAGAAGATTCAAAGAGAGTGAGATGCCAGCTCCTTTCATTCAGTCAGTAGCTTCAATCATTTCTGGACGTTTTTCAATGGCAAAAATCAATGAATATTGTAAATGCACAAACAGTAATTTCTCCGCATTGCAAGGTGCAATTCTGAAATTTTTTGCTTTTTCCTGCTCCTCTTAGCATGATAAAGAAGATTCAAAGAGAGTGAGATGCCAGCTCCTTTCGTTCAGTCAGTAGCTTCAATCATTTCTGGACGTTTTTCAATGGCAAAAATCATTGAATATTATAAATGCACAAACAGTAATTTCTCTGCATTGCAAGGTGCAATTCTGAAATTTTTTACTTTTTCCTGCTCCTCTTAGCATGATAAAGAAGATTCAAAGAGAGTGAGATGCCAGCTCCTTTCATTCAGTCAGTAGCTTCAATCATTTCTGGTATATGAATAACATGATGTTTTTCAATGGGAAAAATCAATGAATATTGTAAATGCACAAACAGTAATTTCTCCGCATTGCAAGGTGCAATTCTGAAATTTTTTGCTTTTTCCTGCTCCTCTTAGCATGATAAAGAAGAAACAAAGAGAGTGAGATGCCAGCTTCTTTCATTCAGTCAGTAGCTTCAATCATTTCTGGACGTTTTTCAATGGCAAAAATCAATGAATATTGTAAATGCACAAACAGTAATTTCTCCGCATTGCAAGGTGCAATTCTGAAATTTTTTGCTTTTTCCTGCTCCTCTTAGCATGATAAACAAGATTCAAAGAGAGTGAGATGCCAGCTCCTTTCATTCAGTCAGTAGCTTCAATCATTTCTGGACGTTTTTCAATGGCAAAAATCAATGAATATTGTAAATGCACAAACAGTAATTTCTCCGCATTGCAAGGTGCAATTCTGAAATTTTTTGCTTTTTCCTGCTCCTCTTAGCATGATAAAGAAGATTCAAAGAGAGTGAGATGCCAGCTCCTTTCATTCAGTCAGTAGCTTCAAACATTTCTGGTATATGAATAACATGATGTTTTTCAATGGCAAAAATCAATGAATATTGTAAATGCACAAACAGTAATTTCTCCGCATTGCAAGGTGCAATTCTGAAATTTTTTGCTTTTTCCTGCTTCTCTTAGCATGATAAAGAAGATTCAAAGAGAGTGAGATGCCAGCTCCTGTCATTCAGTCAGTAGCTTCAATCATTTCTGGATGTTTTTCAATGGCAAAAATCAATGAATATTGTAAATGCACAAACTGTAATTTCTCCGCATTGCAAGGTGCAATTCTGAAATTTTTTGCTTTTTCCTGCTTCTCTTAGCATGATAAAGAAGATTCAAAGAGAGTGAGATGCCAGCTCCTTTCATTCAGTCAGTACCTTCAATCATTTCTGGACGTTTTTCAATGGCAAAAATCAATGAATATTGTAAATGCACAAACAGTAATTTCTCCGCATTGCAAGGTGCAATTCTGAAATTTTTTGCTTTTTCCCGCTCCTCTTAGCATGATAAAGAAGATTCAAAGAGAGTGAGGTGCCAGCTCCTTTCATTCAGTCAGTAGCTTCAAACATTTCTGGTATATGAATAACATGTTTTTCAATGGCAAAAATCAATGAATATTGTAAATGCACAAACAGTAATTTCTCCGCATTGCAAGGTGCAATTCTGAAATTTTTTGCTTTTTCCTGCTCCTCTTAGCATGATAAAGAAGATTCAAAGAGAGTGAGATGCCAGCTCCTTTCATTCAGTCAGTAGCTTCAATCATTTCTGGACGTTTTTCAATGGCAAAAATCAATGAATATTGTAAATGCACAAACAGTAATTTCTCCGCATTGCAAGGTGCAATTCTGAAATTTTTTGCTTTTTCCTGCTCCTCTTAGCATGATAAAGAATATTCAAAGAGAGTGAGATGCCAGCTCCTTTCATTCAGTCAGTAGCTTCAATCATTTCTGGACGTTTTTCAATGGCAAAAATCAATGAATATTGTAAATGCACAAACAGTAATTTCTCCGCATTGCAAGGTGCAATTCTGAAATTTTTTGCTTTTTCCTGCTCCTCTTAGCATGATAAAGAAGATTCAAAGAGAGTGAGATGCCAGCTCCTTTCATTCAGTCAGTAGCTTCAAACATTTCTGGTATATGAATAACATGATGTTTTTCAATGGCAAAAATCAAAGAATATTGTAAATGCACAAACAGTAATTTCTCCGCATTGCAAGGTGCAAGTCTGAAATTTTTTGCTTTTTCCTGCTCCTCTTAGCATGATAAAGAAGATTCAAAGAGAGTGAGATGCCAGCTACTTTCATTCAGTCAGTAGCTTCAATCATTTCTGGACGTTTTTCAATGGTAAAAATCAATGAATATTGTAAATGCACAAACAGTAATTTCTCTACATTGCAAGGTGCAATTCTGAAATTTTTTGCTTTTTCCTGCTCCTCTTAGCATGATAAAGAAGATTCAAAGAGAGTGAGATGCCAGCTCCTTTCATTCAGTCAGTAGCTTCAAACATTTCTGGTATATGAATAACATGATGTTTTTCAATGGCAAAAATCAATGAATATTGTAAATGCACAAACAGTAATTTCTCCGCATTGCAAGGTGCAATTCTGAAATTTTTTGCTTTTTCCTGCTCCTCTTAGCATGATAAAGAAGATTCAAAGAGAGTGAGATGCCAGCTCCTTTCATTCAGTCAGTAGCTTCAAACATTTCTGGTATATGAATAACATGATGTTTTTCAATGGCAAAAATCAATGAATATTGTAAATGCACAAACAGTAATTTCTCCGCATTGCAAGCTGCAATTCTGAAATTTTTTGCTTTTTCCTGCTCCTCTTAGCATGATAAAGAAGATTCAAAGAGAGTGAGATGCCAGCTCCTTTCATTCAGTCAGTAGCTTCAATCATTTCTGGACGTTTTTCAATGGCAAAAATCAATGAATATTGTAAATGCACAAACAGTAATTTCTCCGCATTGCAAGGTGCAATTCTGAAATTTTTTGCTTTTTCCTGCTCCTCTTAGCATGATAAAGAAGATTCAAAGAGAGTGAGATGTCAGCTCCTTTCATTCAGTCAGTAGCTTCAAACATTTCTGGTATATGAATAACATGATGTTTTTCAATGGCAAAAGTCAATGAATATTGTAAATGCACAAACAGTAATTTCTCCGCATTGCAAAGTGCAATTCTGAAATTTTTTGTTTTTCCTGCTCCTCTTAGCATGATAAAGAAGATTCAAAGAGAGTGAGATGCCAGCTCCTTTCATTCAGTCAGTAGCTTCAATCATTTCTGGACGTTTTTCAATGGCAAACATCAATGAATATTGTAAATGCACAAACAGTAATTTCTCCGCATTGCAAGGTGCAATTCTGAAATTTTTTGCTTTTTCCTGCTCCTCTTAGCATGATAAAGAAGATTCAAAGAGAGTGAGATGCCAGCTCCTTTCATTCAGTCAGTAGCTTCAATCATTTCTGGACGTTTTTCAATGGCAAAAATCAATGAATATTGTAAATGCACAAACAGTAATTTCTCCGCATTGCAAGGTGCAATTCTGAAATTTTTTGCTTTTTCCTGCTCCTCTTAGCATGATAAAGAATATTCAAAGAGAGTGAGATGCCAGCTCCTTTCATTCAGTCAGTAGCTTCAATCATTTCTGGACGTTTTTCAATGGCAAAAATCAATGAATATTGTAAATGCACAAACAGTAATTTCTCCGCATTGCAAGGTGCAATTCTGAAATTTTTTGCTTTTTCCTGCTCCTCTTAGCATGATAAAGAAGATTCAAAGAGAGTGAGATGCCAGCTCCTTTCATTCAGTCAGTAGCTTCAAACATTTCTGGTATATGAATAACATGATGTTTTTCAATGGCAAAAATCAAAGAATATTGTAAATGCACAAACAGTAATTTCTCCGCATTGCAAGGTGCAAGTCTGAAATTTTTTGCTTTTTCCTGCTCCTCTTAGCATGATAAAGAAGATTCAAAGAGAGTGAGATGCCAGCTACTTTCATTCAGTCAGTAGCTTCAATCATTTCTGGACGTTTTTCAATGGTAAAAATCAATGAATATTGTAAATGCACAAACAGTAATTTCTCTACATTGCAAGGTGCAATTCTGAAATTTTTTGCTTTTTCCTGCTCCTCTTAGCATGATAAAGAAGATTCAAAGAGAGTGAGATGCCAGCTCCTTTCATTCAGTCAGTAGCTTCAAACATTTCTGGTATATGAATAACATGATGTTTTTCAATGGCAAAAATCAATGAATATTGTAAATGCACAAACAGTAATTTCTCCGCATTGCAAGGTGCAATTCTGAAATTTTTTGCTTTTTCCTGCTCCTCTTAGCATGATAAAGAAGATTCAAAGAGAGTGAGATGCCAGCTCCTTTCATTCAGTCAGTAGCTTCAAACATTTCTGGTATATGAATAACATGATGTTTTTCAATGGCAAAAATCAATGAATATTGTAAATGCACAAACAGTAATTTCTCCGCATTGCAAGCTGCAATTCTGAAATTTTTTGCTTTTTCCTGCTCCTCTTAGCATGATAAAGAAGATTCAAAGAGAGTGAGATGCCAGCTCCTTTCATTCAGTCAGTAGCTTCAATCATTTCTGGACGTTTTTCAATGGCAAAAATCAATGAATATTGTAAATGCACAAACAGTAATTTCTCCGCATTGCAAGGTGCAATTCTGAAATTTTTTGCTTTTTCCTGCTCCTCTTAGCATGATAAAGAAGATTCAAAGAGAGTGAGATGTCAGCTCCTTTCATTCAGTCAGTAGCTTCAAACATTTCTGGTATATGAATAACATGATGTTTTTCAATGGCAAAAGTCAATGAATATTGTAAATGCACAAACAGTAATTTCTCCGCATTGCAAAGTGCAATTCTGAAATTTTTTGCTTTTTCCTGCTCCTCTTAGCATGATAAAGAAGATTCAAAGAGAGTGAGATGCCAGCTCCTTTCATTCAGTCAGTAGCTTCAATCATTTCTGGACGTTTTTCAATGGCAAACATCAATGAATATTGTAAATGCACAAACAGTAATTTCTCCGCATTGCAAGGTGCAATTCTGAAATTTTTTGCTTTTTCCTGCTCCTCTTAGCATGATAAAGAAGATTCAAAGAGAGTGAGATGCCAGCTCCTTTCGTTCAGTCAGTAGCTTCAATCATTTCTGGACGTTTTTCAATGGCAAAAATCATTGAATATTATAAATGCACAAACAGTAATTTCTCCGCATTGCAAGGTGCAATTCTGAAATTTTTTACTTTTTCCTGCTCCTCTTAGCATGATAAAGAAGATTCAAAGAGAGTGAGATGCCAGCTCCTTTCATTCAGTCAGTAGCTTCAATCATTTCTGGTATATGAATAACATGATGTTTTTCAATGGCAAAAATCAATGAATATTGTAAATGCACAAACAGTAATTTCTCCGCATTGCAAGGTGCAATTCTGAAATTTTTTGCTTTTTCCTGCTCCTCTTAGCATGATAAAGAAGATTCAAAGAGAGTGAGATGCCAGCTCCTTTCATTCAGTCAGTAGCTTCAATCATTTCTGGACGTTTTTCAATGGCAAAAATCAATGAATATTGTAAATGCACAAACAGTAATTTCTCCGCATTGCAAGGTGCAATTCTGAAATTTTTTGCTTTTTCCTGCTCCTCTTAGCATGATAAACATGATTCAAAGAGAGTGAGATGCCAGCTCCTTTCATTCAGTCAGTAGCTTCAAACATTTCTGGTATATGAATAACATGATGTTTTTCAATGGCAAAAATCAATGAATATTGTAAATGCACAAACAGTAATTTCTCCGCATTGCAAGGTGCAATTCTGAAATTTTTTGCTTTTTCCTGCTCCTCTTAGCATGATAAAGAAGATTCAAAGAGAGTGAGATGCCAGCTCCTTTCATTCAGTCAGTAGCTTCAAACATTTCTGGTATATGAATAACATGATGTTTTTCAATGGCAAAAATCAATGAATATTGTAAATGCACAAACAGTAATTTCTCCGCATTGCAAGGTGCAATTCTGAAATTTTTTACTTTTTCCTGCTCCTCTTAGCATGATAAAGAAGATTCAAAGAGAGTGAGATGCCAGCTCCTTTCATTCAGTCAGTAGCTTCAATCATTTCTGGTATATGAATAACATGATGTTTTTCAATGGCAAAAATCAATGAATATTGTAAATGCACAAACAGTAATTTCTCCGCATTGCAAGGTGCAATTCTGAAATTTTTTGCTTTTTCCTGCTCCTCTTAGCATGATAAAGAAGATTCAAAGAGAGTGAGATGCCAGCTCCTTTCGTTCAGTCAGTAGCTTCAATCATTTCTGGACGTTTTTCAATGGCAAAAATCATTGAATATTATAAATGCACAAACAGTAATTTCTCCGCATTGCAAGGTGCAATTCTGAAATTTTTTACTTTTTCCTGCTCCTCTTAGCATGATAAAGAAGATTCAAAGAGAGTGAGATGCCAGCTCCTTTCATTCAGTCAGTAGCTTCAATCATTTCTGGTATATGAATAACATGATGTTTTTCAATGGCAAAAATCAATGAATATTGTAAATGCACAAACAGTAATTTCTCCGCATTGCAAGGTGCAATTCTGAAATTTTTTGCTTTTTCCTGCTCCTCTTAGCATGATAAAGAAGATTCAAAGAGAGTGAGATGCCAGCTCCTTTCATTCAGTCAGTAGCTTCAATCATTTCTGGACGTTTTTCAATGGCAAAAATCAATGAATATTGCAAATGCAAAAACAGTAATTTCTCCGCATTGCAAGGTGCAATTCTGAAATTTTTTGCTTTTTCCTGCTCCTCTTAGCATGATAAACAAGGCTCAAAGAGAGTCAGATGCCAGCTCCTTTCTATCAGTCAGTAGCTTCAATCATTTCTGGACGTTTTTCAATGGCAAAAATCAATGAATATTGTAAATGCACAAACAGTAATTTCTCCGCATTGCAAGGTGCAATTCTGAAATTTTTTGCTTTTACCTGCTCCTCTTAGCATGATAAAGAAGATTCAAAGAGAGTGAGATGCCAGCTCCTTTCATTCAGTCAGTAGCTTCAATCATTTCTGGACGTTTTTCAATGGCAAAAATCAATGAATATTGTAAATGCACAAACAGTAATTTCTCCGCATTGCAAGGTGCAATTCTGAAATTTTTTGCTTTTTCCTGCTCCTCTTAGCATGATAAAGAAGATTCAAAGAGAGTGAGATGCCAGCTCCTTTCATTCAGTCAGTAGCTTCAAACATTTCTGGTATATGAATAACATGATGTTTTTCAATGGCAAAAATCAATGAATATTGTAAATGCACAAACAGTAATTTCTCCGCATTGCAAGGTGCAATTCTGAAATTTTTTGCTTTTTCCTGCTCCTCTTAGCATGATAAAGAAGATTCAAAGAGAGTGAGATGCCAGCTCCTTTCGTTCAGTCAGTAGCTTCAATCATTTCTGGACGTTTTTCAATGGCAAAAATCATTGAATATTATAAATGCACAAACAGTAATTTCTCCGCATTGCAAGGTGCAATTCTGAAATTTTTTATTTTTTCCTGCTCCTCTTAGCATGATAAAGAAGATTCAAAGAGAGTGAGATGCCAGCTCCTTTCATTCAGTCAGTAGCTTCAATCATTTCTGGTATATGAATAACATGATGTTTTTCAATGGCAAAAATCAATGAATATTGTAAATGCACAAACAGTAATTTCTCCGCATTGCAAGGTGCAATTCTGAAATTTTTTGCTTTTTCCTGCTCCTCTTAGCATGATAAAGAAGATTCAAAGAGAGTGAGATGCCAGCTCCTTTCATTCAGTCAGTAGCTTCAATCATTTCTGGACGTTTTTCAATGGCAAAAATCAATGAATATTGTAAATGCACAAACAGTAATTTCTCCGCATTGCAAGGTGCAATTCTGAAATTTTTTGCTTTTTCCTGCTCCTCTTAGCATGATAAACATGATTCAAAGAGAGTGAGATGCCAGCTCCTTTCATTCAGTCAGTAGCTTCAAACATTTCTGGTATATGAATAACATGATGTTTTTCAATGGCAAAAATCAATGAATATTGTAAATGCACAAACAGTAATTTCTCCGCATTGCAAGGTGCAATTCTGAAATTTTTTGCTTTTTCCTGCTCCTCTTAGCATGATAAAGAAGATTCAAAGAGAGTGAGATGCCAGCTCCTTTCATTCAGTCAGTAGCTTCAAACATTTCTGGTATATGAATAACATGATGTTTTTCAATGGCAAAAATCAATGAATATTGTAAATGCACAAACAGTAATTTCTCCGCATTGCAAGGTGCAAGTCTGAAATTTTTTGCTTTTTCCTGCTCCTCTTAGCATGATAAAGAAGATTCAAAGAGAGTGAGATGCCAGCTCCTTTCATTCAGTCAGTAGCTTCAAACATTTCTGGTATATGAATAACATGATGTTTTTCAATGGCAAAAATCAATGAATATTGTAAATGCACAAACAGTAATTTCTCCGCATTGCAAGGTGCAATTCTGAAATTTTTTACTTTTTCCTGCTCCTCTTAGCATGATAAAGAAGATTCAAAGAGAGTGAGATGCCAGCTCCTTTCATTCAGTCAGTAGCTTCAATCATTTCTGGTATATGAATAACATGATGTTTTTCAATGGCAAAAATCAATGAATATTGTAAATGCACAAACAGTAATTTCTCCGCATTGCAAGGTGCAATTCTGAAATTTTTTGCTTTTTCCTGCTCCTCTTAGCATGATAAAGAAGATTCAAAGAGAGTGAGATGCCAGCTCCTTTCGTTCAGTCAGTAGCTTCAATCATTTCTGGACGTTTTTCAATGGCAAAAATCATTGAATATTATAAATGCACAAACAGTAATTTCTCCGCATTGCAAGGTGCAATTCTGAAATTTTTTACTTTTTCCTGCTCCTCTTAGCATGATAAAGAAGATTCAAAGAGAGTGAGATGCCAGCTCCTTTCATTCAGTCAGTAGCTTCAATCATTTCTGGTATATGAATAACATGATGTTTTTCAATGGCAAAAATCAATGAATATTGTAAATGCACAAACAGTAATTTCTCCGCATTGCAAGGTGCAATTCTGAAATTTTTTGCTTTTTCCTGCTCCTCTTAGCATGATAAAGAAGATTCAAAGAGAGTGAGATGCCAGCTCCTTTCATTCAGTCAGTAGCTTCAATCATTTCTGGACGTTTTTCAATGGCAAAAATCAATGAATATTGCAAATGCAAAAACAGTAATTTCTCCGCATTGCAAGGTGCAATTCTGAAATTTTTTGCTTTTTCCTGCTCCTCTTAGCATGATAAACAAGGCTCAAAGAGAGTCAGATGCCAGCTCCTTTCTATCAGTCAGTAGCTTCAATCATTTCTGGACGTTTTTCAATGGCAAAAATCAATGAATATTGTAAATGCACAAACAGTAATTTCTCCGCATTGCAAGGTGCAATTCTGAAATTTTTTGCTTTTACCTGCTCCTCTTAGCATGATAAAGAAGATTCAAAGAGAGTGAGATGCCAGCTCCTTTCATTCAGTCAGTAGCTTCAATCATTTCTGGACGTTTTTCAATGGCAAAAATCAATGAATATTGTAAATGCACAAACAGTAATTTCTCCGCATTGCAAGGTGCAATTCTGAAATTTTTTGCTTTTTCCTGCTCCTCTTAGCATGATAAAGAAGATTCAAAGAGAGTGAGATGCCAGCTCCTTTCATTCAGTCAGTAGCTTCAAACATTTCTGGTATATGAATAACATGATGTTTTTCAATGGCAAAAATCAATGAATATTGTAAATGCACAAACAGTAATTTCTCCGCATTGCAAGGTGCAATTCTGAAATTTTTTGCTTTTTCCTGCTCCTCTTAGCATGATAAAGAAGATTCAAAGAGAGTGAGATGCCAGCTCCTTTCGTTCAGTCAGTAGCTTCAATCATTTCTGGACGTTTTTCAATGGCAAAAATCATTGAATATTATAAATGCACAAACAGTAATTTCTCCGCATTGCAAGGTGCAATTCTGAAATTTTTTATTTTTTCCTGCTCCTCTTAGCATGATAAAGAAGATTCAAAGAGAGTGAGATGCCAGCTCCTTTCATTCAGTCAGTAGCTTCAATCATTTCTGGTATATGAATAACATGATGTTTTTCAATGGCAAAAATCAATGAATATTGTAAATGCACAAACAGTAATTTCTCCGCATTGCAAGGTGCAATTCTGAAATTTTTTGCTTTTTCCTGCTCCTCTTAGCATGATAAAGAAGATTCAAAGAGAGTGAGATGCCAGCTCCTTTCATTCAGTCAGTAGCTTCAATCATTTCTGGACGTTTTTCAATGGCAAAAATCAATGAATATTGTAAATGCACAAACAGTAATTTCTCCGCATTGCAAGGTGCAATTCTGAAATTTTTTGCTTTTTCCTGCTCCTCTTAGCATGATAAACATGATTCAAAGAGAGTGAGATGCCAGCTCCTTTCATTCAGTCAGTAGCTTCAAACATTTCTGGTATATGAATAACATGATGTTTTTCAATGGCAAAAATCAATGAATATTGTAAATGCACAAACAGTAATTTCTCCGCATTGCAAGGTGCAATTCTGAAATTTTTTGCTTTTTCCTGCTCCTCTTAGCATGATAAAGAAGATTCAAAGAGAGTGAGATGCCAGCTCCTTTCATTCAGTCAGTAGCTTCAAACATTTCTGGTATATGAATAACATGATGTTTTTCAATGGCAAAAATCAATGAATATTGTAAATGCACAAACAGTAATTTCTCCGCATTGCAAGGTGCAAGTCTGAAATTTTTTGCTTTTTCCTGCTCCTCTTAGCATGATAAAGAAGATTCAAAGAGAGTGAGATGCCAGCTACTTTCATTCAGTCAGTAGCTTCAATCATTTCTGGACGTTTTTCAATGGTAAAAATCAATGAATATTGTAAATGCACAAACAGTAATTTCTCCACATTGCAAGGTGCAATTCTGAAATTTTTTGCTTTTTCCTGCTCCTCTTAGCATGATAAAGAAGATTCAAAGAGAGTGAGATGCCAGCTCCTTTCATTCAGTCAGTAGCTTCAAACATTTCTGGTATATGAATAACATGATGTTTTTCAATGGCAAAAATCAATGAATATTGTAAATGCACAAACAGTAATTTCTCCGCATTGCAAGGTGCAATTCTGAAATTTTTTGCTTTTTCCTGCTCCTCTTAGCATGATAAAGAAGATTCAAAGAGAGTGAGATGCCAGCTCCTTTCATTCAGTCAGTAGCTTCAAACATTTCTGGTATATGAATAACATGATGTTTTTCAATGGCAAAAATCAATGAATATTGTAAATGCACAAACAGTAATTTCTCCGCATTGCAAGGTGCAAGTCTGAAATTTTTTGCTTTTTCCTGCTCCTCTTAGCATGATAAAGAAGATTCAAAGAGAGTGAGATGCCAGCTACTTTCATTCAGTCAGTAGCTTCAATCATTTCTGGACGTTTTTCAATGGTAAAAATCAATGAATATTGTAAATGCACAAACAGTAATTTCTCCACATTGCAAGGTGCAATTCTGAAATTTTTTGCTTTTTCCTGCTCCTCTTAGCATGATAAAGAAGATTCAAAGAGAGTGAGATGCCAGCTCCTTTCATTCAGTCAGTAGCTTCAAACATTTCTGGTATATGAATAACATGATGTTTTTCAATGGCAAAAATCAATGAATATTGTAAATGCACAAACAGTAATTTCTCCGCATTGCAAGGTGCAATTCTGAAATTTTTTGCTTTTTCCTGCTCCTCTTAGCATGATAAAGAAGATTCAAAGAGAGTGAGATGCCAGCTCCTTTCATTCAGTCAGTAGCTTCAATCATTTCTGGATGTTTTTCAATGGCAAAAATCAATGAATATTGTAAATGCACAAACTGTAATTTCTCCGCATTGCAAGGTGCAATTCTGAAATTTTTTGCTTTTTCCTGCTCCTCTTAGCATGATAAAGAAGATTCAAAGAGAGTGAGATGCCAGCTCCTTTCATTCAGTCAGTAGCTTCAATCATTTCTGGACGTTTTTCAATGGCAAAAATCAATGAATATTGTAAATGCACAAACAGTAATTTCTCCGCATTGCAAGGTGCAATTCTGAAATTTTTTGCTTTTTCCTGCTCCTCTTAGCATGATAAAGAAGATTCAAAGAGAGTGAGATGCCAGCTCCTTTCATTCAGTCAGTACCTTCAATCATTTCTGGACGTTTTTCAATGGCAAAAATCAATGAATATTGTAAATGCACAAACAGTAATTTCTCCGCATTGCAAGGTGCAATTCTGAAATTTTTTGCTTTTTCCCGCTCCTCTTAGCATGATAAAGAAGATTCAAAGAGAGTGAGGTGCCAGCTCCTTTCATTCAGTCAGTAGCTTCAAACATTTCTGGTATATGAATAACATGTTTTTCAATGGCAAAAATCAATGAATATTGTAAATGCACAAACAGTAATTTCTCCGCATTGCAAGGTGCAATTCTGAAATTTTTTGCTTTTTCCTGCTCCTCTTAGCATGATAAAGAAGATTCAAAGAGAGTGAGATGCCAGCTCCTTTCATTCAGTCAGTAGCTTCAATCATTTCTGGACGTTTTTCAATGGCAAAAATCAATGAATATTGTAAATGCACAAACAGTAATTTCTCCGCATTGCAAGGTGCAATTCTGAAATTTTTTGCTTTTTCCTGCTCCTCTTAGCATGATAAACATGATTCAAAGAGAGTGAGATGCCAGCTCCTATCATTCAGTCAGTAGCTTCAAACATTTCTGGTATATGAATAACATGATGTTTTTCAATGGCAAAAATCAATGAATATTGTAAATGCACAAACAGTAATTTCTCCGCATTGCAAGGTGCAATTCTGAAATTTTTTGCTTTTTCCTGCTCCTCTTAGCATGATAAAGAAGATTCAAAGAGAGTGAGATGCCAGCTCCTTTCGTTCAGTCAGTAGCTTCAAACATTTCTGGTATATGAATAACATGATGTTTTTCAATGGCAAAAATCAATGAATATTGTAAATGCACAAACAGTAATTTCTCCGCATTGCAAGCTGCAATTCTGAAATTTTTTGCTTTTTCCTGCTCCTCTTAGCATGATAAAGAAGATTCAAAGAGAGTGAGATGCCAGCTCCTTTCATTCAGTCAGTAGCTTCAATCATTTCTGGACGTTTTTCAATGGCAAAAATCAATGAATATTGTAAATGCACAAACAGTAATTTCTCCGCATTGCAAGGTGCAATTCTGAAATTTTTTGCTTTTTCCTGCTCCTCTTAGCATGATAAAGAAGATTCAAAGAGAGTGAGATGTCAGCTCCTTTCATTCAGTCAGTAGCTTCAAACATTTCTGGTATATGAATAACATGATGTTTTTCAATGGCAAAAGTCAATGAATATTGTAAATGCACAAACAGTAATTTCTCCGCATTGCAAAGTGCAATTCTGAATTTTTTTGCTTTTTCCTGCTCCTCTTAGCATGATAAAGAAGATTCAAAGAGAGTGAGATGCCAGCTCCTTTCATTCAGTCAGTAGCTTCAATCATTTCTGGACGTTTTTCAATGGCAAACATCAATGAATATTGTAAATGCACAAACAGTAATTTCTCCGCATTGCAAGGTGCAATTCTGAAATTTTTTGCTTTTTCCTGCTCCTCTTAGCATGATAAAGAAGATTCAAAGAGAGTGAGATGCCAGCTCCTTTCGTTCAGTCAGTAGCTTCAATCATTTCTGGACGTTTTTCAATGGCAAAAATCATTGAATATTATAAATGCACAAACAGTAATTTCTCCGCATTGCAAGGTGCAATTCTGAAATTTTTTACTTTTTCCTGCTCCTCTTAGCATGATAAAGAAGATTCAAAGAGAGTGAGATGCCAGCTCCTTTCATTCAGTCAGTAGCTTCAATCATTTCTGGTATATGAATAACATGATGTTTTTCAATGGCAAAAATCAATGAATATTGTAAATGCACAAACAGTAATTTCTCCGCATTGCAAGGTGCAATTCTGAAATTTTTTGCTTTTTCCTGCTCCTCTTAGCATGATAAAGAATATTCAAAGAGAGTGAGATGCCAGCTCCTTTCATTCAGTCAGTAGCTTCAATCATTTCTGGACGTTTTTCAATGGCAAAAATCAATGAATATTGTAAATGCACAAACAGTAATTTCTCCGCATTGCAAGGTGCAATTCTGAAATTTTTTGCTTTTTCCTGCTCCTCTTAGCATGATAAAGAAGATTCAAAGAGAGTGAGATGCCAGCTCCTTTCATTCAGTCAGTAGCTTCAAACATTTCTGGTATATGAATAACATGATGTTTTTCAATGGCAAAAATCAAAGAATATTGTAAATGCACAAACAGTAATTTCTCCGCATTGCAAGGTGCAAGTCTGAAATTTTTTGCTTTTTCCTGCTCCTCTTAGCATGATAAAGAAGATTCAAAGAGAGTGAGATGCCAGCTACTTTCATTCAGTCAGTAGCTTCAATCATTTCTGGACGTTTTTCAATGGTAAAAATCAATGAATATTGTAAATGCACAAACAGTAATTTCTCCACATTGCAAGGTGCAATTCTGAAATTTTTTGCTTTTTCCTGCTCCTCTTAGCATGATAAAGAAGATTCAAAGAGAGTGAGATGCCAGCTCCTTTCATTCAGTCAGTAGCTTCAAACATTTCTGGTATATGAATAACATGATGTTTTTCAATGGCAAAAATCAATGAATATTGTAAATGCACAAACAGTAATTTCTCCGCATTGCAAGGTGCAAGTCTGAAATTTTTTGCTTTTTCCTGCTCCTCTTAGCATGATAAAGAAGATTCAAAGAGAGTGAGATGCCAGCTCCTTTCATTCAGTCAGTAGCTTCAAACATTTCTGGTATATGAATAACATGATGTTTTTCAATGGCAAAAATCAATGAATATTGTAAATGCACAAACAGTAATTTCTCCGCATTGCAAGGTGCAATTCTGAAATTTTTTGCTTTTTCCTGCTCCTCTTAGCATGATAAAGAAGATTCAAAGAGAGTGAGATGCCAGCTCCTTTCGTTCAGTCAGTAGCTTCAATCATTTCTGGACGTTTTTCAATGGCAAAAATCATTGAATATTATAAATGCACAAACAGTAATTTCTCCGCATTGCAAGGTGCAATTCTGAAATTTTTTACTTTTTCCTGCTCCTCTTAGCATGATAAAGAAGATTCAAAGAGAGTGAGATGCCAGCTCCTTTCATTCAGTCAGTAGCTTCAATCATTTCTGGTATATGAATAACATGATGTTTTTCAATGGCAAAAATCAATGAATATTGTAAATGCACAAACAGTAATTTCTCCGCATTGCAAGGTGCAATTCTGAAATTTTTTGCTTTTTCCTGCTCCTCTTAGCATGATAAAGAAGATTCAAAGAGAGTGAGATGCCAGCTCCTTTCATTCAGTCAGTAGCTTCAATCATTTCTGGACGTTTTTCAATGGCAAAAATCAATGAATATTGTAAATGCACAAACAGTAATTTCTCCGCATTGCAAGGTGCAATTCTGAAATTTTTTGCTTTTTCCTGCTCCTCTTAGCATGATAAACATGATTCAAAGAGAGTGAGATGCCAGCTCCTTTCATTCAGTCAGTAGCTTCAAACATTTCTGGTATATGAATAACATGATGTTTTTCAATGGCAAAAATCAATGAATATTGTAAATGCACAAACAGTAATTTCTCCGCATTGCAAGGTGCAATTCTGAAATTTTTTGCTTTTTCCTGCTCCTCTTAGCATGATAAAGAAGATTCAAAGAGAGTGAGATGCCAGCTCCTTTCATTCAGTCAGTAGCTTCAAACATTTCTGGTATATGAATAACATGATGTTTTTCAATGGCAAAAATCAATGAATATTGTAAATGCACAAACAGTAATTTCTCCGCATTGCAAGGTGCAAGTCTGAAATTTTTTGCTTTTTCCTGCTCCTCTTAGCATGATAAAGAAGATTCAAAGAGAGTGAGATGCCAGCTACTTTCATTCAGTCAGTAGCTTCAATCATTTCTGGACGTTTTTCAATGGTAAAAATCAATGAATATTGTAAATGCACAAACAGTAATTTCTCCACATTGCAAGGTGCAATTCTGAAATTTTTTGCTTTTTCCTGCTCCTCTTAGCATGATAAAGAAGATTCAAAGAGAGTGAGATGCCAGCTCCTTTCATTCAGTCAGTAGCTTCAAACATTTCTGGTATATGAATAACATGATGTTTTTCAATGGCAAAAATCAATGAATATTGTAAATGCACAAACAGTAATTTCTCCGCATTGCAAGGTGCAATTCTGAAATTTTTTGCTTTTTCCTGCTCCTCTTAGCATGATAAAGAAGATTCAAAGAGAGTGAGATGCCAGCTCCTTTCATTCAGTCAGTAGCTTCAAACATTTCTGGTATATGAATAACATGATGTTTTTCAATGGCAAAAATCAATGAATATTGTAAATGCACAAACAGTAATTTCTCCGCATTGCAAGGTGCAAGTCTGAAATTTTTTGCTTTTTCCTGCTCCTCTTAGCATGATAAAGAAGATTCAAAGAGAGTGAGATGCCAGCTACTTTCATTCAGTCAGTAGCTTCAATCATTTCTGGACGTTTTTCAATGGTAAAAATCAATGAATATTGTAAATGCACAAACAGTAATTTCTCCACATTGCAAGGTGCAATTCTGAAATTTTTTGCTTTTTCCTGCTCCTCTTAGCATGATAAAGAAGATTCAAAGAGAGTGAGATGCCAGCTCCTTTCATTCAGTCAGTAGCTTCAAACATTTCTGGTATATGAATAACATGATGTTTTTCAATGGCAAAAATCAATGAATATTGTAAATGCACAAACAGTAATTTCTCCGCATTGCAAGGTGCAATTCTGAAATTTTTTGCTTTTTCCTGCTCCTCTTAGCATGATAAAGAAGATTCAAAGAGAGTGAGATGCCAGCTCCTTTCATTCAGTCAGTAGCTTCAATCATTTCTGGATGTTTTTCAATGGCAAAAATCAATGAATATTGTAAATGCACAAACTGTAATTTCTCCGCATTGCAAGGTGCAATTCTGAAATTTTTTGCTTTTTCCTGCTCCTCTTAGCATGATAAAGAAGATTCAAAGAGAGTGAGATGCCAGCTCCTTTCATTCAGTCAGTAGCTTCAATCATTTCTGGACGTTTTTCAATGGCAAAAATCAATGAATATTGTAAATGCACAAACAGTAATTTCTCCGCATTGCAAGGTGCAATTCTGAAATTTTTTGCTTTTTCCTGCTCCTCTTAGCATGATAAAGAAGATTCAAAGAGAGTGAGATGCCAGCTCCTTTCATTCAGTCAGTAGCTTCAATCATTTCTGGACGTTTTTCAATGGCAAAAATCAATGAATATTGTAAATGCACAAACAGTAATTTCTCCGCATTGCAAGGTGCAATTCTGAAATTTTTTGCTTTTTCCTGCTCCTCTTAGCATGATAAACATGATTCAAAGAGAGTGAGATGCCAGCTCCTTTCATTCAGTCAGTAGCTTCAAACATTTCTGGTATATGAATAACATGATGTTTTTCAATGGCAAAAATCAATGAATATTGTAAATGCACAAACAGTAATTTCTCCGCATTGCAAGGTGCAATTCTGAAATTTTTTGCTTTTTCCTGCTCCTCTTAGCATGATAAAGAAGATTCAAAGAGAGTGAGATGCCAGCTACTTTCATTCAGTCAGTAGCTTCAATCATTTCTGGACGTTTTTCAATGGTAAAAATCAATGAATATTGTAAATGCACAAACAGTAATTTCTCCACATTGCAAGGTGCAATTCTGAAATTTTTTGCTTTTTCCTGCTCCTCTTAGCATGATAAAGAAGATTCAAAGAGAGTGAGATGCCAGCTCCTTTCATTCAGTCAGTAGCTTCAAACATTTCTGGTATATGAATAACATGATGTTTTTCAATGGCAAAAATCAATGAATATTGTAAATGCACAAACAGTAATTTCTCCGCATTGCAAGGTGCAATTCTGAAATTTTTTGCTTTTTCCTGCTCCTCTTAGCATGATAAAGAAGATTCAAAGAGAGTGAGATGCCAGCTCCTTTCATTCAGTCAGTAGCTTCAAACATTTCTGGTATATGAATAACATGATGTTTTTCAATGGCAAAAATCAATGAATATTGTAAATGCACAAACAGTAATTTCTCCGCATTGCAAGGTGCAAGTCTGAAATTTTTTGCTTTTTCCTGCTCCTCTTAGCATGATAAAGAAGATTCAAAGAGAGTGAGATGCCAGCTACTTTCATTCAGTCAGTAGCTTCAATCATTTCTGGACGTTTTTCAATGGTAAAAATCAATGAATATTGTAAATGCACAAACAGTAATTTCTCCACATTGCAAGGTGCAATTCTGAAATTTTTTGCTTTTTCCTGCTCCTCTTAGCATGATAAAGAAGATTCAAAGAGAGTGAGATGCCAGCTCCTTTCATTCAGTCAGTAGCTTCAAACATTTCTGGTATATGAATAACATGATGTTTTTCAATGGCAAAAATCAATGAATATTGTAAATGCACAAACAGTAATTTCTCCGCATTGCAAGGTGCAATTCTGAAATTTTTTGCTTTTTCCTGCTCCTCTTAGCATGATAAAGAAGATTCAAAGAGAGTGAGATGCCAGCTCCTTTCATTCAGTCAGTACCTTCAATCATTTCTGGACGTTTTTCAATGGCAAAAATCAATGAATATTGTAAATGCACAAACAGTAATTTCTCCGCATTGCAAGGTGCAATTCTGAAATTTTTTGCTTTTTCCCGCTCCTCTTAGCATGATAAAGAAGATTCAAAGAGAGTGAGATGCCAGCTCCTTTCATTCAGTCAGTAGCTTCAAACATTTCTGGTATATGAATAACATGATGTTTTTCAATGGCAAAAATCAATGAATATTGTAAATGCACAAACAGTAATTTCTCCGCATTGCAAGGTGCAATTCTGAAATTTTTTGCTTTTTCCTGCTCCTCTTAGCATGATAAAGAAGATTCAAAGAGAGTGAGATGCCAGCTCCTTTCATTCAGTCAGTACCTTCAATCATTTCTGGACGTTTTTCAATGGCAAAAATCAATGAATATTGTAAATGCACAAACAGTAATTTCTCCGCATTGCAAGGTGCAATTCTGAAATTTTTTGCTTTTTCCCGCTCCTCTTAGCATGATAAAGAAGATTCAAAGAGAGTGAGGTGCCAGCTCCTTTCATTCAGTCAGTAGCTTCAAACATTTCTGGTATATGAATAACATGTTTTTCAATGGCAAAAATCAATGAATATTGTAAATGCACAAACAGTAATTTCTCCGCATTGCAAGGTGCAATTCTGAAATTTTTTGCTTTTTCCTGCTCCTCTTAGCATGATAAAGAAGATTCAAAGAGAGTGAGATGCCAGCTCCTTTCATTCAGTCAGTAGCTTCAATCATTTCTGGACGTTTTTCAATGGCAAAAATCAATGAATATTGTAAATGCACAAACAGTAATTTCTCCGCATTGCAAGGTGCAATTCTGAAATTTTTTGCTTTTTCCTGCTCCTCTTAGCATGATAAAGAAGATTCAAAGAGAGTGAGATGCCAGCTCCTTTCATTCAGTCAGTAGCTTCAAACATTTCTGGTATATGAATAACATGATGTTTTTCAATGGCAAAAATCAATGAATATTGTAAATGCACAAACAGTAATTTCTCCGCATTGCAAGGTGCAATTCTGAAATTTTTTGCTTTTTCCTGCTCCTCTTAGCATGATAAAGAAGATTCAAAGAGAGTGAGATGCCAGCTCCTTTCATTCAGTCAGTAGCTTCAAACATTTCTGGTATATGAATAACATGAAGTTTTTCAATGGCAAAAATCAATGAATATTGTAAATGCACAAACAGTAATTTCTCCGCATTGCAAGGTGCAATTCTGAAATTTTTTGCTTTTTCCTGCTCCTCTTAGCATGATAAAGAAGATTCAAAGAGAGTGAGATGCCAGCTCCTTTCATTCAGTCAGTAGCTTCAATCATTTCTGGACGTTTTTCAATGGCAAAAATCAATGAATATTGTAAATGCACAAACAGTAATTTCTCCGCATTGCAAGGTGCAATTCTGAAATTTTTTGCTTTTTCCTGCTCCTCTTAGCATGATAAAGAAGATTCAAAGAGAGTGAGATGTCAGCTCCTTTCATTCAGTCAGTAGCTTCAAACATTTCTGGTATATGAATAACATGATGTTTTTCAAGGGCAAAAATCAATGAATATTGTAAATGCACAAACAGTAATTTCTCCGCATTGCAAGGTGCAATTCTGAAATTTTTTGCTTTTTCCTGCTCCTCTTAGCATGATAAAGAAGATTCAAAGAGAGTGAGATGCCAGTTCCTTTCATTCAGTCAGTAGCTTCAATCATTTCTGGACGTTTTTCAATGGCAAAAATCAATGAATATTGTAAATGCACAAACAGTAATTTCTCCGCATTGCAAGGTGCAATTCTGAAATTTTTTGCTTTTTCCTGCTCCTCTTAGCATGATAAAGAAGATTCAAAGAGAGTGAGATGCCAGCTCCTTTCATTCAGTCAGTAGCTTCAATCATTTCTGGACGTTTTTCAATGGCAAAAATCAATGAATATTGTAAATGCACAAACAGTAATTTCTCCGCATTGCAAGGTGCAATTCTGAAATTTTTTGCTTTTTCCTGCTCCTCTTAGCATGATAAAGAATATTCAAAGAGAGTGAGATACCAGCTCCTTTCATTCAGTCAGTAGCTTCAATCATTTCTGGACGTTTTTCAATGGCAAAAATCAATGAATATTGTAAATGCACAAACAGTAATTTCTCCGCATTGCAAGGTGCAATTCTGAAATTTTTTGCTTTTTCCTGCTCCTCTTAGCATGATAAAGAAGATTCAAAGAGAGTGAGATGCCAGCTCCTTTCATTCAGTCAGTAGCTTCAAACATTTCTGGTATATGAATAACATGAAGTTTTTCAATGGCAAAAATCAATGAATATTGTAAATGCACAAACAGTAATTTCTCCGCATTGCAAGGTGCAATTCTGAAATTTTTTGCTTTTTCCTGCTCCTCTTAGCATGATAAAGAAGATTCAAAGAGAGTGAGATGCCAGCTCCTTTCATTCAGTCAGTAGCTTCAATCATTTCTGGACGTTTTTCAATGGCAAAAATCAATGAATATTGTAAATGCACAAACAGTAATTTCTCCGCATTGCAAGGTGCAATTCTGAAATTTTTTGCTTTTTCCTGCTCCTCTTAGCATGATAAAGAAGATTCAAAGAGAGTGAGATGTCAGCTCCTTTCATTCAGTCAGTAGCTTCAAACATTTCTGGTATATGAATAACATGATGTTTTTCAATGGCAAAAATCAATGAATATTGTAAATGCACAAACAGTAATTTCTCCGCATTGCAAGGTGCAATTCTGAAATTTTTTGCTTTTTCCTGCTCCTCTTAGCATGATAAAGAAGATTCAAAGAGAGTGAGATGCCAGTTCCTTTCATTCAGTCAGTAGCTTCAATCATTTCTGGACGTTTTTCAATGGCAAAAATCAATGAATATTGTAAATGCACAAACAGTAATTTCTCCGCATTGCAAGGTGCAATTCTGAAATTTTTTGCTTTTTCCTGCTCCTCTTAGCATGATAAAGAAGATTCAAAGAGAGTGAGATGCCAGCTCCTTTCGTTCAGTCAGTAGCTTCAATCATTTCTGGACGTTTTTCAATGGCAAAAATCATTGAATATTATAAATGCACAAACAGTAATTTCTCCGCATTGCAAGGTGCAATTCTGAAATTTTTTACTTTTTCCTGCTCCTCTTAGCATGATAAAGAAGATTCAAAGAGAGTGAGATGCCAGCTCCTTTCATTCAGTCAGTAGCTTCAATCATTTCTGGTATATGAATAACATGATGTTTTTCAATGGCAAAAATCAATGAATATTGTAAATGCACAAACAGTAATTTCTCCGCATTGCAAGGTGCAATTCTGAAATTTTTTGCTTTTTCCTGCTCCTCTTAGCATGATAAAGAAGATTCAAAGAGAGTGAGATGCCAGCTCCTTTCATTCAGTCAGTAGCTTCAATCATTTCTGGACGTTTTTCAATGGCAAAAATCAATGAATATTGTAAATGCACAAACAGTAATTTCTCCGCATTGCAAGGTGCAATTCTGAAATTTTTTGCTTTTTCCTGCTCCTCTTAGCATGATAAACAAGATTCAAAGAGAGTGAGATGCCAGCTCCTTTCATTCAGTCAGTAGCTTCAATCATTTCTGGACGTTTTTCAATGGCAAAAATCAATGAATATTGTAAATGCACAAACAGTAATTTCTCCGCATTGCAAGGTGCAATTCTGAAATTTTTTGCTTTTTCCTGTTTCTCTTAGCATGATAAAGAAGATTCAAAGAGAGTGAGATGCCAGCTCCTTTCATTCAGTCAGTAGCTTCAAACATTTCTGGTATATGAATAACATGATGTTTTTCAATGGCAAAAATCAATGAATATTGTAAATGCACAAACAGTAATTTCTCCGCATTGCAAGGTGCAAGTCTGAAATTTTTTGCTTTTTCCTGCTCCTCTTAGCATGATAAAGAAGATTCAAAGAGAGTGAGATGCCAGCTACTTTCATTCAGTCAGTAGCTTCAATCATTTCTGGACGTTTTTCAATGGTAAAAATCAATGAATATTGTAAATGCACAAACAGTAATTTCTCCACATTGCAAGGTGCAATTCTGAAATTTTTTGCTTTTTCCTGCTCCTCTTAGCATGATAAAGAAGATTCAAAGAGAGTGAGATGCCAGCTCCTTTCATTCAGTCAGTAGCTTCAAACATTTCTGGTATATGAATAACATGATGTTTTTCAATGGCAAAAATCAATGAATATTGTAAATGCACAAACAGTAATTTCTCCGCATTGCAAGGTGCAATTCTGAAATTTTTTGCTTTTTCCTGCTCCTCTTAGCATGATAAAGAAGATTCAAAGAGAGTGAGATGCCAGCTCCTTTCATTCAGTCAGTAGCTTCAAACATTTCTGGTATATGAATAACATGATGTTTTTCAATGGCAAAAATCAATGAATATTGTAAATGCACAAACAGTAATTTCTCCGCATTGCAAGGTGCAAGTCTGAAATTTTTTGCTTTTTCCTGCTCCTCTTAGCATGATAAAGAAGATTCAAAGAGAGTGAGATGCCAGCTACTTTCATTCAGTCAGTAGCTTCAATCATTTCTGGACGTTTTTCAATGGTAAAAATCAATGAATATTGTAAATGCACAAACAGTAATTTCTCCACATTGCAAGGTGCAATTCTGAAATTTTTTGCTTTTTCCTGCTCCTCTTAGCATGATAAAGAAGATTCAAAGAGAGTGAGATGCCAGCTCCTTTCATTCAGTCAGTAGCTTCAAACATTTCTGGTATATGAATAACATGATGTTTTTCAATGGCAAAAATCAATGAATATTGTAAATGCACAAACAGTAATTTCTCCGCATTGCAAGGTGCAATTCTGAAATTTTTTGCTTTTTCCTGCTCCTCTTAGCATGATAAAGAAGATTCAAAGAGAGTGAGATGCCAGCTCCTTTCATTCAGTCAGTAGCTTCAATCATTTCTGGATGTTTTTCAATGGCAAAAATCAATGAATATTGTAAATGCACAAACTGTAATTTCTCCGCATTGCAAGGTGCAATTCTGAAATTTTTTGCTTTTTCCTGCTCCTCTTAGCATGATAAAGAAGATTCAAAGAGAGTGAGATGCCAGCTCCTTTCATTCAGTCAGTAGCTTCAATCATTTCTGGACGTTTTTCAATGGCAAAAATCAATGAATATTGTAAATGCACAAACAGTAATTTCTCCGCATTGCAAGGTGCAATTCTGAAATTTTTTGCTTTTTCCTGCTCCTCTTAGCATGATAAAGAAGATTCAAAGAGAGTGAGATGCCAGCTCCTTTCATTCAGTCAGTACCTTCAATCATTTCTGGACGTTTTTCAATGGCAAAAATCAATGAATATTGTAAATGCACAAACAGTAATTTCTCCGCATTGCAAGGTGCAATTCTGAAATTTTTTGCTTTTTCCTGCTCCTCTTAGCATGATAAAGAAGATTCAAAGAGAGTGAGATGCCAGCTCCTTTCATTCAGTCAGTAGCTTCAAACATTTCTGGTATATGAATAACATGATGTTTTTCAATGGCAAAAATCAAAGAATATTGTAAATGCACAAACAGTAATTTCTCCGCATTGCAAGGTGCAAGTCTTAAATTTTTTGCTTTTTCCTGCTCCTCTTAGCATGATAAAGAAGATTCAAAGAGAGTGAGATGCCAGCTACTTTCATTCAGTCAGTAGCTTCAATCATTTCTGGACGTTTTTCAATGGTAAAAATCAATGAATATTGTAAATGCACAAACAGTAATTTCTCCACATTGCAAGGTGCAATTCTGAAATTTTTTGCTTTTTCCTGCTCCTCTTAGCATGATAAAGAACATTCAAAGAGAGTGAGATGCCAGCTCCTTTCATTCAGTCAGTAGCTTCAAACATTTCTGGTATATGAATAACATGATGTTTTTCAATGGCAAAAATCAATGAATATTGTAAATGCACAAACAGTAATTTCTCCGCATTGCAAGCTGCAATTCTGAAATTTTTTGCTTTTTCCTGCTCCTCTTAGCATGATAAAGAAGATTCAAAGAGAGTGAGATGCCAGCTCCTTTCATTCAGTCAGTAGCTTCAATCATTTCTGGACGTTTTTCAATGGCAAAAATCAATGAATATTGTAAATGCACAAACAGTAATTTCTCCGCATTGCAAGGTGCAATTCTGAAATTTTTTGCTTTTTCCTGCTCCTCTTAGCATGATAAAGAAGATTCAAAGAGAGTGAGATGTCAGCTCCTTTCATTCAGTCAGTAGCTTCAAACATTTCTGGTATATGAATAACATGATGTTTTTCAATGGCAAAAGTCAATGAATATTGTAAATGCACAAACAGTAATTTCTCCGCATTGCAAGGTGCAATTCTGAAATTTTTTGCTTTTTCCTGCTCCTCTTAGCATGATAAAGAAGATTCAAAGAGAGTGAGATGCCAGCTCCTTTCATTCAGTCAGTAGCTTCAATCATTTCTGTACGTTTTTCAATGGCAAAAATCAATGAATATTGTAAATGCACAAACAGTAATTTCTCCGCATTGCAAGGTGCAATTCTGAAATTTTTTGCTTTTTCCTGCTCCTCTTAGCATGATAAAGAAGATTCAAAGAGAGTGAGATGCCAGCTCCTTTCGTTCAGTCAGTAGCTTCAATCATTTCTGGACGTTTTTCAATGGCAAAAATCATTGAATATTATAAATGCACAAACAGTAATTTCTCCGCATTGCAAGGTGCAATTCTGAAATTTTTTACTTTTTCCTGCTCCTCTTAGCATGATAAAGAAGATTCAAAGAGAGTGAGATGCCAGCTCCTTTCATTCAGTCAGTAGCTTCAATCATTTCTGGTATATGAATAACATGATGTTTTTCAATGGCAAAAATCAATGAATATTGTAAATGCACAAACAGTAATTTGTCCGCATTGCAAGGTGCAATTCTGAAACTTTTTGCTTTTTCCTGCTCCTCTTAGCATGATAAAGAAGATTCAAAGAGAGTGAGATGCCAGCTCCTTTCATTCAGTCAGTAGCTTCAATCATTTCTGGACGTTTTTCAATGGCAAAAATCAATGAATATTGCAAATGCACAAACAGTAATTTCTCCGCATTGCAAGGTGCAATTCTGAAATTTTTTGCTTTTTCCTGCTCCTCTTAGCATGATAAACAAGGCTCAAAGAGAGTGAAATGCCAGCTCCTTTCTATCAGTCAGTAGCTTCAATCATTTCTGGACGTTTTTCAATGGCAAAAATCAATGAATATTGTAAATGCACAAACAGTAATTTCTCCGCATTGCAAGGTGCAATTCTGAAATTTTTTGCTTTTACCTGCTCCTCTTAGCATGATAAAGAAGATTCAAAGAGAGTGAGATGCCAGCTACTTTCATTCAGTCAGTAGCTTCAATCATTTCTGGACGTTTTTCAATGGCAAAAATCAATGAATATTGTAAATGCACAAACAGTAATTTCTCCGCATTGCAAGGTGCAATTCTGAAATTTTTTGCTTTTTCCTGCTCCTCTTAGCATGATAAAGAAGATTCAAAGAGAGTGAGATGCCAGCTCCTTTCATTCAGTCAGTAGCTTCAAACATTTCTGGTATATGAATAACATGATGTTTTTCAATGGCAAAAATCAATGAATATTGTAAATGCACAAACAGTAATTTCTCCGCATTGCAAGGTGCAATTCTGAAATTTTTTGCTTTTTCCTGCTCCTCTTAGCATGATAAAGAAGATTCAAAGAGAGTGAGATGCCAGCTCCTTTCGTTCAGTCAGTAGCTTCAATCATTTCTGGACGTTTTTCAATGGCAAAAATCATTGAATATTATAAATGCACAAACAGTAATTTCTCCGCATTGCAAGGTGCAATTCTGAAATTTTTTGCTTTTTCCTGCTCCTCTTAGCATGATAAAGAAGATTCAAAGAGAGTGAGATGCCAGCTCCTTTCATTCAGTCAGTAGCTTCAATCATTTCTGGTATATGAATAACATGATGTTTTTCAATGGCAAAAATCAATGAATATTGTAAATGCACAAACAGTAATTTCTCCGCATTGCAAGGTGCAATTCTGAAATTTTTTGCTTTTTCCTGCTCCTCTTAGCATGATAAAGAAGATTCAAAGAAAGTGAGATGCCAGCTCCTTTCATTCAGTCAGTAGCTTCAATCATTTCTGGACGTTTTTCAATGGCAAAAATCAATGAATATTGTAAATGCACAAACAGTAATTTCTCCGCATTGCAAGGTGCAATTCTGAAATTTTTTGCTTTTTCCTGCTCCTCTTAGCATGATAAACATGATTCAAAGAGAGTGAGATGCCAGCTCCTTTCATTCAGTCAGTAGCTTCAAACATTTCTGGTATATGAATAACATGATGTTTTTCAATGGCAAAAATCAATGAATTTTGTAAATGCACAAACAGTAATTTCTCCGCATTGCAAGGTGCAATTCTGAAATTTTTTGCTTTTTCCTGCTCCTCTTAGCATGATAAAGAAGATTCAAAGAGAGTGAGATGCCAGCTCCTTTCATTCAGTCAGTAGCTTCAAACATTTCTGGTATATGAATAACATGATGTTTTTCAATGGCAAAAATCAATGAATATTGTAAATGCACAAACAGTAATTTCTCCGCATTGCAAGGTGCAAGTCTGAAATTTTTTGCTTTTTCCTGCTCCTCTTAGCATGATAAAGAAGATTCAAAGAGAGTGAGATGCCAGCTACTTTCATTCAGTCAGTAGCTTCAATCATTTCTGGACGTTTTTCAATGGTAAAAATCAATGAATATTGTAAATGCACAAACAGTAATTTCTCCACATTGCAAGGTGCAATTCTGAAATTTTTTGCTTTTTCCTGCTCCTCTTAGCATGATAAAGAAGATTCAAAGAGAGTGAGATGCCAGCTCCTTTCATTCAGTCAGTAGCTTCAAACATTTCTGGTATATGAATAACATGATGTTTTTCAATGGCAAAAATCAATGAATATTGTAAATGCACAAACAGTAATTTCTCCGCATTGCAAGGTGCAATTCTGAAATTTTTTGCTTTTTCCTGCTCCTCTTAGCATGATAAAGAAGATTCAAAGAGAGTGAGATGCCAGCTCCTTTCATTCAGTCAGTAGCTTCAAACATTTCTGGTATATGAATAACATGATGTTTTTCAATGGCAAAAATCAATGAATATTGTAAATGCACAAACAGTAATTTCTCCGCATTGCAAGGTGCAAGTCTGAAATTTTTTGCTTTTTCCTGCTCCTCTTAGCATGATAAAGAAGATTCAAAGAGAGTGAGATGCCAGCTACTTTCATTCAGTCAGTAGCTTCAATCATTTCTGGACGTTTTTCAATGGTAAAACTCAATGAATATTGTAAATGCACAAACAGTAATTTCTCCACATTGCAAGGTGCAATTCTGAAATTTTTTGCTTTTTCCTGCTCCTCTTAGCATGATAAAGAAGATTCAAAGAGAGTGAGATGCCAGCTCCTTTCATTCAGTCAGTAGCTTCAATCATTTCTGGACGTTTTTCAATGGCAAAAATCAATGAATATTGCAAATGCACAAACAGTAATTTCTCCGCATTGCAAGGTGCAATTCTGAAATTTTTTGCTTTTTCCTGCTCCTCTTAGCATGATAAACAAGGCTCAAAGAGAGTGAGATGCCAGCTCCTTTCTATCAGTCAGTAGCTTCAATCATTTCTGGACGTTTTTCAATGGCAAAAATCAATGAATATTGTAAATGCACAAACAGTAATTTCTCCGCATTGCAAGGTGCAATTCTGAAATTTTTTGCTTTTACCTGCTCCTCTTAGCATGATAAAGAAGATTCAAAGAGAGTGAGATGCCAGCTCCTTTCATTCAGTCAGTAGCTTCAATCATTTCTGGATGTTTTTCAATGGCAAAAATCAATGAATATTGTAAATGCACAAACAGTAATTTCTCCGCATTGCAAGGTGCAATTCTGAAATTTTTTGCTTTTTCCTGCTCCTCTTAGCATGATAAAGAAGATTCAAAGAGAGTGAGATGCCAGCTCCTTTCATTCAGTCAGTAGCTTCAAACATTTCTGGTATATGAATAACATGATGTTTTTCAATGGCAAAAATCAATGAATATTGTAAATGCACAAACAGTAATTTCTCCGCATTGCAAGGTGCAATTCTGAAATTTTTTGCTTTTTCCTGCTCCTCTTAGCATGATAAAGAAGATTCAAAGAGAGTGAGATGCCAGCTCCTTTCGTTCAGTCAGTAGCTTCAATCATTTCTGGACGTTTTTCAATGGCAAAAATCATTGAATATTATAAATGCACAAACAGTAATTTCTCCGCATTGCAAGGTGCAATTCTGAAATTTTTTACTTTTTCCTGCTCCTCTTAGCATGATAAAGAAGATTCAAAGAGAGTGAGATGCCAGCTCCTTTCATTCAGTCAGTAGCTTCAATCATTTCTGGTATATGAATAACATGATGTTTTTCAATGGCAAAAATCAATGAATATTGTAAATGCACAAACAGTAATTTCTCCGCATTGCAAGGTGCAATTCTGAAATTTTTTGCTTTTTCCTGCTCCTCTTAGCATGATAAAGAAGATTCAAAGAGAGTGAGATGCCAGCTCCTTTCATTCAGTCAGTAGCTTCAATCATTTCTGGACGTTTTTCAATGGCAAAAATCAATGAATATTGTAAATGCACAAACAGTAATTTCTCCGCATTGCAAGGTGCAATTCTGAAATTTTTTGCTTTTTCCTGCTCCTCTTAGCATGATAAACATGATTCAAAGAGAGTGAGATGCCAGCTCCTTTCATTCAGTCAGTAGCTTCAAACATTTCTGATATATGAATAACATGATGTTTTTCAATGGCAAAAATCAATGAATATTGTAAATGCACAAACAGTAATTTCTCCGCATTGCAAGGTGCAATTCTGAAATTTTTTGCTTTTTCCTGCTCCTCTTAGCATGATAAAGAAGATTCAAAGAGAGTGAGATGCCAGCTCCTTTCATTCAGTCAGTAGCTTCAAACATTTCTGGTATATGAATAACATGATGTTTTTCAATGGCAAAAATCAATGAATATTGTAAATGCACAAACAGTAATTTCTCCGCATTGCAAGGTGCAAGTCTGAAATTTTTTGCTTTTTCCTGCTCCTCTTAGCATGATAAAGAAGATTCAAAGAGAGTGAGATGCCAGCTACTTTCATTCAGTCAGTAGCTTCAATCATTTCTGGACGTTTTTCAATGGTAAAAATCAATGAATATTGTAAATGCACAAACAGTAATTTCTCCACATTGCAAGGTGCAATTCTGAAATTTTTTGCTTTTTCCTGCTCCTCTTAGCATGATAAAGAAGATTCAAAGAGAGTGAGATGCCAGCTCCTTTCATTCAGTCAGTAGCTTCAAACATTTCTGGTATATGAATAACATGATGTTTTTCAATGGCAAAAATCAATGAATATTGTAAATGCACAAACAGTAATTTCTCCGCATTGCAAGGTGCAATTCTGAAATTTTTTGCTTTTTCCTGCTCCTCTTAGCATGATAAAGAAGATTCAAAGAGAGTGAGATGCCAGCTCCTTTCATTCAGTCAGTAGCTTCAAACATTTCTGGTATATGAATAACATGATGTTTTTCAATGGCAAAAATCAATGAATATTGTAAATGCACAAACAGTAATTTCTCCGCATTGCAAGGTGCAAGTCTGAAATTTTTTGCTTTTTCCTGCTCCTCTTAGCATGATAAAGAAGATTCAAAGAGAGTGAGATGCCAGCTACTTTCATTCAGTCAGTAGCTTCAATCATTTCTGGATGTTTTTCAATGGTAAAAATCAATGAATATTGTAAATGCACAAACAGTAATTTCTCCACATTGCAAGGTGCAATTCTGAAATTTTTTGCTTTTTCCTGCTCCTCTTAGCATGATAAAGAAGATTCAAAGAGAGTGAGATGCCAGCTCCTTTCATTCAGTCAGTAGCTTCAAACATTTCTGGTATATGAATAACATGATGTTTTTCAATGGCAAAAATCAATGAATATTGTAAATGCACAAACAGTAATTTCTCCGCATTGCAAGGTGCAATTCTGAAATTTTCTGCTTTTTCCTGCTCCTCTTAGCATGATAAAGAAGATTCAAAGAGAGTGAGATGCCAGCTCCTTTCATTCAGTCAGTAGCTTCAATCATTTCTGGATGTTTTTCAATGGCAAAAATCAATGAATATTGTAAATGCACAAACTGTAATTTCTCCGCATTGCAAGGTGCAATTCTGAAATTTTTTGCTTTTTCCTGCTCCTCTTAGCATGATAAAGAAGATTCAAAGAGAGTGAGATGCCAGCTCCTTTCATTCAGTCAGTAGCTTCAATCATTTCTGGACGTTTTTCAATGGCAAAAATCAATGAATATTGTAAATGCACAAACAGTAATTTCTCCGCATTGCAAGGTGCAATTCTGAAATTTTTTGCTTTTTCCTGCTCCTCTTAGCATGATAAAGAAGATTCAAAGAGAGTGAGATGCCAGCTCCTTTCATTCAGTCAGTACCTTCAATCATTTCTGGACGTTTTTCAATGGCAAAAATCAATGAATATTGTAAATGCACAAACAGTAATTTCTCCGCATTGCAAGGTGCAATTCTGAAATTTTTTGCTTTTTCCCGCTCCTCTTAGCATGATAAAGAAGATTCAAAGAGAGTGAGGTGCCAGCTCCTTTCATTCAGTCAGTAGCTTCAAACATTTCTGGTATATGAATAACATGTTTTTCAATGGCAAAAATCAATGAATATTGTAAATGCACAAACAGTAATTTCTCCGCATTGCAAGGTGCAATTCTGAAATTTTTTGCTTTTTCCTGCTCCTCTTAGCATGATAAAGAAGATTCAAAGAGAGTGAGATGCCAGCTCCTTTCATTCAGTCAGTAGCTTCAATCATTTCTGGACGTTTTTCAATGGCAAAAATCAATGAATATTGTAAATGCACAAACAGTAATTTCTCCGCATTGCAAGGTGCAATTCTGAAATTTTTTGCTTTTTCCTGCTCCTCTTAGCATGATAAAGAAGATTCAAAGAGAGTGAGATGTCAGCTCCTTTCATTCAGTCAGTAGCTTCAAACATTTCTGGTATATGAATAACATGATGTTTTTTAATGGCAAAAATCAATGAATATTGTAAATGCACAAACAGTAATTTCTCCGCATTGCAAGGTGCAATTCTGAAATTTTTTGCTTTTTCCTGCTCCTCTTAGCATGATAAAGAAGATTCAAAGAGAGTGAGATGCCAGTTCCTTTCATTCAGTCAGTAGCTTCAATCATTTCTGGACATTTTTCAATGGCAAAAATCAATGAATATTGTAAATGCACAAACAGTAATTTCTCCGCATTGCAAGGTGCAATTCTGAAATTTTTTGCTTTTTCCTGCTCCTCTTAGCATGATAAAGAAGATTCAAAGAGAGTGAGATGCCAGCTCCTTTCGTTCAGTCAGTAGCTTCAAACATTTCTGGACGTTTTTCAATGGCAAAAATCATTGAATATTATAAATGCACAAACAGTAATTTCTCCGCATTGCAAGGTGCAATTCTGAAATTTTTTACTTTTTCCTGCTCCTCTTAGCATGATAAAGAAGATTCAAAGAGAGTGAGATGCCAGCTCCTTTCATTCAGTCAGTAGCTTCAATCATTTCTGGTATATGAATAACATGATGTTTTTCAATGGCAAAAATCAATGAATATTGTAAATGCACAAACAGTAATTTCTCCGCATTGCAAGGTGCAATTCTGAAATTTTTTGCTTTTTCCTGCTCCTCTTAGCATGATAAACAAGATTCAAAGAGAGTGAGATGCCAGCTCCTTTCATTCAGTCAGTACCTTCAATCATTTCTGGACGTTTTTCAATGGCAAAAATCAATGAATATTGTAAATGCACAAACAGTAATTTCTCCGCATTGCAAGGTGCAATTCTGAAATTTTTTGCTTTTTCCTGCTCCTCTTAGCATGATAAAGAAGATTCAAAGAGAGTGAGATGCCAGCTCCTTTCATTCAGTCAGTAGCTTCAAACATTTCTGGTATATGAATAACATGATGTTTTTCAATGGCAAAAATCAATGAATATTGTAAATGCACAAACAGTAATTTCTCCGCATTGCAAGGTGCAAGTCTGAAATTTTTTGCTTTTTCCTGCTCCTCTTAGCATGATAAAGAAGATTCAAAGAGAGTGAGATGCCAGCTACTTTCATTCAGTCAGTAGCTTCAATCATTTCTGGACGTTTTTCAATGGTAAAAATCAATGAATATTGTAAATGCACAAACAGTAATTTCTCCACATTGCAAGGTGCAATTCTGAAATTTTTTGCTTTTTCCTGCTCCTCTTAGCATGATAAAGAAGATTCAAAGAGAGTGAGATGCCAGCTCCTTTCATTCAGTCAGTAGCTTCAAACATTTCTGGTATATGAATAACATGATGTTTTTCAATGGCAAAAATCAATGAATATTGTAAATGCACAAACAGTAATTTCTCCGCATTGCAAGGTGCAATTCTGAAATTTTTTGCTTTTTCCTGCTCCTCTTAGCATGATAAAGAATATTCAAAGAGAGTGAGATGCCAGCTCCTTTCATTCAGTCAGTAGCTTCAATCATTTCTGGATGTTTTTCAATGGCAAAAATCAATGAATATTGTAAATGCACAAACAGTAACTTCTCCGCATTGCAAGGTGCAAGTCTGAAATTTTTTGCTTTTTCCTGCTCCTCTTAGCATGATAAAGAAGATTCAAAGATTGTGAGATGCCAGCTACTTTCATTCAGTCAGTAGCTTCAATCATTTCTGGACGTTTTTCAATGGTAAAAATCAATGAATATTGTAAATGCACAAACAGTAATTTCTCCACATTGCAAGGTGCAATTCTGAAATTTTTTTCTTTTTCCTGCTCCTCTTAGCATGATAAAGAAGATTCAAAGAGAGTGAGATGCCAGCTCCTTTCATTCAGTCAGTAGCTTCAAACATTTCTGGTATATGAATAACATGATGTTTTTCAATGGCAAAAATCAATGAATATTGTAAATGCACAAACAGTAATTTCTCCGCATTGCAAGGTGCAATTCTGAAATTTTTTGCTTTTTCCTGCTCCTCTTAGCATGATAAAGAAGATTCAAAGAGAGTGAGATGCCAGCTCCTTTCATTCAGTCAGTAGCTTCAAACATTTCTGGTATATGAATAACATGATGTTTTTCAATGGCAAAAATCAATGAATATTGTAAATGCACAAACAGTAATTTCTCCGCATTGCAAGGTGCAATTCTGAAATTTTTTGCTTTTTCCTGCTCCTCTTAGCATGATAAAGAAGATTCAAAGAGAGTGAGATGCCAGCTCCTTTCGTTCAGTCAGTAGCTTCAATCATTTCTGGACGTTTTTCAATGGCAAAAATCATTTAATATTATAAATGCACAAACAGTAATTTCTCCGCATTGCAAGGTGCAATTCTGAAATTTTTTGCTTTTTCCTGCTCCTCTTAGCATGATAAAGAAGATTCAAAGAGAGTGAGATGCCAGCTCCTTTCATTCAGTCAGTAGCTTCAAACATTTCTGGTATATGAATAACATGATGTTTTTCAATGGCAAAAATCAATGAATATTGTAAATGCACAAACAGTAATTTCTCCGCATTGCAAGGTGCAATTCTGAAATTTTTTGCTTTTTCCTGCTCCTCTTAGCATGATAAAGAAGATTCAAAGAGAGTGAGATGCCAGCTCCTTTCATTCAGTCAGTAGCTTCAATCATTTCTGGACGTTTTTCAATGGCAAAAATCAATGAATATTGTAAATGCACAAACAGTAATTTCTCCGCATTGCAAGGTGCAATTCTGAAATTTTTTGCTTTTTCCTGCTCCTCTTAGCATGATAAAGAAGATTCAAAGAGAGTGAGATGCCAGCTCCTTTCATTCAGTCAGTAGCTTCAAACATTTCTGGTATATGAATAACATGATGTTTTTCAATGGCAAAAATCAATGAATATTGTAAATGCACAAACAGTAATTTCTCCGCATTGCAAGGTGCAAGTCTGAAATTTTTTGCTTTTTCCTGCTCCTCTTAGCATGATAAAGAAGATTCAAAGAGAGTGAGATGCCAGCTACTTTCATTCAGTCAGTAGCTTCAATCATTTCTGAACGTTTTTCAATGGTAAAAATCAATGAATATTGTAAATGCACAAACAGTAATTTCTCCACATTGCAAGGTGCAATTCTGAAATTTTTTGCTTTTTCCTGCTCCTCTTAGCATGATAAAGAAGATTCAAAGAGAGTGAGATGCCAGCTCCTTTCATTCAGTCAGTAGCTTCAAACATTTCTGGTATATGAATAACATGATGTTTTTCAATGGCAAAAATCAATGAATATTGTAAATGCACAAACAGTAATTTCTCCGCATTGCAAGGTGCAATTCTGAAATTTTTTGCTTTTTCTTGCTCCTCTTAGCATGATAAAGAAGATTCAAAGAGAGTGAGATGCCAGCTCCTTTCATTCAGTCAGTAGCTTCAATCATTTCTGGACGTTTTTCAATGGCAAAAATCAATGAATATTGTAAATGCACAAACAGTAATTTCTCCGCATTGCAAGGTGCAATTCTGAAATTTTTTGCTTTTTCCTGCTCCTCTTAGCATGATAAAGAAGATTCAAAGAGAGTGAGATGCCAGCTCCTTTCATTCAGTCAGTAGCTTCAAACATTTCTGGTATATGAATAACATGATGTTTTTCAATGGCAAAAATCAATGAATATTGTAAATGCACAAACAGTAATTTCTCCGCATTGCAAGGTGCAAGTCTGAAATTTTTGCTTTTTCCTGCTCCTCTTAGCATGATAAAGAAGATTCAAAGAGAGTGAGATGCCAGCTACTTTCATTCAGTCAGTAGCTTCAATCATTTCTGAACGTTTTTCAATGGTAAAAATCAATGAATATTGTAAATGCACAAACAGTAATTTCTCCACATTGCAAGGTGCAATTCTGAAATTTTTTGCTTTTTCCTGCTCCTCTTAGCATGATAAAGAAGATTCAAAGAGAGTGAGATGCCAGCTCCTTTCATTCAGTCAGTAGCTTCAAACATTTCTGGTATATGAATAACATGATGTTTTTCAATGGCAAAAATCAATGAATATTGTAAATGCACAAACAGTAATTTCTCCGCATTGCAAGGTGCAATTCTGAAATTTTTTGCTTTTTCCTGCTCCTCTTAGCATGATAAAGAAGATTCAAAGAGAGTGAGATGCCAGCTCCTTTCATTCAGTCAGTAGCTTCAAACATTTCTGGTATATGAATAACATGATGTTTTTCAATGGCAAAAATCAATGAATATTGTAAATGCACAAACAGTAATTTCTCCGCATTGCAAGGTGCAAGTCTGAAATTTTTTGCTTTTTCCTGCTCCTCTTAGCATGATAAAGAAGATTCAAAGAGAGTGAGATGCCAGCTACTTTCATTCAGTCAGTAGCTTCAATCATTTCTGGACGTTTTTCAATGGTAAAAATCAATGAATATTGTAAATGCACAAACAGTAATTTCTCCACATTGCAAGGTGCAATTCTGAAATTTTTTGCTTTTTCCTGCTCCTCTTAGCATGATAAAGAAGATTCAAAGAGAGTGAGATGCCAGCTCCTTTCATTCAGTCAGTAGCTTCAAACATTTCTGGTATATGAATAACATGATGTTTTTCAATGGCAAAAATCAATGAATATTGTAAATGCACAAACAGTAATTTCTCCGCATTGCAAGGTGCAATTCTGAAATTTTTTGCTTTTTCCTGCTCCTCTTAGCATGATAAAGAAGATTCAAAGAGAGTGAGATGCCAGCTCCTTTCATTCAGTCAGTAGCTTCAATCATTTCTGGACGTTTTTCAATGGCAAAAATCAATGAATATTGTAAATGCACAAACAGTAATTTCTCCGCATTGCAAGGTGCAATTCTGAAATTTTTTGCTTTTTCCTGCTCCTCTTAGCATGATAAAGAAGATTCAAAGAGAGTGAGATGCCAGCTCCTTTCATTCAGTCAGTAGCTTCAACCATTTCTGGTATATGAATAACATGATGTTTTTCAATGGCAAAAATCAATGAATATTGTAAATGCACAAACAGTAATTTCTCCGCATTGCAAGGTGCAAGTCTGAAATTTTTTGCTTTTTCCTGCTCCTCTTAGCATGATAAAGAAGATTCAAAGAGAGTGAGATGCCAGCTACTTTCATTCAGTCAGTAGCTTCAATCATTTCTGAACGTTTTTCAATGGTAAAAATCAATGAATATTGTAAATGCACAAACAGTAATTTCTCCACATTGCAAGGTGCAATTCTTAAATTTTTTGCTTTTTCCTGCTCCTCTTAGCATGATAAAGAAGATTCAAAGAGAGTGAGATGCCAGCTCCTTTCATTCAGTCAGTAGCTTCAAACATTTCTGGTATATGAATAACATGATGTTTTTCAATGGCAAAAATCAATGAATATTGTAAATGCACAAACAGTAATTTCTCCGCATTGCAAGGTGCAATTCTGAAATTTTTTGCTTTTTCCTGCTCCTCTTAGCATGATAAAGAAGATTCAAAGAGAGTGAGATGCCAGCTCCTTTCATTCAGTCAGTAGCTTCAAACATTTCTGGTATATGAATAACATGATGTTTTTCAATGGCAAAAATCAATGAATATTGTAAATGCACAAACAGTAATTTCTCCGCATTGCAAGGTGCAATTCTGAAATTTTTTGCTTTTTCCTGCTCCTCTTAGCATGATAAAGAAGATTCAAAGAGAGTGAGATGCCAGCTCCTTTCATTCAGTCAGTAGCTTCAATCATTTCTGGACGTTTTTCAATGGCAAAAATCAATGAATATTGTAAATGCACAAACAGTAATTTCTCCGCATTGCAAGGTGCAATTCTGAAATTTTTTGCTTTTTCCTGCTCCTCTTAGCATGATAAAGAAGATTCAAAGAGAGTGAGATGCCAGCTCCTTTCATTCAGTCAGTAGCTTCAAACATTTCTGGTATATGAATAACATGATGTTTTTCAATGGCAAAAATCAATGAATATTGTAAATGCACAAACAGTAATTTCTCCGCATTGCAAGGTGCAAGTCTGAAATTTTTTGCTTTTTCCTGCTCCTCTTAGCATGATAAAGAAGATTCAAAGAGAGTGAGATGCCAGCTACTTTCATTCAGTCAGTAGCTTCAATCATTTCTGAACGTTTTTCAATGGTAAAAATCAATGAATATTGTAAATGCACAAACAGTAATTTCTCCACATTGCAAGGTGCAATTCTGAAATTTTTTGCTTTTTCCTGCTCCTCTTAGCATGATAAAGAAGATTCAAAGAGAGTGAGATGCCAGCTCCTTTCATTCAGTCAGTAGCTTCAAACTTTTCTGGTATATGAATAACATGATGTTTTTCAATGGCAAAAATCAATGAATATTGTAAATGCACAAACAGTAATTTCTCCGCATTGCAAGGTGCAATTCTGAAATTTTTTGCTTTTTCTTGCTCCTCTTAGCATGATAAAGAAGATTCAAAGAGAGTGAGATGCCAGCTCCTTTCATTCAGTCAGTAGCTTCAATCATTTCTGGACGTTTTTCAATGGCAAAAATCAATGAATATTGTAAATGCACAAACAGTAATTTCTCCGCATTGCAAGGTGCAATTCTGAAATTTTTTGCTTTTTCCTGCTCCTCTTAGCATGATAAAGAAGATTCAAAGAGAGTGAGATGCCAGCTCCTTTCATTCAGTCAGTAGCTTCAAACATTTCTGGTATATGAATAACATGATGTTTTTCAATGGCAAAAATCAATGAATATTGTAAATGCACAAACAGTAATTTCTCTGCATTGCAAGGTGCAAGTCTGAAATTTTTTGCTTTTTCCTGCTCCTCTTAGCATGATAAAGAAGATTCAAAGAGAGTGAGATGCCAGCTACTTTCATTCAGTCAGTAGCTTCAATCATTTCTGAACGTTTTTCAATGGTAAAAATCAATGAATATTGTAAATGCACAAACAGTAATTTCTCCACATTGCAAGGTGCAATTCTGAAATTTTTTGCTTTTTCCTGCTCCTCTTAGCATGATAAAGAAGATTCAAAGAGAGTGAGATGCCAGCTCCTTTCATTCAGTCAGTAGCTTCAAACATTTCTGGTATATGAATAACATGATGTTTTTCAATGGCAAAAATCAATGAATATTGTAAATGCACAAACAGTAATTTCTCCGCATTGCAAGGTGCAATTCTGAAATTTTTTGCTTTTTCCTGCTCCTCTTAGCATGATAAAGAAGATTCAAAGAGAGTGAGATGCCAGCTCCTTTCATTCAGTCAGTAGCTTCAAACATTTCTGGTATATGAATAACATGATGTTTTTCAATGGCAAAAATCAATGAATATTGTAAATGCACAAACAGTAATTTCTCCGCATTGCAAGGTGCAAGTCTGAAATTTTTTGCTTTTTCCTGCTCCTCTTAGCATGATAAAGAAGATTCAAAGAGAGTGAGATGCCAGCTACTTTCATTCAGTCAGTAGCTTCAATCATTTCTGGACGTTTTTCAATGGTAAAAATCAATGAATATTGTAAATGCACAAACAGTAATTTCTCCACATTGCAAGGTGCAATTCTGAAATTTTTTGCTTTTTCCTGCTCCTCTTAGCATGATAAAGAAGATTCAAAGAGAGTGAGATGCCAGCTCCTTTCATTCAGTCAGTAGCTTCAAACATTTCTGGTATATGAATAACATGATGTTTTTCAATGGCAAAAATCAATGAATATTGTAAATGCACAAACAGTAATTTCTCCGCATTGCAAGGTGCAATTCTGAAATTTTTTGCTTTTTCCTGCTCCTCTTAGCATGATAAAGAAGATTCAAAGAGAGTGAGATGCCAGCTCCTTTCATTCAGTCAGTAGCTTCAATCATTTCTGGACGTTTTTCAATGGCAAAAATCAATGAATATTGTAAATGCACAAACAGTAATTTCTCCGCATTGCAAGGTGCAATTCTGAATTTTTTTGCTTTTTCCTGCTCCTCTTAGCATGATAAAGAAGATTCAAAGAGAGTGAGATGCCAGCTCCTTTCATTCAGTCAGTAGCTTCAACCATTTCTGGTATATGAATAACATGATGTTTTTCAATGGCAAAAATCAATGAATATTGTAAATGCACAAACAGTAATTTCTCCGCATTGCAAGGTGCAAGTCTGAAATTTTTTGCTTTTTCCTGCTCCTCTTAGCATGATAAAGAAGATTCAAAGAGAGTGAGATGCCAGCTACTTTCATTCAGTCAGTAGCTTCAATCATTTCTGAACGTTTTTCAATGGTAAAAATCAATGAATATTGTAAATGCACAAACAGTAATTTCTCCACATTGCAAGGTGCAATTCTTAAATTTTTTGCTTTTTCCTGCTCCTCTTAGCATGATAAAGAAGATTCAAAGAGAGTGAGATGCCAGCTCCTTTCATTCAGTCAGTAGCTTCAAACATTTCTGGTATATGAATAACATGATGTTTTTCAATGGCAAAAATCAATGAATATTGTAAATGCACAAACAGTAATTTCTCCGCATTGCAAGGTGCAATTCTGAAATTTTTTGCTTTTTCCTGCTCCTCTTAGCATGATAAAGAAGATTCAAAGAGAGTGAGATGCCAGCTCCTTTCATTCAGTCAGTAGCTTCAAACATTTCTGGTATATGAATAAAATGATGTTTTTCAATGGCAAAAATCAATGAATATTGTAAATGCACAAACAGTAATTTCTCCGCATTGCAAGGTGCAAGTCTGAAATTTTTTGCTTTTTCCTGCTCCTCTTAGCATGATAAAGAAGATTCAAAGAGAGTGAGATGCCAGCTACTTTCATTCAGTCAGTAGCTTCAATCATTTCTGGACGTTTTTCAATGGTAAAAATCAATGAATATTGTAAATGCACAAACAGTAATTTCTCCACATTGCAAGGTGCAATTCTGAAATTTTTTGCTTTTTCCTGCTCCTCTTAGCATGATAAAGAAGATTCAAAGAGAGTGAGATGCCAGCTCCTTTCATTCAGTCAGTAGCTTCAAACATTTCTGGTATATGAATAACATGATGTTTTTCAATGGCAAAAATCAATGAATATTGTAAATGCACAAACAGTAATTTCTCCGCATTGCAAGGTGCAATTCTGAAATTTTTTGCTTTTTCCTGCTCCTCTTAGCATGATAAAGAGGATTCAAAGAGAGTGAGATGCCAGCTCCTTTCATTCAGTCAGTAGCTTCAAACATTTCTGGTATATGAATAACATGATGTTTTTCAATGGCAAAAATCAATGAATATTGTAAATGCACAAACAGTAATTTCTCCGCATTGCAAGGTGCAATTCTGAAATTTTTTGCTTTTTCCTGCTCCTCTTAGCATGATAAAGAAGATTCAAAGAGAGTGAGATGCCAGCTCCTTTCATTCAGTCAGTAGCTTCAATCATTTCTGGACGTTTTTCAATGGCAAAAATCAATGAATATTGTAAATGCACAAACAGTAATTTCTCCGCATTGCAAGGTGCAATTCTGAAATTTTTTGCTTTTTCCTGCTCCTCTTAGCATGATAAAGAAGATTCAAAGAGAGTGAGATGCCAGCTCCTTTCGTTCAGTCAGTAGCTTCAATCATTTCTGGACGTTTTTCAATGGCAAAAATCATTTAATATTATAAATGCACAAACAGTAATTTCTCCGCATTGCAAGGTGCAATTCTGAAATTTTTTGCTTTTTCCTGCCCCTCTTAGCATGATAAAGAAGATTCAAAGAGAGTGAGATGCCAGCTCCTTTCATTCAGTCAGTAGCTTCAAACATTTCTGGTATATGAATAACATGATGTTTTTCAATGGCAAAAATCAATGAATATTGTAAATGCACAAACAGTAATTTCTCCGCATTGCAAGGTGCAATTCTGAAATTTTTTGCTTTTTCCTGCTCCTCTTAGCATGATAAAGAAGATTCAAAGAGAGTGAGATGCCAGCTACTTTCATTCAGTCAGTAGCTTCAATCATTTCTGGACGTTTTTCAATGGTAAAAATCAATGAATATTGTAAATGCACAAACAGTAATTTCTCCACATTGCAAGGTGCAATTCTGAAATTTTTTGCTTTTTCCTGCTCCTCTTAGCATGATAAAGAAGATTCAAAGAGAGTGAGATGCCAGCTCCTTTCATTCAGTCAGTAGCTTCAAACATTTCTGGTATATGAATAACATGATGTTTTTCAATGGCAAAAATCAATGAATATTGTAAATGCACAAACAGTAATTTCTCCGCATTGCAAGGTGCAATTCTGAAATTTTTTGCTTTTTCCTGCTCCTCTTAGCATGATAAAGAAGATTCAAAGAGAGTGAGATGCCAGCTCCTTTCATTCAGTCAGTAGCTTCAATCATTTCTGGACGTTTTTCAATGGCAAAAATCAATGAATATTGTAAATGCACAAACAGTAATTTCTCCGCATTGCAAGGTGCAATTCCGAAATTTTTTGCTTTTTCCTGCTCCTCTTAGCATGATAAAGAAGATTCAAAGAGAGTGAGATGCCAGCTCCTTTCATTCAGTCAGTAGCTTCAAACATTTCTGGTATATGAATAACATGATGTTTTTCAATGGCAAAAATCAATGAATATTGTAAATGCACAAACAGTAATTTCTCCGCATTGCAAGGTGCAAGTCTGAAATTTTTTGCTTTTTCCTGCTCCTCTTAGCATGATAAAGAAGATTCAAAGAGAGTGAGATGCCAGCTACTTTCATTCAGTCAGTAGCTTCAATCATTTCTGAACGTTTTTCAATGGTAAAAATCAATGAATATTGTAAATGCACAAACAGTAATTTCTCCACATTGCAAGGTGCAATTCTGAAATTTTTTGCTTTTTCCTGCTCCTCTTAGCATGATAAAGAAGATTCAAAGAGAGTGAGATGCCAGCTCCTTTCATTCAGTCAGTAGCTTCAAACATTTCTGGTATATGAATAACATGATGTTTTTCAATAGCAAAAATCAATGAATATTGTAAATGCACAAACAGTAATTTCTCCGCATTGCAAGGTGCAATTCTGAAATTTTTTGCTTTTTCCTGCTCCTCTTAGCATGATAAAGAAGATTCAAAGAGAGTGAGATGCCAGCTCCTTTCATTCAGTCAGTAGCTTCAAACATTTCTGGTATATGAATAACATGATGTTTTTCAATGGCAAAAATCAATGAATATTGTAAATGCACAAACAGTAATTTCTCCGCATTGCAAGGTGCAAGTCTGAAATTTTTTGCTTTTTCCTGCTCCTCTTAGCATGATAAAGAAGATTCAAAGAGAGTGAGATGCCAGCTCCTTTCATTCAGTCAGTAGCTTCAATCATTTCTGGACGTTTTTCAATGGCAAAAATCAATGAATATTGTAAATGCACAAACAGTAATTTCTCCGCATTGCAAGGTGCAATTCTGAAATTTTTTGCTTTTTCCTGCTCCTCTTAGCATGATAAAGAAGACTCAAAGAGAGTGAGATGTCAGCTCCTTTCATTCAGTCAGTAGCTTCAAACATTTCTGGTATATGAATAACATGATGTTTTTCAATGGCAAAAATCAATGAATATTGTAAATGCACAAAAAATAATTTCTCCGCATTGCAAGGTGCAATTCTGAAATTTTTTGCTTTTTCCTGCTCCTCTTAGCATGATAAAGAAGATTCAAAGAGAGTGAGATGCCAGCTCCTTTCATTCAGTCAGTAGCTTCAATCATTTCTGGACGTTTTTCAATGGCAAAAATCAATGAATATTGTAAATGCACAAACAGTAATTTCTCCGCATTGCAAGGTTCAATTCTGAAATTTTTTGCTTTTTCCTGCTCCTCTTAGCATGATAAAGAAGATTCAAAGAGAGTGAGATGCCAGCTCCTTTCATTCAGTCAGTAGCTTCAATCATTTCTGGTATATGAATAACATGATGTTTTTCAATGGCAAAAATCAATGAATATTGTAAATGCACAAACAGTAATTTCTCCGCATTGCAAGGTGCAATTCTGAAATTTTTTGCTTTTTCCTGCTCCTATTAGCATGATAAAGAAGATTCAAAGAGAGTGAGATGCCAGCTCCTTTCATTCAGTCAGTAGCTTCAATCATTTCTGGACGTTTTTCAATGGCAAAAATCAATGAATATTGTAAATGCACAAACAGTAATTTCTCCACATTGCAAGGTGCAATTCGGAAATTTTTTGCTTTTTCCTGCTAATCCTAGCATGATAAAGAAGATTCAAAGAGAGTGAGATGCCAGCTCCTTTCATTCAGTCAGTAGCTTCAAACATTTCTGGTATATGAATAACATGATGTTTTTCAATGGCAAAAATCAATGAATATTGTAAATGCACAAACAGTAATTTCTCCGCATTGCAAGGTGCAATTCTGAAATTTTTTGCTTTTTCCTGCTCCTCTTAGCATGATAAAGAAGATTCAAAGAGAGTGAGATGCCAGCTCCTTTCATTCAGTCAGTAGCTTCAATCATTTCTGGACGTTTTTCAATGGCAAAAATCAATGAATATTGTAAATGCACAAACAGTAATTTCTCCGCATTGCAAGGTGCAATTCTGAAATTTTTTGCTTTTTCCTGCTCCTCTTAGCATGATAAACAAGATTCAAAGAGAGTGAGATGCCAGCTCCTTTCATTCAGTCAGTAGCTTCAATCATTTCTGGACGTTTTTCAATGGCAAAAATCAATGAATATTGTAAATGCACAAACAGTAATTTCTCCGCATTGCAAGGTGCAATTCTGAAATTTTTTGCTTTTTCCTGCTCCTCTTAGCATGATAAAGAAGATTCAAAGAGAGTGAGATGCCAGCTACTTTCATTCAGTCAGTAGCTTCAATCATTTCTGGACGTTTTTCAATGGCAAAAATCAATGAATATTGTAAATGCACAAACAGTAATTTCTCCGCATTGCAAGGTGCAATTCTGAAATTTTTTGCTTTTTCCTGCTCCTCTTAGCATGATAAAGAAGATTCAAAGAGAGTGAGATGCCAGCTCCTTTCATTCAGTCAGTAGCTTCAAACATTTCTGGTATATGAATAACATGATGTTTTTCAATGGCAAAAATCAATGAATATTGTAAATGCACAAACAGTAATTTCTCCGCATTGCAAGGTGCAATTCTGAAATTTTTTGCTTTTTCCTGCTCCTCTTAGCATGATAAAGAAGATTCAAAGAGAGTGAGATGCCAGCTCCTTTCGTTCAGTCAGTAGCTTCAATCATTTCTGGATGTTTTTCAATGGCAAAAATCATTGAATATTATAAATGCACAAACAGTAATTTCTCCGCATTGCAAGGTGCAATTCTGAAATTTTTTGCTTTTTCCTGCTCCTCTTAGCATGATAAAGAAGATTCAAAGAGAGTGAGATGCCAGCTCCTTTCATTCAGTCAGTAGCTTCAAACATTTCTGATATATGAATAACATGATGTTTTTCAATGGCAAAAATCAATGAATATTGTAAATGCACAAACAGTAATTTCTCCGCATTGCAAGGTGCAAGTCTGAAATTTTTTGCTTTTTCCTGCTCCTCTTAGCATGATAAAGAAGATTCAAAGAGAGTGAGATGCCAGCTACTTTCATTCAGTCAGTAGCTTCAATCATTTCTGGACGTTTTTCAATGGTAAAAATCAATGAATATTGTAAATGCACAAACAGTAATTTCTCCACATTGCAAGGTGCAATTCGGAAATTTTTTGCTTTTTCCTGCTCCTCTTAGCATGATAAAGAAGATTCAAAGAGAGTGAGATGCCAGCTCCTTTCATTCAGTCAGTAGCTTCAAACATTTCTGGTATATGAATAACATGATGTTTTTCAATGGCAAAAATCAATGAATATTGTAAATGCACAAACAGTAATTTCTCCGCATTGCAAGGTGCAATTCTGAAATTTTTTGCTTTTTCCTGCTCCTCTTAGCATGATTAAGAAGATTCAAAGAGAGTGAGATGCCAGCTCCTTTCATTCAGTCAGTAGCTTCAAACATTTCTGGTATATGAATAACATGATGTTTTTCAATGGCAAAAATCAATGAATATTGTAAATGCACAAACAGTAATTTCTCCGCATTGCAAGGTGCAAGTCTGAAATTTTTTGCTTTTTCCTGCTCCTCTTAGCATGATAAAGAAGATTCAAAGAGAGTGAGATGCCAGCTACTTTCATTCAGTCAGTAGCTTCAATCATTTCTGGACGTTTTTCAATGGTAAAAATCAATGAATATTGTAAATGCACAAACAGTAATTTCTCCACATTGCAAGGTGCAATTCTGAAATTTTTTGCTTTTTCCTGCTCCTCTTAGCATGATAAAGAAGATTCAAAGAGAGTGAGATGCCAGCTCCTTTCATTCAGTCAGTAGCTTCAAACATTTCTGGTATATGAATAACATGATGTTTTTCAATGGCAAAAATCAATGAATATTGTAAATGCACAAACAGTAATTTCTCCGCATTGCAAGGTGCAATTCTGAAATTTTTTGCTTTTTCCTGCTCCTCTTAGCATGATAAAGAAGATTCAAAGAGAGTGAGATGCCAGCTCCTTTCATTCAGTCAGTAGCTTCAATCATTTCTGGATGTTTTTCAATGGCAAAAATCAATGAATATTGTAAATGCACAAACTGTAATTTCTCCGCATTGCAAGGTGCAATTCTGAAATTTTTTGCTTTTTCCTGCTCCTCTTAGCATGATAAAGAAGATTCAAAGAGAGTGAGATGCCAGCTCCTTTCATTCAGTCAGTAGCTTCAATCATTTCTGGACGTTTTTCAATGGCAAAAATCAATGAATATTGTAAATGCACAAACAGTAATTTCTCCGCATTGCAAGGTGCAATTCTGAAATTTTTTGCTTTTTCCTGCTCCTCTTAGCATGATAAACAAGATTCAAAGAGAGTGAGATGCCAGCTCCTTTCATTCAGTCAGTAGCTTCAAACATTTCTGGTATATGAATAACATGAAGTTTTTCAATGGCAAAAATCAATGAATATTGTAAATGCACAAACAGTAATTTCTCCGCATTGCAAGGTGCAATTCTGAAATTTTTTGCTTTTTCCTGCTCCTCTTAGCATGATAAAGAAGATTCAAAGAGAGTGAGATGCCAGCTCCTTTCATTCAGTCAGTAGCTTCAAACATTTCTGGTATATGAATAACATGATGTTTTTCAATGGCAAAAATCAATGAATATTGTAAATGCACAAACAGTAATTTCTCCGCATTGCAAGGTGCAAGTCTGAAATTTTTTGCTTTTTCCTGCTCCTCTTAGCATGATAAAGAAGATTCAAAGAGAGTGAGATGCCAGCTACTTTCATTCAGTCAGTAGCTTCAATCATTTCTGGACGTTTTTCAATGGTAAAAATCAATGAATATTGTAAATGCACAAACAGTAATTTCTCCACATTGCAAGGTGCAATTCTGAAATTTTTTGCTTTTTCCTGCTCCTCTTAGCATGATAAAGAAGATTCAAAGAGAGTGAGATGCCAGCTCCTTTCATTCAGTCAGTAGCTTCAAACATTTCTGGTATATGAATAACATGATGTTTTTCAATGGCAAAAATCAATGAATATTGTAAATGCACAAACAGTAATTTCTCCGCATTGCAAGGTGCAAGTCTGAAATTTTTTGCTTTTTCCTGCTCCTACTAGCATGATAAAGAAGATTCAAAGAGAGTGAGATGCCAGCTCCTTTCATTCAGTCAGTAGCTTCAATCATTTCTGGACGTTTTTCAATGGCAAAAATCAATGAATATTGTAAATGCACAAACAGTAATTTCTCCGCATTGCAAGGTGCAATTCTGAAATTTTTTGCTTTTTCCTGCTCCTCTTAGCATGATAAACAAGATTCAAAGAGAGTGAGATGCCAGCTCCTTTCATTCAGTCAGTAGCTTCAATCATTTCTGGACGTTTTTCAATGGCAAAAATCAATGAATATTGTAAATGCACAAACAGTAATTTCTCCGCATTGCAAGGTGCAATTCTGAAATTTTTTGCTTTTTCCTGCTCCTCTTAGCATGATAAAGAAGATTCAAAGAGAGTGAGATGCCAGCTCCTTTCATTCAGTCAGTAGCTTCAAACATTTCTGGACGTTTTTCAATGGCAAAAATCAATGAATATTGTAAATGCACAAACAGTAATTTCTCCGCATTGCAAGGTGCAATTCTGAAATTTTTTGCTTTTTCCTGCTCCTCTTAGCATGATAAACAAGATTCAATGAGAGTGAGATGCCAGCTCCTTTTATTCAGTCAGTAGCTTCAATCATTTCTGGACGTTTTTCAATGGCAAAAATCAATGAATATTGTAAATGCACAAACAGTAATTTCTCCGCATTGCAAGGTGCAATTCTGAAATTTTTTGCTTTTTCCTGCTCCTCTTAGCATGATAAAGAAGATTCAAAGAGAGTGAGATGCCAGCTCCTTTCATTCAGTCAGTAGCTTCAATCATTTCTGGACGTTTTTCAATGGCAAAAATCAATGAATATTGTAAATGCACAAACAGTAATTTCTCCGCATTGCAAGGTGCAATTCTGAAATTTTTTGCTTTTTCCTGCTCCTCTTAGCATGATAAAGAAGATTCAAAGAGAGTGAGATGCCAGCTCCTTTCATTCAGTCAGTAGCTTCAAACATTTCTGGTATATGAATAACATGATGTTTTTCAATGGCAAAAATCAATGAATATTGTAAATGCACAAACAGTAATTTCTCCGCATTGCAAGGTGCAATTCTGAAATTTTTTGCTTTTTCCTGCTCCTCTTAGCATGATAAAGAAGATTCAAAGAGAGTGAGATGCCAGCTCCTTTCGTTCAGTCAGTAGCTTCAATCATTTCTGGATGTTTTTCAATGGCAAAAATCATTGAATATTATAAATGCAGAAACAGTAATTTCTCCGCATTGCAAGGTGCAATTCTGAAATTTTTTGCTTTTTCCTGCTCCTCTTAGCATGATAAAGAAGATTCAAAGAGAGTGAGATGCCAGCTCCTTTCATTCAGTCAGTAGCTTCAAACATTTCTGGTATATGAATAACATGATGTTTTTCAATGGCAAAAATCAATGAATATTGTAAATGCACAAACAGTAATTTCTCCGCATTGCAAGGTGCAAGTCTGAAATTTTTTGCTTTTTCCTGCTCCTCTTAGCATGATAAAGAAGATTCAAAGAGAGTGAGATGCCAGCTACTTTCATTCAGTCAGTAGCTTCAATCATTTCTGGACGTTTTTCAATGGTAAAAATCAATGAATATTGTAAATGCACAAACAGTAATTTCTCCACATTGCAAGGTGCAATTCTGAAATTTTTTGCTTTTTCCTGCTCCTCTTAGCATGATAAAGAAGATTCAAAGAGAGTGAGATGCCAGCTCCTTTCATTCAGTCAGTAGCTTCAAACATTTCTGGTATATGAATAACATGATGTTTTTCAATGGCAAAAATCAATGAATATTGTAAATGCACAAACAGTAATTTCTCCGCATTGCAAGGTGCAATTCTGAAATTTTTTGCTTTTTCCTGCTCCTCTTAGCATGATAAAGAAGATTCAAAGAGAGTGAGATGCCAGCTCCTTTCATTCAGTCAGTAGCTTCAAACATTTCTGGTATATGAATAACATGATGTTTTTCAATGGCAAAAATCAATGAATATTGTAAATGCACAAACAGTAATTTCTCCGCATTGCAAGGTGCAAGTCTGAAATTTTTTGCTTTTTCCTGCTCCTCTTAGCATGATAAAGAAGATTCAAAGAGAGTGAGATGCCAGCTACTTTCATTCAGTCAGTAGCTTCAATCATTTCTGGACGTTTTTCAATGGTAAAAATCAATGAATATTGTAAATGCACAAACAGTAATTTCTCCACATTGCAAGGTGCAATTCTGAAATTTTTTGCTTTTTCCTGCTCCTCTTAGCATGATAAAGAAGATTCAAAGAGAGTGAGATGCCAGCTCCTTTCATTCAGTCAGTAGCTTCAAACATTTCTGGTATATGAATAACATGATGTTTTTCAATGGCAAAAATCAATGAATATTGTAAATGCACAAACAGTAATTTCTCCGCATTGCAAGGTGCAATTCTGAAATTTTTTGCTTTTTCCTGATCCTCTTAGCATGATAAAGAAGATTCAAAGAGAGTGAGATGCCAGCTCCTTTCATTCAGTCAGTAGCTTCAATCATTTCTGGATGTTTTTCAATGGCAAAAATCAATGAATATTGTAAATGCACAAACTGTAATTTCTCCGCATTGCAAGGTGCAATTCTGAAATTTTTTGCTTTTTCCTGCTCCTCTTAGCATGATAAAGAAGATTCAAAGAGAGTGAGATGCCAGCTCCTTTCATTCAGTCAGTAGCTTCAATCATTTCTGGACGTTTTTCAATGGCAAAAATCAATGAATATTGTAAATGCACAAACAGTAATTTCTCCGCATTGCAAGGTGCAATTCTGAAATTTTTTGCTTTTTCCTGCTCCTCTTAGCATGATAAAGAAGATTCAAAGAGAGTGAGATGCCAGCTCCTTTCATTCAGTCAGTAGCTTCAAACATTTCTGGTATATGAATAACATGATGTTTTTCAATGGCAAAAATCAATGAATATTGTAAATGCACAAACAGTAATTTCTCCGCATTGCAAGGTGCAATTCTGAAATTTTTTGCTTTTTCCTGCTCCTCTTAGCATGATAAAGAAGATTCAAAGAGAGTGAGATGCCAGCTCCTTTCATTCAGTCAGTAGCTTCAAACATTTCTGGTATATGAATAACATGATGTTTTTCAATGGCAAAAATCAATGAATATTGTAAATGCACAAACAGTAATTTCTCCGCATTGCAAGGTGCAAGTCTGAAATTTTTTGCTTTTTCCTGCTCCTCTTAGCATGATAAAGAAGATTCAAAGAGAGTGAGATGCCAGCTACTTTCATTCAGTCAGTAGCTTCAATCATTTCTGGACGTTTTTCAATGGTAAAAATCAATGAATATTGTAAATGCACAAACAGTAATTTCTCCACATTGCAAGGTGCAATTCTGAAATTTTTTGCTTTTTCCTGCTCCTCTTAGCATAATAAAGAAGATTCAAAGAGAGTGAGATGCCAGCTCCTTTCATTCAGTCAGTAGCTTCAAACATTTCTGGTATATGAATAACATGATGTTTTTCAATGGCAAAAATCAATGAATATTGTAAATGCACAAACAGTAATTTCTCCGCATTGCAAGGTGCAATTCTGAAATTTTTTGCTTTTTCCTGCTCCTCTTAGCATGATAAAGAAGATTCAAAGAGAGTGAGATGCCAGCTCCTTTCATTCAGTCAGTAGCTTCAAACATTTCTGGTATATGAATAACATGATGTTTTTCAATTGGAAAAATCAATGAATATTGTAAATGCACAAACAGTAATTTCTCCGCATTGCAAGGTGCAAGTCTGAAATTTTTTGCTTTTTCCTGCTCCTCTTAGCATGATAAAGAAGATTCAAAGAGAGTGAGATGCCAGCTACTTTCATTCAGTCAGTAGCTTCAATCATTTCTGGACGTTTTTCAATGGTAAAAATCAATGAATATTGTAAATGCACAAACAGTAATTTCTCCACATTGCAAGGTGCAATTCTGAAATTTTTTGCTTTTTCCTGCTCCTCTTAGCATGATAAAGAAGATTCAAAGAGAGTGAGATGCCAGCTCCTTTCATTCAGTCAGTAGCTTCAAACATTTCTGGTATATGAATAACATGATGTTTTTCAATGGCAAAAATCAATGAATATTGTAAATGCACAAACAGTAATTTCTCCGCATTGCAAGGTGCAATTCTGAAATTTTTTGCTTTTTCCTGCTCCTCTTAGCATGATAAAGAAGATTCAAAGAGAGTGAGATGCCAGCTCCTTTCATTCAGTCAGTAGCTTCAATCATTTCTGGATGTTTTTCAATGGCAAAAATCAATGAATATTGTAAATGCACAAACTGTAATTTCTCCGCATTGCAAGGTGCAATTCTGAAATTTTTTGCTTTTTCCTGCTCCTCTTAGCATGATAAAGAAGATTCAAAGAGAGTGAGATGCCAGCTCCTTTCATTCAGTCAGTAGCTTCAATCATTTCTGGACGTTTTTCAATGGCAAAAATCAATGAATATTGTAAATGCACAAACAGTAATTTCTCCGCATTGCAAGGTGCAATTCTGAAATTTTTTGCTTTTTCCTGCTCCTCTTAGCATGATAAAGAAGATTCAAAGAGAGTGAGATGCCAGCTCCTTTCATTCAGTCAGTAGCTTCAATCATTTCTGGATGTTTTTCAATGGCAAAAATCAATGAATATTGTAAATGCACAAACAGTAATTTCTCCGCATTGCAAGGTGCAATTCCGAAATTTTTTGCTTTTTCCTGCTCCTCTTAGCATGATAAAGAAGATTCAAAGAGAGTGAGATGCCAGCTCCTTTCATTCAGTCAGTAGCTTCAAACATTTCTGGTATATGAATAACATGATGTTTTTCAATGGCAAAAATCAATGAATATTGTAAATGCACAAACAGTAATTTCTCCGCATTGCAAGGTGCAAGTCTGAAATTTTTTGCTTTTTCCTGCTCCTCTTAGCATGATAAAGAAGATTCAAAGAGAGTGAGATGCCAGCTACTTTCATTCAGTCAGTAGCTTCAATCATTTCTGAACGTTTTTCAATGGTAAAAATCAATGAATATTGTAAATGCACAAACAGTAATTTCTCCACATTGCAAGGTGCAATTCTGAAATTTTTTGCTTTTTCCTGCTCCTCTTAGCATGATAAAGAAGATTCAAAGAGAGTGAGATGCCAGCTCCTTTCATTCAGTCAGTAGCTTCAAACATTTCTGGTATATGAATAACATGATGTTTTTCAATGGCAAAAATCAATGAATATTGTAAATGCACAAACAGTAATTTCTCCGCATTGCAAGGTGCAATTCTGAAATTTTTTGCTTTTTCCTGCTCCTCTTAGCATGATAAAGAAGATTCAAAGAGAGTGAGATGCCAGCTCCTTTCATTCAGTCAGTAGCTTCAAACATTTCTGGTATATGAATAACATGATGTTTTTCAATGGCAAAAATCAATGAATATTGTAAATGCACAAACAGTAATTTCTCCGCATTGCAAGGTGCAAGTCTGAAATTTTTTGCTTTTTCCTGCTCCTCTTAGCATGATAAAGAAGATTCAAAGAGAGTGAGATGCCAGCTACTTTCATTCAGTCAGTAGCTTCAATCATTTCTGGACGTTTTTCAATGGTAAAAATCAATGAATATTGTAAATGCACAAACAGTAATTTCTCCACATTGCAAGGTGCAATTCTGAAATTTTTTGCTTTTTCCTGCTCCTCTTAGCATGATAAAGAAGATTCAAAGAGAGTGAGATGCCAGCTCCTTTCATTCAGTCAGTAGCTTCAAACATTTCTGGTATATGAATAACATGATGTTTTTCAATGGCAAAAATCAATGAATATTGTAAATGCACAAACAGTAATTTCTCCGCATTGCAAGGTGCAATTCTGAAATTTTTTGCTTTTTCCTGCTCCTCTTAGCATGATAAAGAAGATTCAAAGAGAGTGAGATGCCAGCTCCTTTCATTCAGTCAGTAGCTTCAAACATTTCTGGTATATGAATAACATGATGTTTTTCAATGGCAAAAATCAATGAATATTGTAAATGCACAAACAGTAATTTCTCCGCATTGCAAGGTGCAATTCTGAAATTTTTAGCTTTTTCCTGCTCCTCTTAGCATGATAAAGAAGATTCAAAGAGAGTGAGATGCCAGCTCCTTTCATTCAGTCAGTAGCTTCAATCATTTCTGGACGTTTTTCAATGGCAAAAATCAATGAATATTGTAAATGCACAAACAGTAATTTCTCCGCATTGCAAGGTGCAATTCTGAAATTTTTTGCTTTTTCCTGCTCCTCTTAGCATGATAAAGAAGACTCAAAGAGAGTGAGATGTCAGCTCCTTTCATTCAGTCAGTAGCTTCAAACATTTCTGGTATATGAATAACATGATGTTTTTCAATGGCAAAAATCAATGAATATTGTAAATGCACAAAAAATAATTTCTCCGCATTGCAAGGTGCAATTCTGAAATTTTTTGCTTTTTCCTGCTCCTCTTAGCATGATAAAGAAGATTCAAAGAGAGTGAGATGCCAGCTCCTTTCATTCAGTCAGTAGCTTCAATCATTTCTGGACGTTTTTCAATGGCAAAAATCAATGAATATTGTAAATGCACAAACAGTAATTTCTCCGCATTGCAAAGTTCAATTCTGAAATTTTTTGCTTTTTCCTGCTCCTCTTAGCATGATAAAGAAGATTCAAAGAGAGTGAGATGCCAGCTCCTTTCATTCAGTCAGTAGCTTCAATCATTTCTGGTATATGAATGACATGATGTTTTTCAATGGCAAAAATCAATGAATATTGTAAATGCACAAACAGTAATTTCTCCGCATTGCAAGGTGCAATTCTGAAATTTTTTGCTTTTTCCTGCTCCTATTAGCATGATAAAGAAGATTCAAAGAGAGTGAGATGCCAGCTCCTTTCATTCAGTCAGTAGCTTCAATCATTTCTGGACGTTTTTCAATGGCAAAAATCAATGAATATTGTAAATGCACAAACAGTAATTTCTCCGCATTGCAAGGTGCAATTCTGAAATTTTTTGCTTTTTCCTGCTCCTCTTAGCATGATAAACAAGATTCAAAGAGAGTGAGATGCCAGCTCCTTTCATTCAGTCAGTAGCTTCAATCATTTCTGGACGTTTTTCAATGGCAAAAATCAATGAATATTGTAAATGCACTAACAGTAATTTCTCCGCATTGCAAGGTGCAATTCTGAAATTTTTTGCTTTTTCCTGCTCCTCTTAGCATGATAAAGAAGATTCAAAGAGAGTGAGATGCCAGCTCCTTTCATTCAGTCAGTAGCTTCAATCATTTCTGGACGTTTTTCAATGGCAAAAATCAATGAATATTGTAAATGCACAAACAGTAATTTCTCCACATTGCAAGGTGCAATTCGGAAATTTTTTGCTTTTTCCTGCTAATCCTAGCATGATAAAGAAGATTCAAAGAGAGTGAGATGCCAGCTCCTTTCATTCAGTCAGTAGCTTCAAACATTTCTGGTATATGAATAACATGATGTTTTTCAATGGCAAAAATCAATGAATATTGTAAATGCACAAACAGTAATTTCTCCGCATTGCAAGGTGCAATTCTGAAATTTTTTGCTTTTTCCTGCTCCTCTTAGCATGATAAAGAAGATTCAAAGAGAGTGAGATGCCAGCTCCTTTCATTCAGTCAGTAGCTTCAATCATTTCTGGATGTTTTTCAATGGCAAAAATCAATGAATATTGTAAATGCACAAACAGTAATTTCTCCGCATTGCAAGGTGCAATTCTGAAATTTTTTGCTTTTTCCTGCTCCTCTTAGCATGATAAACAAGATTCAAAGAGAGTGAGATGCCAGCTCCTTTCATTCAGTCAGTAGCTTCAATCATTTCTGGACGTTTTTCAATGGCAAAAATCAATGAATATTGTAAATGCACAAACAGTAATTTCTCCGCATTGCAAGGTGCAATTCTGAAATTTTTTGCTTTTTCCTGCTCCTCTTAGCATGATAAAGAAGATTCAAAGAGAGTGAGATGCCAGCTCCTTTCATTCAGTCAGTAGCTTCAAACATTTCTGGTATATGAATAACATGATGTTTTTCAATGGCAAAAATCAATGAATATTGTAAATGCACAAACAGTAATTTCTCCGCATTGCAAGGTGCAATTCTGAAATTTTTTGCTTTTTCCTGCTCCTCTTAGCATGATAAAGAAGATTCAAAGAGAGTGAGATGCCAGCTCCTTTCGTTCAGTCAGTAGCTTCAATCATTTCTGGATGTTTTTCAATGGCAAAAATCATTGAATATTATAAATGCACAAACAGTAATTTCTCCGCATTGCAAGGTGCAATTCTGAAATTTTTTGCTTTTTCCTGCTCCTCTTAGCATGATAAAGAAGATTCAAAGAGAGTGAGATGCCAGCTCCTTTCATTCAGTCAGTAGCTTCAAACATTTCTGGTATATGAATAACATGATGTTTTTCAATGGCAAAAATCAATGAATATTGTAAATGCACAAACAGTAATTTCTCCGCATTGCAAGGTGCAATTCTGAAATTTTTAGCTTTTTCCTGCTCCTCTTAGCATGATAAAGAAGATTCAAAGAGAGTGAGATGCCAGCTCCTTTCATTCAGTCAGTAGCTTCAATCATTTCTGGACGTTTTTCAATGGCAAAAATCAATGAATATTGTAAATGCACAAACAGTAATTTCTCCGCATTGCAAGGTGCAATTCTGAAATTTTTTGCTTTTTCCTGCTCCTCTTAGCATGATAAAGAAGACTCAAAGAGAGTGAGATGTCAGCTCCTTTCATTCAGTCAGTAGCTTCAAACATTTCTGGTATATGAATAACATGATGTTTTTCAATGGCAAAAATCAATGAATATTGTAAATGCACAAAAAATAATTTCTCCGCATTGCAAGGTGCAATTCTGAAATTTTTTGCTTTTTCCTGCTCCTCTTAGCATGATAAAGAAGATTCAAAGAGAGTGAGATGCCAGCTCCTTTCATTCAGTCAGTAGCTTCAATCATTTCTGGACGTTTTTCAATGGCAAAAATCAATGAATATTGTAAATGCACAAACAGTAATTTCTCCGCATTGCAAAGTTCAATTCTGAAATTTTTTGCTTTTTCCTGCTCCTCTTAGCATGATAAAGAAGATTCAAAGAGAGTGAGATGCCAGCTCCTTTCATTCAGTCAGTAGCTTCAATCATTTCTGGTATATGAATAACATGATGTTTTTCAATGGCAAAAATCAATGAATATTGTAAATGCACAAACAGTAATTTCTCCGCATTGCAAGGTGCAATTCTGAAATTTTTTGCTTTTTCCTGCTCCTATTAGCATGATAAAGAAGATTCAAAGAGAGTGAGATGCCAGCTCCTTTCATTCAGTCAGTAGCTTCAATCATTTCTGGACGTTTTTCAATGGCAAAAATCAATGAATATTGTAAATGCACAAACAGTAATTTCTCCGCATTGCAAGGTGCAATTCTGAAATTTTTTGCTTTTTCCTGCTCCTCTTAGCATGATAAACAAGATTCAAAGAGAGTGAGATGCCAGCTCCTTTCATTCAGTCAGTAGCTTCAATCATTTCTGGACGTTTTTCAATGGCAAAAATCAATGAATATTGTAAATGCACTAACAGTAATTTCTCCGCATTGCAAGGTGCAATTCTGAAATTTTTTGCTTTTTCCTGCTCCTCTTAGCATGATAAAGAAGATTCAAAGAGAGTGAGATGCCAGCTCCTTTCATTCAGTCAGTAGCTTCAATCATTTCTGGACGTTTTTCAATGGCAAAAATCAATGAATATTGTAAATGCACAAACAGTAATTTCTCCACATTGCAAGGTGCAATTCGGAAATTTTTTGCTTTTTCCTGCTAATCCTAGCATGATAAAGAAGATTCAAAGAGAGTGAGATGCCAGCTCCTTTCATTCAGTCAGTAGCTTCAAACATTTCTGGTATATGAATAACATGATGTTTTTCAATGGCAAAAATCAATGAATATTGTAAATGCACAAACAGTAATTTCTCCGCATTGCAAGGTGCAATTCTGAAATTTTTTGCTTTTTCCTGCTCCTCTTAGCATGATAAAGAAGATTCAAAGAGAGTGAGATGCCAGCTCCTTTCATTCAGTCAGTAGCTTCAATCATTTCTGGATGTTTTTCAATGGCAAAAATCAATGAATATTGTAAATGCACAAACAGTAATTTCTCCGCATTGCAAGGTGCAATTCTGAAATTTTTTGCTTTTTCCTGCTCCTCTTAGCATGATAAACAAGATTCAAAGAGAGTGAGATGCCAGCTCCTTTCATTCAGTCAGTAGCTTCAATCATTTCTGGACGTTTTTCAATGGCAAAAATCAATGAATATTGTAAATGCACAAACAGTAATTTCTCCGCATTGCAAGGTGCAATTCTGAAATTTTTTGCTTTTTCCTGCTCCTCTTAGCATGATAAAGAAGATTCAAAGAGAGTGAGATGCCAGCTCCTTTCATTCAGTCAGTAGCTTCAAACATTTCTGGTATATGAATAACATGATGTTTTTCAATGGCAAAAATCAATGAATATTGTAAATGCACAAACAGTAATTTCTCCGCATTGCAAGGTGCAATTCTGAAATTTTTTGCTTTTTCCTGCTCCTCTTAGCATGATAAAGAAGATTCAAAGAGAGTGAGATGCCAGCTCCTTTCGTTCAGTCAGTAGCTTCAATCATTTCTGGATGTTTTTCAATGGCAAAAATCATTGAATATTATAAATGCACAAACAGTAATTTCTCCGCATTGCAAGGTGCAATTCTGAAATTTTTTGCTTTTTCCTGCTCCTCTTAGCATGATAAAGAAGATTCAAAGAGAGTGAGATGCCAGCTCCTTTCATTCAGTCAGTAGCTTCAAACATTTCTGGTATATGAATAACATGATGTTTTTCAATGGCAAAAATCAATGAATATTGTAAATGCACAAACAGTAATTTCTCCGCATTGCAAGGTGCAAGTCTGAAATTTTTTGCTTTTTCCTGCTCCTCTTAGCATGATAAAGAAGATTCAAAGAGAGTGAGATGCCAGCTACTTTCATTCAGTCAGTAGCTTCAATCATTTCTGGACGTTTTTCAATGGTAAAAATCAATGAATATTGTAAATGCACAAACAGTAATTTCTCCACATTGCAAGGTGCAATTCTGAAATTTTTTGCTTTTTCCTGCTCCTCTTAGCATGATAAAGAAGATTCAAAGAGAGTGAGATGCCAGCTCCTTTCATTCAGTCAGTAGCTTCAAACATTTCTGGTATATGAATAACATGATGTTTTTCAATGGCAAAAATCAATGAATATTGTAAATGCACAAACAGTAATTTCTCCGCATTGCAAGGTGCAATTCTGAAATTTTTTGCTTTTTCCTGCTCCTCTTAGCATGATAAAGAAGATTCAAAGAGAGTGAGATGCCAGCTCCTTTCATTCAGTCAGTAGCTTCAAACATTTCTGGTATATGAATAACATGATGTTTTTCAATGGCAAAAATCAATGAATATTGTAAATGCACAAACAGTAATTTCTCCGCATTGCAAGGTGCAAGTCTGAAATTTTTTGCTTTTTCCTGCTCCTCTTAGCATGATAAAGAAGTTTCAAAGAGAGTGAGATGCCAGCTACTTTCATTCAGTCAGTAGCTTCAATCATTTCTGGACGTTTTTCAATGGTAAAAATCAATGAATATTGTAAATGCACAAACAGTAATTTCTCCACATTGCAAGGTGCAATTCTGAAATTTTTTGCTTTTTCCTGCTCCTCTTAGCATGATAAAGAAGATTCAAAGAGAGTGAGATGCCAGCTCCTTTCATTCAGTCAGTAGCTTCAAACATTTCTGGTATATGAATAACATGATGTTTTTCAATGGCAAAAATCAATGAATATTGTAAATGCACAAACAGTAATTTCTCCGCATTGCAAGGTGCAATTCTGAAATTTTTTGCTTTTTCCTGCTCCTCTTAGCATGATAAAGAAGATTCAAAGAGAGTGAGATGCCAGCTCCTTTCATTCAGTCAGTAGCTTCAATCATTTCTGGATGTTTTTCAATGGCAAAAATCAATGAATATTGTAAATGCACAAACTGTAATTTCTCCGCATTGCAAGGTGCAATTCTGAAATTTTTTGCTTTTTCCTGCTCCTCTTAGCATGATAAAGAAGATTCAAAGAGAGTGAGATGCCAGCTCCTTTCATTCAGTCAGTAGCTTCAATCATTTCTGGACGTTTTTCAATGGCAAAAATCAATGAATATTGTAAATGCACAAACAGTAATTTCTCCGCATTGCAAGGTGCAATTCTGAAATTTTTTGCTTTTTCCTGCTCCTCTTAGCATGATAAACAAGATTCAAAGAGAGTGAGATGCCAGCTCCTTTCATTCAGTCAGTAGCTTCAAACATTTCTGGTATATGAATAACATGATGTTTTTCAATGGCAAAAATCAATGAATATTGTAAATGCACAAACAGTAATTTCTCCGCATTGCAAGGTGCAATTCTGAAATTTTTTGCTTTTTCCTGCTCCTCTTAGCATGATAAAGAAGATTCAAAGAGAGTGAGATGCCAGCTCCTTTCATTCAGTCAGTAGCTTCAAACATTTCTGGTATATGAATAACATGATGTTTTTCAATGGCAAAAATCAATGAATATTGTAAATGCACAAACAGTAATTTCTCCGCATTGCAAGGTGCAAGTCTGAAATTTTTTGCTTTTTCCTGCTCCTCTTAGCATGATAAAGAAGATTCAAAGAGAGTGAGATGCCAGCTACTTTCATTCAGTCAGTAGCTTCAATCATTTCTGGACGTTTTTCAATGGTAAAAATCAATGAATATTGTAAATGCACAAACAGTAATTTCTCCACATTGCAAGGTGCAATTCTGAAATTTTTTGCTTTTTCCTGCTCCTCTTAGCATGATAAAGAAGATTCAAAGAGAGTGAGATGCCAGCTCCTTTCATTCAGTCAGTAGCTTCAAACATTTCTGGTATATGAATAACATGATGTTTTTCAATGGCAAAAATCAATGAATATTGTAAATGCACAAACAGTAATTTCTCCGCATTGCAAGGTGCAATTCTGAAATTTTTTGCTTTTTCCTGCTCCTCTTAGCATGATAAAGAAGATTCAAAGAGAGTGAGATGCCAGCTCCTTTCATTCAGTCAGTAGCTTCAAACATTTCTGGTATATGAATAACATGATGTTTTTCAATTGGAAAAATCAATGAATATTGTAAATGCACAAACAGTAATTTCTCCGCATTGCAAGGTGCAAGTCTGAAATTTTTTGCTTTTTCCTGCTCCTCTTAGCATGATAAAGAAGATTCAAAGAGAGTGAGATGCCAGCTACTTTCATTCAGTCAGTAGCTTCAATCATTTCTGGACGTTTTTCAATGGTAAAAATCAATGAATATTGTAAATGCACAAACAGTAATTTCTCCACATTGCAAGGTGCAATTCTGAAATTTTTTGCTTTTTCCTGCTCCTCTTAGCATGATAAAGAAGATTCAAAGAGAGTGAGATGCCAGCTCCTTTCATTCAGTCAGTAGCTTCAAACATTTCTGGTATATGAATAACATGATGTTTTTCAATGGCAAAAATCAATGAATATTGTAAATGCACAAACAGTAATTTCTCCGCATTGCAAGGTGCAATTCTGAAATTTTTTGCTTTTTCCTGCTCCTCTTAGCATGATAAAGAAGATTCAAAGAGAGTGAGATGCCAGCTCCTTTCATTCAGTCAGTAGCTTCAATCATTTCTGGATGTTTTTCAATGGCAAAAATCAATGAATATTGTAAATGCACAAACTGTAATTTCTCCGCATTGCAAGGTGCAATTCTGAAATTTTTTGCTTTTTCCTGCTCCTCTTAGCATGATAAAGAAGATTCAAAGAGAGTGAGATGCCAGCTCCTTTCATTCAGTCAGTAGCTTCAATCATTTCTGGACGTTTTTCAATGGCAAAAATCAATGAATATTGTAAATGCACAAACAGTAATTTCTCCGCATTGCAAGGTGCAATTCTGAAATTTTTTGCTTTTTCCTGCTCCTCTTAGCATGATAAAGAAGATTCAAAGAGAGTGAGATGCCAGCTCCTTTCATTCAGTCAGTAGCTTCAATCATTTCTGGATGTTTTTCAATGGCAAAAATCAATGAATATTGTAAATGCACAAACTGTAATTTCTCCGCATTGCAAGGTGCAATTCTGAAATTTTTTGCTTTTTCCTGCTCCTCTTAGCATGATAAAGAAGATTCAAAGAGAGTGAGATGCCAGCTCCTTTCATTCAGTCAGTAGCTTCAATCATTTCTGGACGTTTTTCAATGGCAAAAATCAATGAATATTGTAAATGCACAAACAGTAATTTCTCCGCATTGCAAGGTGCAATTCTGAAATTTTTTGCTTTTTCCTGCTCCTCTTAGCATGATAAACAAGATTCAAAGAGAGTGAGATGCCAGCTCCTTTCATTTAGTCAGTAGCTTCAATCATTTCTGGACGTTTTTCAATGGCAAAAATCAATGAATATTGTAAATGCACAAACAGTAATTTCTCCGCATTGCAAGGTGCAATTCTGAAATTTTTTGCTTTTTCCTGCTCCTCTTAGCATGATAAAGAAGATTCAAAGAGAGTGAGATGCCAGCTCCTTTCATTCAGTCAGTAGCTTCAATCATTTCTGGATGTTTTTCAATGGCAAAAATCAATGAATATTGTAAATGCACAAACTGTAATTTCTCCGCATTGCAAGGTGCAATTCTGAAATTTTTTGCTTTTTCCTGCTCCTCTTAGCATGATAAAGAAGATTCAAAGAGAGTGAGATGCCAGCTCCTTTCATTCAGTCAGTAGCTTCAATCATTTCTGGACGTTTTTCAATGGCAAAAATCAATGAATATTGTAAATGCACAAACAGTAATTTCTCCGCATTGCAAGGTGCAATTCTGAAATTTTTTGCTTTTTCCTGCTCCTCTTAGCATGATAAACAAGATTCAAAGAGAGTGAGATGCCAGCTCCTTTCATTTAGTCAGTAGCTTCAATCATTTCTGGACGTTTTTCAATGGCAAAAATCAATGAATATTGTAAATGCACAAACAGTAATTTCTCCGCATTGCAAGGTGCAATTCTGAAATTTTTTGCTTTTTCCTGCTCCTCTTAGCATGATAAAGAAGATTCAAAGAGAGTGAGATGCCAGCTCCTTTCATTCAGTCAGTAGCTTCAATCATTTCTGGACGTTTTTCAATGGCAAAAATCAATGAATATTGTAAATGCACAAACAGAAATTTCTCCGCATTGCAAGGTGCAATTCTGAAATTTTTTGCTTTTTCCTGCTCCTCTTAGCATGATAAAGAAGATTCAAAGAGAGTGAGATGCCAGCTCCTTTCATTCAGTCAGTAGCTTCAAACATTTCTGGTATATGAATAACATGATGTTTTTCAATGGCAAAAATCAATGAATATTGTAAATGCACAAACAGTAATTTCTCCGCATTGCAAGGTGCAATTCTGAAATTTTTTGCTTTTTCCTGCTCCTCTTAGCATGATAAAGAAGATTCAAAGAGAGTGAGATGCCAGCTCCTTTCGTTCAGTCAGTAGCTTCAATCATTTCTGGATGTTTTTCAATGGCAAAAATCATTGAATATTATAAATGCACAAACAGTAATTTCTCCGCATTGCAAGGTGCAATTCTGAAATTTTTTGCTTTTTCCTGCTCCTCTTAGCATGATAAAGAAGATTCAAAGAGAGTGAGATGCCAGCTCCTTTCATTCAGTCAGTAGCTTCAAACATTTCTGGTATATGAATAACATGATGTTTTTCAATGGCAAAAATCAATGAATATTGTAAATGCACAAACAATAATTTCTCCGCATTGCAAGGTGCAATTCTGAAATTTTTTGCTTTTTCCTGCTCCTCTTAGCATGATAAAGAAGATTCAAAGAGAGTGAGATGCCAGCTCCTTTCATTCAGTCAGTAGCTTCAATCATTTCTGGACGTTTTTCAGTGGCAAAAATCAATGAATATTGTAAATGCACAAACAGTAATTTCTCCGCATTGCAAGGTGCAATTCTGAAATTTTTTGCTTTTTCCTGCTCCTCTTAGCATGATAAAGAAGATTCAAAGAGAGTGAGATGCCAGCTCCTTTCATTCAGTCAGTAGCTTCAAACATTTCTGGTATATGAATAACATGATGTTTTTCAATGGCAAAAATCAATGAATATTGTAAATGCACAAACAGTAATTTCTCCGCATTGCAAGGTGCAAGTCTGAAATTTTTTGCTTTTTCCTGCTCCTCTTAGCATGATAAAGAAGATTCAAAGAGAGTGAGATGCCAGCTACTTTCATTCAGTCAGTAGCTTCAATCATTTCTGGACGTTTTTCAATGGTAAAAATCAATGAATATTGTAAATGCACAAACAGTAATTTCTCCACATTGCAAGGTGCAATTCTGAAATTTTTTGCTTTTTCCTGCTCCTCTTAGCATGATAAAGAAGATTCAAAGAGAGTGAGATGCCAGCTCCTTTCATTCAGTCAGTAGCTTCAAACATTTCTGGTATATGAATAACATGATGTTTTTCAATGGCAAAAATCAATGAATATTGTAAATGCACAAACAGTAATTTCTCCGCATTGCAAGGTGCAAGTCTGAAATTTTTTGCTTTTTCCTGCTCCTCTTAGCATGATAAAGAAGATTCAAAGAGAGTGAGATGCCAGCTACTTTCATTCAGTCAGTAGCTTCAATCATTTCTGGACGTTTTTCAATGGTAAAAATCAATGAATATTGTAAATGCACAAACAGTAATTTCTCCACATTGCAAGGTGCAATTCTGAAATTTTTTGCTTTTTCCTGCTCCTCTTAGCATGATAAAGAAGATTCAAAGAGAGTGAGATGCCAGCTCCTTTCATTCAGTCAGTAGCTTCAAACATTTCTGGTATATGAATAACATGATGTTTTTCAATGGCAAAAATCAATGAATATTGTAAATGCACAAACAGTAATTTCTCCGCATTGCAAGGTGCAATTCTGAAATTTTTTGCTTTTTCCTGCTCCTCTTAGCATGATAAAGAAGATTCAAAGAGAGTGAGATGCCAGCTCCTTTCATTCAGTCAGTAGCTTCAAACATTTCTGGTATATGAATAACATGATGTTTTTCAATGGCAAAAATCAATGAATATTGTAAATGCACAAACAGTAATTTCTCCGCATTGCAAGGTGCAAGTCTGAAATTTTTTGCTTTTTCCTGCTCCTCTTAGCATGATAAAGAAGATTCAAAGAGAGTGAGATGCCAGCTACTTTCATTCAGTCAGTAGCTTCAATCATTTCTGGACGTTTTTCAATGGTAAAAATCAATGAATATTGTAAATGCACAAACAGTAATTTCTCCACATTGCAAGGTGCAATTCTGAAATTTTTTGCTTTTTCCTGCTCCTCTTAGCATGATAAAGAAGATTCAAAGAGAGTGAGATGCCAGCTCCTTTCATTCAGTCAGTAGCTTCAAACATTTCTGGTATATGAATAACATGATGTTTTTCAATGGCAAAAATCAATGAATATTGTAAATGCACAAACAGTAATTTCTCCGCATTGCAAGGTGCAATTCTGAAATTTTTTGCTTTTTCCTGCTCCTCTTAGCATGATAAAGAAGATTCAAAGAGAGTGAGATGCCAGCTCCTTTCATTCAGTCAGTAGCTTCAATCATTTCTGGATGTTTTTCAATGGCAAAAATCAATGAATATTGTAAATGCACAAACTGTAATTTCTCCGCATTGCAAGATGCAATTCTGAAATTTTTTGCTTTTTCCTGCTCCTCTTAGCATGATAAAGAAGATTCAAAGAGAGTGAGATGCCAGCTCCTTTCATTCAGTCAGTAGCTTCAATCATTTCTGGACGTTTTTCAATGGCAAAAATCAATGAATATTGTAAATGCACAAACAGTAATTTCTCCGCATTGCAAGGTGCAATTCTGAAATTTTTTGCTTTTTCCTGCTCCTCTTAGCATGATAAAGAAGATTCAAAGAGAGTGAGATGCCAGCTCCTTTCATTCAGTCAGTAGCTTCAAACATTTCTGGTATATGAATAACATGATGTTTTTCAATGGCAAAAATCAATGAATATTGTAAATGCACAAACAGTAATTTCTCCGCATTGCAAGGTGCAATTCTGAAATTTTTTGCTTTTTCCTGCTCCTCTTAGCATGATAAAGAAGATTCAAAGAGAGTGAGATGCCAGCTCCTTTCGTTCAGTCAGTAGCTTCAATCATTTCTGGACGTTTTTCAATGGCAAAAATCATTGAATATTATAAATGCACAAACAGTAATTTCTCCGCATTGCAAGGTGCAATTCTGAAATTTTTTGCTTTTTCCTGCTCCTCTTAGCATGATAAAGAAGATTCAAAGAGAGTGAGATGCCAGCTCCTTTCATTCAGTCAGTAGCTTCAAACATTTCTGGTATATGAATAACATGATGTTTTTCAATGGCAAAAATCAATGAATATTGTAAATGCACAAACAGTAATTTCTCCGCATTGCAAGGTGCAATTCTGAAATTTTTTGCTTTTTCCTGCTCCTCTTAGCATGATAAAGAAGATTCAAAGAGAGTGAGATGCCAGCTCCTTTCATTCAGTCAGTAGCTTCAAACATTTCTGGAGGTTTTTCAATGGCAAAAATCAATGAATATTGTAAATGCACAAACAGTAATTTCTCCGCATTGCAAGGTGCAATTCTGAAATTTTTTGCTTTTTCCTGCTCCTCTTAGCATGATAAAGAAGATTCAAAGAGAGTGAGATGCCAGCTCCTTTCATTCAGTCAGTAGCTTCAAACATTTCTGGTATATGAATAACATGATGTTTTTCAATGGCAAAAATCAATGAATATTGTAAATGCACAAACAGTAATTTCTCCGCATTGCAAGGTGCAAGTCTGAAATTTTTTGCTTTTTCCTGCTCCTCTTAGCATGATAAAGAAGATTCAAAGAGAGTGAAATGCCAGCTACTTTCATTCAGTCAGTAGCTTCAATCATTTCTGGACGTTTTTCAATGGTAAAAATCAATGAATATTGTAAATGCACAAACAGTAATTTCTCCACATTGCAAGGTGCAATTCTGAAATTTTTTGCTTTTTCCTGCTCCTCTTAGCATGATAAAGAAGATTCAAAGAGAGTGAGATGCCAGCTCCTTTCATTCAGTCAGTAGCTTCAAACATTTCTGGTATATGAATAACATGATGTTTTTCAATGGCAAAAATCAATGAATATTGTAAATGCACAAACAGTAATTTCTCCGCATTGCAAGGTGCAATTCTGAAATTTTTTGCTTTTTCCTGCTCCTCTTAGCATGATAAAGAAGATACAAAGAGAGTGAGATGCCAGCTCCTTTCATTGTCAGTAGCTTCAAACATTTCTGGTATATGAATAACATGATGTTTTTCAATGGCAAAAATCAATGAATATTGTAAATGCACAAACAGTAATTTCTCCGCATTGCAAGGTGCAAGTCTGAAATTTTTTGCTTTTTCCTGCTCCTCTTAGCATGATAAAGAAGATTCAAAGAGAGTGAGATGCCAGCTACTTTCATTCAGTCAGTAGCTTCAATCATTTCTGGACGTTTTTCAATGGTAAAAATCAATGAATATTGTAAATGCACAAACAGTAATTTCTCCACATTGCAAGGTGCAATTCTGAAATTTTTTGCTTTTTCCTGCTCCTCTTAGCATGATAAAGAAGATTCAAAGAGAGTGAGATGCCAGCTCCTTTCATTCAGTCAGTAGCTTCAAACATTTCTGGTATATGAATAACATGATGTTTTTCAATGGCAAAAATCAATGAATATTGTAAATGCACAAACAGTAATTTCTCCGCATTGCAAGGTGCAATTCTGAAATTTTTTGCTTTTTCCTGCTCCTCTTAGCATGATAAAGAAGATTCAAAGAGAGTGAGATGCCAGCTCCTTTCATTCAGTCAGTAGCTTCAATCATTTCTGGATGTTTTTCAATGGCAAAAATCAATGAATATTGTAAATGCACAAACTGTAATTTCTCCGCATTGCAAGGTGCAATTCTGAAATTTTTTGCTTTTTCCTGCTCCTCTTAGCATGATAAAGAAGATTCAAAGAGAGTGAGATGCCAGCTCCTTTCATTCAGTCAGTAGCTTCAATCATTTCTGGACGTTTTTCAATGGCAAAAATCAATGAATATTGTAAATGCACAAACAGTAATTTCTCCGCATTGCAAGGTGCAATTCTGAAATTTTTTGCTTTTTCCTGCTCCTCTTAGCATGATAAAGAAGATTCAAAGAGAGTGAGATGCCATCTCCTTTCATTCAGTCAGTACCTTCAATCATTTCAGGACGTTTTTCAATGGCAAAAATCAATGAATATTGTAAATGCACAAACAGTAATTTCTCCGCATTGCAAGGTGCAATTCTGTAATTTTTTGCTTTTTCCCGCTCCTCTTAGCATGATAAAGAAGATTCAAAGAGAGTGAGGTGCCAGCTCCTTTCATTCAGTCAGTAGCTTCAAACATTTCTGGTATATGAATAACATGTTTTTCAATGGCAAAAATCAATGAATATTGTAAATGCACAAACAGTAATTTCTCCGCATTGCAAGGTGCAATTCTGAAATTTTTTGCTTTTTCCTGCTCCTCTTAGCATGATAAAGAAGATTCAAAGAGAGTGAGATGCCAGCTCCTTTCATTCAGTCAGTAGCTTCAATCATTTCTGGTCGTTTTTCAATGGCAAAAATCAATGAATATTGTAAATGCACAAACAGTAATTTCTCCGCATTGCAAGGTGCAATTCTGAAATTTTTTGCTTTTTCCTGCTCCTCTTAGCATGATAAAGAAGATTCAAAGAGAGTGAGATGCCAGCTCCTTTCATTCAGTCAGTAGCTTCAATCATTTCTGGACGTTTTTCAATGGCAAAAATCAATGAATATTGTAAATGCACAAACAGTAATTTCTCCGCATTGCAAGGTGCAATTCTGAAATTTTTTGCTTTTTCCTGCTCCTCTTAGCATGATAAAGAAGATTCAAAGAGAGTGAGATGCCAGCTCCTTTCATTCAGTCAGTAGCTTCAAACATTTCTGGTATATGAATAACATGATGTTTTTCAATGGCAAAAATCAATGAATATTGTAAATGCACAAACAGTAATTTCTCCGCATTGCAAGGTGCAAGTCTGAAATTTTTTGCTTTTTCCTGCTCCTCTTAGCATGATAAAGAAGATTCAAAGAGAGTGAGATGCCAGCTACTTTCATTCAGTCAGTAGCTTCAATCATTTCTGGACGTTTTTCAATGGTAAAAATCAATGAATATTGTAAATGCACAAACAGTAATTTCTCCACATTGCAAGGTGCAATTCTGAAATTTTTTGCTTTTTCCTGCTCCTCTTAGCATGATAAAGAAGATTCAAAGAGAGTGAGATGCCAGCTCCTTTCATTCAGTCAGTAGCTTCAAACATTTCTGGTATATGAATAACATGATGTTTTTCAATGGCAAAAATCAATGAATATTGTAAATGCACAAACAGTAATTTCTCCGCATTGCAAGGTGCAATTCTGAAATTTTTTGCTTTTTCCTGCTCCTCTTAGCATGATAAAGAAGATTCAAAGAGAGTGAGATGCCAGCTCCTTTCATTCAGTCAGTAGCTTCAAACATTTCTGGTATATGAATAACATGATGTTTTTCAATGGCAAAAATCAATGAATATTGTAAATGCACAAACAGTAATTTCTCCGCATTGCAAGGTGCAATTCTGAAATTTTTTGCTTTTTCCTGCTCCTCTTAGCATGATAAAGAAGATTCAAAGAGAGTGAGATGCCAGCTCCTTTCATTCAGTCAGTAGCTTCAATCATTTCTGGACGTTTTTCAATGGTAAAAATCAATGAATATTGTAAATGCACAAACAGTAATTTCTCCACATTGCAAGGTGCAATTCTGAAATTTTTTGCTTTTTCCTGCTCCTCTTAGCATGATAAAGAAGATTCAAAGAGAGTGAGATGCCAGCTCCTTTCATTCAGTCAGTAGCTTCAAACATTTCTGGTATATGAATAACATGATGTTTTTCAATGGCAAAAATCAATGAATATTGTAAATGCACAAACAGTAATTTCTCCGCATTGCAAGGTGCAATTCTGAAATTTTTTGCTTTTTCCTGCTCCTCTTAGCATGATAAAGAAGATTCAAAGAGAGTGAGATGCCAGCTCCTTTCATTCAGTCAGTAGCTTCAAACATTTCTGGTATATGAATAACATGATGTTTTTCAATGGCAAAAATCAATGAATATTGTAAATGCACAAACAGTAATTTCTCCGCATTGCAAGGTGCAATTCTGAAATTTTTTGCTTTTTCCTGCTCCACTTAGCATGATAAAGAAGATTCAAAGAGAGTGAGATGCCAGCTCCTTTCATTCAGTCAGTAGCTTCAATCATTTCTGGACGTTTTTCAATGGCAAAAATCAACGAATATTGTAAATGCACAAACAGTAATTTCTCCGCATTGCAAGGTGCAATTCTGAAATTTTTTGCTTTTTCCTGCTCCTCTTAGCATGATAAAGAAGATTCAAAGAGAGTGAGATGCCAGCTCCTTTCATTCAGTCAGTAGCTTCAATCATTTTTGGACGTTTTTCAATGGCAAAAATCAATGAATATTGTAAATGCACAAACTGTAATTTCTCCGCATTGCAAGGTGCAATTCTGAAATTTTTTGCTTTTTCCTGCTCCTCTTAGCATGATAAAGAAGATTCAAAGAGAGTGAGATGCCAGCTCCTTTCATTCAGTCAGTAGCTTCAATCATTTCTGGACGTTTTTCAATGGCAAAAATCAATGAATATTGTAAATGCACAAACAGTAATTTCTCCGCATTGCAAGGTGCAATTCTGAAATTTTTTGCTTTTTCCTGCTCCTCTTAGCATGATAAAGAAGATTCAAAGAGAGTGAGATGCCAGCTCCTTTCATTCAGTCAGTACCTTCAATCATTTCTGGACGTTTTTCAATGGCAAAAATCAATGAATATTGTAAATGCACAAACAGTAATTTCTCCGCATTGCAAGGTGCAATTCTGAAATTTTTTGCTTTTTCCTGCTCCTCTTAGCATGATAAAGAAGATTCAAAGAGAGTGAGATGCCAGCTCCTTTCATTCAGTCAGTAGCTTCAAACATTTCTGGTATATGAATAACATGATGTTTTTCAATGGCAAAAATCAATGAATATTGTAAATGCACAAACAGTAATTTCTCCGAATTGCAAGGTGCAAGTCTGAAATTTTTTGCTTTTTCCTGCTCCTCTTAGCATGATAAAGAAGAATCAAAGAGAGTGAGATGCCAGCTCCTTTCATTCAGTCAGTAGCTTCAAACATTTCTGGTATATGAATAACATGATGTTTTTCAATGGCAAAAATCAATGAATATTGTAAATGCACAAACAGTAATTTCTCCGCATTGCAAGGTGCAAGTCTGAAATTTTTTGCTTTTTCCTGCTCCTCTTAGCATGATAAAGAAGATTCAAAGAGAGTGAGATGCCAGCTACTTTCATTCAGTCAGTAGCTTCAATCATTTCTGGACGTTTTTCAATGGTAAAAATCAATGAATATTGTAAATGCACAAACAGTAATTTCTCCACATTGCAAGGTGCAATTCTGAAATTTTTTGCTTTTTCCTGCTCCTCTTAGCATGATAAAGAAGATTCAAAGAGATTGAGATGCCAGCTCCTTTCATTCAGTCAGTAGCTTCAAACATTTCTGGTATATGAATAACATGATGTTTTTCAATGGCAAAAATCAATGAATATTGTAAATGCACAAACAGTAATTTCTCCGCATTGCAAGGTGCAATTCTGAAATTTTTTGCTTTTTCCTGCTCCTCTTAGCATGATAAAGAAGATTCAAAGAGAGTGAGATGCCAGCTCCTTTCATTCAGTCAGTAGCTTCAATCATTTCTGGATGTTTTTCAATGGCAAAAATCAATGAATATTGTAAATGCACAAACTGTAATTTCTCCGCATTGCAAGGTGCAATTCTGAAATTTTTTGCTTTTTCCTGCTCCTCTTAGCATGATAAAGAAGATTCAAAGAGAGTGAGATGCCAGCTCCTTTCATTCAGTCAGTAGCTTCAATCATTTCTGGACGTTTTTCAATGGCAAAAATCAATGAATATTGTAAATGCACAAACAGTAATTTCTCCGCATTGCAAGGTGCAATTCTGAAATTTTTTGCTTTTTCCTGCTCCTCTTAGCATGATAAAGAAGATTCAAAGAGAGTGAGATGCCAGCTCCTTTCATTCAGTCAGTAGCTTCAAACATTTCTGGTATATGAATAACATGATGTTTTTCAATGGCAAAAATCAATGAATATTGTAAATGCACAAACAGTAATTTCTCCGCATTGCAAGGTGCAATTCTGAAATTTTTTGCTTTTTCCTGCTCCTCTTAGCATGATAAAGAAGATTCAAAGAGAGTGAGATGCCAGCTCCTTTCATTCAGTCAGTAGCTTCAATCATTTCTGGACGTTTTTCAATGGTAAAAATCAATGAATATTGTAAATGCACAAACAGTAATTTCTCCACATTGCAAGGTGCAATTCTGAAATTTTTTGCTTTTTCCTGCTCCTCTTAGCATGATAAAGAAGATTCAAAGAGAGTGAGATGCCAGCTCCTTTCATTCAGTCAGTAGCTTCAAACATTTCTGGTATATGAATAACATGATGTTTTTCAATGGCAAAAATCAATGAATATTGTAAATGCACAAACAGTAATTTCTCCGCATTGCAAGGTGCAATTCTGAAATTTTTTGCTTTTTCCTGCTCCTCTTAGCATGATAAAGAAGATTCAAAGAGAGTGAGATGCCAGCTCCTTTCATTCAGTCAGTAGCTTCAAACATTTCTGGTATATGAATAACATGATGTTTTTCAATGGCAAAAATCAATGAATATTGTAAATGCACAAACAGTAATTTCTCCGCATTGCAAGGTGCAATTCTGAAATTTTTTGCTTTTTCCTGCTCCACTTAGCATGATAAAGAAGATTCAAAGAGAGTGAGATGCCAGCTCCTTTCATTCAGTCAGTAGCTTCAATCATTTCTGGACGTTTTTCAATGGCAAAAATCAACGAATATTGTAAATGCACAAACAGTAATTTCTCCGCATTGCAAGGTGCAATTCTGAAATTTTTTGCTTTTTCCTGCTCCTCTTAGCATGATAAAGAAGATTCAAAGAGAGTGAGATGCCAGCTCCTTTCATTCAGTCAGTAGCTTCAATCATTTTTGGACGTTTTTCAATGGCAAAAATCAATGAATATTGTAAATGCACAAACTGTAATTTCTCCGCATTGCAAGGTGCAATTCTGAAATTTTTTGCTTTTTCCTGCTCCTCTTAGCATGATAAAGAAGATTCAAAGAGAGTGAGATGCCAGCTCCTTTCATTCAGTCAGTAGCTTCAATCATTTCTGGACGTTTTTCAATGGCAAAAATCAATGAATATTGTAAATGCACAAACAGTAATTTCTCCGCATTGCAAGGTGCAATTCTGAAATTTTTTGCTTTTTCCTGCTCCTCTTAGCATGATAAAGAAGATTCAAAGAGAGTGAGATGCCAGCTCCTTTCATTCAGTCAGTACCTTCAATCATTTCTGGACGTTTTTCAATGGCAAAAATCAATGAATATTGTAAATGCACAAACAGTAATTTCTCCGCATTGCAAGGTGCAATTCTGAAATTTTTTGCTTTTTCCTGCTCCTCTTAGCATGATAAAGAAGATTCAAAGAGAGTGAGATGCCAGCTCCTTTCATTCAGTCAGTAGCTTCAAACATTTCTGGTATATTAATAACATGATGTTTTTCAATGGCAAAAATCAATGAATATTGTAAATGCACAAACAGTAATTTCTCCGCATTGCAAGGTGCAATTCTGAAATTTTTTGCTTTTTCCTGCTCCTCTTAGCATGATAAAGAAGATTCAAAGAGAGTGAGATGCCAGCTCCTTTCATTCAGTCAGTAGCTTCAATCATTTCTGGACGTTTTTCAATGGTAAAAATCAATGAATATTGTAAATGCACAAACAGTAATTTCTCCACATTGCAAGGTGCAATTCTGAAATTTTTTGCTTTTTCCTGCTCCTCTTAGCATGATAAAGAAGATTCAAAGAGAGTGAGATGCCAGCTCCTTTCATTCAGTCAGTAGCTTCAAACATTTCTGGTATATGAATAACATGATGTTTTTCAATGGCAAAAATCAATGAATATTGTAAATGCACAAACAGTAATTTCTCCGCATTGCAAGGTGCAATTCTGAATTTTTTTGCTTTTTCCTGCTCCTCTTAGCATGATAAAGAAGATTCAAAGAGAGTGAGATGCCAGCTACTTTCATTCAGTCAGTAGCTTCAATCATTTCTGGACGTTTTTCAATGGTAAAAATCAATGAATATTGTAAATGCACAAAGAGTAATTTCTCCACATTGCAAGGTGCAATTCTGAAATTTTTTGCTTTTTCCTGCTCCTCTTAGCATGATAAAGAAGATTCAAAGAGAGTGAGATGCCAGCTCCTTTCATTCAGTCAGTAGCTTCAAACATTTCTGGTATATGAATAACATGATGTTTTTCAATGGCAAAAATCAATGAATATTGTAAATGCACAAACAGTAATTTCTCCGCATTGCAAGGTGCAATTCTGAAATTTTTTGCTTTTTCCTGCTCCTCTTAGCATGATAAAGAAGATTCAAAGAGAGTGAGATGCCAGCTCCTTTCATTCAGTCAGTAGCTTCAAACATTTCTGGTATATGAATAACATGATGTTTTTCAATGGCAAAAATCAATGAATATTTTAAATGCACAAACAGTAATTTCTCCGCATTGCAAGGTGCAATTCTGAAATTTTTTGCTTTTTCCTGCTCCTCTTAGCATGATAAAGAAGATTCAAAGAGAGTGAGATGCCAGCTCCTTTCATTCAGTCAGTAGCTTCAATCATTTCTGGACGTTTTTCAATGGTAAAAATCAATGAATATTGTAAATGCACAAACAGTAATTTCTCCACATTGCAAGGTGCAATTCTGAAATTTTTTGCTTTTTCCTGCTCCTCTTAGCATGATAAAGAAGATTCAAAGAGAGTGAGATGCCAGCTCCTTTCATTCAGTCAGTAGCTTCAAACATTTCTGGTATATGAATAACATGATGTTTTTCAATGGCAAAAATCAATGAATATTGTAAATGCACAAACAGTAATTTCTCCGCATTGCAAGGTGCAATTCTGAAATTTTTTGCTTTTTCCTGCTCCACTTAGCATGATAAAGAAGATTCAAAGAGAGTGAGATGCCAGCTCCTTTCATTCAGTCAGTAGCTTCAATCATTTCTGGACGTTTTTCAATGGCAAAAATCAACGAAAATTGTAAATGCACAAACAGTAATTTCTCCGCATTGCAAGGTGCAATTCTGAAATTTTTTGCTTTTTCCTGCTCCTCTTAGCATGATAAAGAAGATTCAAAGAGAGTGAGATGCCAGCTCCTTTCATTCAGTCAGTAGCTTCAATCATTTCTGGACGTTTTTCAATGGCAAAAATCAATGAATATTGTAAATGCACAAACTGTAATTTCTCCGCATTGCAAGGTGCAATTCTGAAATTTTTTGCTTTTTCCTGCTCCTCTTAGCATGATAAAGAAGATTCAAAGAGAGTGAGATGCCAGCTCCTTTCATTCAGTCAGTACCTTCAATCATTTCTGGACGTTTTTCAATGGCAAAAATCAATGAATATTGTAAATGCACAAACAGTAATTTCTCCACATTGCAGGGTGCAATTCTGAAATTTTTTGCTTTTTCCTGCTCCTCTTAGCATGATAAAGAAGATTCAAAGAGAGTGAGATGCCAGCTCCTTTCATTCAGTCAGTACCTTCAATCATTTCTGGACGTTTTTCAATGGCAAAAATCAATGAATATTGTAAATGCACAAACAGTAATTTCTCCGCATTGCAAGGTGCAATTCTGAAATTTTTTGCTTTTTCCTGCTCCTCTTAGCATGATAAAGAAGATTCAAAGAGAGTGAGATGCCAGCTCCTTTCATTCAGTCAGTAGCTTCAAACATTTCTGGTATATGAATAACATGATGTTTTTCAATGGCAAAAATCAATGAATATTGTAAATGCACAAACAGTAATTTCTCCGCATTGCAAGGTGTAAGTCTGAAATTTTTTGCTTTTTCCTGCTCCTCTTAGCATGATAAAGAAGATTCAAAGAGAGTGAGATGCCAGCTCCTTTCATTCAGTCAGTAGCTTCAAACATTTCTGGTATATGAATAACATGATGTTTTTCAATGGCAAAAATCAATGAATATTGTAAATGCACAAACAGTAATTTCTCCGCATTGCAAGGTGCAAGTCTGAAATTTTTTGCTTTTTCCTGCTCCTCTTAGCATGATAAAGAAGATTCAAAGAGAGTGAGATGCCAGCTACTTTCATTCAGTCAGTAGCTTCAATCATTTCTGGACGTTTTTCAATGGTAAAAATCAATGAATATTGTAAATGCACAAACAGTAATTTCTCCACATTGCAAGGTGCAATTCTGAAATTTTTTGCTTTTTCCTGCTCCTCTTAGCATGATAAAGAAGATTCAAAGAGATTGAGATGCCAGCTCCTTTCATTCAGTCAGTAGCTTCAAACATTTCTGGTATATGAATAACATGATGTTTTTCAATGGCAAAAATCAATGAATATTGTAAATGCACAAACAGTAATTTCTCCGCATTGCAAGGTGCAATTCTGAAATTTTTTGCTTTTTCCTGCTCCTCTTAGCATGATAAAGAAGATTCAAAGAGAGTGAGATGCCAGCTCCTTTCATTCAGTCAGTAGCTTCAATCATTTCTGGATGTTTTTCAATGGCAAAAATCAATGAATATTGTAAATGCACAAACTGTAATTTCTCCGCATTGCAAGGTGCAATTCTGAAATTTTTAGCTTTTTCCTGCTCCTCTTAGCATGATAAAGAAGATTCAAAGAGAGTGAGATGCCAGCTCCTTTCATTCAGTCAGTAGCTTCAATCATTTCTGGACGTTTTTCAATGGCAAAAATCAATGAATATTGTAAATGCACAAACAGTAATTTCTCCGCATTGCAAGGTGCAATTCTGAAATTTTTTGCTTTTTCCTGCTCCTCTTAGCATGATAAAGAAGATTCATAGAGAGTGAGATGCCAGCTCCTTTCATTCAGTCAGTACCTTCAATCATTTCTGGACGTTTTTCAATGGCAAAAATCAATGAATATTGTAAATGCACAAACAGTAATTTCTCCGCATTGCAAGGTGCAATTCTGAAATTTTTTGCTTTTTCCCGCTCCTCTTAGCATGATAAAGAAGATTCAAAGAGAGTGAGGTGCCAGCTCCTTTCATTCAGTCAGTAGCTTCAAACATTTCTGGTATATGAATAACATGTTTTTCAATGGCAAAAATCAATGAATATTGTAAATGCACAAACAGTAATTTCTCCGCATTGCAAGGTGCAATTCTGAAATTTTTTGCTTTTTCCTGCTCCTCTTAGCATGATAAAGAAGATTCAAAGAGAGTGAGATGCCAGCTCCTTTCATTCAGTCAGTAGCTTCAATCATTTCTGGACGTTTTTCAATGGCAAAAATCAATGAATATTGTAAATGCACAAACAGTAATTTCTCCGCATTGCAAGGTGCAATTCTGAAATTTTTTGCTTTTTCCTGCTCCTCTTAGCATGATAAAGAAGATTCAAAGAGAGTGAGATGCCAGCTCCTTTCATTCAGTCAGTAGCTTCAATCATTTCTGGACGTTTTTCAATGGCAAAAATCAATGAATATTGTAAATGCACAAACAGTAATTTCTCCGCATTGCAAGGTGCAATTCTGAAATTTTTTGCTTTTTCCTGCTCCTCTTAGCATGATAAAGAAGATTCAAAGAGAGTGAGATGCCAGCTCCTTTCATTCAGTCAGTAGCTTCAAACATTTCTGGTATATGAATAACATGATGTTTTTCAATGGCAAAAATCAATGAATATTGTAAATGCACAAACAGTAACTTCTCCGCATTGCAAGGTGCAAGTCTGAAATTTTTTGCTTTTTCCTGCTCCTCTTAGCATGATAAAGAAGATTCAAAGAGAGTGAGATGCCAGCTACTTTCATTCAGTCAGTAGCTTCAATCATTTCTGGACGTTTTTCAATGGTAAAAATCAATGAATATTGTAAATGCACAAACAGTAATTTCTCCACATTGCAAGGTGCAATTCTGAAATTTTTTGCTTTTTCCTGCTCCTCTTAGCATGATAAAGAAGATTCAAAGAGAGTGAGATGCCAGCTCCTTTCATTCAGTCAGTAGCTTCAAACATTTCTGGTATATGAATAACATGATGTTTTTCAATGGCAAAAATCAATGAATATTGTAAATGCACAAACAGTAATTTCTCCGCATTGCAAGGTGCAATTCTGAAATTTTTTGCTTTTTCCTGCTCCTCTTAGCATCATAAAGAAGATTCAAAGAGAGTGAGATGCCAGCTCCTTTCATTCAGTCAGTAGCTTCAAACATTTCTGGTATATGAATAACATGATGTTTTTCAATGGCAAAAATCAATGAATATTGTAAATGCACAAACAGTAATTTCTCCGCATTGCAAGGTGCAATTCTGAAATTTTTTGCTTTTTCCTGCTCCTCTTAGCATGATAAAGAAGATTCAAAGAGAGTGAGATGCCAGCTCCTTTCATTCAGTCAGTAGCTTCAATCATTTCTGGACGTTTTTCAATGGCAAAAATCAATGAATATTGTAAATGCACAAACAGTAATTTCTCCGCATTGCAAGGTGCAATTCTGAAATTTTTTGCTTTTTCCTGCTCCTCTTAGCATGATAAAGAAGATTCAAAGAGAGTGAGATGTCAGCTCCTTTCATTCAGTCAGTAGCTTCAAACATTTCTGGTATATGAATAACATGATGTTTTTCAATGGCAAAAATCAATGAATATTGTAAATGCACAAACAGTAATTTATCCGCATTGCAAGGTGCAATTCTGAAATTTTTTGCTTTTTCCTGCTCCTCTTAGCATGATAAAGAAGATTCAAAGAGAGTGAGATGCCAGCTCCTTTCATTCAGTCAGTAGCTTCAAACATTTCTGGTATATGAATAACATGATGTTTTTCAATGGCAAAAATCAATGAATATTGTAAATGCACAAACAGTAATTTCTCCGCATTGCAAGGTGTAAGTCTGAAATTTTTTGCTTTTTCCTGCTCCTCTTAGCATGATAAAGAAGATTCAAAGAGAGTGAGATGCCAGCTCCTTTCATTCAGTCAGTAGCTTCAAACATTTCTGGTATATGAATAACATGATGTTTTTCAATGGCAAAAATCAATGAATATTGTAAATGCACAAACAGTAATTTCTCCGCATTGCAAGGTGCAAGTCTGAAATTTTTTGCTTTTTCCTGCTCCTCTTAGCATGATAAAGAAGATTCAAAGAGAGTGAGATGCCAGCTACTTTCATTCAGTCAGTAGCTTCAATCATTTCTGGACGTTTTTCAATGGTAAAAATCAATGAATATTGTAAATGCACAAACAGTAATTTCTCCACATTGCAAGGTGCAATTCTGAAATTTTTTGCTTTTTCCTGCTCCTCTTAGCATGATAAAGAAGATTCAAAGAGATTGAGATGCCAGCTCCTTTCATTCAGTCAGTAGCTTCAAACATTTCTGGTATATGAATAACATGATGTTTTTCAATGGCAAAAATCAATGAATATTGTAAATGCACAAACAGTAATTTCTCCGCATTGCAAGGTGCAATTCTGAAATTTTTTGCTTTTTCCTGCTCCTCTTAGCATGATAAAGAAGATTCAAAGAGAGTGAGATGCCAGCTCCTTTCATTCAGTCAGTAGCTTCAATCATTTCTGGATGTTTTTCAATGGCAAAAATCAATGAATATTGTAAATGCACAAACTGTAATTTCTCCGCATTGCAAGGTGCAATTCTGAAATTTTTAGCTTTTTCCTGCTCCTCTTAGCATGATAAAGAAGATTCAAAGAGAGTGAGATGCCAGCTCCTTTCATTCAGTCAGTAGCTTCAATCATTTCTGGACGTTTTTCAATGGCAAAAATCAATGAATATTGTAAATGCACAAACAGTAATTTCTCCGCATTGCAAGGTGCAATTCTGAAATTTTTTGCTTTTTCCTGCTCCTCTTAGCATGATAAAGAAGATTCATAGAGAGTGAGATGCCAGCTCCTTTCATTCAGTCAGTACCTTCAATCATTTCTGGACGTTTTTCAATGGCAAAAATCAATGAATATTGTAAATGCACAAACAGTAATTTCTCCGCATTGCAAGGTGCAATTCTGAAATTTTTTGCTTTTTCCCGCTCCTCTTAGCATGATAAAGAAGATTCAAAGAGAGTGAGGTGCCAGCTCCTTTCATTCAGTCAGTAGCTTCAAACATTTCTGGTATATGAATAACATGTTTTTCAATGGCAAAAATCAATGAATATTGTAAATGCACAAACAGTAATTTCTCCGCATTGCAAGGTGCAATTCTGAAATTTTTTGCTTTTTCCTGCTCCTCTTAGCATGATAAAGAAGATTCAAAGAGAGTGAGATGCCAGCTCCTTTCATTCAGTCAGTAGCTTCAATCATTTCTGGACGTTTTTCAATGGCAAAAATCAATGAATATTGTAAATGCACAAACAGTAATTTCTCCGCATTGCAAGGTGCAATTCTGAAATTTTTTGCTTTTTCCTGCTCCTCTTAGCATGATAAAGAAGATTCAAAGAGAGTGAGATGCCAGCTCCTTTCATTCAGTCAGTAGCTTCAATCATTTCTGGACGTTTTTCAATGGCAAAAATCAATGAATATTGTAAATGCACAAACAGTAATTTCTCCGCATTGCAAGGTGCAATTCTGAAATTTTTTGCTTTTTCCTGCTCCTCTTAGCATGATAAAGAAGATTCAAAGAGAGTGAGATGCCAGCTCCTTTCATTCAGTCAGTAGCTTCAAACATTTCTGGTATATGAATAACATGATGTTTTTCAATGGCAAAAATCAATGAATATTGTAAATGCACAAACAGTAACTTCTCCGCATTGCAAGGTGCAAGTCTGAAATTTTTTGCTTTTTCCTGCTCCTCTTAGCATGATAAAGAAGATTCAAAGAGAGTGAGATGCCAGCTACTTTCATTCAGTCAGTAGCTTCAATCATTTCTGGACGTTTTTCAATGGTAAAAATCAATGAATATTGTAAATGCACAAACAGTAATTTCTCCACATTGCAAGGTGCAATTCTGAAATTTTTTGCTTTTTCCTGCTCCTCTTAGCATGATAAAGAAGATTCAAAGAGAGTGAGATGCCAGCTCCTTTCATTCAGTCAGTAGCTTCAAACATTTCTGGTATATGAATAACATGATGTTTTTCAATGGCAAAAATCAATGAATATTGTAAATGCACAAACAGTAATTTCTCCGCATTGCAAGGTGCAATTCTGAAATTTTTTGCTTTTTCCTGCTCCTCTTAGCATCATAAAGAAGATTCAAAGAGAGTGAGATGCCAGCTCCTTTCATTCAGTCAGTAGCTTCAAACATTTCTGGTATATGAATAACATGATGTTTTTCAATGGCAAAAATCAATGAATATTGTAAATGCACAAACAGTAATTTCTCCGCATTGCAAGGTGCAATTCTGAAATTTTTTGCTTTTTCCTGCTCCTCTTAGCATGATAAAGAAGATTCAAAGAGAGTGAGATGCCAGCTCCTTTCATTCAGTCAGTAGCTTCAATCATTTCTGGACGTTTTTCAATGGCAAAAATCAATGAATATTGTAAATGCACAAACAGTAATTTCTCCGCATTGCAAGGTGCAATTCTGAAATTTTTTGCTTTTTCCTGCTCCTCTTAGCATGATAAAGAAGATTCAAAGAGAGTGAGATGTCAGCTCCTTTCATTCAGTCAGTAGCTTCAAACATTTCTGGTATATGAATAACATGATGTTTTTCAATGGCAAAAATCAATGAATATTGTAAATGCACAAACAGTAATTTATCCGCATTGCAAGGTGCAATTCTGAAATTTTTTGCTTTTTCCTGCTCCTCTTAGCATGATAAAGAAGATTCAAAGAGAGTGAGATGCCAGCTCCTTTCATTCAGTCAGTAGCTTCAATCATTTCTGGACGTTTTTCAATGGCAAAAATCAATGAATATTGTAAATGCACAAACAGTAATTTCTCCGCATTGCAAGGTGCAATTCTGAATTTTTTTGCTTTTTCCTGCTCCTCTTAGCATGATAAAGAAGATTCAAAGAGAGTGAGATGCCAGCTCCTTTCATTCAGTCAGTAGCTTCAATCATTTCTGGTATATGAATAACATGATGTTTTTCAATGGCAAAAATCAATGAATATTGTAAAGGCACAAACAGTAATTTCTCCGCATTGCAAGGTGCAATTCTGAAATTTTTTGCTTTTTCCTGCTCCTCTTTGCATGATAAAGAAGATTCAAAGAGAGTGAGATGCCAGCTCCTTTCATTCAGTCAGTAGCTTCAATCATTTCTGGACGTTTTTCAATGGCAAAAATCAATGAATATTGTAAATGCACAAACAGTAATTTCTCCTCATTGCAAGGTGCAATTCTGAAATTTTTTGCTTTTTCCTGCTCCTCTTAGCATGATAAACAAGATTCAAAGAGAGTGAGATGCCAGCTCCTTTCATTCAGTCAGTAGCTTCAATCATTTCTGGACGTTTTTCAATGGCAAAAATCAATGAATATTGTAAATGCACAAACAGTAATTTCTCCGCATTGCAAGGTGCAATTCTGAAATTTTTTGCTTTTTCCTGCTCCTCTTAGCATGATAAAGAAGATTCAAAGAGAGTGAGATGCCAGCTCCTTTCATTCAGTCAGTAGCTTCAAACATTTCTGGTATATGAATAACATGATGTTTTTCAATGGCAAAAATCAATGAATATTGTAAATGCACAAACAGTAATTTCTACGCATTGCAAGGTGCAAGTCTGAAATTTTTTGCTTTTTCCTGCTCCTCTTAGCATGATAAAGAAGATTCAAGGAGAGTGAGATGCCAGCTACTTTCATTCAGTCAGTAGCTTCAATCATTTCTGGACGTTTTTCAATGGTAAAAATCAATGAATATTGTAAATGCACAAACAGTAATTTCTCCACATTGCAAGGTGCAATTCTGAAATTTTTTGCTTTTTCCTGCTCCTCTTAGCATGATAAAGAAGATTCAAAGAGAGTGAGATGCCAGCTCCTTTCATTCAGTCAGTAGCTTCAAACATTTCTGGTATATGAATAACATGATGTTTTTCAATGGCAAAAATCAATGAATATTGTAAATGCACAAACAGTAATTTCTCCGCATTGCAAGGTGCAATTCTGAAATTTTTTGCTTTTTCCTGCTCCTCTTAGCATGATAAAGAAGATTCAAAGAGAGTGAGATGCCAGCTCCTTTCATTCAGTCAGTAGCTTCAAACATTTCTGGTATATGAATAACATGATGTTTTTCAATGGCAAAAATCAATGAATATTGTAAATGCACAAACAGTAATTTCTCCGCATTGCAAGGTGCAATTCTGAAATTTTTTGCTTTTTCCTGCTCCTCTTAGCATCATAAAGAAGATTCAAAGAGAGTGAGATGCCAGCTCCTTTCATTCAGTCAGTAGCTTCAAACATTTCTGGTATATGAATAACATGATGTTTTTCAATGGCAAAAATCAATGAATATTGTAAATGCACAAACAGTAATTTCTCCGCATTGCAAGGTGCAATTCTGAAATTTTTTGCTTTTTCCTGCTCCTCTTAGCATGATAAAGAAGATTCAAAGAGAGTGAGATGCCAGCTCCTTTCATTCAGTCAGTAGCTTCAATCATTTCTGGACGTTTTTCAATGGCAAAAATCAATGAATATTGTAAATGCACAAACAGTAATTTCTCCGCATTGCAAGGTGCAATTCTGAAATTTTTAGCTTTTTCCTGCTCCTCTTAGCATGATAAAGAAGATTCAAAGAGAGTGAGATGTCAGCTCCTTTCATTCAGTCAGTAGCTTCAAACATTTCTGGTATATGAATAACATGATGTTTTTCAATGGCAAAAATCAATGAATATTGTAAATGCACAAACAGTAATTTATCCGCATTGCAAGGTGCAATTCTGAAATTTTTTGCTTTTTCCTGCTCCTCTTAGCATGATAAAGAAGATTCAAAGAGAGTGAGATGCCAGCTCCTTTCATTCAGTCAGTAGCTTCAATCATTTCTGGACGTTTTTCAATGGCAAAAATCAATGAATATTGTAAATGCACAAACAGTAATTTCTCCGCATTGCAAGGTGCAATTCTGAAATTTTTTGCTTTTTCCTGCTCCTCTTAGCATGATAAAGAAGATTCAAAGAGAGTGAGATGCCAGCTCCTTTCATTCAGTCAGTAGCTTCAATCATTTCTGGTATATGAATAACATGATGTTTTTCAATGGCAAAAATCAATGAATATTGTAAATGCACAAACAGTAATTTCTCCGAATTGCAAGGTGCAATTCTGAAATTTTTTGATTTTTCCTGCTTCTCTTAGCATGATAAAGAAGATTCAAAGAGAGTGAGATGCCAGCTCCTTTCATTCAGTCAGTAGCTTCAATCATTTCTGGACGTTTTTCAATGGCAAAAATCAATGAATATTGTAAATGCACAAACAGTAATTTCTCCGCATTGCAAGGTGCAATTCTGAAATTTTTTGCTTTTTCCTGCTCCTCTTAGCATGATAAACAAGATTCAAAGAGAGTGAGATGCCAGCTCCTTTCATTCAGTCAGTAGCTTCAAACATTTCTGGTATATGAATAACATGATGTTTTTCAATGGCAAAAATCAATGAATATTGTAAATGCACAAACAGTAATTTCTCCGCATTGCAAGGTGCAATTCTGAAATTTTTTGCGTTTTCCTGCTCCTCTTAGCATGATAAAGAAGATTCAAAGAGAGTGAGATGCCAGCTCCTTTCATTCAGTCAGTAGCTTCAAACATTTCTGGTATATGAATAACATGATGTTTTTCAATGGCAAAAATCAATGAATATTGTAAATGCACAAACAGTAATTTCTCCGCATTGCAAGGTGCAAGTCTGAAATTTTTTGCTTTTTCCTGCTCCTCTTAGCATGATAAAGAAGATTCAAAGAGAGTGAGATGCCAGCTACTTTCATTCAGTCAGTAGCTTCAATCATTTCTGGACGTTTTTCAATGGTAAAAATCAATGAATATTGTAAATGCACAAACAGTAATTTCTCCACATTGCAAGGTGCAATTCTGAAATTTTTTGCTTTTTCCTGCTCCTCTTAGCATGATAAAGAAGATTCAAAGAGAGTGAGATGCCAGCTCCTTTCATTCAGTCAGTAGCTTCAAACATTTCTGGTATATGAATAACATGATGTTTTTCAATGGCAAAAATCAATGAATATTGTAAATGCACAAACAGTAATTTCTCCGCATTGCAAGATGCAATTCTGAAATTTTTTGCTTTTTCCTGCTCCTCTTAGCATGATAAAGAAGATTCAAAGAGAGTGAGATGCCAGCTCCTTTCATTCAGTCAGTAGCTTCAATCATTTCTGGACGTTTTTCAATGGCAAAAATCAATGAATATTGTAAATGCACAAACAGTAATTTCTTCGCATTGCAAGGTGCAATTCTGAAATTTTTTGCTTTTTCCTGCTCCTCTTAGCATGATAAAGAAGATTCAAAGAGAGTGAGATGTCAGCTCCTTTCATTCAGTCAGTAGCTTCAAACATTTCTGGTATATGAATAACATGATGTTTTTCAATGGCAAAAATCAATGAATATTGTAAATGCACAAACAGTAATTTATCCGCATTGCAAGGTGCAATTCTGAAATTTTTTGCTTTTTCCTGCTCCTCTTAGCATGATAAAGAAGATTCAAAGAGAGTGAGATGCCAGCTCCTTTCATTCAGTCAGTAGCTTCAATCATTTCTGGACGTTTTTCAATGGCAAAAATCAATGAATATTGTAAATGCACAAACAGTAATTTCTCTGCATTGCAAGGTGCAATTCTGAAATTTTTTACTTTTTCCTGCTCCTCTTAGCATGATAAAGAAGATTCAAAGAGAGTGAGATGCCAGCTCCTTTCATTCAGTCAGTAGCTTCAATCATTTCTGGTATATGAATAACATGATGTTTTTCAATGGGAAAAATCAATGAATATTGTAAATGCACAAACAGTAATTTCTCCGCATTGCAAGGTGCAATTCTGAAATTTTTTGCTTTTTCCTGCTCCTCTTAGCATGATAAAGAAGATTCAAAGAGAGTGAGATGCCAGCTTCTTTCATTCAGTCAGTAGCTTCAATCATTTCTGGACGTTTTTCAATGGCAAAAATCAATGAATATTGTAAATGCACAAACAGTAATTTCTCCGCATTGCAAGGTGCAATTCTGAAATTTTTTGCTTTTTCCTGCTCCTCTTAGCATGATGAACAAGATTCAAAGAGAGTGAGATGCCAGCTCCTTTCATTCAGTCAGTAGCTTCAATCATTTCTGGACGTTTTTCAATGGCAAAAATCAATGAATATTGTAAATGCACAAACAGTAATTTCTCCGCATTGCAAGGTGCAATTCTGAAATTTTTTGCTTTTTCCTGCTCCTCTTAGCATGATAAAGAAAATTCAAAGAGAGTGAGATGCCAGCTCCTTTCATTCAGTCAGTAGCTTCAAACATTTCTGGTATATGAATAACATGATGTTTTTCAATGGCAAAAATCAATGAATATTGTTAATGCACAAACAGTAATTTCTCCGCATTGCAAGGTGCAAGTCTGAAATTTTTTGCTTTTTCCTGCTCCTCTTAGCATGATAAAGAAGATTCAAGGAGAGTGAGATGCCAGCTACTTTCATTCAGTCAGTAGCTTCAATCATTTCTGGACGTTTTTCAATGGTAAAAATCAATGAATATTGTAAATGCACAAACAGTAATTTCTCCACATTGCAAGGTGCAATTCTGAAATTTTTTGCTTTTTCCTGCTCCTCTTAGCATGATAAAGAAGATTCAAAGAGAGTGAGATGCCAGCTCCTTTCATTCAGTCAGTAGCTTCAAACATTTCTGGTATATGAATAACATGATGTTTTTCAATGGCAAAAATCAATGAATATTGTAAATGCACAAACAGTAATTTCTCCGCATTGCAAGGTGCAAATCTGAAATTTTTTGCTTTTTCCTGCTCCTCTTAGCATGATAAAGAAGATTCAAAGAGAGTGAGATGCCAGCTCCTTTCATTCAGTCAGTAGCTTCAAACATTTCTGGTATATGAATAACATGATGTTTTTCAATGGCAAAAATCAATGAATATTGTAAATGCACAAACAGTAATTTCTCCGCATTGCAAGGTGCAAGTCTGAAATTTTTTTGCTTTTTCCTGCTCCTCTTAGCATGATAAAGAAGATTCAAAGAGAGTGAGATGCCAGCTACTTTCATTCAGTCAGTAGCTTCAATCATTTCTGGACGTTTTTCAATGGTAAAAATCAATGAATATTGTAAATGCACAAACAGTAATTTCTCCACATTGCAAGGTGCAATTCTGAAATTTTTTGCTTTTTCCTGCTCCTCTTAGCATGATAAAGAAGATTCAAAGAGAGTGAGATGCCAGCTCCTTTCATTCAGTCAGTAGCTTCAAACATTTCTGGTATATGAATAACATGATGTTTTTCAATGGCAAAAATCAATGAATATTGTAAATGCACAAACAGTAATTTCTCCGCATTGCAAGGTGCAATTCTGAAATTTTTTGCTTTTTCCTGCTTCTCTTAGCATGATAAAGAAGATTCAAAGAGAGTGAGATGCCAGCTCCTTTCATTCAGTCAGTAGCTTCAATCATTTCTGGATGTTTTTCAATGGCAAAAATCAATGAATATTGTAAATGCACAAACAGTAATTTCTCCGCATTGCAAGGTGCAAGTCTGAAATTTTTTGCTTTTTCCTGCTCCTCTTAGCATGATAAAGAAGATTCAAAGAGAGTGAGATGCCAGCTACTTTCATTCAGTCAGTAGCTTCAATCATTTCTGGACGTTTTTCAATGGTAAAAATCAATGAATATTGTAAATGCACAAACAGTAATTTCTCCACATTGCAAGGTGCAATTCTGAAATTTTTTGCTTTTTCCTGCTCCTCTTAGCATGATAAAGAAGATTCAAAGAGAGTGAGATGCCAGCTCCTTTCATTCAGTCAGTAGCTTCAAACATTTCTGGTATATGAATAACATGATGTTTTTCAATGGCAAAAATCAATGAATATTGTAAATGCACAAACAGTAATTTCTCCGCATTGCAAGGTGCAATTCTGAAATTTTTTGCTTTTTCCTGCTTCTCTTAGCATGATAAAGAAGATTCAAAGAGAGTGAGATGCCAGCTCCTTTCATTCAGTCAGTAGCTTCAATCATTTCTGGATGTTTTTCAATGGCAAAAATCAATGAATATTGTAAATGCACAAACTGTAATTTCTCCGCATTGCAAGGTGCAATTCTGAAATTTTTTGCTTTTTCCTGCTCCTCTTAGCATGGTAAAGAAGATTCAAAGAGAGTGAGATGCCAGCTCCTTTCATTCAGTCAGTAGCTTCAATCATTTCTGGACGTTTTTCAATGGCAAAAATCAATGAATATTGTAAATGCACAAACAGTAATTTCTCCGCATTGCAAGGTGCAATTCTGAAATTTTTTGCTTTTTCCTGCTTCTCTTAGCATGATAAAGAAGATTCAAAGAGAGTGAGATGCCAGCTCCTTTCATTCAGTCAGTAGCTTCAATCATTTCTGGATGTTTTTCAATGGCAAAAATCAATGAATATTGTAAATGCACAAACAGTAATTTCTCCGCATTGCAAGGTGCAAGTCTGAAATTTTTTGCTTTTTCCTGCTCCTCTTAGCATGATAAAGAAGATTCAAAGAGAGTGAGATGCCAGCTCCTTTCATTCAGTCAGTAGCTTCAATCATTTCTGGACGTTTTTCAATGGCAAAAATCAATGAATATTGTAAATGCACAAACAGTAATTTCTCCGCATTGCAAGGTGCAATATTGAAATTTTTTGCTTTTTCCTGCTCCTCTTAGCATGATAAAGAAGATTCAAAGAGAGTGAGATGCCAGCTCCTTTCATTCAGTCAGTAGCTTCAAACATTTCTGGTATATGAATAACATGATGTTTTTCAATGGCAAAAATCAATGAATATTGTAAATGCACAAACAGTAATTTCTCCGCATTGCAAGGTGAAATTCTGAAATTTTTTGCTTTTTCCTGCTTCTCTTAGCATGATAAAGAAGATTCAAAGAGAGTGAGATGCCAGCTCCTTTCATTCAGTCAGTAGCTTCAATCATTTCTGGATGTTTTTCAATGGCAAAAATCAATGAATATTGTAAATGCACAAACTGTAATTTCTCCGCATTGCAAGGTGCAATTCTGAAATTTTTTGCTTTTTCCTGCTCCTCTTAGCATGATAAAGAAGATTCAAAGAGAGTGAGATGCCAGCTCCTTTCATTCAATCAGTAGCTTCAATCATTTCTGGACGTTTTTCAATGGCAAAAATCAATGAATATTGTAAATGCACAAACAGTAATTTCTCCGCATTGCAAGGTGCAATTCTGAAATTTTTTGCTTTTTCCTGCTCCTCTTAGCATGATAAAGAAGATTCAAAGAGAGTGAGATGCCAGCTCCTTTCATTCAGTCAGTACCTTCAATCATTTCTGGACGTTTTTCAATGGCAAAAATCAATGAATATTGTAAATGCACAAACAGTAATTTCTCCGCATTGCAAGGTGCAATTCTGAAATTTTTTGCTTTTTCCCGCTCCTCTTAGCATGATAAAGAAGATTCAAAGAGAGTGAGGTGCCAGCTCCTTTCATTCAGTCAGTAGCTTCAAACATTTCTGGTATATGAATAACATGTTTTTCAATGGCAAAAATCAATGAATATTGTAAATGCACAAACAGTAATTTCTCCGCATTGCAAGGTGCAATTCTGAAATTTTTTGCTTTTTCCTGCTCCTCTTAGCATGATAAAGAAGATTCAAAGAGAGTGAGATGCCAGCTCCTTTCATTCAGTCAGTAGCTTCAATCATTTCTGGACGTTTTTCAATGGCAAAAATCAATGAATATTGTAAATGCACAAACAGTAATTTCTCCGCATTGCAAGGTGCAATATTGAAATTTTTTGCTTTTTCCTGCTCCTCTTAGCATGATAAAGAATATTCAAAGAGAGTGAGATGCCAGCTCCTTTCATTCAGTCAGTAGCTTCAATCATTTCTGGACGTTTTTCAATGGCAAAAATCAATGAATATTGTAAATGCACAAACAGTAATTTCTCCGCATTGCAAGGTGCAATTCTGAAATTTTTTGCTTTTTCCTGCTCCTCTTAGCATGATAAAGAAGATTCAAAGAGAGTGAGATGCCAGCTCCTTTCATTCAGTCAGTAGCTTCAAACATTTCTGGTATATGAATAACATGATGTTTTTCAATGGCAAAAATCAAAGAATATTGTAAATGCACAAACAGTAATTTCTCCGCATTGCAAGGTGCAAGTCTGAAATTTTTTGCTTTTTCCTGCTCCTCTTAGCATGATAAAGAAGATTCAAAGAGAGTGAGATGCCAGCTACTTTCATTCAGTCAGTAGCTTCAATCATTTCTGGACGTTTTTCAATGGTAAAAATCAATGAATATTGTAAATGCACAAACAGTAATTTCTCCACATTGCAAGGTGCAATTCTGAAATTTTTTGCTTTTTCCTGCTCCTCTTAGCATGATAAAGAAGATTCAAAGAGAGTGAGATGCCAGCTCCTTTCATTCAGTCAGTAGCTTCAAACATTTCTGGTATATGAATAACATGATGTTTTTCAATGGCAAAAATCAATGAATATTGTAAATGCACAAACAGTAATTTCTCCGCATTGCAAGGTGCAATTCTGAAATTTTTTGCTTTTTCCTGCTCCTCTTAGCATGATAAAGAAGATTCAAAGAGAGTGAGATGCCAGCTCCTTTCATTCAGTCAGTAGCTTCAAACATTTCTGGTATATGAATAACATGATGTTTTTCAATGGCAAAAATCAATGAATATTGTAAATGCACAAACAGTAATTTCTCCGCATTGCAAGCTGCAATTCTGAAATTTTTTGCTTTTTCCTGCTCCTCTTAGCATGATAAAGAAGATTCAAAGAGAGTGAGATGCCAGCTCCTTTCATTCAGTCAGTAGCTTCAATCATTTCTGGACGTTTTTCAATGGCAAAAATCAATGAATATTGTAAATGCACAAACAGTAATTTCTCCGCATTGCAAGGTGCAATTCTGAAATTTTTTTCCTTTTTCCTGCTCCTCTTAGCATGATAAAGAAGATTCAAAGAGAGTGAGATGTCAGCTCCTTTCATTCAGTCAGTAGCTTCAAACATTTCTGGTATATGAATAACATGATGTTTTTCAATGGCAAAAGTCAATGAATATTGTAAATGCACAAACAGTAATTTCTCCGCATTGCAAAGTGCAATTCTGAAATTTTTTGCTTTTTCCTGCTCCTCTTAGCATGATAAAGAAGATTCAAAGAGAGTGAGATGCCAGCTCCTTTCATTCAGTCAGTAGCTTCAATCATTTCTGGACGTTTTTCAATGGCAAACATCAATGAATATTGTAAATGCACAAACAGTAATTTCTCCGCATTGCAAGGTGCAATTCTGAAATTTTTTGCTTTTTCCTGCTCCTCTTAGCATGATAAAGAAGATTCAAAGAGAGTGAGATGCCAGCTCCTTTCGTTCAGTCAGTAGCTTCAATCATTTCTGGACGTTTTTCAATGGCAAAAATCATTGAATATTATAAATGCACAAACAGTAATTTCTCCGCATTGCAAGGTGCAATTCTGAAATTTTTTACTTTTTCCTGCTCCTCTTAGCATGATAAAGAAGATTCAAAGAGAGTGAGATGCCAGCTCCTTTCATTCAGTCAGTAGCTTCAATCATTTCTGGTATATGAATAACATGATGTTTTTCAATGGCAAAAATCAATGAATATTGTAAATGCACAAACAGTAATTTCTCCGCATTGCAAAGTGCAATTCTGAAATTTTTTGCTTTTTCCTGCTCCTCTTAGCATGATAAAGAAGATTCAAAGAGAGTGAGATGCCAGCTCCTTTCATTCAGTCAGTAGCTTCAATCATTTCTGGACGTTTTTCAATGGCAAAAATCAATGAATATTGCAAATGCAAAAACAGTAATTTCTCCGCATTGCAAGGTGCAATTCTGAAATTTTTTGCTTTTTCCTGCTCCTCTTAGCATGATAAACAAGGCTCAAAGAGAGTCAGATGCCAGCTCCTTTCTATCAGTCAGTAGCTTCAATCATTTCTGGACGTTTTTCAATGGCAAAAATCAATGAATATTGTAAATGCACAAACAGTAATTTCTCCGCATTGCAAGGTGCAATTCTGAAATTTTTTGCTTTTACCTGCTCCTCTTAGCATGATAAAGAAGATTCAAAGAGAGTGAGATGCCAGCTCCTTTCATTCAGTCAGTAGCTTCAATCATTTCTGGACGTTTTTCAATGGCAAAAATCATTGAATATTGTAAATGCACAAACAGTAATTTCTCCGCATTGCAAGGTGCAATTCTGAAATTTTTTGCTTTTTCCTGCTCCTCTTAGCATGATAAAGAAGATTCAAAGAGAGTGAGATGCCAGCTCCTTTCATTCAGTCAGTAGCTTCAAACATTTCTGGTATATGAATAACATGATGTTTTTCAATGGCAAAAATCAATGAATATTGTAAATGCACAAACAGTAATTTCTCCGCATTGCAAGGTGCAATTCTGAAATTTTTTGCTTTTTCCTGCTCCTCTTAGCATGATAAAGAAGATTCAAAGAGAGTGAGATGCCAGCTCCTTTCGTTCAGTCAGTAGCTTCAATCATTTCTGGACGTTTTTCAATGGCAAAAATCATTGAATATTATAAATGCACAAACAGTAATTTCTCCGCATTGCAAGGTGCAATTCTGAAATTTTTTACTTTTTCCTGCTCCTCTTAGCATGATAAAGAAGATTCAAAGAGAGTGAGATGCCAGCTCCTTTCATTCAGTCAGTAGCTTCAATCATTTCTGGTATATGAATAACATGATGTTTTTCAATGGCAAAAATCAATGAATATTGTAAATGCACAAACAGTAATTTCTCCGCATTGCAAGGTGCAATTCTGAAATTTTTTGCTTTTTCCTGCTCCTCTTAGCATGATAAAGAAGATTCAAAGAGAGTGAGATGCCAGCTCCTTTCATTCAGTCAGTAGCTTCAATCATTTCTGGACGTTTTTCAATGGCAAAAATCAATGAATATTGTAAATGCACAAACAGTAATTTCTCCGCATTGCAAGGTGCAATTCTGAAATTTTTTGCTTTTTCCTGCTCCTCTTAGCATGATAAACATGATTCAAAGAGAGTGAGATGCCAGCTCCTTTCATTCAGTCAGTAGCTTCAAACATTTCTGGTATATGAATAACATGATGTTTTTCAATGGCAAAAATCAATGAATATTGTAAATGCACAAACAGTAATTTCTCCGCATTGCAAGGTGCAATTCTGAAATTTTTTGCTTTTTCCTGCTCCTCTTAGCATGATAAAGAAGATTCAAAGAGAGTGAGATGCCAGCTCCTTTCATTCAGTCAGTAGCTTCAAACATTTCTGGTATATGAATAACATGATGTTTTTCAATGGCAAAAATCAATGAATATTGTAAATGCACAAACAGTAATTTCTCCGCATTGCAAGGTGCAAGTCTGAAATTTTTTGCTTTTTCCTGCTCCTCTTAGCATGATAAAGAAGATTCAAAGAGAGTGAGATGCCAGCTACTTTCATTCAGTCAGTAGCTTCAATCATTTCTGGACGTTTTTCAATGGTAAAAATCAATGAATATTGTAAATGCACAAACAGTAATTTCTCCACATTGCAAGGTGCAATTCTGAAATTTTTTGCTTTTTCCTGCTCCTCTTAGCATGATAAAGAAGATTCAAAGAGAGTGAGATGCCAGCTCCTTTCATTCAGTCAGTAGCTTCAAACATTTCTGGTATATGAATAACATGATGTTTTTCAATGGCAAAAATCAATGAATATTGTAAATGCACAAACAGTAATTTCTCCGCATTGCAAGGTGCAATTCTGAAATTTTTTGCTTTTTCCTGCTCCTCTTAGCATGATAAAGAAGATTCAAAGAGAGTGAGATGCCAGCTCCTTTCATTCAGTCAGTAGCTTCAAACATTTCTGGTATATGAATAACATGATGTTTTTCAATGGCAAAAATCAATGAATATTGTAAATGCACAAACAGTAATTTCTCCGCATTGCAAGGTGCAATTCTGAAATTTTTTGCTTTTTCCTGCTCCTCTTAGCATGATAAAGAAGATTCAAAGAGAGTGAGATGCCAGCTCCTTTCATTCAGTCAGTACCTTCAATCATTTCTGGACGTTTTTCAATGGCAAAAATCAATGAATATTGTAAATGCACAAACAGTAATTTCTCCGCATTGCAAGGTGCAATTCTGAAATTTTTTGCTTTTTCCCGCTCCTCTTAGCATGATAAAGAAGATTCAAAGAGAGTGAGGTGCCAGCTCCTTTCATTCAGTCAGTAGCTTCAAACATTTCTGGTATATGAATAACATGTTTTTCAATGGCAAAAATCAATGAATATTGTAAATGCACAAACAGTAATTTCTCCGCATTGCAAGGTGCAATTCTGAAATTTTTTGCTTTTTCCTGCTCCTCTTAGCATGATAAAGAAGATTCAAAGAGAGTGAGATGCCAGCTCCTTTCATTCAGTCAGTAGCTTCAATCATTTCTGGACGTTTTTCAATGGCAAAAATCAATGAATATTGTAAATGCACAAACAGTAATTTCTCCGCATTGCAAGGTGCAAGTCTGAAATTTTTTGCTTTTTCCTGCTCCTCTTAGCATGATAAAGAAGATTCAAAGAGAGTGAGATGCCAGCTACTTTCATTCAGTCAGTAGCTTCAATCATTTCTGGACGTTTTTCAATGGTAAAAATCAATGAATATTGTAAATGCACAAACAGTAATTCTCCACATTGCAAGGTGCAATTCTGAAATTTTTTGCTTTTTCCTGCTCCTCTTAGCATGATAAAGAAGATTCAAAGAGAGTGAGATGCCAGCTCCTTTCATTCAGTCAGTAGCTTCAAACATTTCTGGTATATGAATAACATGATGTTTTTCAATGGCAAAAATCAATGAATATTGTAAATGCACAAACAGTAATTTCTCCGCATTGCAAGGTGCAATTCTGAAATTTTTTGCTTTTTCCTGCTCCTCTTAGCATGATAAAGAAGATTCAAAGAGAGTGAGATGCCAGCTCCTTTCATTCAGTCAGTAGCTTCAAACATTTCTGGTATATGAATAACATGATGTTTTTCAATGGCAAAAATCAATGAATATTGTAAATGCACAAACAGTAATTTCTCCGCATTGCAAGGTGCAAGTCTGAAATTTTTTGCTTTTTCCTGCTCCTCTTAGCATGATAAAGAAGATTCAAAGAGAGTGAGATGCCAGCTACTTTCATTCAGTCAGTAGCTTCAATCATTTCTGGACGTTTTTCAATGGTAAAAATCAATGAATATTGTAAATGCACAAACAGTAATTTCTCCACATTGCAAGGTGCAATTCTGAAATTTTTTGCTTTTTCCTGCTCCTCTTAGCATGATAAAGAAGATTCAAAGAGAGTGAGATGCCAGCTCCTTTCATTCAGTCAGTAGCTTCAAACATTTCTGGTATATGAATAACATGATGTTTTTCAATGGCAAAAATCAATGAATATTGTAAATGCACAAACAGTAATTTCTCCGCATTGCAAGGTGCAATTCTGAAATTTTTTGCTTTTTCCTGCTCCTCTTAGCATGATAAAGAAGATTCAAAGAGAGTGAGATGCCAGCTCCTTTCATTCAGTCAGTAGCTTCAATCATTTCTGGATGTTTTTCAATGGCAAAAATCAATGAATATTGTAAATGCACAAACTGTAATTTCTCCGCATTGCAAGGTGCAATTCTGAAATTTTTTGCTTTTTCCTGCTCCTCTTAGCATGATAAAGAAGATTCAAAGAGAGTGAGATGCCAGCTCCTTTCATTCAGTCAGTAGCTTCAATCATTTCTGGACGTTTTTCAATGGCAAAAATCAATGAATATTGTAAATGCACAAACAGTAATTTCTCCGCATTGCAAGGTGCAATTCTGAAATTTTTTGCTTTTTCCTGCTCCTCTTAGCATGATAAAGAAGATTCAAAGAGAGTGAGATGCCAGCTCCTTTCATTCAGTCAGTACCTTCAATCATTTCTGGACGTTTTTCAATGGCAAAAATCAATGAATATTGTAAATGCACAAACAGTAATTTCTCCGCATTGCAAGGTGCAATTCTGAAATTTTTTGCTTTTTCCCGCTCCTCTTAGCATGATAAAGAAGATTCAAAGAGAGTGAGGTGCCAGCTCCTTTCATTCAGTCAGTAGCTTCAAACATTTCTGGTATATGAATAACATGTTTTTCAATGGCAAAAATCAATGAATATTGTAAATGCACAAACAGTAATTTCTCCGCATTGCAAGGAGCAATTCTGAAATTTTTTGCTTTTTCCTGCTCCTCTTAGCATGATAAAGAAGATTCAAAGAGAGTGAGATGCCAGCTCCTTTCATTCAGTCAGTAGCTTCAATCATTTCTGGACGTTTTTCAATGGCAAAAATCAATGAATATTGTAAATGCACAAACAGTAATTTCTCCGCATTGCAAGGTGCAAGTCTGAAATTTTTTGCTTTTTCCTGCTCCTCTTAGCATGATAAAGAAGATTCAAAGAGAGTGAGATGCCAGCTACTTTCATTCAGTCAGTAGCTTCAATCATTTCTGGACGTTTTTCAATGGTAAAAATCAATGAATATTGTAAATGCACAAACAGTAATTTCTCCACATTGCAAGGTGCAATTCTGAAATTTTTTGCTTTTTCCTGCTCCTCTTAGCATGATAAAGAAGATTCAAAGAGAGTGAGATGCCAGCTCCTTTCATTCAGTCAGTAGTTTCAAACATTTCTGGTATATGAATAACATGATGTTTTTCAATGGCAAAAATCAATGAATATTGTAAATGCACAAACAGTAATTTCTCCGCATTGCAAGGTGCAATTCTGAAATTTTTTGCTTTTTCCTGCTCCTCTTAGCATGATAAAGAAGATTCAAAGAGAGTGAGATGCCAGCTCCTTTCATTCAGTCAGTAGCTTCAAACATTTCTGGTATATGAATAACATGAAGTTTTTCAATGGCAAAAATCAATGAATATTGTAAATGCACAAACAGTAATTTCTCCGCATTGCAAGGTGCAATTCTGAAATTTTTTGCTTTTTCCTGCTCCTCTTAGCATGAAAAAGAAGATTCAAAGAGAGTGAGATGCCAGCTCCTTTCATTCAGTCAGTAGCTTCAATCATTTCTGGACGTTTTTCAATGGCAAAAATCAATGAATATTGTAAATGCACAAACAGTAATTTCTCCGCATTGCAAGGTGCAATTCTGAAATTTTTTGCTTTTTCCTGCTCCTCTTAGCATGATAAAGAAGATTCAAAGAGAGTGAGATGTCAGCTCCTTTCATTCAGTCAGTAGCTTCAAACATTTCTGGTATATGAATAACATGATGTTTTTCAATGGCAAAAATCAATGAATATTGTAAATGCACAAACAGTAATTTCTCCGCATTGCAAGGTGCAATTCTGAAATTTTTTGCTTTTTCCTGCTCCTCTTAGCATGATAAAGAAGATTCAAAGAGAGTGAGATGCCAGTTCCTTTCATTCAGTCAGTAGCTTCAATCATTTCTGGACGTTTTTCAATGGCAAAAATCAATGAATATTGTAAATGCACAAACAGTAATTTCTCCGCATTGCAAGGTGCAATTCTGAAATTTTTTGCTTTTTCCTGCTCCTCTTAGCATGATAAAGAAGATTCAAAGAGAGTGAGATGCCAGCTCCTTTCGTTCAGTCAGTAGCTTCAATCATTTCTGGACGTTTTTCAATGGCAAAAATCATTGAATATTATAAATGCACAAACAGTAATTTCTCCGCATTGCAAGGTGCAATTCTGAAATTTTTTACTTTTTCCTGCTCCTCTTAGCATGATAAAGAAGATTCAAAGAGAGTGAGATGCCAGCTCCTTTCATTCAGTCAGTAGCTTCAATCATTTCTGGTATATGAATAACATGATGTTTTTCAATGGCAAAAATCAATGAATATTGTAAATGCACAAACAGTAATTTCTCCGCATTGCAAGGTGCAATTCTGAAATTTTTTGCTTTTTCCTGCTCCTCTTAGCATGATAAAGAAGATTCAAAGAGAGTGAGATGCCAGCTCCTTTCATTCAGTCAGTAGCTTCAATCATTTCTGGACGTTTTTCAATGGCAAAAATCAATGAATATTGTAAATGCACAAACAGTAATTTCTCCACATTGCAAGGTGCAATTCTGAAATTTTTTGCTTTTTCCTGCTCCTCTTAGCATGATAAACAAGATTCAAAGAGAGTGAGATGCCAGCTCCTTTCATTCAGTCAGTAGCTTCAATCATTTCTGGACGTTTTTCAATGGCAAAAATCAATGAATATTGTAAATGCACAAACAGTAATTTCTCCGCATTGCAAGGTGCAATTCTGAAATTTTTTGCTTTTTCCTGCTCCTCTTAGCATGATAAAGAAGATTCAAAGAGAGTGAGATGCCAGCTCCTTTCATTCAGTCAGTAGCTTCAAACATTTCTGGTATATGAATAACATGATGTTTTTCAATGGCAAAAATCAATGAATATTGTAAATGCACAAACAGTAATTTCTCCGCATTGCAAGGTGCAAGTCTGAAATTTTTTGCTTTTTCCTGCTCCTCTTAGCATGATAAAGAAGATTCAAAGAGAGTGAGATGCCAGCTACTTTCATTCAGTCAGTAGCTTCAATCATTTCTGGACGTTTTTCAATGGTAAAAATCAATGAATATTGTAAATGCACAAACAGTAATTTCTCCACATTGCAAGGTGCAATTCTGAAATTTTTTGCTTTTTCCTGCTCCTCTTAGCATGATAAAGAAGATTCAAAGAGAGTGAGATGCCAGCTCCTTTCATTCAGTCAGTAGCTTCAAACATTTCTGGTATATGAATAACATGATGTTTTTCAATGGCAAAAATCAATGAATATTGTAAATGCACAAACAGTAATTTCTCCGCATTGCAAGGTGCAATTCTGAAATTTTTTGCTTTTTCCTGCTCTTCTTAGCATGATAAAGAAGATTCAAAGAGAGTGAGATGCCAGCTCCTTTCATTCAGTCAGTAGCTTCAAACATTTCTGGTATATGAATAACATGATGTTTTTCAATGGCAAAAATCAATGAATATTGTAAATGCACAAACAGTAATTTCTCCGCATTGCAAGGTGCAAGTCTGAAATTTTTTGCTTTTTCCTGCTCCTCTTAGCATGATAAAGAAGATTCAAAGAGAGTGAGATGCCAGCTACTTTCATTCAGTCAGTAGCTTCAATCATTTCTGGACGTTTTTCAATGGTAAAAATCAATGAATATTGTAAATGCACAAACAGTAATTTCTCCACATTGCAAGGTGCAATTCTGAAATTTTTTGCTTTTTCCTGCTCCTCTTAGCATGATAAAGAAGATTCGAAGAGAGTGAGATGCCAGCTCCTTTCATTCAGTCAGTAGCTTCAAACATTTCTGGTATATGAATAACATGATGTTTTTCAATGGCAAAAATCAATGAATATTGTAAATGCACAAACAGTAATTTCTCCGCATTGCAAGGTGCAATTCTGAAATTTTTTGCTTTTTCCTGCTCCTCTTAGCATGATAAAGAAGATTCAAAGAGAGTGAGATGCCAGCTCCTTTCATTCAGTCAGTAGCTTCAATCATTTCTGGATGTTTTTCAATGGCAAAAATCAATGAATATTGTAAATGCACAAACTGTAATTTCTCCGCATTGCAAGGTGCAATTCTGAAATTTTTTGCTTTTTCCTGCTCCTCTTAGCATGATAAAGAAGATTCAAAGAGAGTGAGATGCCAGCTCCTTTCATTCAGTCAGTAGCTTCAATCATTTCTGGACGTTTTTCAATGGCAAAAATCAATGAATATTGTAAATGCACAAACAGTAATTTCTCCGCATTGCAAGGTGCAATTCTGAAATTTTTTGCTTTTTCCTGCTCCTCTTAGCATGATAAAGAAGATTCAAAGAGAGTGAGATGCCAGCTCCTTTCATTCAGTCAGTACCTTCAATCATTTCTGGACGTTTTTCAATGGCAAAAATCAATGAATATTGTAAATGCACAAACAGTAATTTCTCCGCATTGCAAGGTGCAATTCTGAAATTTTTTGCTTTTTCCCGCTCCTCTTAGCATGTTAAAGAAGATTCAAAGAGAGTGAGGTGCCAGCTCCTTTCATTCAGTCAGTAGCTTCAAACATTTCTGGTATATGAATAACATGTTTTTCAATGGCAAAAATCAATGAATATTGTAAATGCACAAACAGTAATTTCTCCGCATTGCAAGGTGCAATTCTGAAATTTTTTGCTTTTTCCTGCTCCTCTTAGCATGATAAAGAAGATTCAAAGAGAGTGAGATGCCAGCTCCTTTCATTCAGTCAGTAGCTTCAATCATTTCTGGACGTTTTTCAATGGCAAAAATCAATGAATATTGTAAATGCACAAACAGTAATTTCTCCGCATTGCAAGGTGCAATTCTGAAATTTTTTGCTTTTTCCTGCTCCTCTTAGCATGATAAAGAATATTCAAAGAGAGTGAGATACCAGCTCCTTTCATTCAGTCAGTAGCTTCAATCATTTCTGGACGTTTTTCAATGGCAAAAATCAATGAATATTGTAAATGCACAAACAGTAATTTCTCCGCATTGCAAGGTGCAATTCTGAAATTTTTTGCTTTTTCCTGCTCCTCTTAGCATGATAAAGAAGATTCAAAGAGAGTGAGATGCCAGCTCCTTTCATTCAGTCAGTAGCTTCAAACATTTCTGGTATATGAATAACATGATGTTTTTCAATGGCAAAAATCAAAGAATATTGTAAATGCACAAACAGTAATTTCTCCGCATTGCAAGGTGCAAGTCTTAAATTTTTTGCTTTTTCCTGCTCCTCTTAGCATGATAAAGAAGATTCAAAGAGAGTGAGATGCCAGCTACTTTCATTCAGTCAGTAGCTTCAATCATTTCTGGACGTTTTTCAATGGTAAAAATCAATGAATATTGTAAATGCACAAACAGTAATTTCTCCACATTGCAAGGTGCAATTCTGAAATTTTTTGCTTTTTCCTGCTCCTCTTAGCATGATAAAGAAGATTCAAAGAGAGTGAGATGCCAGCTCCTTTCATTCAGTCAGTAGCTTCAAACATTTCTGGTATATGAATAACATGATGTTTTTCAATGGCAAAAATCAATGAATATTGTAAATGCACAAACAGTAATTTCTCCGCATTGCAAGCTGCAATTCTGAAATTTTTTGCTTTTTCCTGCTCCTCTTAGCATGATAAAGAAGATTCAAAGAGAGTGAGATGCCAGCTCCTTTCATTCAGTCAGTAGCTTCAATCATTTCTGGACGTTTTTCAATGGCAAAAATCAATGAATATTGTAAATGCACAAACAGTAATTTCTCCGCATTGCAAGGTGCAATTCTGAAATTTTTTGCTTTTTCCTGCTCCTCTTAGCATGATAAAGAAGATTCAAAGAGAGTGAGATGTCAGCTCCTTTCATTCAGTCAGTAGCTTCAATCATTTCTGGTATATGAATAACATGATGTTTTTCAATGGCAAAAGTCAATGAATATTGTAAATGCACAAACAGTAATTTCTCCGCATTGCAAGGTGCAATTCTGAAATTTTTTGCTTTTTCCTGCTCCTCTTAGCATGATAAAGAAGATTCAAAGAGAGTGAGATGCCAGCTCCTTTCATTCAGTCAGTAGCTTCAATCATTTCTGGACGTTTTTCAATGGCAAAAATCAATGAATATTGTAAATGCACAAACAGTAATTTCTCCGCATTGCAAGGTGCAATTCTGAAATTTTTTGCTTTTTCCTGCTCCTCTTAGCATGATAAAGAAGATTCAAAGAGAGTGAGATGCCAGCTCCTTTCGTTCAGTCAGTAGCTTCAATCATTTCTGGACGTTTTTCAATGGCAAAAATCATTGAATATTATAAATGCACAAACAGTAATTTCTCCGCATTGCAAGGTGCAATTCTGAAATTTTTTACTTTTTCCTGCTCCTCTTAGCATGATAAAGTAGATTCAAAGAGAGTGAGATGCCAGCTCCTTTCATTCAGTCAGTAGCTTCAATCATTTCTGGTATATGAATAACATGATGTTTTTCAATGGCAAAAATCAATGAATATTGTAAATGCACAAACAGTAATTTGTCCGCATTGCAATGTGCAATTCTGAAACTTTTTGCTTTTTCCTGCTCCTCTTAGCATGATAAAGAAGATTCAAAGAGAGTGAGATGCCAGCTCCTTTCATTCAGTCAGTAGCTTCAATCATTTCTGGACGTTTTTCAATGGCAAAAATCAATGAATATTGCAAATGCACAAACAGTAATTTCTCCGCATTGCAAGGTGCAATTCTGAAATTTTTTGCTTTTTCCTGCTCCTCTTAGCATGATAAACAAGGCTCAAAGAGAGTGAGATGCCAGCTCCTTTCTATCAGTCAGTAGCTTCAATCATTTCTGGACGTTTTTCAATGGCAAAAATCAATGAATATTGTAAATGCACAAACAGTAATTTCTCCGCATTGCAAGGTGCAATTCTGAAATTTTTTGCTTTTACCTGCTCCTCTTAGCATGATAAAGAAGATTCAAAGAGAGTGAGATGCCAGCTCCTTTCATTCAGTCAGTAGCTTCAATCATTTCTGGACGTTTTTCAATGGCAAAAATCAATGAATATTGTAAATGCACAAACAGTAATTTCTCCGCATTGCAAGGTGCAATTCTGAAATTTTTTGCTTTTTCCTGCTCCTCTTAGCATGATAAAGAAGATTCAAAGAGAGTGAGATGCCAGCTCCTTTCATTCAGTCAGTAGCTTCAAACATTTCTGGTATATGAATAACATGATGTTTTTCAATGGCAAAAATCAATGAATATTGTAAATGCACAAACAGTAATTTCTCCGCATTGCAAGGTGCAAATCTGAAATTTTTTGCTTTTTCCTGCTCCTCTTAGCATGATAAAGAAGATTCAAAGAGAGTGAGATGCCAGCTCCTTTCGTTCAGTCAGTAGCTTCAATCATTTCTGGACGTTTTTCAATGGCAAAAATCATTGAATATTATAAATGCACAAACAGTAATTTCTCCGCATTGCAAGGTGCAATTCTGAAATTTTTTACTTTTTCCTGCTCCTCTTAGCATGATAAAGAAGATTCAAAGAGAGTGAGATGCCAGCTCCTTTCATTCAGTCAGTAGCTTCAATCATTTCTGGTATATGAATAACATGATGTTTTTCAATGGCAAAAATCAATGAATATTGTAAATGCACAAACAGTAATTTCTCCGCATTGCAAGGTGCAATTCTGAAATTTTTTGCTTTTTCCTGCTCCTCTTAGCATGATAAAGAAGATTCAAAGAGAGTGAGATGCCAGCTCCTTTCATTCAGTCAGTAGCTTCAATCATTTCTGGACGTTTTTCAATGGCAAAAATCAATGAATATTGTAAATGCACAAACAGTAATTTCTCCGCATTGCAAGGTGCAATTCTGAAATTTTTTGCTTTTTCCTGCTCCTCTTAGCATGATAAAGAAGATTCAAAGAGAGTGAGATGCCAGCTCCTTTCATTCAGTCAGTAGCTTCAAACATTTCTGGTATATGAATAACATGATGTTTTTCAATGGCAAAAATCAATGAATTTTGTAAATGCACAAACAGTAATTTCTCCGCATTGCAAGGTGCAATTCTGAAATTTTTTGCTTTTTCCTGCTCCTCTTAGCATGATAAAGAAGATTCAAAGAGAGTGAGATGCCAGCTCCTTTCATTCAGTCAGTAGCTTCAAACATTTCTGGTATATGAATAACATGATGTTTTTCAATGGCAAAAATCAATGAATATTGTAAATGCACAAACAGTAATTTCTCCGCATTGCAAGGTGCAAGTCTGAAATTTTTTGCTTTTTCCTGCTCCTCTTAGCATGATAAAGAAGATTCAAAGAGAGTGAGATGCCAGCTACTTTCATTCAGTCAGTAGCTTCAATCATTTCTGGACGTTTTTCAATGGTAAAAATCAATGAATATTGTAAATGCACAAACAGTAATTTCTCCACATTGCAAGGTGCAATTCTGAAATTTTTTGCTTTTTCCTGCTCCTCTTAGCATGATAAAGAAGATTCAAAGAGAGTGAGATGCCAGCTCCTTTCATTCAGTCAGTAGCTTCAAACATTTCTGGTATATGAATAACATGATGTTTTTCAATGGCAAAAATCAATGAATATTGTAAATGCACAAACAGTAATTTCTCCGCATTGCAAGGTGCAATTCTGAAATTTTTTGCTTTTTCCTGCTCCTCTTAGCATGATAAAGAAGATTCAAAGAGAGTGAGATGCCAGCTACTTTCATTCAGTCAGTAGCTTCAAACATTTCTGGTATATGAATAACATGATGTTTTTCAATGGCAAAAATCAATGAATATTGTAAATGCACAAACAGTAATTTCTCCGCATTGCAAGGTGCAAGTCTGAAATTTTTTGCTTTTTCCTGCTCCTCTTAGCATGATAAAGAAGATTCAAAGAGAGTGAGATGCCAGCTACTTTCATTCAGTCAGTAGCTTCAATCATTTCTGGACGTTTTTCAATGGTAAAAATCAATGAATATTGTAAATGCACAAACAGTAATTTCTCCACATTGCAAGGTGCAATTCTGAAATTTTTTGCTTTTTCCTGCTCCTCTTAGCATGATAAAGAAGATTCAAAGAGAGTGAGATGCCAGCTCCTTTCATTCAGTCAGTAGCTTCAAACATTTCTAGTATATGAATAACATGATGTTTTTCAATGGCAAAAATCAATGAATATTGTAAATGCACAAACAGTAATTTCTCCGCATTGCAAGGTGCAATTCTGAAATTTTTTGCTTTTTCCTGCTTCTCTTAGCATGATAAAGAAGATTCAAAGAGAGTGAGATGCCAGCTCCTTTCATTCAGTCAGTAGCTTCAATCATTTCTGGATGTTTTTCAATGGCAAAAATCAATGAATATTGTAAATGCACAAACTGTAATTTCTCCGCATTGCAAGGTGCAATTCTGAAATTTTTTGCTTTTTCCTGCTCCTCTTAGCATGATAAAGAAGATTCAAAGAGAGTGAGATGCCAGCTCCTTTCATTCAGTCAGTAGCTTCAATCATTTCTGGACGTTTTTCAATGGCAAAAATCAATGAATATTGTAAATGCACAAACAGTAATTTCTCCGCATTGCAAGGTGCAATTCTGAAATTTTTTGCTTTTTCCTGCTCCTCTTAGCATGATAAAGAAGATTCAAAGAGAGTGAGATGCCAGCTCCTTTCATTCAGTCAGTACCTTCAATCATTTCTGGACGTTTTTCAATGGCAAAAATCAATGAATATTGTAAATGCACAAACAGTAATTTCTCCGCATTGCAAGGTGCAATTCTGAAATTTTTTGCTTTTTCCCGCTCCTCTTAGCATGATAAAGAAGATTCAAAGAGAGTGAGGTGCCAGCTCCTTTCATTCAGTCAGTAGCTTCAAACATTTCTGGTATATGAATAACATGTTTTTCAATGGCAAAAATCAATGAATATTGTAAATGCACAAACAGTAATTTCTCCGCATTGCAAGGTGCAATTCTGAAATTTTTTGCTTTTTCCTGCTCCTCTTAGCATGATAAAGAAGATTCAAAGAGAGTGAGATGCCAGCTCCTTTCATTCAGTCAGTAGCTTCAATCATTTCTGGACGTTTTTCAATGGCAAAAATCAATGAATATTGTAAATGCACAAACAGTAATTTCTCCGCATTGCAAGGTGCAATTCTGAAATTTTTTGCTTTTTCCTGCTCCTCTTAGCATGATAAAGAAGATTCAAAGAGAGTGAGATGCCAGCTCCTTTCATTCAGTCAGTAGCTTCAAACATTTCTGGTATATGAATAACATGATGTTTTTCAATGGCAAAAATCAATGAATATTGTAAATGCACAAACAGTAATTTCTCCGCATTGCAAGGTGCAAGTCTGAAATTTTTTGCTTTTTCCTGCTCCTCTTAGCATGATAAAGAAGATTCAAAGAGAGTGAGATGCCAGCTACTTTCATTCAGTCAGTAGCTTCAATCATTTCTGGACGTTTTTCAATGGTAAAAATCAATGAATATTGTAAATGCACAAACAGTAATTTCTCCGCATTGCAAGGTGCAATTCTGAAATTTTTTGCTTTTTCCTGCTCCTCTTAGCATGATAAAGAAGATTCAAAGAGAGTGAGATGCCAGCTCCTTTCATTCAGTCAGTAGTTTCAAACATTTCTGGTATATGAATAACATGATGTTTTTCAATGGCAAAAATCAATGAATATTGTAAATGCACAAACAGTAATTTCTCCGCATTGCAAGGTGCAATTCTGAAATTTTTTGCTTTTTCCTGCTCCTCTTAGCATGATAAAGAAGATTCAAAGAGAGTGAGATGCCAGCTCCTTTCATTCAGTCAGTAGCTTCAAACATTTCTGGTATATGAATAACATGAAGTTTTTCAATGGCAAAAATCAATGAATATTGTAAATGCACAAACAGTAATTTCTCCGCATTGCAAGGTGCAATTCTGAAATTTTTTGCTTTTTCCTGCTCCTGTTAGCATGATAAAGAAGATTCAAAGAGAGTGAGATGCCAGCTCCTTTCATTCAGTCAGTAGCTTCAATCATTTCTGGACGTTTTTCAATGGCAAAAATCAATGAATATTGTAAATGCACAAACAGTAATTTCTCCGCATTGCAAGGTGCAATTCTGAAATTTTTTGCTTTTTCCTGCTCCTCTTAGCATGATAAAGAAGATTCAAAGAGAGTGAGATGTCAGCTCCTTTCATTCAGTCAGTAGCTTCAAACATTTCTGGTATATGAATAACATGATGTTTTTCAATGGCAAAAATCAATGAATATTGTAAATGCACAAACAGTAATTTCTCCGCATTGCAAGGTGCAATTCTGAAATTTTTTGCTTTTTCCTGCTCCTCTTAGCATGATAAAAAAGATTCAAAGAGAGTGAGATGCCAGTTCCTTTCATTCAGTCAGTAGCTTCAATCATTTCTGGTCATTTTTCAATGGCAAAAATCAATGAATATTGTAAATGCACAAACAGTAATTTCTCCGCATTGCAAGGTGCAATTCTGAAATTTTTTCTTTTTCCTGCTCCTCTTAGCATGATAAAGAAGATTCAAAGAGAGTGAGATGCCAGCTCCTTTCGTTCAGTCAGTAGCTTCAATCATTTCTGGACGTTTTTCAATGGCAAAAATCATTGAATATTATAAATGCACAAACAGTAATTTCTCCGCATTGCAAGGTGCAATTCTGAAATTTTTTACTTTTTCCTGCTCCTCTTAGCATGATAAAGAAGATTCAAAGAGCGTGAGATGCCAGCTCCTTTCATTCAGTCAGTAGCTTCAATCATTTCTGGTATATGAATAACATGATGTTTTTCAATGGCAAAAATCAATGAATATTGTAAATGCACAAACAGTAATTTCTCCGCATTGCAAGGTGCAATTCTGAAATTTTTTGCTTTTTCCTGCTCCTCTTAGCATGATAAACAAGATTCAAAGAGAGTGAGATGCCAGCTCTTTTCATTCAGTCAGTACCTTCAATCATTTCTGGACGTTTTTCAATGGCAAAAATCAATGAATATTGTAAATGCACAAACAGTAATTTCTCCGCATTGCAAGGTGCAATTCTGAAATTTTTTGCTTTTTCCTGCTCCTCTTAGCATGATAAAGAAGATTCAAAGAGAGTGAGATGCCAGCTCCTTTCATTCAGTCAGTAGCTTCAAACATTTCTGGTATATGAATAACATGATGTTTTTCAATGGCAAAAATCAATGAATATTGTAAATGCACAAACAGTAATTTCTCCGCATTGCAAGGTGCAAGTCTGAAATTTTTTGCTTTTTCCTGCTCCTCTTAGCATGATAAAGAAGATTCAAAGAGAGTGAGATGCCAGCTACTTTCATTCAGTCAGTAGCTTCAATCATTTCTGGACGTTTTTCAATGGTAAAAATCAATGAATATTGTAAATGCACAAACAGTAATTTCTCCACATTGCAAGGTGCAATTCTGAAATTTTTTGCTTTTTCCTGCTCCTCTTAGCATGATAAAGAAGATTCAAAGAGAGTGAGATGCCAGCTCCTTTCATTCAGTCAGTAGCTTCAATCATTTCTGGATGTTTTTCAATGGCAAAAATCAATGAATATTGTAAATGCACAAACAGTAACTTCTCCGCACTGCAAGGTGCAAGTCTGAAATTTTTTGCTTTTTCCTGCTCCTCTTAGCATGATAAAGAAGATTCAAAGATTGTGAGATGCCAGCTACTTTCATTCAGTCAGTAGCTTCAATCATTTCTGGACGTTTTTCAATGGTAAAAATCAATGAATATTGTAAATGCACAAACAGTAATTTCTCCACATTGCAAGGTGCAATTCTGAAATTTTTTTCTTTTTCCTGCTCCTCTTAGCATGATAAAGAAGATTCAAAGAGAGTGAGATGCCAGCTCCTTTCATTCAGTCAGTAGCTTCAAACATTTCTGGTATATGAATAACATGATGTTTTTCAATGGCAAAAATCAATGAATATTGTAAATGCACAAACAGTAATTTCTCCGCATTGCAAGGTGCAATTCTGAAATTTTTTGCTTTTTCCTGCTCCTCTTAGCATGATAAAGAAGATTCAAAGAGAGTGAGATGCCAGCTCCTTTCATTCAGTCAGTAGCTTCAAACATTTCTGGTATATGAATAACATGATGTTTTTCAATGGCAAAAATCAATGAATATTGTAAATGCACAAACAGTAATTTCTCCGCATTGCAAGGTGCAATTCTGAAATTTTTTGCTTTTTCCTGCTCCTCTTAGCATGATAAAGAATATTCAAAGAGAGTGAGATGCCAGCTCCTTTCATTCAGTCAGTAGCTTCAATCATTTCTGGATGTTTTTCAATGGCAAAAATCAATGAATATTGTAAATGCACAAACAGTAACTTCTCCGCACTGCAAGGTGCAAGTCTGAAATTTTTTGCTTTTTCCTGCTCCTCTTAGCATGATAAAGAAGATTCAAAGATTGTGAGATGCCAGCTACTTTCATTCAGTCAGTAGCTTCAATCATTTCTGGACGTTTTTCAATGGTAAAAATCAATGAATATTGTAAATGCACAAACAGTAATTTCTCCACATTGCAAGGTGCAATTCTGAAATTTTTTTCTTTTTCCTGCTCCTCTTAGCATGATAAAGAAGATTCAAAGAGAGTGAGATGCCAGCTCCTTTCATTCAGTCAGTAGCTTCAAACATTTCTGGTATATGAATAACATGATGTTTTTCAATGGCAAAAATCAATGAATATTGTAAATGCACAAACAGTAATTTCTCCGCATTGCAAGGTGCAATTCTGAAATTTTTTGCTTTTTCCTGCTCCTCTTAGCATGATAAAGAAGATTCAAAGAGAGTGAGATGCCAGCTCCTTTCATTCAGTCAGTAGCTTCAAACATTTCTGGTATATGAATAACATGATGTTTTTCAATGGCAAAAATCAATGAATATTGTAAATGCACAAACAGTAATTTCTCCGCATTGCAAGGTGCAATTCTGAAATTTTTTGCTTTTTCCTGCTCCTCTTAGCATGATAAAGAAGATTCAAAGAGAGTGAGATGCCAGCTCCTTTCATTCAGTCAGTAGCTTCAATCATTTCTGGACGTTTTCCAATGGCAAAAATCAATGAATATTGTAAATGCACAAACAGTAATTTCTCCGCATTGCAAGGTGCAATTCTGAAATTTTTTGCTTTTTCCTGCTCCTCTTAGCATGATAAAGAAGATTCAAAGAGAGTGAGATGTCAGCTCCTTTCATTCAGTCAGTAGCTTCAAACATTTCTGGTATATGAATAACATGATGTTTTTCAATGGCAAAAATCAATGAATATTGTAAATGCACAAACAGTAATTTATCCGCATTGCAAGGTGCAATTCTGAAATTTTTTGCTTTTTCCTGCTCCTCTTAGCATGATAAAGAAGATTCAAAGAGAGTGAGATGCCAGCTCCTTTCATTCAGTCAGTAGCTTCAATCATTTCTGGACGTTTTTCAATGGCAAAAATCAATGAATATTGTAAATGCACAAACAGTAATTTCTCCGCATTGCAAGGTGCAATTCTGAAATTTTTTGCTTTTTCCTGCTCCTCTTAGCATGATAAAGAAGATTCAAAGAGAGTGAGATGCCAGCTCCTTTCATTCAGTCAGTAGCTTCAATCATTTCTGGTATATGAATAACATGATGTTTTTCAATGGCAAAAATCAATGAATATTGTAAATGCACAAACAGTAATTTCTCCGCATTGCAAGGTGCAATTCTGAAATTTTTTGCTTTTTCCTGCTCCTCTTAGCATGATAAAGAAGATTCAAAGAGAGTGAGATGCCAGCTCCTTTCATTCAGTCAGTAGCTTCAATCATTTCTGGACGTTTTTCAATGGCAAAAATCAATGAATATTGTAAATGCACAAACAGTAATTTCTCCGCATTGCAAGGTGCAATTCTGAAATTTTTTGCTTTTTCCTGCTCCTCTTAGCATGATAAACAAGATTCAAAGAGAGTGAGATGCCAACTCCTTTCATTCAGTCAGTAGCTTCAATCATTTCTGGACGTTTTTCAATGGCAAAAATCAATGAATATTGTAAATGCACAAACAGTAATTTCTCTGCATTGCAAGGTGCAATTCTGAAATTTTTTGCTTTTTCCTGCTCCTCTTAGCATGGTAAAGAAGATTCAAAGAGAGTGAGATGCCAGCTCCTTTCATTCAGTCAGTAGCTTCAATCATTTCTGGACGTTTTTCAATGGCAAAAATCAATGAATATTGTAAATGCACAAACAGTAATTTCTCCGCATTGCAAGGTGCAATTCTGAAATTTTTTGCTTTTTCCTGCTCCTCTTAGCATGATAAACAAGATTCAAAGAGAGTGAGATGCCAGCTCCTTTCATTCAGTCAGTAGCTTCAATCATTTCTGGACGTTTTTCAATGGCAAAAATCAATGAATATTGTAAATGCACAAACAGTAATTTCTCCGCATTGCAAGGTGCAATTTTGAAATTTTTTGCTTTTTCCTGCTCCTCTTAGCATGATAAAGAAGATTCAAAGAGAGTGAGATGCCAGCTCCTTTCATTCAGTCAGTAGCTTCAAACATTTCTGGTATATGAATAACATGATGTTTTTTAATGGCAAAAATCAATGAATATTGTAAATGCACAAACAGTAATTTCTCCGCATTGCAAGGTGAAAGTCTGAAATTTTTTGCTTTTTCCTGCTCCTCTTAGCATGATAAAGAAGATTCAAAGAGAGTGAGATGCCAGCTACTTTCATTCAGTCAGTAGCTTCAATCATTTCTGGACGTTTTTCAATGGTAAAAATCAATGAATATTGTAAATGCACAAACAGTAATTTCTCCACATTGCAAGGTGCAATTCTGAAATTTTTTGCTTTTTCCTGCTACTCTTAGCATGATAAAGAAGATTCAAAGAGAGTGAGATGCCAGCTCCTTTCATTCAGTCAGTAGCTTCAAACATTTCTGGTATATGAATAACATGATGTTTTTCAATGGCAAAAATCAATGAATATTGTAAATGCACAAACAGTAATTTCTCCGCATTGCAAGGTGCAATTCTGAAATTTTTTGCTTTTTCCTGCTCCTCTTAGCATGATAAAGAAGACTCAAAGAGAGTGAGATGCCAGCTCCTTTAATTCAGTCAGTAGCTTAAAACATTTCTGGTATATGAATAACATGATGTTTTTCAATGGCAAAAATCAATGAATATTGTAAATGCACAAACAGTAATTTCTCCGCATTGCAAGGTGCAATTCTGAAATTTTTTGCTTTTTCCTGCTCCTCTTAGCATGATAAAGAATATTCAAAGAGAGTGAGATGCCAGCTCCTTTCATTCAGTCAGTAGCTTCAATCATTTCTGGATGTTTTTCAATGGCAAAAATCAATGAATATTGTAAATGCACAAAGAGTAACTTCTCCGCATTGCAAGGTGCAAGTCTGAAATTTTTTGCTTTTTCCTGCTCCTCTTAGCATGATAAAGAAGATTCAAAGAGAGTGAGATGCCAGCTACTTTCATTCAGTCAGTAGCTTCAATCATTTCTGGACGTTTTTCAATGGTAAAAATCAATGAATATTGTAAATGCACAAACAGTAATTTCTCCACATTGCAAGGTGCAATTCTGAAATTTTTTGCTTTTTCCTGCTCCTCTTAGCATGATAAAGAAGATTCAAAGAGAGTGAGATGCCAGCTCCTTTCATTCAGTCAGTAGCTTCAAACATTTCTGGTATATGAATAACATGATGTTTTTCAATGGCAAAAATCAATGAATATTGTAAATGCACAAACAGTAATTTCTCCGCATTGCAAGGTGCAATTCTGAAATTTTTTGCTTTTTCCTGCTCCTCTTAGCATGATAAAGAAGATTCAAAGAGAGTGAGATGCCAGCTCCTTTCATTCAGTCAGTAGCTTCAAACATTTCTGGTATATGAATAACATGATGTTTTTCAATGGCAAAAATCAATGAATATTGTAAATGCACAAACAGTAATTTCTCCGCATTGCAAGGTGCAATTCTGAAATTTTTTGCTTTTTCCTGCTCCTCTTAGCATGATAAAGAAGATTCAAAGAGAGTGAGATGCGAGCTCCTTTCATTCAGTCAGTAGCTTCAATCATTTCCTTTACGTTTTTCAATGGCAAAAATCAATGAATATTGTAAATGCACAAACAGTAATTTCTCCGCATTGCAAGGTGCAATTCTGAAATTTTTTGCTTTTTCCTGCTCCTCTTAGCATGATAAAGAAGATTCAAAGAGAGTGAGATGTCAGCTCCTTTCATTCAGTCAGTAGCTTCAAACATTTCTGGTATATGAATAACATGATGTTTTTCAATGGCAAAAATCAATGAATATTGTAAATGCACAAACAGTAATTTCTCCGCATTGCAAGGTGCAATTCTGACATTTTTTGCTTTTTCCTGCTCCTCTTAGCATGATAAAGAAGATTCAAAGAGAGTGAGATGCCAGCTCCTTTCATTCAGTCAGTAGCTTCAATCATTCCTGGACGTTTTTCAATGGCAAAAATCAATGAATATTGTAAATGCACAAACAGTAATTTCTCCGCATTGCAAGGTGCAATTCTGAAATTTTTTGCTTTTTCCTGCTCCTCTTAGCATGATAAAGAAGATTCAAAGAGAGTGAGATGCCAGCTCCTTTCATTCAGTCAGTAGCTTCAATCATTTCTGGTATATGAATAACATGATGTTTTTCAATGGCAAAAATCAATGAATATTGTAAATGCACAAACAGTAATTTCTCCGCATTGCAAGGTGCAATTCTGAAATTTTTTGCTTTTTCCTGCTCCTCTTAGCATAATAAAGAAGATTCAAAGAGAGTGAGATGCCAGCTCCTTTCATTCAGTCAGTAGCTTCAATCATTTCTGGACGTTTTTCAATGGCAAAAATCAATGAATATTGTAAATGCACAAACAGTAATTTCTCCGCATTGCAAGGTGCAATTCTGAAATTTTTTGCTTTTTCCTGCTCCTCTTAGCATGATAAACAAGATTCAAAGAGAGTGAGATGCCAGCTCCTTTCATTCAGTCAGTAGCTTCAATCATTTCTGGACGTTTTTCAATGGCAAAAATCAATGAATATTGTAAATGCACAAACAGTAATTTCTCCGCATTGCAAGGTGCAATTCTGAAATTTTTTGCTTTTTCCTGCTCCTCTTAGCATGATAAAGAAGATTCAAAGAGAGTGAGATGCCAGCTCCTTTCATTCAGTCAGTAGCTTCAAACATTTCTGGAATATGAATAACATGATGTTTTTCAATGGCAAAAATCAATGAATATTGTAAATGCACAAACAGTAATTTCTCCGCATTGCAAGGTGCAAGTCTGAAATTTTTTGCTTTTTCCTGCTCCTCTTAGCATGATAAAGAAGATTCAAGGAGAGTGAGATGCCAGCTACTTTCATTCAGTCAGTAGCTTCAATCATTTCTGGACGTTTTTCAATGGTAAAAATCAATGAATATTGTAAATGCACAAACAGTAATTTCTCCACATTGCAAGGTGCAATTCTGAAATTTTTTGCTTTTTCCTGCTCCTCTTAGCATGATAAAGAAGATTCAAAGAGAGTGAGATGCCAGCTCCTTTCATTCAGTCAGTAGCTTCAAACATTTCTGGTATATGAATAACATGATGTTTTTCAATGGCAAAAATCAATGAATATTGTAAATGCACAAACAGTAATTTCTCCGCATTGCAAGGTGCAATTCTGAAATTTTTTGCTTTTTCCTGCTCCTCTTAGCATGATAAAGAAGATTCAAAGAGAGTGAGATGCCAGCTCCTTTCATTCAGTCAGTAGCTTCAAACATTTCTGGTATATGAATAACATGATATTTTTCAATGGCAAAAATCAATGAATATTGTAAATGCACAAACAGTAATTTCTCCGCATTGCAAGGTGCAAGTATGAAATTTTTTGCTTTTTCCTGCTCCTCTTAGCATGATAAAGAAGATTCAAAGAGAGTGAGATGCCAGCTACTTTCATTCAGTCAGTAGCTTCAATCATTTCTGGACGTTTTTCAATGGTAAAAATCAATGAATATTGTAAATGCACAAACAGTAATTTCTCCACATTGCAAGGTGCAATTCTGAAATTTTTTGCTTTTTCCTGCTCCTCTTAGCATGATAAAGAAGATTCAAAGAGAGTGAGATGCCAGCTCCTTTCATTCAGTCAGTAGCTTCAAACATTTCTGGTATATGAATAACATGATGTTTTTCAATGGCAAAAATCAATGAATATTGTAAATGCACAAACAGTAATTTCTCCGCATTGCAAGGTGCAATTCTGAAATTTTTTGCTTTTTCCTGCTCCTCTTAGCATGATAAAGAAGATTCAAAGAGAGTGAGATGCCAGCTCCTTTCATTCAGTCAGTAGCTTCAATCATTTCTGGACGTTTTTCAATGGCAAAAATCAATGAATATTGTAAATGCACAAACAGTAATTTCTCCGCATTGCAAGGTGCAATTCTGAAATTTTTTGCTTTTTCCTGCTCCTCTTAGCATGATAAACAAGATTCAAAGAGAGTGAGATGCCAACTCCTTTCATTCAGTCAGTAGCTTCAATCATTTCTGGACGTTTTTCAATGGCAAAAATCAATGAATATTGTAAATGCACAAACAGTAATTTCTCCGCATTGCAAGGTGCAATTCTGAAATTTTTTGCTTTTTCCTGCTCCTCTTAGCATGATAAAGAAGATTCAAAGAGAGTGAGATGCCAGCTCCTTTCATTCAGTCAGTAGCTTCAATCATTTCTGGACGTTTTTCAATGGCAAAAATCAATGAATATTGTAAATGCACAAACAGTAATTTCTCCGCATTGCAAGGTGCAATTCTGAAATTTTTTTCCTTTTTCCTGCTCCTCTTAGCATGATAAACAAGATTCAAAGAGAGTGAGATGCCAGCTCCTTTCATTCAGTCAGTAGCTTCAATCATTTCTGGACGTTTTTCAATGGCAAAAATCAATGAATATTGTAAATGCACAAACAGTAATTTCTCCGCATTGCAAGGTGCAATTCTGAAATTTTTTGCTTTTTCCTGCTCCTCTTAGCATGATAAAGAAGATTCAAAGAGAGTGAGATGCCAGCTCCTTTCATTCAGTCAGTAGCTTCAAACATTTCTGGTATATAAATAACATGATGTTTTTTAATGGCAAAAATCAATGAATATTGTAAATGCACAAACAGTAATTTCTCCGCATTGCAAGGTGCAAGTCTGAAATTTTTTGCTTTTTCCTGCTCCTCTTAGCATGATAAAGAAGATTCAAAGAGAGTGAGATGCCAGCTACTTTCATTCAGTCAGTAGCTTCAATCATTTCTGGACGTTTTTCAATGGTAAAAATCAATGAATATTGTAAATGCACAAACAGTAATTTCTCCACATTGCAAGGTGCAATTCTGAAATTTTTTGCTTTTTCCTGCTACTCTTAGCATGATAAAGAAGATTCAAAGAGAGTGAGATGCCAGCTCCTTTCATTCAGTCAGTAGCTTCAAACATTTCTGGTATATGAATAACATGATGTTTTTCAATGGCAAAAATCAATGAATATTGTAAATGCACAAACAGTAATTTCTCCGCTTGCAAGGTGCAATTCTGAAATTTTTTGCTTTTTCCTGCTCCTCTTAGCATGATAAAGAAGACTCAAAGAGAGTGAGATGCCAGCTCCTTTAATTCAGTCAGTAGCTTAAAACATTTCTGGTATATGAATAACATGATGTTTTTCAATGGCAAAAATCAATGAATATTGTAAATGCACAAACAGTAATTTCTCCGCATTGCAAGGTGCAATTCTGAAATTTTTTGCTTTTTCCTGCTCCTCTTAGCATGATAAAGAATATTCAAATAGAGTGAGATGCCAGCTCCTTTCATTCAGTCAGTAGCTTCAATCATTTCTGGATGTTTTTCAATGGCAAAAATCAATGAATATTGTAAATGCACAAACAGTAACTTCTCCGCATTGCAAGGTGCAAGTCTGAAATTTTTTGCTTTTTCCTGCTCCTCTTAGCATGATAAAGAAGATTCAAAGAGAGTGAGATGCCAGCTACTTTCATTCAGTCAGTAGCTTCAATCATTTCTGGACGTTTTTCAATGGTAAAAATCAATGAATATTGTAAATGCACAAACAGTAATTTCTCCACATTGCAAGGTGCAATTCTGAAATTTTTTGCTTTTTCCTGCTCCTCTTAGCATGATAAAGAAGATTCAAAGAGAGTGAGATGCCAGCTCCTTTCATTCAGTCAGTGGCTTCAAACATTTCTGGTATATGAATAACATGATGTTTTTCAATGGCAAAAATCAATGAATATTGTAAATGCACAAACAGTAATTTCTCCGCATTGCAAGGTGCAATTCTGAAATTTTTTGCTTTTTCCTGCTCCTCTTAGCATGATAAAGAAGATTCAAAGAGAGTGAGATGCCACCTCCTTTCATTCAGTCAGTAGCTTCAAACATTTCTGGTATATGAATAACATGATGTTTTTCAATGGCAAAAATCAATGAATATTGTAAATGCACAAACAGTAATTTCTCCGCATTGCAAGGTGCAATTCTGAAATTTTTTGCTTTTTCCTGCTCCTCTTAGCATGATAAAGAAGATTCAAAGAGAGTGAGATGCCAGCTCCTTTCATTCAGTCAGTAGCTTCAATCATTTCTGGACGATTTTCAATGGCAAAAATCAATGAATATTGTAAATGCACAAACAGTAATTTCTCCGCATTGCAAGGTGCAATTCTGAAATTTTTTGCTTTTTCCTGCTCCTCTTAGCATGATAAAGAAGATTCAAAGAGAGTGAGATGTCAGCTCCTTTCATTCAGTCAGTAGCTTCAAACATTTCTGGTATATGAATAACATGATGTTTTTCAATGGCAAAAATCAATGAATATTGTAAATGCACAAACAGTAATTTCTCCGCATTGCAAGGTGCAATTCTGAAATTTTTTGCTTTTTCCTGCTCCTCTTAGCATGATAAAGAAGATTCAAAGAGAGTGAGATGCCAGCTCCTTTCATTCAGTCAGTAGCTTCAATCATTTCTGGACGTTTTTCAATGGCAAAAATCAATGAATATTGTAAATGCACAAACAGTAATTTCTCCGCATTGCAAGGTGCAATTCTGAAATTTTTTGCTTTTTCCTGCTCCTCTTAGCATGATAAAGAAGATTCAAAGAGAGTGAGATGCCAGCTCCTTTCATTCAGTCAGTAGCATCAATCATTTCTGGTATATGAATAACATGATGTTTTTCAATGGCAAAAATCAATGAATATTGTAAATGCACAAACAGTAATTTCTCCGCATTGCAAGGTGCAATTCTGAAATTTTTTGCTTTTTCCTGCTCCTCTTAGCATGATAAACAAGATTCAAAGAGAGTGAGATGCCAGCTCCTTTCATTCAGTCAGTAGCTTCAATCATTTCTGGACGTTTTTCAATGGCAAAAATCAATGAATATTGTAAATGCACAAACAGTAATTTCTCCGCATTGCAAGGTGCAATTCTGAAATTTTTTGCTTTTTCCTGCTCCTCTTAGCATGATAAACAAGATTCAAAGAGAGTGAGATGCCAGCTCCTTTCATTCAGTCAGTAGCTTCAATCATTTCTGGACGTTTTTCAATGGCAAAAATCAATGAATATTGTAAATGCACAAACAGTAATTTCTCCGCATTGCAAGGTGCAATTCTGAAATTTTTTGCTTTTTCCTGCTCCTCTTAGCATGATAAAGAAGATTCAAAGAGAGTGAGATGCCAGCTCCTTTCATTCAGTCAGTAGCTTCAAACATTTCTGGTATATGAATAACATGATGTTTTTCAATGGCAAAAATCAATGAATATTGTAAATGCACAAACAGTAATTTCTCCGCATTGCAAGGTGCAAGTCTGAAATTTTTTGCTTTTTCCTGCTCCTCTTAGCATGATAAAGAAGATTCAAGGAGAGTGAGATGCCAGCTACTTTCATTCAGTCAGTAGCTTCAATCATTTCTGGACGTTTTTCAATGGTAAAAATCAATGAATATTGTAAATGCACAAACAGTAATTTCTCCACATTGCAAGGTGCAATTCTGAAATTTTTTGCTTTTTCCTGCTCCTCTTAGCATGATAAAGAAGATTCAAAGAGAGTGAGATGCCAGCTCCTTTCATTCAGTCAGTAGCTTCAAACATTTCTGGTATATGAATAACATGATGTTTTTCAATGGCAAAAATCAATGAATATTGTAAATGCACAAACAGTAATTTCTCCGCATTGCAAGGTGCAATTCTGAAATTTTTTGCTTTTTCCTGCTCCTCTTAGCATGATAAAGAAGATTCAAAGAGAGTGAGATGCCAGCTCCTTTCATTCAGTCAGTAGCTTCAAACATTTCTGGTATATGAATAACATGATATTTTTCAATGGCAAAAATCAATGAATATTGTAAATGCACAAACAGTAATTTCTCCGCATTGCAAGGTGCAAGTCTGAAATTTTTTGCTTTTTCCTGCTCCTCTTAGCATGATAAAGAAGATTCAAAGAGAGTGAGATGCCAGCTACTTTCATTCAGTCAGTAGCTTCAATCATTTCTGGACGTTTTTCAATGGTAAAAATCAATGAATATTGTAAATGCACAAACAGTAATTTCTCCACATTGCAAGGTGCAATTCTGAAATTTTTTGCTTTTTCCTGCTCCTCTTAGCATGATAAAGAAGATTCAAAGAGAGTGAGATGCCAGCTCCTTTCATTCAGTCAGTAGCTTCAAACATTTCTGGTATATGAATAACATGATGTTTTTCAATGGCAAAAATCAATGAATATTGTAAATGCACAAACAGTAATTTCTCCGCATTGCAAGGTGCAATTCTGAAATTTTTTGCTTTTTCCTGCTCCTCTTAGCATGATAAAGAAGATTCAAAGAGAGTGAGATGCCAGCTCCTTTCATTCAGTCAGTAGCTTCAAACATTTCTGGTATATGAATAACATGATGTTTTTCAATGGCAAAAATCAATGAATATTGTAAATGCACAAACAGTAATTTCTCCGCATTGCAAGGTGCAATTCTGAAATTTTTTGCTTTTTCCTGCTCCTCTTAGCATGATAAAGAAGATTCAAAGAGAGTGAGATGCCAGCTCCTTTCATTCAGTCAGTAGCTTCAATCATTTCTGGACGTTTTTCAATGGCAAAAATCAATGAATATTGTAAATGCACAAACAGTAATTTCTCCGCATTGCAAGGTGCAATTCTGAAATTTTTTGCTTTTTCCTGCTCCTCTTAGCATGATAAAGAAGATTCAAAGAGAGTGAGATGTCAGCTCCTTTCATTCAGTCAGTAGCTTCAAACATTTCTGGTATATGAATAACATGATGTTTTTCAATGGCAAAAATCAATGAATATTGTAAATGCACAAACAGTAATTTATCCGCATTGCAAGGTACAATTCTGAAATTTTTTGCTTTTTCCTGCTCCTCTTAGCATGATAAAGAAGATTCAAAGAGAGTGAGATGCCAGCTCCTTTCATTCAGTCAGTAGCTTCAATCATTTCTGGACGTTTTTCAATGGCAAAAATCAATGAATATTGTAAATGCACAAACAGTAATTTCTCCGCATTGCAAGGTGCAATTCTGAAATTTTTTGCTTTTTCCTGCTCCTCTTAGCATGATAAAGAAGATTCAAAGAGAGTGAGATGCCAGCTCCTTTCATTCAGTCAGTAGCTTCAAACATTTCTGGTATATGAATAACATGATGTTTTTCAATGGCAAAAATCAATGAATATTGTAAATGCACAAACAGTAATTTCTCCGCATTGCAAGGTGCAAGTCTGAAATTTTTTGCTTTTTCCTGCTCCTCTTAGCATGATAAAGAAGATTCAAAGAGAGTGAGATGCCAGCTACTTTCATTCAGTCAGTAGCTTCAATCATTTCTGGACGTTTTTCAATGGTAAAAATCAATGAATATTGTAAATGCACAAACAGTAATTTCTCCACATTGCAAGGTGCAATTCTGAAATTTTTTGCTTTTTCCTGCTCCTCTTAGCATGATAAAGAAGATTCAAAGAGAGTGAGATGCCAGCTCCTTTCATTCAGTCAGTAGCTTCAAACTTTTCTGGTATATGAATAACATGATGTTTTTCAATGGCAAAAATCAATGAATATTGTAAATGCACAAACAGTAATTTCTCCGCATTGCAAGGTGCAATTCTGAAATTTTTTGCTTTTTCCTGCTCCTCTTAGCATGATAAAGAAGATTCAAAGAGAGTGAGATGCCAGCTCCTTTCATTCAGTCAGTAGCTTCAATCATTTCTGGATGTTTTTCAATGGCAAAAATCAATGAATATTGTAAATGCACAAACTGTAATTTCTCCGCATTGCAAGGTGCAATTCTGAAATTTTTTGCTTTTTCCTGCTCCTCTTAGCATGATAAAGAAGATTCAAAGAGAGTGAGATGCCAGCTCCTTTCATTCAGTCAGTAGCTTCAATCATTTCTGGACGTTTTTCAATGGCAAAAATCAATGAATATTGTAAATGCACAAACAGTACATTCTCCGCATTGCAAGGTGCAATTCTGAAATTTTTTGCGTTTTCCTGCTCCTCTTAGCATGATAAAGAAGATTCAAAGAGAGTGAGATGCCAGCTCCTTTCATTCAGTCAGTACCTTCAATCATTTCTGGACGTTTTTCAATGGCAAAAATCAATGAATATTGTAAATGCACAAACAGTAATTTCTCCGCATTGCAAGGTGCAATTCTGAAATTTTTTGCTTTTTCCCGCTCCTCTTAGCATGATAAAGAAGATTCAAAGAGAGTGAGGTGCCAGCTCCATTCATTCAGTCAGTAGCTTCAAACATTTCTGGTATATTAATAACATGTTTTTCAATGGCAAAAATCAATGAATATTGTAAATGCACAAACAGTAATTTCTCCGCATTGCAAGGTGCAAGTCTGAAATTTTTTGCTTTTTCCTGCTCCTCTTAGCATGATAAAGAAGATTCAAAGAGAGTGAGATGCCAGCTCCATTCAGTCAGTAGCTTCAATCATTTCTGGACGTTTTTCAATGGCAAAAATCAATGAATATTGTAAATGCACAAACAGTAATTTCTCCGCATTGCAAGGTGCAATTCTGAAATTTTTTGCTTTTTCCTGCTCCTCTTAGCATGATAAAGAAGATTCAAAGAGAGTGAGATGCCAGCTCCTTTCATTCAGTCAGTAGCTTCAAACATTTCTGGTATATGAATAACAGGTTGTTTTTCAATGGCAAAAATCAAAGAATATTGTAAATGCACAAACAGTAATTTCTCCGCATTGCAAGGTGCAAGTCTGAAATTTTTTGCTTTTTCCTGCTCCTCTTAGCATGATAAAGAAGATTCAAAGAGAGTGAGATGCCAGCTACTTTCATTCAGTCAGTAGCTTCAATCATTTCTGGACGTTTTTCAATGGTAAAAATCAATGAATATTGTAAATGCACAAACAGTAATTTCTCCACATTGCAAGGTGCAATTCTGAAATTTTTTGCTTTTTCCTGCTCCTCTTAGCATGATAAAGAAGATTCAAAGAGAGTGAGATGCCAGCTCCTTTCATTCAGTCAGTAGCTTCAAACATTTCTGGTATATGAATAACATGATGTTTTTCAATGGCAAAAATCAATGAATATTGTAAATGCACAAACAGTAATTTCTCCGCATTGCAAGGTGCAATTCTGAAATTTTTTGCTTTTTCCTGCTCCTCTTAGCATGATAAAGAAGATTCAAAGAGAGTGAGATGCCAGCTCCTTTCATTCAGTCAGTAGCTTCAAACATTTCTGGTATATGAATAACATGATGTTTTTCAATGGCAAAAATCAATGAATATTGTAAATGCACAAACAGTAATTTCTCCGCATTGCAAGCTGCAATTCTGAAATTTTTTGCTTTTTCCTGCTCCTCTTAGCATGATAAAGAAGATTCAAAGAGAGTGAGATGCCAGCTCCTTTCATTCAGTCAGTAGCTTCAATCATTTCTGGACGTTTTTCAATGGCAAAAATCTATGAATATTGTAAATGCACAAACAGTAATTTCTCCGCATTGCAAGGTGCAATTCTGAAATTTTTTGCTTTTTCCTGCTCCTCTTAGCATGATAAAGAAGATTCAAAGAGAGTGAGATGCCAGCTCCTTTCATTCAGTCAGTAGCTTCAAACATTTCTGGTATATGAATAACATGATGTTTTTCAATGGCAAAAATCAATGAATATTGTAAATGCACAAACAGTAATTTCTCCGCATTGCAAGGTGCAATTCTGAAATTTTTTGCTTTTTCCTGCTCCTCTTAGCATGATAAAGAAGATTCAAAGAGAGTGAGATGCCAGCTCCTTTCATTCAGTCAGTAGCTTCAATCATTTCTGGACGTTTTTCAATGGCAAAAATCAATGAATATTGTAAATGCACAAACAGTAATTTCTCCGCATTGCAAGGTGCAATTCTGAAATTTTTTGCTTTTTCCTGCTCCTCTTAGCATGATAAAGAAGATTCAAAGAGAGTGAGATGCCAGCTCCTTTCGTTCAGTCAGTAGCTTCAATCATTTCTGGACGTTTTTCAATGGCAAAAATCATTGAATATTATAAATGCACAAACAGTAATTTCTCCGCATAGCAAGGTGCAATTCTGAAATTTTTTACTTTTTCCTGCTCCTCTTAGCATGATAAAGAAGATTCAAAGAGAGTGAGATGCCAGCTCCTTTCATTCAGTCAGTAGCTTCAATCATTTCTGGTATATGAATAACATGATGTTTTTCAATGGCAAAAATCAATGAATATTGTAAATGCACAAACAGTAATTTCTCCGCATTGCAAGGTGCAATTCTGAAATTTTTTGCTTTTTCCTGCTCCTCTTAGCATGATAAAGAAGATTCAAAGAGAGTGAGATGCCAGCTCCTTTCATTCAGTCAGTAGCTTCAAACATTTCTGGTATATGAATAACATGATGTTTTTCAATGGCAAAAATCAATGAATATTGTAAATGCACAAACAGTAATTTCTCCGCATTGCAAGGTGCAAGTCTGAAATTTTTTGCTTTTTCCTGCTCCTCTTAGCATGATAAAGAAGATTCAAAGAGAGTGAGATGCCAGCTACTTTCATTCAGTCAGTAGCTTCAATCATTTCTGGACGTTTTTCAATGGTAAAAATCAATGAATATTGTAAATGCACAAACAGTAATTTCTCCACATTGCAAGGTGCAATTCTGAAATTTTTTGCTTTTTCCTGCTCCTCTTAGCATGATAAAGAAGATTCAAAGAGAGTGAGATGCCAGCTCCTTTCATTCAGTCAGTAGCTTCAAACTTTTCTGGTATATGAATAACATGATGTTTTTCAATGGCAAAAATCAATGAATATTGTAAATGCACAAACAGTAATTTCTGCGCATTGCAAGGTGCAATTCTGAAATTTTTTGCTTTTTCCTGCTCCTCTTAGCATGATAAAGAAGATTCAAAGAGAGTGAGATGCCAGCTCCTTTCATTCAGTCAGTAGCTTCAATCATTTCTGGATGTTTTTCAATGGCAAAAATCAATGAATATTGTAAATGCACAAACTGTAATTTCTCCGCATTGCAAGGTGCAATTCTGAAATTTTTTGCTTTTTCCTGCTCCTCTTAGCATGATAAAGAAGATTCAAAGAGAGTGAGATGCCAGCTCCTTTCATTCAGTCAGTAGCTTCAATCATTTCTGGACGTTTTTCAATGCCAAAAATCAATGAATATTGTAAATGCACAAACAGTACATTCTCCGCATTGCAAGGTGCAATTCTGAAATTTTTTGCGTTTTCCTGCTCCTCTTAGCATGATAAAGAAGATTCAAAGAGAGTGAGATGCCAGCTCCTTTCATTCAGTCAGTACCTTCAATCATTTCTGGACGTTTTTCAATGGCAAAAATCAATGAATATTGTAAATGCACAAACAGTAATTTCTCCGCATTGCAAGGTGCAATTCTGAAATTTTTTGCTTTTTCCCGCTCCTCTTAGCATGATAAAGAAGATTCAAAGAGAGTGAGGTGCCAGCTCCATTCATTCAGTCAGTAGCTTCAAACATTTCTGGTATATTAATAACATGTTTTTCAATGGCAAAAATCAATGAATATTGTAAATGCACAAACAGTAATTTCTCCGCATTGCAAGGTGCAAGTCTGAAATTTTTTGCTTTTTCCTGCTCCTCTTAGCATGATAAAGAAGATTCAAAGAGAGTGAGATGCCAGCTCCATTCAGTCAGTAGCTTCAATCATTTCTGGACGTTTTTCAATGGCAAAAATCAATGAATATTGTAAATGCACAAACAGTAATTTCTCCGCATTGCAAGGTGCAATTCTGAAATTTTTTGCTTTTTCCTGCTCCTCTTAGCATGATAAAGAAGATTCAAAGAGAGTGAGATGCCAGCTCCTTTCATTCAGTCAGTAGCTTCAAACATTTCTGGTATATGAATAACAGGTTGTTTTTCAATGGCAAAAATCAAAGAATATTGTAAATGCACAAACAGTAATTTCTCCGCATTGCAAGGTGCAAGTCTGAAATTTTTTGCTTTTTCCTGCTCCTCTTAGCATGATAAAGAAGATTCAAAGAGAGTGAGATGCCAGCTACTTTCATTCAGTCAGTAGCTTCAATCATTTCTGGACGTTTTTCAATGGTAAAAATCAATGAATATTGTAAATGCACAAACAGTAATTTCTCCACATTGCAAGGTGCAATTCTGAAATTTTTTGCTTTTTCCTGCTCCTCTTAGCATGATAAAGAAGATTCAAAGAGAGTGAGATGCCAGCTCCTTTCATTCAGTCAGTAGCTTCAAACATTTCTGGTATATGAATAACATGATGTTTTTCAATGGCAAAAATCAATGAATATTGTAAATGCACAAACAGTAATTTCTCCGCATTGCAAGGTGCAATTCTGAAATTTTTTGCTTTTTCCTGCTCCTCTTAGCATGATAAAGAAGATTCAAAGAGAGTGAGATGCCAGCTCCTTTCATTCAGTCAGTAGCTTCAAACATTTCTGGTATATGAATAACATGATGTTTTTCAATGGCAAAAATCAATGAATATTGTAAATGCACAAACAGTAATTTCTCCGCATTGCAAGCTGCAATTCTGAAATTTTTTGCTTTTTCCTGCTCCTCTTAGCATGATAAAGAAGATTCAAAGAGAGTGAGATGCCAGCTCCTTTCATTCAGTCAGTAGCTTCAATCATTTCTGGACGTTTTTCAATGGCAAAAATCTATGAATATTGTAAATGCACAAACAGTAATTTCTCCGCATTGCAAGGTGCAATTCTGAAATTTTTTGCTTTTTCCTGCTCCTCTTAGCATGATAAAGAAGATTCAAAGAGAGTGAGATGCCAGCTCCTTTCATTCAGTCAGTAGCTTCAAACATTTCTGGTATATGAATAACATGATGTTTTTCAATGGCAAAAATCAATGAATATTGTAAATGCACAAACAGTAATTTCTCCGCATTGCAAGGTGCAATTCTGAAATTTTTTGCTTTTTCCTGCTCCTCTTAGCATGATAAAGAAGATTCAAAGAGAGTGAGATGCCAGCTCCTTTCATTCAGTCAGTAGCTTCAATCATTTCTGGACGTTTTTCAATGGCAAAAATCAATGAATATTGCAAATGCACAAACAGTAATTTCTCCGCATTGCAAGGTGCAATTCTGAAATTTTTTGCTTTTTCCTGCTCCTCTTAGCATGATAAACAAGATTCAAAGCGAGTGAGATGCCAGCTCCTTTCATTCAGTCAGTAGCTTCAATCATTTCTGGACGTTTTTCAATGGCAAAAATCAATGAATATTGTAAATGCACAAACAGTAATTTCTCCGCATTGCAAGGTGCAATTCTGAAATTTTTTGCTTTTACCTGCTCCTCTTAGCATGATAAAGAAGATTCAAAGAGAGTGAGATGCCAGCTCCTTTCATTCAGTCAGTAGCTTCAATCATTTCTGGACGTTTTTCAATGGCAAAAATCAATGAATATTGTAAATGCACAAACAGTAATTTCTCCGCATTGCAAGGTGCAATTCTGAAATTTTTTGCTTTTTCCTGCTCCTCTTAGCATGATAAAGAAGATTCAAAGAGAGTGAGATGCCAGCTCCTTTCATTCAGTCAGTAGCTTCAAACATTTCTGGTATATGAATAACATGATGTTTTTCAATGGCAAAAATCAATGAATATTGTAAATGCACAAACAGTAATTTCTCCGCATTGCAAGGTGCAATTCTGAAATTTTTTGCTTTTTCCTGCTCCTCTTAGCATGATAAAGAAGATTCAAAGAGAGTGAGATGCCAGCTCCTTTCGTTCAGTCAGTAGCTTCAATCATTTCTGGACATTTTTCAATGGCAAAAATCATTGAATATTATAAATGCACAAACAGTAATTTCTCCGCATTGCAAGGTGCAATTCTGAAATTTTTTACTTTTTCCTGCTCCTCTTAGCATGATAAAGAAGATTCAAAGAGAGTGAGATGCCAGCTCCTTTCATTCAGTCAGTAGCTTCAATCATTTCTGGTATATGAATAACATGATGTTTTTCAATGGCAAAAATCAATGAATATTGTAAATGCACAAACAGTAATTTCTCCGCATTGCAAGGTGCAATTCTGAAATTTTTTGCTTTTTCCTGCTCCTCTTAGCATGATAAAGAAGATTCAAAGAGAGTGAGATGCCAGCTCCTTTCATTCAGTCAGTAGCTTCAATCATTTCTGGACGTTTTTCAATGGCAAAAATCAATGAATATTGTAAATGCACAAACAGTAATTTCTCCGCATTGCAAGGTGCAATTCTGAAATTTTTTGCTTTTTCCTGCTCCTCTTAGCATGATAAAGAAGATTCAAAGAGAGTGAGATGCCAGCTCCTTTCATTCAGTCAGTAGCTTCAAACATTTCTGGTATATGAATAACATGATGTTTTTCAATGGCAAAAATCAATGAATATTGTAAATGCACAAACAGTAATTTCTCCGCATTGCAAGGTGCAATTCTGAAATTTTTTGCTTTTTCCTGCTCCTCTTAGCATGATAAAGAAGATTCAAAGAGAGTGAGATGCCAGCTCCTTTCATTCAGTCAGTAGCTTCAATCATTTCTGGATGTTTTTCAATGGCAAAAATCAATGAATATTGTAAATGCACAGACAGTAATTTCTCCGCATTGCAAGGTGCAATTCTGAAATTTTTTGCTTTTTCCTGCTCCTCTTAGCATGATAAACAATCTTCAAAGAGAGTGAGATGCCAGCTCCTTTCATTCAGTCAGTAGCTTCAATCATTTCTGGACGTTTTTCAATGGCAAAAATCAATGAATATTGTAAATGCACAAACAGTAATTTCTCCGCATTGCAAGGTGCAATTCTGAAATTTTTTGCTTTTTCCTGCTCCTCTTAGCATGATAAAGAAGATTCAAAGAGAGTGAGATGCCAGCTCTTTTCATTCAGTCAGTAGCTTCAAACATTTCTGGTATATGAATAACATGATGTTTTTCAATGGCAAAAATCAATGAATATTGTAAATGCACAAACAGTAATTTCTCCGCATTGCAAGGTGCAAGTCTGAAATTTTTTGCTTTTTCCTGCTCCTCTTAGCATGATAAAGAAGATTCAAGGAGAGTGAGATGCCAGCTACTTTCATTCAGTCAGTAGCTTCAATCATTTCTGGACGTTTTTCAATGGTAAAAATCAATGAATATTGTAAATGCACAAACAGTAATTTCTCCACATTGCAAGGTGCAATTCTGAAATTTTTTGCTTTTTCCTGCTCCTCTTAGCATGATAAAGAAGATTCAAAGAGAGTGAGATGCCAGCTCCTTTCATTCAGTCAGTAGCTTCAAACATTTCTGGTATATGAATAACATGATGTTTTTCAATGGCAAAAATCAATGAATATTGTAAATGCACAAACAGTAATTTCTCCGCATTGCAAGGTGCAATTCTGAAATTTTTTGCTTTTTCCTGCTCCTCTTAGCATGATAAAGAAGATTCAAAGAGAGTGAGATGCCAGCTCCTTTCATTCAGTCAGTAGCTTCAAACATTTCTGGTATATGAATAACATGATGTTTTTCAATGGCAAAAATCAATGAATATTGTAAATGCACAAACAGTAATTTCTCCGCATTGCAAGGTGCAAGTCTGAAATTTTTTGCTTTTTCCTGCTCCTCTTAGCATGATAAAGAAGATTCAAGGAGAGTGAGATGCCAGCTACTTTCATTCAGTCAGTAGCTTCAATCATTTCTGGACGTTTTTCAATGGTAAAAATCAATGAATATTGTAAATGCACAAACAGTAATTTCTCCACATTGCAAGGTGCAATTCTGAAATTTTTTGCTTTTTCCTGCTCCTCTTAGCATGATAAAGAAGATTCAAAGAGAGTGAGATGCCAGCTCCTTTCATTCAGTCAGTAGCTTCAAACATTTCTGGTATATGAATAACATGATGTTTTTCAATGGCAAAAATCAATGAATATTGTAAATGCACAAACAGTAATTTCTCCGCATTGCAAGGTGCAATTCTGAAATTTTTTGCTTTTTCCTGCTCCTCTTAGCATGATAAAGAAGATTCAAAGAGAGTGAGATGCCAGCTCCTTTCATTCAGTCAGTAGCTTCAAACATTTCTGGTATATGAATAACATGATGTTTTTCAATGGCAAAAATCAATGAATATTGAAAATGCACAAACAGTAATTTCTCCGCATAGCAAGGTGCAAGTCTGAAATTTTTTGCTTTTTCCTGCTCCTCTTAGCATGATAAAGAAGATTCAAAGAGAGTGAGATGCCAGCTACTTTCATTCAGTCAGTAGCTTCAATCATTTCTGGACGTTTTTCAATGGTAAAAATCAATGAATATTGTAAATGCACAAACAGTAATTTCTCCACATTGCAAGGTGCAATTCTGAAATTTTTTGCTTTTTCCTGCTCCTCTTAGCATGATAAAGAAGATTCAAAGAGAGTGAGATGCCAGCTCCTTTCATTCAGTCAGTAGCTTCAAACATTTCTGGTATATGAATAACATGATGTTTTTCAATGGCAAAAATCAATGAATATTGTAAATGCACAAACAGTAATTTCTCCGCATTGCAAGGTGCAATTCTGAAATTTTTTGCTTTTTCCTGCTCCTCTTAGCATGATAAAGAAGATTCAAAGAGAGTGAGATGCCAGCTCCTTTCATTCAGTCAGTAGCTTCAAACATTTCTGGTATATGAATAACATGATGTTTTTCAATGGCAAAAATCAATGAATATTGTAAATGCACAAACAGTAATTTCTCCGCATTGCAAGGTGCAAGTCTGAAATTTTTTGCTTTTTCCTGCTCCTCTTAGCATGATAAAGAAGATTCAAAGAGAGTGAGATGCCAGCTACTTTCATTCAGTCAGTAGCTTCAATCATTTCTGGACGTTTTTCAATGGTAAAAATCAATGAATATTGTAAATGCACAAACAGCAATTTCTCCACATTGCAAGGTGCAATTCTGAAATTTTTTGCTTTTTCCTGCTCCTCTTAGCATGATAAAGAAGATTCAAAGAGAGTGAGATGCCAGCTCCTTTCATTCAGTCAGTACCTTCAATCATTTCTGGACGTTTTTCAATGGCAAAAATCAATGAATATTGTAAATGCACAAACAGTAATTTCTACGCATTGCAAGGTGCAATTCTGAAATTTTTTGCTTTTTCCCGCTCCTCTTAGCATGATAAAGAAGATTCAAAGAGAGTGAGGTGCCAGCTCCATTCATTCAGTCAGTAGCTTCAAACATTTCTGGTATATGAATAACATGTTTTTCAATGGCAAAAATCAATGAATATTGTAAATGCACAAACAGTAATTTCTCCGCATTGCAAGGTGCAAGTCTGAAATTTTTTGCTTTTTCCTGCTCCTCTTAGCATGATAAAGAAGATTCAAAGAGAGTGAGATGCCAGCTCCATTCAGTCAGTAGCTTCAATCATTTCTGGACGTTTTTCAATGGCAAAAATCAATGAATATTGTAAATGCACAAACAGTAATTTCTCCGCATTGCAAGGTGCAATTCTGAAATTTTTTGCTTTTTCCTGCTCCTCTTAGCATGATAAAGAAGATTCAAAGAGAGTGAGATGCCAGCTCCTTTCATTCAGTCAGTAGCTTCAAACATTTCTGGTATATGAATAACAGGTTGTTTTTCAATGGCAAAAATCAAAGAATATTGTAAATGCACAAACAGTAATTTCTCCGCATTGCAAGGTGCAAGTCTGAAATTTTTTGCTTTTTCCTGCTCCTCTTAGCATGATAAAGAAGATTCAAAGAGAGTGAGATGCCAGCTACTTTCATTCAGTCAGTAGCTTCAATCATTTCTGGACGTTTTTCAATGGTAAAAATCAATGAATATTGTAAATGCACAAACAGTAATTTCTCCACATTGCAAGGTGCAATTCTGAAATTTTTTGCTTTTTCCTGCTCCTCTTAGCATGATAAAGAAGATTCAAATAGAGTGAGATGCCAGCTCCTTTCATTCAGTCAGTAGCTTCAAACATTTCTGGTATATGAATAACATGATGTTTTTCAATGGCAAAAATCAATGAATATTGTAAATGCACAAACAGTAATTTCTCCGCATTGCAAGGTGCAATTCTGAAATTTTTTGCTTTTTCCTGCTCCTCTTAGCATGATAAAGAAGATTCAAAGAGAGTGAGATGCCAGCTCCTTTCATTCAGTCAGTAGCTTCAAACATTTCTGGTATATGAATAACATGATGTTTTTCAATGGCAAAAATCAATGAATATTGTAAATGCACAAACAGTAATTTCTCCGCATTGCAAGCTGCAATTCTGAAATTTTTTGCTTTTTCCTGCTCCTCTTAGCATGATAAAGAAGATTCAAAGAGAGTGAGATGCCAGCTCCTTTCATTCAGTCAGTAGCTTCAATCATTTCTGGACGTTTTTCAATGGCAAAAATCTATGAATATTGTAAATGCACAAACAGTAATTTCTCCGCATTGCAAGGTGCAATTCTGAAATTTTTTGCTTTTTCCTGCTCCTCTTAGCATGATAAAGAAGATTCAAAGAGAGTGAGATGCCAGCTCCTTTCATTCAGTCAGTAGCTTCAAACATTTCTGGTATATGAATAACATGATGTTTTTCAATGGCAAAAATCAATGAATATTGTAAATGCACAAACAGTAATTTCTCCGCATTGCAAGGTGCAATTCTGAAATTTTTTGCTTTTTCCTGCTCCTCTTAGCATGATAAAGAAGATTCAAAGAGAGTGAGATGCCAGCTCCTTTCATTCAGTCAGTAGCTTCAATCATTTCTGGACGTTTTTCAATGGCAAAAATCAATGAATATTGTAAATGCACAAACAGTAATTTCTCCGCATTGCAAGGTGCAATTCTGAAATTTTTTGCTTTTTCCTGCTCCTCTTAGCATGATAAAGAAGATTCAAAGAGAGTGAGATGCCAGCTCCTTTCGTTCAGTCAGTAGCTTCAATCATTTCTGGACGTTTTTCAATGGCAAAAATCATTGAATATTATAAATGCACAAACAGTAATTTCTCCGCATTGCAAGGTGCAATTCTGAAATTTTTTACTTTTTCCTGCTCCTCTTAGCATGATAAAGAAGATTCAAAGAGAGTGAGATGCCAGCTCCTTTCATTCAGTCAGTAGCTTCAATCATTTCTGGTATATGAATAACATGATGTTTTTCAATGGCAAAAATCAATGAATATTGTAAATGCACAAACAGTAATTTCTCCGCATTGCAAGGTGCAATTCTGAAATTTTTTGCTTTTTCCTGCTCCTCTTAGCATGATAAAGAAGATTCAAAGAGAGTGAGATGCCAGCTCCTTTCATTCAGTCAGTAGCTTCAATCATTTCTGGACGTTTTTCAATGGCAAAAATCAATGAATATTGCAAATGCACAAACAGTAATTTCTCCGCATTGCAAGGTGCAATTCTGAAATTTTTTGCTTTTTCCTGCTCCTCTTAGCATGATAAACAAGATTCAAAGCGAGTGAGATGCCAGCTCCTTTCATTCAGTCAGTAGCTTCAATCATTTCTGGACGTTTTTCAATGGCAAAAATCAATGAATATTGTAAATGCACAAACAGTAATTTCTCCGCATTGCAAGGTGCAATTCTGAAATTTTTTGCTTTTACCTGCTCCTCTTAGCATGATAAAGAAGATTCAAAGAGAGTGAGATGCCAGCTCCTTTCATACAGTCAGTAGCTTCAATCATTTCTGGACGTTTTTCAATGGCAAAAATCAATGAATATTGTAAATGCACAAACAGTAATTTCTCCGCATTGCAAGGTGCAATTCTGAAATTTTTTGCTTTTTCCTGCTCCTCTTAGCATGATAAAGAAGATTCAAAGAGAGTGAGATGCCAGCTCCTTTCATTCAGTCAGTAGCTTCAAACATTTCTGGTATATGAATAACATGATGTTTTTCAATGTCAAAAATCAATGAATATTGTAAATGCACAAACAGTAATTTCTCCGCATTGCAAGGTGCAATTCTGAAATTTTTTGCTTTTTCCTGCTCCTCTTAGCATGATAAAGAAGATTCAAAGAGAGTGAGATGCCAGCTCCTTTCGTTCAGTCAGTAGCTTCAATCATTTCTGGACATTTTTCAATGGCAAAAATCATTGAATATTATAAATGCACAAACAGTAATTTCTCCGCATTGCAAGGTGCAATTCTGAAATTTTTTACTTTTTCCTGCTCCTCTTAGCATGATAAAGAAGATTCAAAGAGAGTGAGATGCCAGCTCCTTTCATTCAGTCAGTAGCTTCAATCATTTCTGGTATATGAATAACATGATGTTTTTCAATGGCAAAAATCAATGAATATTGTAAATGCACAAACAGTAATTTCTCCGCATTGCAAGGTGCAATTCTGAAATTTTTTGCTTTTTCCTGCTCCTCTTAGCATGATAAAGAAAATTCAAAGAGAGTGAGATGCCAGCTACTTTCATTCAGTCAGTAGCTTCAATCATTTCTGGACGTTTTTCAATGGCAAAAATCAATGAATATTGTAAATGCACAAACAGTAATTTCTCCGCATTGCAAGGTGCAATTCTGAAATTTTTTGCTTTTTCCTGCTCCTCTTAGCATGATAAAGAAGATTCAAAGAGAGTGAGATGCCAGCTCCTTTCATTCAGTCAGTAGCTTCAAACATTTCTGGTATATGAATAACATGATGTTTTTCAATGGCAAAAATCAATGAATATTGTAAATGCACAAACAGTAATTTCTCCGCATTGCAAGGTGCAATTCTGAAATTTTTTGCTTTTTCCTGCTCCTCTTAGCATGATAAAGAAGATTCAAAGAGAGTGAGATGCCAGCTCCTTTCATTCAGTCAGTAGCTTCAATCATTTCTGGATGTTTTTCAATGGCAAAAATCAATGAATATTGTAAATGCACAGACAGTAATTTCTCCGCATTGCAAGGTGCAATTCTGAAATTTTTTGCTTTTTCCTGCTCCTCTTAGCATGATAAACAATCTTCAAAGAGAGTGAGATGCCAGCTCCTTTCATTCAGTCAGTAGCTTCAATCATTTCTGGACGTTTTTCAATGGCAAAAATCAATGAATATTGTAAATGCACAAACAGTAATTTCTCCGCATTGCAAGGTGCAATTCTGAAATTTTTTGCTTTTTCCTGCTCCTCTTAGCATGATAAAGAAGATTCAAAGAGAGTGAGATGCCAGCTCTTTTCATTCAGTCAGTAGCTTCAAACATTTCTGGTATATGAATAACATGATGTTTTTCAATGGCAAAAATCAATGAATATTGTAAATGCACAAACAGTAATTTCTCCGCATTGCAAGGTGCAAGTCTGAAATTTTTTGCTTTTTCCTGCTCCTCTTAGCATGATAAAGAAGATTCAAGGAGAGTGAGATGCCAGCTACTTTCATTCAGTCAGTAGCTTCAATCATTTCTGGACGTTTTTCAATGGTAAAAATCAATGAATATTGTAAATGCACAAACAGTAATTTCTCCACATTGCAAGGTGCAATTCTGAAATTTTTTGCTTTTTCCTGCTCCTCTTAGCATGATAAAGAAGATTCAAAGAGAGTGAGATGCCAGCTCCTTTCATTCAGTCAGTAGCTTCAAACATTTCTGGTATATGAATAACATGATGTTTTTCAATGGCAAAAATCAATGAATATTGTAAATGCACAAACAGTAATTTCTCCGCATTGCAAGGTGCAATTCTGAAATTTTTTGCTTTTTCCTGCTCCTCTTAGCATGATAAAGAAGATTCAAAGAGAGTGAGATGCCAGCTCCTTTCATTCAGTCAGTAGCTTCAAACATTTCTGGTATATGAATAACATGATGTTTTTCAATGGCAAAAATCAATGAATATTGAAAATGCACAAACAGTAATTTCTCCGCATAGCAAGGTGCAAGTCTGAAATTTTTTGCTTTTTCCTGCTCCTCTTAGCATGATAAAGAAGATTCAAAGAGAGTGAGATGCCAGCTACTTTCATTCAGTCAGTAGCTTCAATCATTTCTGGACGTTTTTCAATGGTAAAAATCAATGAATATTGTAAATGCACAAACAGTAATTTCTCCACATTGCAAGGTGCAATTCTGAAATTTTTTGCTTTTTCCTGCTCCTCTTAGCATGATAAAGAAGATTCAAAGAGAGTGAGATGCCAGCTCCTTTCATTCAGTCAGTAGCTTCAAACATTTCTGGTATATGAATAACATGATGTTTTTCAATGGCAAAAATCAATGAATATTGTAAATGCACAAACAGTAATTTCTCCGCATTGCAAGGTGCAATTCTGAAATTTTTTGCTTTTTCCTGCTCCTCTTAGCATGATAAAGAAGATTCAAAGAGAGTGAGATGCCAGCTCCTTTCATTCAGTCAGTAGCTTCAAACATTTCTGGTATATGAATAACATGATGTTTTTCAATGGCAAAAATCAATGAATATTGTAAATGCACAAACAGTAATTTCTCCGCATTGCAAGGTGCAAGTCTGAAATTTTTTGCTTTTTCCTGCTCCTCTTAGCATGATAAAGAAGATTCAAAGAGAGTGAGATGCCAGCTACTTTCATTCAGTCAGTAGCTTCAATCATTTCTGGACGTTTTTCAATGGTAAAAATCAATGAATATTGTAAATGCACAAACAGCAATTTCTCCACATTGCAAGGTGCAATTCTGAAATTTTTTGCTTTTTCCTGCTCCTCTTAGCATGATAAAGAAGATTCAAAGAGAGTGAGATGCCAGCTCCTTTCATTCAGTCAGTAGCTTCAAACATTTCTGGTATATGAATAACATGATGTTTTTCAGTGGCAAAAATCAATGAATATTGTAAATGCACAAACAGTAATTTCTCCGCATTGCAAGGTGCAATTCTGAAATTTTTTGCTTTTTCCTGCTCCTCTTAGCATGATAAAGAAGATTCAAAGAGAGTGAGATGCCAGCTCCTTTCATTCAGTCAGTAGCTTCAATCATTTCTGGATGTTTTTCAATGGCAAAAATCAATGAATATTGTAAATGCACAAACTGTAATTTCTCCGCATTGCAAGGTGCAATTCTGAAATTTTTTGATTTTCCTGCTCCTCTTAGCATGATAAAGAAGATTCAAAGAGAGTGAGATGCCAGCTCCTTTCATTCAGTCAGTAGCTTCAATCATTTCTGGACGTTTTTCAATGGCAAAAATCAATGAATATTGTAAATGCACAAACAGTAATTTCTCCGCATTGCAAGGTGCAATTCTGAAATTTTTTGCTTTTTCCTGCTCCTCTTAGCATGATAAAGAAGATTCAAAGAGAGTGAGATGCCAGCTCCTTTCATTCAGTCAGTACCTTCAATCATTTCTGGACGTTTTTCAATGGCAAAAATCAATGAATATTGTAAATGCACAAACAGTAATTTCTCCGCATTGCAAGGTGCAATTCTGAAATTTTTTGCTTTTTCCCGCTCCTCTTAGCATGATAAAGAAGATTCAAAGAGAGTGAGATGCCAGCTCCTTTCATTCAGTCAGTGGCTTCAAACATTTCTGGTATATGAATAACATGTTTTTCAATGGCAAAAATCAATGAATATTGTAAATGCACAAACAGTAATTTCTCCGCATTGCAAGGTGCAATTCTGAAATTTTTTGATTTTTCCTGCTCCTCTTAGCATGATAAAGAAGATTCAAAGAGAGTGAGATGCCAGCTCCTTTCATTCAGTCAGTAGCTTCAATCATTTCTGGACGTTTTTCAATGGCAAAAATCAATGAATATTGTAAATGCACAAACAGTAATTTCTCCGCATTGCAAGGTGCAATTCTGAAATTTTTTGCTTTTTCCTGCTCCTCTTAGCATGATAAAGAAGATTCAAAGAGAGTGAGATGCCAGCTCCTTTCATTCAGTCAGTAGCTTCAAACATTTCTGGTATATGAATAACATGATGTTTTTCAATGGCAAAAATCAATGAATATTGTAAATGCACAAACAGTAATTTCTCCGCATTGCAAGGTGCAAGTCTGAAATTTTTTGCTTTTTCCTGCTCCTCTTAGCATGATAAAGAAGATTCAAAGAGAGTGAGATGCCAGCTACTTTCATTCAGTCAGTAGCTTCAATCATTTCTGGACGTTTTTCAATGGTAAAAATCAATGAATATTGTAAATGCACAAACAGTAATTTCTCCACATTGCAAGGTGCAATTCTGAAATTTTTTGCTTTTTCCTGCTCCTCTTAGCATGATAAAGAAGATTCAAAGAGAGTGAGATGCCAGCTCATTTCATTCAGTCAGTAGCTTCAAACATTTCTGGTATATGAATAACATGATGTTTTTCAATGGCAAAAATCAATGAATATTGTAAATGCACAAACAGTAATTTCTCCGCATTGCAAGGTGCAATTCTGAAATTTTTTGCTTTTTCCTGCTCCTCTTAGCATGATAAAGAAGATTCAAAGAGAGTGAGATGCCAGCTCCTTTCATTCAGTCAGTAGCTTCAAACATTTCTGGTATATGAATAACATGATGTTTTTCAATGGCAAAAATCAATGAATATTGTAAATGCACAAACAGTAATTTCTCCGCATTGCAAGGTGCAATTCTGAAATTTTTTGCTTTTTCCTGCTCCTCTTAGCATGATAAAGAAGATTCAAAGAGAGTGAGATGCCAGCTCCTTTCATTCAGTCAGTAGCTTCAATCATTTCTGGACGTTTTTCAATGGCAAAAATCAATGAATATTGTAAATGCACAAACAGTAATTTCTCCGCATTGCAAGGTGCAATTCTGAAATTTTTTGCTTTTTCCTGCTCCTCTTAGCATGATAAAGAAGATTCAAAGAGAGTGAGATGTCAGCTCCTTTCATTCAGTCAGTAGCTTCAAACATTTCTGGTATATGAATAACATGATGTTTTTCAATGGCAAAAATCAATGAATTTTGTAAATGCACAAACAGTAATTTCTCCGCATTGCAAGGTGCAATTCTGAAATTTTTTGCTTTTTCCTGCTCCTCTTAGCATGATAAAGAAGATTCAAAGAGAGTGAGATGCCAGTTCCTTTCATTCAGTCAGTAGCTTCAATCATTTCTGGACGTTTTTCAATGGCAAAAATCAATGAATATTGTAAATGCACAAACAGTAATTTCTCCGCATTGCAAGGTGCAATTCTGAAATTTTTTGCTTTTTCCTGCTCCTCTTAGCATGATAAAGAAGATTCAAAGAGAGTGAGATGCCAGCTCCTTTCGTTCAGTCAGTAGCTTCAATCATTTCTGGACGTTTTTCAATGGCAAAAATCATTGAATATTATAAATGCACAAACAGTAATTTCTCCGCATTGCAAGGTGCAATTCTGAAATTTTTTACTTTTTCCTGCTCCTCTTAGCATGATAAAGAAGATTCAAAGAGAGTGAGATGCCAGCTCCTTACATTCAGTCAGTAGCTTCAATCATTTCTGGTATATGTATAACATGATGTTTTTCAATGGCAAAAATCAATGAATATTGTAAATGCACAAATAGTAATTTCTCCGCATTGCAAGGTGCAATTCTGAAATTTTTTGCTTTTTCCTGCTCCTCTTAGCATGATAAAGAAGATTCAAAGAGAGTGAGATGCCAGCTCCTTTCATTCAGTCAGTAGCTTCAATCATTTCTGGACGTTTTTCAATGGCAAAAATCAATGAATATTGTAAATGCACAAACAGTAATTTCTCCGCATTGCAAGGTGCAATTCTGAAATTTTTTGCTTTTTCCTGCTCCTCTTAGCATGATAAACAAGATTCAAAGAGAGTGAGGTGCCAGCTCCTTTCATTCAGTCAGTAGCTTCAATCATTTCTGGACGTTTTTCAATGCCAAAAATCAATGAATATTGTAAATGCACAAACAGTAATTTCTCCACATTGCAAGGTGCAATTCTGAAATTTTTTGCTTTTTCCTGCTCCTCTTAGCATGATAAAGAAGATTCAAAGAGAGTGAGATGCCAGCTCCTTTCATTCAGTCAGTAGCTTCAAACATTTCTGGTATATGAATAACATGATGTTTTTCAATGGCAAAAATCAATGAATATTGTAAATGCACAAACAGTAATTTCTCCGCATTGCAAGGTGCAATTCTGAAATTTTTTGCTTTTTCCTGCTCCTCTTAGCATGATAAAGAAGATTCAAAGAGAGTGAGATGCCAGCTACTTTCATTCAGTCAGTAGCTTCAATCATTTCTGGACGTTTTTCAATGGTAAAAATCAATGAATATTGTAAATGCACAAACAGTAATTTCTCCACATTGCAAGGTGCAATTCTGAAATTTTTTGCTTTTTCCTGCTCCTCTTAGCATGATAAAGAAGATTCAAAGAGAGTGAGATGCCAGCTCCTTTCATTCAGTCAGTAGCTTCAAACATTTCTGGTATATGAATAACATGATGTTTTTCAATGGCAAAAATCAATGAATATTGTAAATGCACAAACAGTAATTTCTCCGCATTGCAAGGTGCAATTCTGAAATTTTTTGCTTTTTCCTGCTCCTCTTAGCATGATAAAGAAGATTCAAAGAGAGTGAGATGCCAGCTCCTTTCATTCAGTCAGTAGCTTCAAACATTTCTGGTATATGAATAACATGATGTTTTTCAATGGCAAAAATCAATGAATATTGTAAATGCACAAACAGTAATTTCTCCGCATTGCAAGGTGCAATTCTGAAATTTTTTGCTTTTTCCTGCTCCTCTTAGCATGATAAAGAATATTCAAAGAGAGTGAGATGCCAGCTCCTTTCATTCAGTCAGTAGCTTCAATCATTTCTGGATGTTTTTCAATGGAAAAAATCAATGAATATTGTAAATGCACAAACTGTAATTTCTCCGCATTGCAAGGTGCAATTCTGAAATTTTTTGCTTTTTCCTGCTCCTCTTAGCATGATAAAGAAGATTCAAAGAGAGTGAGATGCCAGCTCCTTTCATTCAGTCAGTAGCTTCAATCATTTCTGGACGTTTTTCAATGGCAAAAATCAATGAATATTGTAAATGCACAAACAGTAATTTCTCCGCATTGCAAGGTGCAATTCTGAAATTTTTTGCTTTTTCCTGCTCCTCTTAGCATGATAAAGAAGATTCAAAGAGAGTGAGATGCCAGCTCCTTTCATTCAGTCAGTACCTTCAATCATTTCTGGACGTTTTTCAATGGCAAAAATCAATGAATATTGTAAATGCACAAACAGTAATTTCTCCGCATTGCAAGGTGCAATTCTGAAATTTTTTGCTTTTTCCCGCTCCTCTTAGCATGATAAAGAAGATTCAAAGAGAGTGAGGTGCCAGCTCCTTTCATTCAGTCAGTAGCTTCAAACATTTCTGGTATATGAATAACATGTTTTTCAATGGCAAAAATCAATGAATATTGTAAATGCACAAACAGTAATTTCTCTGCATTGCAAGGTGCAAGTCTGAAATTTTTTCTTTTTCCTGCTCCTCTTAGCATGATAAAGAAGATTCAAAGAGAGTGAGATGCCAGCTACTTTCATTCAGTCAGTAGCTTCAATCATTTCTGGACGTTTTTCAATGGTAAAAATCAATGAATATTGTAAATGCACAAACAGTAATTTCTCCACATTGCAAGGTGCAATTCTGAAATTTTTTGCTTTTTCCTGCTCCTCTTAGCATGATAAAGAAGATTCAAAGAGAGTGAGATGCCAGCTCCTTTCATTCAGTCAGTAGCTTCAAACATTTCTGGTATATGAATAACATGATGTTTTTCAATGGCAAAAATCAATGAATATTGTAAATGCACAAACAGTAATTTCTCCGCATTGCAAGGTGCAATTCTGAAATTTTTTGCTTTTTCCTGCTCCTCTTAGCATGATAAAGAAGATTCAAAGAGAGTGAGATGCCAGCTCCTTTCATTCAGTCAGTAGCTTCAAACATTTCTGGTATATGAATAACATGATGTTTTTCAATGGCAAAAATCAATGAATATTGTAAATGCACAAACAGTAATTTCTCCGCATTGCAAGGTGCAATTCTGAAATTTTTTGCTTTTTCCTGCTCCTCTTAGCATGATAAAGAAGATTCAAAGAGAGTGAGATGCCAGCTCCTTTCATTCAGTCAGTAGCTTCAATCATTTCTGGACGTTTTTCAATGGCAAAAATCAATGAATATTGTAAAAGCACAAACAGTAATTTCTCCGCATTGCAAGGTGCAATTCTGAAATTTTTTGCTTTTTACTGCTCCTCTTAGCATGATAAAGAAGATTCAAAGAGAGTGAGATGCCAGCTCCTTTCATTCAGTCAGTAGCTTCAATCATTTCTGGACGTTTTTCAATGGCAAAAATCAATGAATATTGTAAATGCACAAACAGTAATTTCTCCGCATTGCAAGGTGCAATTCTGAAATTTTTTGCTTTTTCCTGCTCCTCTTAGCATGATAAAGAAGATTCAAAGAGAGTGAGATGCCAGCTCCTTTCATTCAGTCAGTAGCTTCAAACATTTCTGGTATATGAATAACATGATGTTTTTCAATGGCAAAAATCAATGAATATTGTAAATGCACAAACAGTAATTTCTCCGCATTGCAAGGTGCAATTCTGAAATTTTTTGCTTTTTCCTGCTCCTCTTAGCATGATAAAAAAGATTCAAAGAGAGTGAGATGCCAGCTCCTTTCATTCAGTCAGTAGCTTCAATCATTTCTGGACGTTTTTCAATGGCAAAAATCAATGAATATTGTAAATGCACAAACAGTAATTTCTCCGCATTGCAAGGTGCAATTCTGAAATTTTTTGCTTTTTCCTGCTCCTCTTAGCATGATAAAGAAGATTCAAAGAGAGTGAGATGCCAGCTCCTTTCATTCAGTCAGTAGCTTCAAACATTTCTGGTATATGAATAACATGATGTTTTTCAATGGCAAAAATCAATGAATATTGTAAAAGCACAAACAGTAATTTCTCCGCATTGCAAGGTGCAATTCTGAAATTTTTTGCTTTTTCCTGCTCCTCTTAGCATGATAAAGAAGATTCAAAGAGAGTGAGATGCCAGCTCCTTTCATTCAGTCAGTAGCTTCAATCATTTCTGGACGTTTTTCAATGGCAAAAATCAATGAATATTGTAAATGCACAAACAGTAATTTCTCCGCATTGCAAGGTGCAATTCTGAAATTTTTTGCTTTTTCCTGCTCCTCTTAGCATGATAAAGAACATTCAAAGAGAGTGAGATGCCAGCTCCTTTCATTCAGTCAGTAGCTTCAATCATTTCTGGTATATGAATAACATGATGTTTTTCAATGGCAAAAATCAATGAATATTGTAAATGCACAAACAGTAATTTCTCCACATTGCAAGGTGCAATTCTGAAATTTTTTGCTTTTTCCTGCTCCTCTTAGCATGATAAAGAAGATTCAAAGAGAGTGAGATGCCAGCTCCTTTCATTCAGTCAGTAGCTTCAATCATTTCTGGACGTTTTTCAATGGCAAAAATCAATGAATATTGTAAATGCACAAACAGTAATTTCTCCGCATTGCAAGGTGCAATTCTGAAATTTTTTGCTTTTTCCTGCTCCTCTTAGCATGATAAAGAAGATTCAAAGAGAGTGAGATGCCAGCTCCTTTCATTCAGTCAGTACCTTCAATCATTTCTGGACGTTTTTCAATGGCAAAAATCAATGAATATTGTAAATGCACAAACAGTAATTTCTCCGCATTGCAAGGTGCAATTCTGAAATTTTTTGCTTTTTCCCGCTCCTCTTAGCATGATAAAGAAGATTCAAAGAGAGTGAGGTGCCAGCTCCTTTCATTCAGTCAGTAGCTTCAAACATTTCTGGTATATGAATAACATGTTTTTCAATGGCAAAAATCAATGAATATTGTAAATGCACAAACAGTAATTTCTCTGCATTGCAAGGTGCAAGTCTGAAATTTTTTCTTTTTCCTGCTCCTCTTAGCATGATAAAGAAGATTCAAAGAGAGTGAGATGCCAGCTACTTTCATTCAGTCAGTAGCTTCAATCATTTCTGGACGTTTTTCAATGGTAAAAATCAATGAATATTGTAAATGCACAAACAGTAATTTCTCCACATTGCAAGGTGCAATTCTGAAATTTTTTGCTTTTTCCTGCTCCTCTTAGCATGATAAAGAAGATTCAAAGAGAGTGAGATGCCAGCTCCTTTCATTCAGTCAGTAGCTTCAAACATTTCTGGTATATGAATAACATGATGTTTTTCAATGGCAAAAATCAATGAATATTGTAAATGCACAAACAGTAATTTCTCCGCATTGCAAGGTGCAATTCTGAAATTTTTTGCTTTTTCCTGCTCCTCTTAGCATGATAAAGAAGATTCAAAGAGAGTGAGATGCCAGCTCCTTTCATTCAGTCAGTAGCTTCAAACATTTCTGGTATATGAATAACATGATGTTTTTCAATGGCAAAAATCAATGAATATTGTAAATGCACAAACAGTAATTTCTCCGCATTGCAAGGTGCAATTCTGAAATTTTTTGCTTTTTCCTGCTCCTCTTAGCATGATAAAGAAGATTCAAAGAGAGTGAGATGCCAGCTCCTTTCATTCAGTCAGTAGCTTCAATCATTTCTGGACGTTTTTCAATGGCAAAAATCAATGAATATTGTAAATGCACAAACAGTAATTTCTCCGCATTGCAAGGTGCAATTCTGAAATTTTTTGCTTTTTCCTGCTCCTCTTAGCATGATAAAGAACATTCAAAGAGAGTGAGATGCCAGCTCCTTTCATTCAGTCAGTAGCTTCAATCATTTCTGGTATATGAATAACATGATGTTTTTCAATGGCAAAAATCAATGAATATTGTAAATGCACAAACAGTAATTTCTCCACATTGCAAGGTGCAATTCTGAAATTTTTTGCTTTTTCCTGCTCCTCTTAGCATGATAAAGAAGATTCAAAGAGAGTGAGATGCCAGCTCCTTTCATTCAGTCAGTAGCTTCAATCATTTCTGGACGTTTTTCAATGGCAAAAATCAATGAATATTGTAAATGCACAAACAGTAATTTCTCCGCATTGCAAGGTGCAATTCTGAAATTTTTTGCTTTTTCCTGCTCCTCTTAGCATGATAAAGAAGATTCAAAGAGAGTGAGATGCCAGCTCCTTTCATTCAGTCAGTAGCTTCAATCATTTCTGGTATATGAATAACATGATGTTTTTCAATGGCGAAAATCAATGAATATTGTAAATGCACAAACAGTAATTTCTCCACATTGCAAGGTGCAATTCTGAAATTTTTTGCTTTTTCCTGCTCCTCTTAGCATGATAAAGAAGATTCAAAGAGAGTGAGATGCCAGCTCCTTTCATTCAGTCAGTAGCTTCAATCATTTCTGGACGTTTTTCAATGGCAAAAATCAATGAATATTGTAAATGCACAAACAGTAATTTCTCCGCATTGCAAGGTGCAATTCTGAAATTTTTTGCTTTTTCCTGCTCCTCTTAGCATGATAAAGAAGATTCAAAGAGAGCGAGATGCCAGCTCCTTTCATTCAGTCAGTAGCTTCAATCATTTCTGGTATATGAATAACATGATGTTTTTCAATGGCAAAAATCAATGAATATTGTAAATGCACAAACAGTAATTTCTCCGCATTGCAAGGTGCAATTCTGAAATTTTTTGCTTTTTCCTGCTCCTCTTAGCATGATAAAGAAGATTCAAAGAGAGTGAGATGCCAGCTCCTTTCATTCAGTCAGTAGCTTCAATCATTTCTGGACGTTTTTCAATGGCAAAAATCAATGAATATTGTAAATGCACAAACAGTAATTTCTCCGCATTGCAAGGTGCAATTCTGAAATTTTTTGCTTTTTCCTGCTCCTCTTAGCATGATAAAGAAGATTCAAAGAGAGTGAGATGCCAGCTCCTTTCATTCAGTCAGTAGCTTCAAACATTTCTGGTATATGAATAACATGATGTTTTTCAATGGCAAAAATCAATGAATATTGTAAATGCACAAACAGTAATTTCTCCGCATTGCAAGGTGCAATTCTGAAATTTTTTGCTTTTTCCTGCTCCTCTTAGCATGATAAAGAAGATTCAAAGAGAGTGAGATGCCAGCTCCTTTCATTCAGTCAGTGCTTCAATCATTTCTGGACGTTTTTCAATGGCAAAAATCAATGAATATTGTAAATGCACAAACAGTAATTTCTCCGCATTGCAAGGTGCAATTCTGAAATTTTTTGCTTTTTCCTGCTCCTCTTAGCATGATAAAGAAGATTCAAAGAGAGTGAGATGCCAGCTCCTTTCATTCAGTCAGTAGCTTCAATCATTTCTGGACGTTTTTCAATGGCAAAAATCAATGAATATTGTAAATGCACAAACAGTAATTTCTCCGCATTGCAAGGTGCAATTCTGAAATTTTTTGCTTTTTCCTGCTCCTCTTAGCATGATATAGAAGATTCAAAGAGAGTAAGATGCCAGCTCCTTTCATTCAGTCAGTAGCTTCAATCATTTCTGGTATATGAATAACATGTTGTTTTTCAATGGCAAAAATCAATGAATATTGTAAATGCACAAACAGTAATTTCTCCGCATTGCAAGGTGCAATTCTGAAATTTTTTGCTTTTTCCTGCTCCTCTTAGCATGATAAAGAAGATTCAAAGAGAGTGAGATGCCAGCTCCTTTCATTCAGTCAGTAGCTTCAATCATTTCTGGACATTTTTCAATGGCAAAAATCAATGAATATTGTAAATGCACAAACAGTAATTTCTCCGCATTGCAAGGTGCAATTCTGAAATTTTTTGCTTTTTCCTGCTCCTCTTAGCATGATAAAGAAGATTCAAAGAGAGTGAGATGCCAGCTCCTTTCATTCAGTCAGTAGCTTCAAACATTTCTGGTATATGAATAACATGATGTTTTTCAATGGCAAAAATCAATGAATATTGTAAATGCACAAACAGTAATTTCTCCGCATTGCAAGGTGCAATTCTGAAATTTTTTGCTTTTTCCTGCTCCTCTTAGCATGATAAAGAAGATTCAAAGAGAGTGAGATGCCAGCTCCTTTCATTCAGTCAGTAGCTTCAATCATTTCTGGATGTTTTTCAATGGCAAAAATCAATGAATATTGTAAATGCACAAACAGTAATTTCTCCGCATTGCAAGGTGCAATTCTGAAATTTTTTGCTTTTTCCTGCTCCTCTTAGCATGATAAAGAAGATTCAAAGAGAGTGAGATGCCAGCTCCTTTCATTCAGTCAGTAGCTTCAAACATTTCTGGTATATGAATAACATGATGTTTTTCAATGGCAAAAATCAATGAATATTGTAAAAGCACAAACAGTAATTTCTCCGCATTGCAAGGTGCAATTCTGAAATTTTTTGCTTTTTCCTGCTCCTCTTAGCATGATAAAGAAGATTCAAAGAGAGTGAGATGCCAGCTCCTTTCATTCAGTCAGTAGCTTCAATCATTTCTGGACGTTTTTCAATGGCAAAAATCAATGAATATTGTAAATGCACAAACAGTAATTTCTCCGCATTGCAAGGTGCAATTCTGAAATTTTTTGCTTTTTCCTGCTCCTCTTAGCATGATAAAGAAGATTCAAAGAGAGCGAGATGCCAGCTCCTTTCATTCAGTCAGTAGCTTCAATCATTTCTGGTATATGAATAACATGATGTTTTTCAATGGCAAAAATCAATGAATATTGTAAATGCACAAACAGTAATTTCTCCGCATTGCAAGGTGCAATTCTGAAATTTTTTGCTTTTTCCTGCTCCTCTTAGCATGATAAAGAAGATTCAAAGAGAGTGAGATGCCAGCTCCTTTCATTCAGTCAGTAGCTTCAATCATTTCTGGACGTTTTTCAATGGCAAAAATCAATGAATATTGTAAATGCACAAACAGTAATTTCTCCGCATTGCAAGGTGCAATTCTGAAATTTTTTGCTTTTTCCTGCTCCTCTTAGCATGATAAAGAAGATTCAAAGAGAGTGAGATGCCAGCTCCTTTCATTCAGTCAGTAGCTTCAAACATTTCTGGTATATGAATAACATGATGTTTTTCAATGGCAAAAATCAATGAATATTGTAAATGCACAAACAGTAATTTCTCCGCATTGCAAGGTGCAATTCTGAAATTTTTTGCTTTTTCCTGCTCCTCTTAGCATGATAAAGAAGATTCAAAGAGAGTGAGATGCCAGCTCCTTTCATTCAGTCAGTAGCTTCAATCATTTCTGGACGTTTTTCAATGGCAAAAATCAATGAATATTGTAAATGCACAAACAGTAATTTCTCCGCATTGCAAGGTGCAATTCTGAAATTTTTTGCTTTTTCCTGCTCCTCTTAGCATGATAAAGAAGATTCAAAGAGAGTAAGATGCCAGCTCCTTTCATTCAGTCAGTAGCTTCAATCATTTCTGGTATATGAATAACATGATGTTTTTCAATGGCAAAAATCAATGAATATTGTAAATGCACAAACAGTAATTTCTCCGCATTGCAAGGTGCAATTCTGAAATTTTTTGCTTTTTCCTGCTCCTCTTAGCATGATAAAGAAGATTCAAAGAGAGTAAGATGCCAGCTCCTTTCATTCAGTCAGTAGCTTCAATCATTTCTGGTATATGAATAACATGATGTTTTTCAATGGCAAAAATCAATGAATATTGTAAATGCACAAACAGTAATTTCTCCGCATTGCAAGGTGCAATTCTGAAATTTTTTGCTTTTTCCTGCTCCTCTTAGCATGGTAAAGAAGATTCAAAGAGAGTGAGATGCCAGCTCCTTTCATTCAGTCAGTAGCTTCAATCATTTCTGGACATTTTTCAATGGCAAAAATCAATGAATATTGTAAATGCACAAACAGTAATTTCTCCGCATTGCAAGGTGCAATTCTGAAATTTTTTGCTTTTTCCTGCTCCTCTTAGCATGATAAAGAAGATTCAAAGAGAGTGAGATGCCAGCTCCTTTCATTCAGTCAGTAGCTTCAAACATTTCTGGTATATGAATAACATGATGTTTTTCAATGGCAAAAATCAATGAATATTGTAAAAGCACAAACAGTAATTTCTCTGCATTGCAAGGTGCAATTCTGAAATTTTTTGCTTTTTCCTGCTCCTCTTAGCATGATAAAGAAGATTCAAAGAGAGTGAGATGCCAGCTCCTTTCATTCAGTCAGTAGCTTCAATCATTTCTGGACGTTTTTCAATGGCAAAAATCAATGAATATTGTAAATGCACAAACAGTAATTTCTCCGCATTGCAAGGTGCAATTCTGAAATTTTTTGCTTTTTCCTGCTCCTCTTAGCATGATAAAGCAGATTCAAAGAGAGCGAGATGCCAGCTCCTTTCATTCAGTCAGTAGCTTCAATCATTTCTGGTATATGAATAACATGATGTTTTTCAATGGCAAAAATCAATGAATATTGTAAATGCACAAACAGTAATTTCTCCGCATTGCAAGGTGCAATTCTGAAATTTTTTGCTTTTTCCTGCTCCTCTTAGCATGATAAAGAAGATTCAAAGAGAGTGAGATGCCAGCTCCTTTCATTCAGTCAGTAGCTTCAATCATTTCTGGACGTTTTTCAATGGCAAAAATCAATGAATATTGTAAATGCACAAACAGTAATTTCTCCGCATTGCAAGGTGCAATTCTGAAATTTTTTGCTTTTTCCTGCTCCTCTTAGCATGATAAAGAAGATTCAAAGAGAGTGAGATGCCAGCTCCTTTCATTCAGTCAGTAGCTTCAAACATTTCTGGTATATGAATAACATGATGTTTTTCAATGGCAAAAATCAATGAATATTGTAAATGCACAAACAGTAATTTCTCCGCATTGCAAGGTGCAATTCTGAAATTTTTTGCTTTTTCCTGCTCCTCTTAGCATGATAAAGAAGATTCAAAGAGAGTGAGATGCCAGCTCCTTTCATTCAGTCAGTAGCTTCAATCATTTCTGGACGTTTTTCAATGGCAAAAATCAATGAATATTGTAAATGCACAAACAGTAATTTCTCCGCATTGCAAGGTGCAATTCTGAAATTTTTTGCTTTTTCCTGCTTCTCTTAGCATGATAAAGAAGATTCAAAGAGAGTAAGATGCCAGCTCCTTTCATTCAGTCAGTAGCTTCAATCATTTCTGGTATATGAATAACATGATGTTTTTCAATGGCAAAAATCAATGAATATTGTAAATGCACAAACAGTAATTTCTCCGCATTGCAAGGTGCAATTCTGAAATTTTTTGCTTTTTCCTGCTCCTCTTAGCATGATAAAGAAGATTCAAAGAGAGTAAGATGCCAGCTCCTTTCATTCAGTCAGTAGCTTCAATCATTTCTGGTATATGAATAACATGATGTTTTTCAATGGCAAAAATCAATGAATATTGTAAATGCACAAACAGTAATTTCTCCGCATTGCAAGGTGCAATTCTGAAATTTTTTGCTTTTTCCTGCTCCTCTTAGCATGGTAAAGAAGATTCAAAGAGAGTGAGATGCCAGCTCCTTTCATTCAGTCAGTAGCTTCAATCATTTCTGGACATTTTTCAATGGCAAAAATCAATGAATATTGTAAATGCACAAACAGTAATTTCTCCGCATTGCAAGGTGCAATTCTGAAATTTTTTGCTTTTTCCTGCTCCTCTTAGCATGATAAAGAAGATTCAAAGAGAGTGAGATGCCAGCTCCTTTCATTCAGTCAGTAGCTTCAAACATTTCTGGTATATGAATAACATGATGTTTTTCAATGGCAAAAATCAATGAATATTGTAAAAGCACAAACAGTAATTTCTCCGCATTGCAAGGTGCAATTCTGAAATTTTTTGCTTTTTCCTGCTCCTCTTAGCATGATAAAGAAGATTCAAAGAGAGTGAGATGCCAGCTCCTTTCATTCAGTCAGTAGCTTCAATCATTTCTGGACGTTTTTCAATGGCAAAAATCAATGAATATTGTAAATGCACAAACAGTAATTTCTCCGCATTGCAAGGTGCAATTCTGAAATTTTTTGCTTTTTCCTGCTCCTCTTAGCATGATAAAGAAGATTCAAAGAGAGTGAGATGCCAGCTCCTTTCATTCAGTCAGTAGCTTCAATCATTTCTGGTATATGAATAACATGATGTTTTTCAATGGCAAAAATCAATGAATATTGTAAATGCACAAACAGTAATTTCTCCGCATTGCAAGTTGCAATTCTGAAATTTTTTGCTTTTTCCTGCTCCTCTTAGCATGATAAAGAAGATTCAAAGAGAGTGAGATGCCAGCTCCTTTCATTCAGTCAGTAGCTTCAATCATTTCTGGACGTTTTTCAATGGCAAAAATCAATGAATATTGTAAATGCACAAACAGTAATTTCTCCGCATTGCAAGGTGCAATTCTGAAATTTTTTGCTTTTTCCTGCTCCTCTTAGCATGATAAAGAAGATTCAAAGAGAGTGAGATGCCAGCTCCTTTCATTCAGTCAGTAGCTTCAATCATTTCTGGACGTTTTTCAATGGCAAAAATCAATGAATATTGTAAATGCACAAACAGTAATTTCTCCGCATTGCAAGGTGCAATTCTGAAATTTTTCGCTTTTTCCTGCTCCTCTTAGCATGATAAAGAAGATTCAAAGAGAGTGAGATGCCAGCTCCTTTCATTCAGTCAGTAGCTTCAATCATTTCTGGACGTTTTTCAATGGCAAAAATCAATGAATATTGTAAATGCACAAACAGTAATTTCTCCGCATTGCAAGGTGCAATTCTGAAATTTTTTGCTTTTTCCTGCTCCTCTTTGCATGATAAAGAAGATTCAAAGAGAGTGAGATGCCAGCTCCTTTCATTCAGTCAGTAGCTTCAATCATTTCTGGTATATGAATAACATGATGTTTTTCAATGGCAAAAATCAATGAATATTGTAAATGCACAAACAGTAATTTCTCCGCATTGCAAGTTGCAATTCTGAAATTTTTGCTTTTTCCTGCTCCTCTTAGCATGATAAAGAAGATTCAAAGAGAGTGAGATGCCAGCTCCTTTCATTCAGTCAGTAGCTTCATTCATTTCTGGACGTTTTTCAATGGCAAAAATCAATGAATATTGTAAATGCACAAACAGTAATTTCTCCGCATTGCAAGGTGCAATTCTGAAATTTTTTGCTTTTTCCTGCTCCTCTTAGCATGATAAAGAAGATTCAAAGAGAGTGAGATGCCAGCTCCTTTCATTCAGTCAGTAGCTTCAATCATTTCTGGACGTTTTTCAATGGCAAAAATCAATGAATATTGTAAATGCACAAACAGTAATTTCTCCGCATTGCAAGGTGCAATTCTGAAATTTTTTGCTTTTTCCTGCTCCTCTTAGCATGATAAAGAAGATTCAAAGAGAGTGAGATGCCAGCTCCTTTCATTCAGTCAGTAGCTTCAATCATTTCTGGTATATGAATAACATGATGTTTTTCAGTGGCAAAAATCAATGAATATTGTAAATGCACAAACAGTAATTTCTCCGCATTGCAAGGTGCAATTCTGAAATTTTTTGCTTTTTCCTGCTACTCTTAGCATGATAAAGAAGATTCAAAGAGAGTGAGATGCCAGCTCCTTTCATTCAGTCAGTAGCTTCAATCATTTCTGGATGTTTTTCAATGGCAAAAATCAATGAATATTGTAAATGCACAAACAGTAATTTCTCCGCATTGCAAGGTGCAATTCTGAAATTTCTTGCATTTTCCTGCTCCTCTTAGCATGATAAAGAAGATTCAAAGAGAGTGAGATGCCAGCTCCTTTCATTCAGTCAGTAGCTTCAATCATTTCTGGACGTTTTTCAATGGCAAAAATCAATGAATATTGTAAATGCACAAACAGTAATTTCTCCGCATTGCAAGGTGCAATTCTGAAATTTTTTGCTTTTTCCTGCTCCTCTTAGCATGATAAAGAAGATTCAAAGAGAGTGAGATGCCAGCTCCTTTCATTCAGTCAGTAGCTTCAAACATTTCTGGTATATGAATAACATGATGTTTTTCAATGGCAAAAATCAATGAATATTGTAAATGCACAAACAGTAATTTCTCCGCATTGCAAGGTGCAATTCTGAAATTTTTTGCTTTTTCCTGCTCCTCTTAGCATGATAAAGAAGATTCAAAGAGAGTGAGATGCCAGCTCCTTTCATTCAGTCAGTAGCTTCAATCATTTCTGGACGTTTTTCAATGGCAAAAATCAATGAATATTGTAAATGCACAAACAGTAATTTCTCCGCATTGCAAGGTGCAATTCTGAAATTTTTTGCTTTTTCCTGCTCCTCTTAGCATGATAAAGAAGATTCAAAGAGAGTGAGATGCCAGCTTCTTTCATTCAGTCAGTAGCTTCAAACATTTCTGGGATATGAATAACATGATGTTTTTCAATGGCAAAAATTAATGAATATTGTAAATGCACAAACAGTAATTTCTCCGCATTGCAAGGTGCAATTCTGAAATTTTTTGCTTTTTCCTGCTCCTCTTAGCATGATAAAGAAGATTCAAAGAGAGTGAGATGCCAGCTCCTTTCATTCAGTCAGTAGCTTCAATAATTTCTGGACGTTTTTCAATGGCAAAAATCAATGAATATTGTAAATGCACAAACAGTAATTTCTCCGCATTGCAAGGTGAAATTCTGAAATTTTTTGCTTTTTCCTGCTCCTCTTAGCATGATAAAGAAGATTCAAAGAGAGTGAGATGCCAGCTCCTTTCATTCAGTCAGTAGCTTCAATCATTTCTGGACGTTTTTCAATGGCAAAAATCAATGAATATTGTAAATGCACAAACAGTAATTTCTCCGCATTGCAAGGTGCAATTCTGAAATTTTTTGCTTTTTCCTGCTCCTCTTAGCATGATAAAGAAGATTCAAAGAGAGTGAGATGCCAGCTCCTTTCATTCAGTCAGTAGCTTCAATCATTTCTGGTATATGAATAACATGATGTTTTTCAATGGCAAAAATCAATGAATATTGTAAATGCACAAACAGTAATTTCTCCGCATTGCAAGTTGCAATTCTGAAATTTTTTGCTTTTTCCTGCTCCTCTTAGCATGATAAAGAAGATTCAAAGAGAGTGAGATTCCAGCTCCTTTCATTCAGTCAGTAGCTTCAATCATTTCTGGACGTTTTTCAATGGCAAAAATCAATGAATATTGTAAATGCACAAACAGTAATTTCTCCGCATTGCAAGGTGCAATTCTGAAATTTTTTGCTTTTTCCTGCTCCTCTTAGCATGATAAAGAAGATTCAAAGAGAGTGAGATGCCAGCTCCTTTCATTCAGTCAGTAGCTTCAATCATTTCTGGACGTTTTTTAATGGCAAAAATCAATGAATATTGTAAATGCACAAACAGTAATTTCTCCGCATTGCAAGATGCAATTCTGAAATTTTTTGCTTTTTCCTGCTCCTCTTAGCATGATAAAGAAGATTCAAAGAGAGTGAGATGCCAGCTCCTTTCATTCAGTCAGTAGCTTCAATCATTTCTGGACGTTTTTCAATGGCAAAAATCAATGAATATTGTAAATGCACAAACAGTAATTTCTCCGCATTGCAAGGTGCAATTCTGAAATTTTTTGCTTTTTCCTGCTCCTCTTAGCATGATAAAGAAGATTCAAAGAGAGTGAGATGCCAGCTCCTTTCATTCAGTCAGTAGCTTCAATCATTTCTGGTATATGAATAACATGATGTTTTTCAATGGCAAAAATCAATGAATATTGTAAATGCACAAACAGTAATTTCTCCGCATTGCAAGTTGCAATTCTGAAATTTTTTGCTTTTTCCTGCTCCTCTTAGCATGATAAAGAAGATTCAAAGAGAGTGAGATTCCAGCTCCTTTCATTCAGTCAGTAGCTTCAATCATTTCTGGACGTTTTTCAATGGCAAAAATCAATGAATATTGTAAATGCACAAACAGTAATTTCTCCGCATTGCAAGGTGCAATTCTGAAATTTTTTGCTTTTTCCTGCTCCTCTTAGCATGATAAAGAAGATTCAAAGAGAGTGAGATGCCAGCTCCTTTCATTCAGTCAGTAGCTTCAATCATTTCTGGACGTTTTTCAATGGCAAAAATCAATGAATATTGTAAATGCACAAACAGTAATTTCTCCGCATTGCAAGATGCAATTCTGAAATTTTTTGCTTTTTCCTGCTCCTCTTAGCATGATAAAGAAGATTCAAAGAGAGTGAGATGCCAGCTCCATTCATTCAGTCAGTAGCTTCAATCATTTCTGGACGTTTTTCAATGGCAAAAATCAATGAATATTGTAAATGCACAAACAGTAATTTCTCCGCATTGCAAGGTGCAATTCTGAAATTTTTTGCTTTTTCCTGCTCCTCTTAGCATGATAAAGAAGATTCAAAGAGAGTGAGATGCCAGCTCCTTTCATTCAGTCAGTAGCTTCAATCATTTCTGGTATATGAATAACATGATGTTTTTCAATGGCAAAAATCAATGAATATTGTAAATGCACAAACAGTAATTTCTCCGCATTGCAAGGTGCAATTCTGAAATTTTTTGCTTTTTCCTGCTCCTCTTAGCATGATAAAGAAGATTCAAAGAGACTGAGATGCCAGCTCCTTTCATTCAGTCAGTAGCTTCAGTCATTTCTGGACGTTTTTCAATGGCAAAAATCAATGAATATTGTAAATGCACAAACAGTAATTTCTCCGCATTGCAAGGTGCAATTCTGAAATTTTTTGCTTTTTCCTGCTCCTCTTAGCATGATAAAGAAGATTCAAAGAGAGTGAGATGCCAGCTCCTTTCATTCAGTCAGTAGCTTCAAACATTTCTGGTATAAACATTTCTGGACGTTTTTCAATGGCAAAAATCAATGAATATTGTAAATGCACAAACAGTAATATCTCCACATTGCAAGGTGCAATTCTGAAATTTTTTGCTTTTTCCTGCTAATCCTAGCATGATAAAGAAGATTCAAATAGAGTGAGATGCCAGCTCCTTTCATTCAGTCAGTAGCTTCAAACATTTCTGGACGTTTTTCAATGGCAAAATTCATTGAATATTGTAAATGCACAAACAGTAATATCTCCACATTGCAAGGTGCAATTCTGAAATTTTTTGCTTTTTCCTGCTAATCCTAGCATGATAAAGAAGATTCAAAGAGAGTGAGATGCCAGCTCCTTTCATTCAGTCAGTAGCTTCAATCATTTCTGGACGTTTTTCAATGGCAAAAATCAATGAATATTGTAAATGCACAAACAGTAATTTCTCCGCATTGCAAGGTGCAATTCTGAAATTTTTTGCTTTTTCCTGCTCCTCTTAGCATGATAAAGAAGATTCAAAGAGAGTGAGATGCCAGCTCCTTTCATTCAGTCAGTAGCTTCAATCATTTCTGGACGTTTTTCAATGGCAAAAATCAATGAATATTGTAAATGCACAAACAGTAATTTCTCCGCATTGCAAGGTGCAATTCTGAAATTTTTTGCTTTTTCCTGCTCCTCTTAGCATGATAAAGAAGATTCAAAGAGAGTGAGATGCCAGCTCCTTTCATTCAGTCAGTAGCTTCAATCATTTCTGGTATATGAATAACATGATGTTTTTCAATGGCAAAAATCAATGAATATTGTAAATGCACAAACAGTAATTTCTCCGCATTGCAAGGTGCAATTCTGAAATTTTTTGCTTTTTCCTGCTCCTCTTAGCATGATAAAGAAGATTCAAAGAGAGTGAGATGCCAGCTCCTTTCATTCAGTCAGTAGCTTCAATCATTTCTGGATGTTTTTCAATGGCAAAAATCAATGAATATTGTAAATGCACAAACAGTAATTTCTCCGCATTGCAAGGTGCAATTCTGAAATTTCTTGCATTTTCCTGCTCCTCTTAGCATGATAAAGAAGATTCAAAGAGAGTGAGATGCCAGCTCCTTTCATTCAGTCAGTAGCTTCAATCATTTCTGGACGTTTTTCAATGGCAAAAATCAATGAATATTGTAAATGCACAAACAGTAATTTCTCCGCATTGCAAGGTGCAATTCTGAAATTTTTTGCTTTTTCCTGCTCCTCTTAGCATGATAAAGAAGATTCAAAGAGAGTGAGATGCCAGCTCCTTTCATTCAGTCAGTAGCTTCAAACATTTCTGGTATATGAATAACATGATGTTTTTCAATGGCAAAAATCAATGAATATTGTAAATGCACAAACAGTAATTTCTCCGCATTGCAAGGTGCAATTCTGAAATTTTTTGCTTTTTCCTGCTCCTCTTAGCATGATAAAGAAGATTCAAAGAGAGTGAGATGCCAGCTCCTTTCATTCAGTCAGTAGCTTCAATCATTTCTGGACGTTTTTCAATGGCAAAAATCAATGAATATTGTAAATGCACAAACAGTAATTTCTCCGCATTGCAAGGTGCAATTCTGAAATTTTTTGCTTTTTCCTGCTCCTCTTAGCATGATAAAGAAGATTCAAAGAGCGTGAGATGCCAGCTTCTTTCATTCAGTCAGTAGCTTCAAACATTTCTGGGATATGAATAACATGATGTTTTTCAATGGCAAAAATTAATGAATATTGTAAATGCACAAACAGTAATTTCTCCGCATTGCAAGGTGCAATTCTGAAATTTTTTGCTTTTTCCTGCTCCTCTTAGCATGATAAAGAAGATTCAAAGAGAGTGAGATGCCAGCTCCTTTCATTCAGTCAGTAGCTTCAATCATTTCTGGACGTTTTTCAATGGCAAAAATCAATGAATATTGTAAATGCACAAACAGTAATTTCTCCGCATTGCAAGGTGAAATTCTGAAATTTTTTGCTTTTTCCTGCTCCTCTTAGCATGATAAAGAAGATTCAAAGAGAGTGAGATGCCAGCTCCTTTCATTCAGTCAGTAGCTTCAATCATTTCTGGACGTTTTTCAATGGCAAAAATCAATGAATATTGTAAATGCACAAACAGTAATTTCTCCGCATTGCAAGGTGCAATTCTGAAATTTTTTGCTTTTTCCTGCTCCTCTTAGCATGATAAAGAAGATTCAAAGAGAGTGAGATGCCAGCTCCTTTCATTCAGTCAGTAGCTTCAATCATTTCTGGTATATGAATAACATGATGTTTTTCAATGGCAAAAATCAATGAATATTGTAAATGCACAAACAGTAATTTCTCCGCATTGCAAGTTGCAATTCTGAAATTTTTTGCTTTTTCCTGCTCCTCTTAGCATGATATGAAGATTCAAAGAGAGTGAGATTCCAGCTCCTTTCATTCAGTCAGTAGCTTCAATCATTTCTGGACGTTTTTCAATGGCAAAAATCAATGAATATTGTAAATGCACAAACAGTAATTTCTCCGCATTGCAAGGTGCAATTCTGAAATTTTTTGCTTTTTCCTGCTCCTCTTAGCATGATAAAGAAGATTCAAAGAGAGTGAGATGCCAGCTCCTTTCATTCAGTCAGTAGCTTCAATCATTTCTGGACGTTTTTTAATGGCAAAAATCAATGAATATTGTAAATGCACAAACAGTAATTTCTCCGCATTGCAAGATGCAATTCTGAAATTTTTTGCTTTTTCCTGCTCCTCTTAGCATGATAAAGAAGATTCAAAGAGAGTGAGATGCCAGCTCCTTTCATTCAGTCAGTAGCTTCAATCATTTCTGGACGTTTTTCAATGGCAAAAATCAATGAATATTGTAAATGCACAAACAGTAATTTCTCCGCATTGCAAGGTGCAATTCTGAAATTTTTTGCTTTTTCCTGCTCCTCTTAGCATGATAAAGAAGATTCAAAGAGAGTGAGATGCCAGCTCCTTTCATTCAGTCAGTAGCTTCAATCATTTCTGGACGTTTTTCAATGGCAAAAATCAATGAATATTGTAAATGCACAAACAGTAATTTCTCCGCATTGCAAGGTGCAATTCTGAAATTTTTTGCTTTTTCCTGCTCCTCTTAGCATGGTAAAGACGATTCAAAGAGAGTGAGATGCCAGCTCCTTTCATTCAGTCAGTAGCTTCAATCATTTCTGGTATATGAATAACATGATGTTTTTCAATGGCAAAAATCAATGAATATTGTAAATGCACAAACAGTAATTTCTCCGCATTGCAAGTTGCAATTCTGAAATTTTTTGCTTTTTCCTGCTCCTCTTAGCATGATAAAGAAGATTCAAAGAGAGTGAGATTCCAGCTCCTTTCATTCAGTCAGTAGCTTCAATCATTTCTGGACGTTTTTCAATGGCAAAAATCAATGAATATTGTAAATGCACAAACAGTAATTTCTCCGCATTGCAAGGTGCAATTCTGAAATTTTTTGCTTTTTCCTGCTCCTCTTAGCATGATAAAGAAGATTCAAAGAGAGTGAGATGCCAGCTCCTTTCATTCAGTCAGTAGCTTCAATCATTTCTGGACGTTTTTCAATGGCAAAAATCAATGAATATAGTAAATGCACAAACAGTAATTTCTCCGCATTGCAAGATGCAATTCTGAAATTTTTTGCTTTTTCCTGCTCCTCTTAGCATGATAAAGAAGATTCAAAGAGAGTGAGATGCCAGCTCCTTTCATTCAGTCAGTAGCTTCAATCATTTCTGGACGTTTTTCAATGGCAAAAATCAATGAATATTGTAAATGCACAAACAGTAATTTCTCCGCATTGCAAGGTGCAATTCTGAAATTTTTTGCTTTTTCCTGCTCCTCTTAGCATGATAAAGAAGATTCAAAGAGAGTGAGATGCCAGCTCCTTTCATTCAGTCAGTAGCTTCAATCATTTCTGGTATATGAATAACATGATGTTTTTCAATGGCAAAAATCAATGAATATTGTAAATGCACAAACAGTAATTTCTCCGCATTGCAAGGTGCAATTCTGAAATTTTTTGCTTTTTCCTGCTCCTCTTAGCATGATAAAGAAGATTCAAAGAGACTGAGATGCCAGCTCCTTTCATTCAGTCAGTAGCTTCAGTCATTTCTGGACGTTTTTCAATGGCAAAAATCAATGAATATTGTAAATGCACAAACAGTAATTTCTCCGCATTGCAAGGTGCAATTCTGAAATTTTTTGCTTTTTCCTGCTCCTCTTAGCATGATAAAGAAGATTCAAAGAGAGTGAGATGCCAGCTCCTTTCATTCAGTCAGTAGCTTCAAACATTTCTGGTATAAACATTTCTGGACGTTTTTCAATGGCAAAAATCAATGAATATTGTAAATGCACAAACAGTAATATCTCCACATTGCAAGGTGCAATTCTGAAATTTTTTGCTTTTTCCTGCTAATCCTAGCATGATAAAGAAGATTCAAATAGAGTGAGATGCCAGCTCCTTTCATTCAGTCAGTAGCTTCAAACATTTCTGGACGTTTTTCAATGGCAAAATTCAATGAATATTGTAAATGCACAAACAGTAATATCTCCACATTGCAAGGTGCAATTCTGAAATTTTTTGCTTTTTCCTGCTAATCCTAGCATGATAAAGAAGATTCAAAGAGAGTGAGATGCCAGCTCCTTTCATTCAGTCAGTAGCTTCAATCATTTCTGGACGTTTTTCAATGGCAAAAATCAATGAATATTGTAAATGCACAAACAGTAATTTCTCCGCATTGCAAGCTGCAATTCTGAAATTTTTTGCTTTTTCCTGCTCCTCTTAGCATGATAAAGAAGATTCAAAGAGAGTGAGATGCCAGCTCCTTTCATTCAGTCAGTAGCTTCAATCATTTCTGGACGTTTTTCAATGGCAAAAATCAATGAATATTGTAAATGCACAAACAGTAATTTCTCCGCATTGCAAGGTGCAATTCTGAAATTTTTTGCTTTTTCCTGCTCCTCTTAGCATGATAAAGAAGATTCAAAGAGAGTGAGATGCCAGCTCCTTTCATTCAGTCAGTAGCTTCAATCATTTCTGGTATATGAATAACATGATGTTTTTCAATGGCAAAAATCAATGAATATTGTAAATGCACAAACAGTAATTTCTCCGCATTGCAAGGTGCAATTCTGAAATTTTTTGCTTTTTCCTGCTCCTCTTAGCATGATAAAGAAGATTCAAAGAGAGTGAGATGCCAGCTCCTTTCATTCAGTCAGTAGCTTCAATCATTTCTGGATGTTTTTCAATGGCAAAAATCAATGAATATTGTAAATGCACAAACAGTAATTTCTCCGCATTGCAAGGTGCAATTCTGAAATTTCTTGCATTTTCCTGCTCCTCTTAGCATGATAAAGAAGATTCAAAGAGAGTGAGATGCCAGCTCCTTTCATTCAGTCAGTAGCTTCAATCATTTCTGGACGTTTTTCAATGGCAAAAATCAATGAATATTGTAAATGCACAAACAGTAATTTCTCCGCATTGCAAGGTGCAATTCTGAAATTTTTTGCTTTTTCCTGCTCCTCTTAGCATGATAAAGAAGATTCAAAGAGAGTGAGATGCCAGCTCCTTTCATTCAGTCAGTAGCTTCAAACATTTCTGGTATATGAATAACATGATGTTTTTCAATGGCAAAAATCAATGAATATTGTAAATGCACAAACAGTAATTTCTCCGCATTGCAAGGTGCAATTCTGAAATTTTTTGCTTTTTCCTGCTCCTCTTAGCATGATAAAGAAGATTCAAAGAGAGTGAGATGCCAGCTCCTTTCATTCAGTCAGTAGCTTCAATCATTTCTGGACGTTTTTCAATGGCAAAAATCAATGAATATTGTAAATGCACAAACAGTAATTTCTCCGCATTGCAAGGTGCAATTCTGAAATTTTTTGCTTTTTCCTGCTCCTCTTAGCATGATAAAGAAGATTCAAAGAGAGTGAGATGCCAGCTTCTTTCATTCAGTCAGTAGCTTCAAACATTTCTGGGATATGAATAACATGATGTTTTTCAATGGCAAAAATTAATGAATATTGTAAATGCACAAACAGTAATTTCTCCGCATTGCAAGGTGCAATTCTGAAATTTTTTGCTTTTTCCTGCTCCTCTTAGCATGATAAAGAAGATTCAAAGAGAGTGAGATGCCAGCTCCTTTCATTCAGTCAGTAGCTTCAATCATTTCTGGACGTTTTTCAATGGCAAAAATCAATGAATATTGTAAATGCACAAACAGTAATTTCTCCGCATTGCAAGGTGCAATTCTGAAATTTTTTGCTTTTTCCTGCTCCTCTTAGCATGATAAAGAAGATTCAAAGAGAGTGAGATGCCAGCTCCTTTCATTCAGTCAGTAGCTTCAATCATTTCTGGACGTTTTTCTATGGCAAAAATCAATGAATATTGTAAATGCACAAACAGTAATTTCTCCGCATTGCAAGGTGCAATTCTGAAATTTTTTGCTTTTTCCTGCTCCTCTTAGCATGATAAAGAAGATTCAAAGAGAGTGAGATGCCAGCTTCTTTCATTCAGTCAGTAGCTTCAAACATTTCTGGGATATGAATAACATGATGTTTTTCAATGGCAAAAATTAATGAATATTGTAAATGCACAAACAGTAATTTCTCCGCATTGCAAGGTGCAATTCTGAAATTTTTTGCTTTTTCCTGCTCCTCTTAGCATGATAAAGAAGATTCAAAGAGAGTGAGATGCCAGCTCCTTTCATTCAGTCAGTAGCTTCAATCATTTCTGGACGTTTTTCAATGGCAAAAATCAATGAATATTGTAAATGCACAAACAGTAATTTCTCCGCATTGCAAGGTGCAATTCTGAAATTTTTTGCTTTTTCCTGCTCCTCTTAGCATGATAAAGAAGATTCAAAGAGAGTGAGATGCCAGCTCCTTTCATTCAGTCAGTAGCTTCAATCATTTCTGGACGTTTTTCAATGGCAAAAATCAATGAATATTGTAAATGCACAAACAGTAATTTCTCCGCATTGCAAGGTGCAATTCTGAAATTTTTTGCTTTTTCCTGCTCCTCTTAGCATGATAAAGAAGATTCAAAGAGAGTGAGATGCCAGCTCCTTTCATTCAGTCAGTAGCTTCAATCATTTCTGGTATATGAATAACATGATGTTTTTCAATGGCAAAAATCAATGAATATTGTAAATGCACAAACAGTAATTTCTCCGCATTGCAAGTTGCAATTCTGAAATTTTTTGCTTTTTCCTGCTCCTCTTAGCATGATAAAGAAGATTCAAAGAGAGTGAGATTCCAGCTCCTTTCATTCAGTCAGTAGCTTCAATCATTTCTGGACGTTTTTCAATGGCAAAAATCAATGAATATTGTAAATGCACAAACAGTAATTTCTCCGCATTGCAAGGTGCAATTCTGAAATTTTTTGCTTTTTCCTGCTCCTCTTAGCATGATAAAGAAGATTCAAAGAGAGTGAGATGCCAGCTCCTTTCATTCAGTCAGTAGCTTCAATCATTTCTGGACGTTTATCAATGGCAAAAATCAATGAATATTGTAAATGCACAAACAGTAATTTCTCCGCATTGCAAGATGCAATTCTGAAATTTTTTGCTTTTTCCTGCTCCTCTTAGCATGATAAAGAAGATTCAAAGAGAGTGAGATGCCAGCTCCTTTCATTCAGTCAGTAGCTTCAATCATTTCTGGACGTTTTTCAATGGCAAAAATCAATGAATATTGTAAATGCACCAACAGTAATTTCTCCGCATTGCAAGGTGCAATTCTGAAATTTTTTGCTTTTTCCTGCTCCTCTTAGCATGATAAAGAAGATTCAAAGAGAGTGAGATGCCAGCTCCTTTCATTCAGTCAGTAGCTTCAATCATTTCTGGTATATGAATAACATGATGTTTTTCAATGGCAAAAATCAATGAATATTGTAAATGCACAAACAGTAATTTCTCCGCATTGCAAGTTGCAATTCTGAAATTTTTTGCTTTTTCCTGCTCCTCTTAGCATGATAAAGAAGATTCAAAGAGAGTGAGATTCCAGCTCCTTTCATTCAGTCAGTAGCTTCAATCATTTCTGGACGTTTTTCAATGGCAAAAATCAATGAATATTGTAAATGCACAAACAGTAATTTCTCCGCATTGCAAGGTGCAATTCTGAAATTTTTTGCTTTTTCCTGCTCCTCTTAGCATGATAAAGAAGATTCAAAGAGAGTGAGATGCCAGCTCCTTTCATTCAGTCAGTAGCTTCAAACATTTCTGGTATATGAATAACATGATGTTTTTCAATGGCAAAAATCAATGAATATTGTAAATGCACAAACAGTAATTTCTCCGCATTGCAAGTTGCAATTCTGAAATTTTTTGCTTTTTCCTGCTCCTCTTAGCATGATAAAGAAGATTCAAAGAGAGTGAGATTCCAGCTCCTTTCATTCAGTCAGTAGCTTCAATCATTTCTGGACGTTTTTCAATGGCAAAAATCAATGAATATTGTAAATGCACAAACAGTAATTTCTCCGCATTGCAAGGTGCAATTCTGAAATTTTTTGCTTTTTCCTGCTCCTCTTAGCATGATAAAGAAGATTCAAAGAGAGTGAGATGCCAGCTCCTTTCATTCAGTCAGTAGCTTCAATCATTTCTGGACGTTTTTCAATGGCAAAAATCAATGAATATTGTAAATGCACAAACAGTAATTTCTCCGCATTGCAAGATGCAATTCTGAAATTTTTTGCTTTTTCCTGCTCCTCTTAGCATGATAAAGAAGATTCAAAGAGAGTGAGATGCCAGCTCCTTTCATTCAGTCAGTAGCTTCAATCATTTCTGGACGTTTTTCAATGGCAAAAATCAATGAATATTGTAAATGCACAAACAGTAATTTCTCCGCATTGCAAGGTGCAATTCTGAAATTTTTTGCTTTTTCCTGCTCCTCTTAGCATGATAAAGAAGATTCAAAGAGAGTGAGATGCCAGCTCCTTTCATTCAGTCAGTAGCTTCAATCATTTCTGGACGTTTTTCAATGGCAAAAATCAATGAATATTGTAAATGCACAAACAGTAATTTCTCCGCATTGCAAGGTGCAATTCTGAAATTTTTTGCTTTTTCCTGCTCCTCTTAGCATGATAAAGAAGATTCAAAGAGAGTGAGATGCCAGCTCCTTTCATTCAGTCAGTAGCTTCAATCATTTCTGGTATATGAATAACATGATGTTTTTCAATGGCAAAAATCAATGAATATTGTAAATGCACAAACAGTAATTTCTCCACATTGCAAGTTGCAATTCTGAAATTTTTTGCTTTTTCCTGCTCCTCTTAGCATGATAAAGAAGATTCAAAGAGAGTGAGATTCCAGCTCCTTTCATTCAGTCAGTAGCTTCAATCATTTCTGGACGTTTTTCAATGGCAAAAATCAATGAATATTGTAAATGCACAAACAGTAATTTCTCCGCATTGCAAGGTGCAATTCTGAAATTTTTTGCATTTTCCTGCTCCTCTTAGCATGATAAAGAAGATTCAAAGAGAGTGAGATGCCAGCTCCTTTCATTCAGTCAGTAGCTTCAATCATTTCTGGACGTTTTTCAATGGCAAAAATCAATGAATATTGTAAATGCACAAACAGTAATTTCTCCGCATTGCAAGATGCAATTCTGAAATTTTTTGCTTTTTCCTGCTCCTCTTAGCATGATAAAGAAGATTCAAAGAGAGTGAGATGCCAGCTCCTTTCATTCAGTCAGTAGCTTCAATCATTTCTGGACGTTTTTCAATGGCAAAAATCAATGAATATTGTAAATGCACAAACAGTAATTTCTCCGCATTGCAAGGTGCAATTCTGAAATTTTTTGCTTTTTCCTGCTCCTCTTAGCATGATAAAGAAGATTCAAAGAGAGTGAGATGCCAGCTCCTTTCATTCAGTCAGTAGCTTCAATCATTTCTGGTATATGAATAACATGATGTTTTTCAATGGCAAAAATCAATGAATATTGTAAATGCACAAACAGTAATTTCTCCGCATTGCAAGGTGCAATTCTGAAATTTTTTGCTTTTTCCTGCTCCTCTTAGCATGATAAAGAAGATTCAAAGAGAGTGAGATGCCAGCTCCTTTCATTCAGTCAGTAGCTTCAAACATTTCTGGTACAAACATTTCTGGACGTTTTTCAATGGCAAAAATCAATGAATATTGTAAATGCACAAACAGTAATATCTCCACATTGTAAGGTGCAATTCTGAAATTTTTTGCTTTTTCCTGCTAATCCTAGCATGATAAAGAAGATTCAAATAGAGTGGATGCCAGCTCCTTTCATTCAGTCAGTAGCTTCAAACATTTCTGGACGTTTTTCAATGGCAAAATTCAATGAATATTGTAAATGCACAAACAGTAATATCTCCACATTGCAAGGTGCAATTCTGAAATTTTTTGCTTTTTCCTGCTAATCCTAGCATGATAAAGAAGATTCAAAGAGAGTGAGATGCCAGCTCCTTTCATTCAGTCAGTAGCTTCAATCATTTCTGGACGTTTTTCAATGGCAAAAATCAATGAATATTGTAAATGCACAAACAGTAATTTCTCCGCATTGCAAGGTGCAATTCTGAAATTTTTTGCTTTTTCCTGCTCCTCTTAGCATGATAAAGAAGATTCAAAGAGAGTGAGATGCCAGCTCCTTTCATTCAGTCAGTAGCTTCAATCATTTCTGGACGTTTTTCAATGGCAAAAATCAATGAATATTGTAAATGCACAAACAGTAATTTCTCCGCATTGCAAGGTGCAATTCTGAAATGTTTTGCTTTTTCCTGCTCCTCTTAGCATGATACAGAAGATTCAAAGAGAGTGAGATGCCAGCTCCTTTCATTCAGTCAGTAGCTTCAATCATTTCTGGTATATGAATAACATGATGTTTTTCAATGGCAAAAATCAATGAATATTGTAAATGCACAAACAGTAATTTCTCCGCATTGCAAGGTGCAATTCTGAAATTTTTTGCTTTTTCCTGCTCCTCTTAGCATGATAAAGAAGATTCAAAGAGAGTGAGATGCCAGCTCCTTTCATTCAGTCAGTAGCTTCAATCATTTCTGGTATATGAATAACATGATGTTTTTCAATGGCAAAAATCAATGAATATTGTAAATGCACAAACAGTAATTTCTCCGCATTGCAAGGTGCAATTCTGAAATTTTTTGCTTTTTCCTGCTCCTCTTAGCATGATAAAGAAGATTCAAAGAGAGTGAGAAGCCAGCTCCTTTCATTCAGTCAGTAGCTTCAATCATTTCTGGATGTTTTTCAATGGCAAAAATCAATGAATATTGTAAATGCACAAACAGTAATTTCTCCGCATTGCAAGGTGCAATTCTGAAATTTCTTGCATTTTCCTGCTCCTCTTAGCATGATAAAGAAGATTCAAAGAGAGTGAGATGCCAGCTCCTTTCATTCAGTCAGTAGCTTCAATCATTTCTGGACGTTTTTCAATGGCAAAAATCAATGAATATTGTAAATGCACAAACAGTAATTTCTCCGCATTGCAAGGTGCAATTCTGAAATTTTTTGCTTTTTCCTGCTCCTCTTAGCATGATAAAGAAGATTCAAAGAGAGTGAGATGCCAGCTCCTTTCATTCAGTCAGTAGCTTCAAACATTTCTGGTATATGAATAACATGATGTTTTTCAATGGCAAAAATCAATGAATATTGTAAATGCACAAACAGTAATTTCTCCGCATTGCAAGGTGCAATTCTGAAATTTTTTGCTTTTTCCTGCTCCTCTTAGCATGATAAAGAAGATTCAAAGAGAGTGAGATGCCAGCTCCTTTCATTCAGTCAGTAGCTTCAATCATTTCTGGACGTTTTTCAATGGCAAAAATCAATGAATATTGTAAATGCACAAACAGTAATTTCTCCGCATTGCAAGGTGCAATTCTGAAATTTTTTGCTTTTTCCTGCTCCTCTTAGCATGATAAAGAAGATTCAAAGAGAATGAGATGCCAGCTTCTTTCATTCAGTCAGTAGCTTCAAACATTTCTGGGATATGAATAACATGATGTTTTTCAATGGCAAAAATTAATGAATATTGTAAATGCACAAACAGTAATTTCTCCGCATTGCAAGGTGCAATTCTGAAATTTTTTGCTTTTTCCTGCTCCTCTTAGCATGATAAAGAAGATTCAAAGAGAGTGAGATGCCAGCTCCTTTCATTCAGTCAGTAGCTTCAATCATTTCTGGACGTTTTTCAATGGCAAAAATCAATGAATATTGTAAATGCACAAACAGTAATTTCTCCGCATTGCAAGGTGCAATTCTGAAATTTTTTGCTTTTTCCTGCTCCTCTTAGCATGATAAAGAAGATTCAAAGAGAGTGAGATGCCAGCTCCTTTCATTCAGTCAGTAGCTTCAATCATTTCTGGACGTTTTTCAATGGCAAAAATCAATGAATATTGTAAATGCACAAACAGTAATTTCTCCGCATTGCAAGGTGCAATTCTGAAATTTTTTGCTTTTTCCTGCTCCTATTAGCATGATAAAGAAGATTCAAAGAGAGTGAGATGCCAGCTCCTTTCATTCAGTCAGTAGCTTCAATCATTTCTGGTATATGAATAACATGATGTTTTTCAATGGCAAAAATCAATGAATATTGTAAATGCACAAACAGTAATTTCTCCGCATTGCAAGTTGCAATTCTGAAATTTTTTGCTTTTTCCTGCTCCTCTTAGCATGATAAAGAAGATTCAAAGAGAGTGAGATTCCAGCTCCTTTCATTCAGTCAGTAGCTTCAATCATTTCTGGACTTTTTTCAATGGCAAAAATCAATGAATATTGTAAATGCACAAACAGTAATTTCTCCGCATTGCAAGGTGCAATTCTGAAATTTTTTGCTTTTTCCTGCTCCTCTTAGCATGATACAGAAGATTCAAAGAGAGTGAGATGCCAGCTCCTTTCATTCAGTCAGTAGCTTCAATCATTTCTGGTATATGAATAACATGATGTTTTTCAATGGCAAAAATCAATGAATATTGTAAATGCACAAACAGTAATTTCTCCGCATTGCAAGTTGCAATTCTGAAATATTTTGCTTTTTCCTGCTCCTCTTAGCATGATAAAGAAGATTCAAAGAGAGTGAGATGCCAGCTCCTTTCATTCAGTCAGTAGCTTCAATCATTTCTGGACATTTTTCAATGGCAAAAATCAATGAATATTGTAAATGCACAAACAGTAATTTCTCCGCATTGCAAGGTGCAATTCTGAAATTTTTTGCTTTTTCCTGCTCCTCTTAGCATGATAAAGAAGATGCAAACAGAGTGAGATGCCAGCTCCTTTCATTCAGTCAGTAGCTTCAAACATTTCTGGTATAAACATTTCTGGACGTTTTTCAATGGCAAAAATCAATGAATATTGTAAATGCACAAACAGTAATATCTCCACATTGCAAGGTGCAATTCTGAAATTTTTTTGCTTTTTCCTGCTAATCCTAGCATGATAAAGAAGATTCAAATAGAGTGAGATGCCAGCTCCTTTCATTCAGTCAGTAGCTTCAAACATTTCTGGACGTTTTTCAATGGCAAAATTCAATGAATATTGTAAATGCACAAACAGTAATATCTCCACATTGCAAGGTGCAATTCTGAAATTTTTTGCTTTTTCCTGCTAATCCTAGCATGATAAAGAAGATTCAAAGAGAGTGAGATGCCAGCTCCTTTCATTCAGTCAGTAGCTTCAATCATTTCTGGACGTTTTTCAATGGCAAAAATCAATGAATATTGTAAATGCACAAACAGTAATTTCTCCGCATTGCAAGGTGCAATTCTGAAATTTTTTGCTTTTTCCTGCTCCTCTTAGCATGATAAAGAAGATTCAAAGAGAGTGAGATGCCAGCTCCTTTCATTCAGTCAGTAGCTTCAATCATTTCTGGACGTTTTTCAATGGCAAAAATCAATGAATATTGTAAATGCACAAACAGTAATTTCTCCGCATTGCAAGGTGCAATTCTGAAATTTTTTGCTTTTTCCTGCTCCTCTTAGCATGATAAAGAAGATTCAAAGAGAGTGAGATGCCAGCTCCTTTCATTCAGTCAGTAGCTTCAATCATTTCTGGACGTTTTTCAATGGCAAAAATCAATGAATATTGTAAATGCACAAACAGTAATTTCTCCGCATTGCAAGGTGCAATTCTGAAATTTTTTGCTTTTTCCTGCTCCTCTTAGCATGATACAGAAGATTCAAATAGAGTGAGATGCCAGCTCCTTTCATTCAGTCAGTAGCTTCAATCATTTCTGGTATATGAATAACATGATGTTTTTCAATGGCAAAAATCAATGAATATTGTAAATGCACAAACAGTAATTTCTCCGCATTGCAAGTTGCAATTCTGAAATTTTTTGCTTTTTCCTGCTCCTCTTAGCATGATAAAGAAGATTCAAAGAGAGTGAGATGCCAGCTCCTTTCATTCAGTCAGTAGCTTCAATCATTTCTGGACGTTTTTCAATGGCAAAAATCAATGAATATTGTAAATGCACAAACAGTAATTTCTCCGCATTGCAAGGTGCAATTCTGAAATTTTTTGCCTTTTCCTGCTCCTCTTAGCATGATAAAGAAGATTCAAAGAGAGTGAGATGCCAGCTCCTTTCATTCAGTCAGTAGCTTCAATCATTTCTGGACGTTTTTCAATGGCAAAAATCAATGAATATTGTAAATGCACAAACAGTAATTTCTCCGCATTGCAAGGTGCAATTCTGAAATTTTTTGCTTTTTCCTGCTCCTCTTAGCATGATAAAGAAGATTCAAAGAGAGTGAGATGCCAGCTCCTTTCATTCAGTCAGTAGCTTCAATCATTTCTGGTATATGAATAACATGATGTTTTTCAATGGCAAAAATCAATGAATATTGTAAATGCACAAACAGTAATTTCTCCGCATTGCAAGGTGCAATTCTGAAATTTTTTGCTTTTTCCTGCTCCTCTTAGCATGATAAAGAAGATTCAAAGAGAGTGAGAAGCCAGCTCCTTTCATTCAGTCAGTAGCTTCAATCATTTCTGGATGTTTTTCAATGGCAAAAATCAATGAATATTGTAAATGCACAAACAGTAATTTCTCCGCATTGCAAGGTGCAATTCTGAAATTTCTTGCATTTTCCTGCTCCTCTTAGCATGATAAAGAAGATTCAAAGAGAGTGAGATGCCAGCTCCTTTCATTCAGTCAGTAGCTTCAATCATTTCTGGACGTTTTTCAATGGCAAAAATCAATGAATATTGTAAATGCACAAACAGTAATTTCTCCGCATTGCAAGGTGCAATTCTGAAATTTTTTGCTTTTTCCTGCTCCTCTTAGCATGATAAAGAAGATTCAAAGAGAGTGAGATGCCAGCTCCTTTCATTCAGTCAGTAGCTTCAAACATTTCTGGTATATGAATAACATGATGTTTTTCAATGGCAAAAATCAATGAATATTGTAAATGCACAAACAGTAATTTCTCCGCATTGCAAGGTGCAATTCTGAAATTTTTTGCTTTTTCCTGCTCCTCTTAGCATGATAAAGAAGATTCAAAGAGAGTGAGATGCCAGCTCCTTTCATTCAGTCAGTAGCTTCAATCATTTCTGGACGTTTTTCAATGGCAAAAATCAATGAATATTGTAAATGCACAAACAGTAATTTCTCCGCATTGCAAGGTGCAATTCTGAAATTTTTTGCTTTTTCCTGCTCCTCTTAGCATGATAAAGAAGATTCAAAGAGAGTGAGATGCCAGCTTCTTTCATTCAGTCAGTAGCTTCAAACATTTCTGGGATATGAATAACATGATGTTTTTCAATGGCAAAAATTAATGAATATTGTAAATGCACAAACAGTAATTTCTCCGCATTGCAAGGTGCAATTCTGAAATTTTTTGCTTTTTCCTGCTCCTCTTAGCATGATAAAGAAGATTCAAAGAGAGTGAGATGCCAGCTCCTTTCATTCAGTCAGTAGCTTCAATCATTTCTGGACGTTTTTCAATGGCAAAAATCAATGAATATTGTAAATGCACAAACAGTAATTTCTCCGCATTGCAAGGTGCAATTCTGAAATTTTTTGCTTTTTCCTGCTCCTCTTAGCATGATAAAGAAGATTCAAAGAGAGTGAGATGCCAGCTCCTTTCATTCAGTCAGTAGCTTCAATCATTTCTGGACGTTTTTCAATGGCAAAAATCAATGAATATTGTAAATGCACAAACAGTAATTTCTCCGCATTGCAAGGTGCAATTCTGAAATTTTTTGCTTTTTCCTGCTCCTCTTAGCATGATAAAGAAGATTCAAAGAGAGTGAGATGCCAGCTCCTTTCATTCAGTCAGTAGCTTCAATCATTTCTGGTATATGAATAACATGATGTTTTTCAATGGCAAAAATCAATGAATATTGTAAATGCACAAACAGTAATTTCTCCGCATTGCAAGTTGCAATTCTGAAATTTTTTGCTTTTTCCTGCTCCTCTTAGCATGATAAAGAAGATTCAAAGAGAGTGAGATTCCAGCTCCTTTCATTCAGTCAGTAGCTTCAATCATTTCTGGACTTTTTTCAATGGCAAAAATCAATGAATATTGTAAATGCACAAACAGTAATTTCTCCGCATTGCAAGGTGCAATTCTGAAATTTTTTGCTTTTTCCTGCTCCTCTTAGCATGATACAGAAGATTCAAAGAGAGTGAGATGCCAGCTCCTTTCATTCAGTCAGTAGCTTCAATCATTTCTGGTATATGAATAACATGATGTTTTTCAATGGCAAAAATCAATGAATATTGTAAATGCACAAACAGTAATTTCTCCGCATTGCAAGGTGCAATTCTGAAATTTTTTGCTTTTTCCTGCTCCTCTTAGCATGATAAAGAAGATTCAAAGAGAGTGAGATGCCAGCTATTTTCATTCAGTCAGTAGCTTCAATCATTTCTGGTATATGAATAACATGATGTTTTTCAATGGCAAAAATCAATGAATATTGTAAATGCACAAACAGTAATTTCTCCGCATTGCAAGGTGCAATTCTGAAATTTTTTGCTTTTTCCTGCTCCTCTTAGCATGATAAAGAAGATTCAAACATTTCTGGTACATGAATAACATGTTTTTCAATGGCAAAAATCAATGAATATTGTAAATGCACAAACAGTAATTTCTCCGCATTGCAAGGTGCAATTCTGAAATTTTTTGCTTTTTCCTGCTCCTCTTAGCATGATAAAGAAGATTCAAAGAGAGTGAGATGCCAGCTCCTTTCATTCAGTCAGTAGCTTCAATCATTTCTGGACGTTTTTCAATGGCAAAAATCAATGAATATTGTAAATGCACAAACAGTAATTTCTCCGCATTGCAAGGTGCAATTCTGAAATTTTTTGCTTTTTCCTGCTCCTCTTAGCATGATAAAGAAGATTCAAAGAGAGTGAGATGTCAGCTCCTTTCATTCAGTCAGTAGCTTCAAACATTTCTGGTATATGAATAACATGATGTTTTTCAATGGCAAAAATCAATGAATATTGTAAATGCACAAACAGTAATTTCTCCGCATTGCAAGGTGCAATTCTGAAATTTTTTGCTTTTTCCTGCTCCTCTTAGCATGATAAAGAAGATTCAAAGAGAGTGAGATGCCAGCTCCTTTCATTCAGTCAGTAGCTTCAATCATTTCTGGATGTTTTTCAATGGCAAAAATCAATGAATATTGTAAATGCACAAACAGTAATTTCTCCGCATTGCAAGGTGCAATTCTGAAATTTTTTGCTTTTTCCTGCTCCTCTTAGCATGATAAAGAAGATTCAAAGAGAGTGAGATACCAGCTCCTTTCGTTCAGTCAGTAGCTTCAATCATTTCTGGACGTTTTTCAATGGCAAAAATCATTGAATATTATAAATGCACAAACAGTAATTTCTCCGCATTGCAAGGTGCAATTCTGAAATTTTTTACTTTTTCCTGCTCCTCTTAGCATGATAAAGAAGATTCAAAGAGAGTGAGATGCCAGCTCCTTTCATTCAGTCAGTAGCTTCAATCATTTCTGGTATATGAATAACATGATGTTTTTCAATGGCAAAAATCAATGAATATTGTAAATGCACAAACAGTAATTTCTCCGCATTGCAAGGTGCAATTCTGAAATTTTTTGCTTTTTCCTGCTCCTCTTAGCATGATAAAGAAGATTCAAAGAGAGTGAGATGCCAGCTCCTTTCATTCAGTCAGTAGCTTCAAACATTTCTGGTATATGAATAACATGATGTTTTTCAATGGCAAAAATCAATGAATATTGTAAATGCACAAACAGTAATTTCTCCGCATTGCAAGGTGCAAGTCTGAAATTTTTTGCTTTTTCCTGCTCCTCTTAGCATGATAAAGAAAATTCAAAGAGAGTGAGATGCCAGCTACTTTCATTCAGTCAGTAGCTTCAATCATTTCTGGACGTTTTTCAATGGTAAAAATCAATGAATATTGTAAATGCACAAACAGTAATTTCTCCACATTGCAAGGTGCAATTCTGAAATTTTTTGCTTTTTCCTGCTCCTCTTAGCATGATAAAGAAGATTCAAAGAGAGTGAGATGCCAGCTCCTTTCATTCAGTCAGTAGCTTCAAACATTTCTGGTATATGAATAACATGATGTTTTTCAATGGCAAAAATCAATGAATATTGTAAATGCACAAACAGTAATTTCTCCGCATTGCAAGGTGCAATTCTGAAATTTTTTGCTTTTTCCTGCTCCTCTTAGCATGATAAAGAAGATTCAAAGAGAGTGAGATGCCAGCTCCTTTCATTCAGTCAGTAGCTTCAAACATTTCTGGTATATGAATAACATGATGTTTTTCAATGGCAAAAATCAATGAATATTGTAAATGCACAAACAGTAATTTCTCCGCATTGCAAGGTGCAAGTCTGAAATTTTTTGCTTTTTCCTGCTCCTCTTAGCATGATAAAGAAGATTCAAAGAGAGTGAGATGCCAGCTACTTTCATTCAGTCAGTAGCTTCAATCATTTCTGGACGTTTTTCAATGGTAAAAATCAATGAATATTGTAAATGCACAAACAGTAATTTCTCCGCATTGCAAGGTGCAATTCTGAAATTTTTTGCTTTTTCCTGCTCCTCTTAGCATGATAAAGAAGATTCAAAGAGAGTGAGATGCCAGCTCCTTTCATTCAGTCAGTAGCTTCAATCATTTCTGGACGTTTTTCAATGGCAAAAACCAATGAATATTGTAAATGCACAAACAGTAATTTCTCCGCATTGCAAGGTGCAATTCTGAAATTTTTTGCTTTTTCCTGCTCCTCTTAGCATGATAAAGAAGATTCAAAGAGAGTGAGATGCCAGCTCCTTTCATTCAGTCAGTACCTTCAATCATTTCTGGACGTTTTTCAATGGCAAAAATCAATGAATATTGTAAATGCACAAACAGTAATTTCTCCGCATTGCAAGGTGCAATTCTGAAATTTTTTGCTTTTTCCTGCTCCTCTTAGCATGATAAAGAAGATTCAAAGAGAGTGAGATGCCAGCTCCTTTCATTCAGTCAGTAGCTTCAAACATTTCTGGTATATGAATAACATGATGTTTTTCAATGGCAAAAATCAATGAATATTGTAAATGCACAAACAGTAATTTCTCCGCATTGCAAGGTGCAATTCTGAAATTTTTTGCTTTTTCCTGCTCCTCTTAGCATGATAAAGAAGATTCAAAGAGAGTGAGATGCCAGCTCCTTTCATTCAGTCAGTAGCTTCAATCATTTCTGGATGTTTTTCAATGGCAAAAATCAATGAATATTGTAAATGCACAAACAGTAAATTCTCCGCATTGCAAGGTGCAATTCTGAAATTTTTTGCTTTTTCCTGCTCCTCTTAGCATGATAAAGAAGATTCAAAGAGAGTGAGATGTCAGCTCCTTTCATTCAGTCAGTAGCTTCAAACATTTCTGGTATATGAATAACATGATGTTTTTCAATGGCAAAAATCAATGAATATTGTAAATGCACAAACAGTAATTTCTCCGCATTGCAAGGTGCAATTCTGAAATTTTTTGCTTTTTCCTGCTCCTCTTAGCATGATAAAGAAGATTCAAAGAGAGTGAGATGCCAGCTCCTTTCATTCAGTCAGTAGCTTCAATCATTTCTGGATGTTTTTCAATGGCAAAAATCAATGAATATTGTAAATGCACAAACAGTAATTTCTCCGCATTGCAAGGTGCAATTCTGAAATTTTTTGCTTTTTCCTGCTCCTCTTAGCATGATAAAGAAGATTCAAAGAGAGTGAGATGCCAGCTCCTTTCATTCAGTCAGTAGCTTCAAACATTTCTGGTATATGAATAACATGATGTTTTTCAATGGCAAAAATCAATGAATATTGTAAATGCACAAACAGTAATTTCTCCGCATTGCAAGGTGCAAGTCTGAAATTTTTTGCTTTTTCCTGCTCCTCTTAGCATGATAAAGAAGATTCAAAGAGAGTGAGATGCCAGCTACTTTCATTCAGTCAGTAGCTTCAATCATTTCTGGACGTTTTTCAATGGTAAAAATCAATGAATATTGTAAATGCACAAACAGTAATTTCTCCACATTGCAAGGTGCAATTCTGAAATTTTTTGCTTTTTCCTGCTCCACTTAGCATGATAAAGAAGATTCAAAGAGGGTGAGATGCCAGCTCCTTTCATTCAGTCAGTAGCTTCAAACATTTCTGGTATATGAATAACATGATGTTTTTCAATGGCAAAAATCAATGAATATTGTAAATGCACAAACAGTAATTTCTCCGCATTGCAAGGTGCAATTCTGAAATTTTTTGCTTTTTCCTGCTCCTCTTAGCATGATAAAGAAGATTCAAAGAGAGTGAGATGCCAGCTCCTTTCATTCAGTCAGTAGCTTCAATCATTTCTGGATGTTTTTCAATGGCAAAAATCAATGAATATTGTAAATGCACAAACTGTAATTTCTCCGCATTGCAAGGTGCAATTCTGAAATTTTTTGCTTTTTCCTGCTCCTCTTAGCATGGTAAAGAAGATTCAAAGAGAGTGAGATGCCAGCTCCTTTCATTCAGTCAGTAGCTTCAATCATTTCTGGACGTTTTTCAGTGGCAAAAATCAATGAATATTGTAAATGCACAAACAGTAATTTCTCCGCATTGCAAGGTGCAATTCTGAAATTTTTTGCTTTTTCCTGCTCCTCTTAGCATGATAAAGAAGATTCAAAGAGAGTGAGATGCCAGCTCCTTTCATTCAGTCAGTACCTTCAATCATTTCTGGATGTTTTTCAATGGCAAAAATCAATGAATATTGTAAATGCACAAACAGTAATTTCTCCGCATTGCAAGGTGCAATTCTAAAATTTTTTGCTTTTTCCCGCTCCTCTTAGCATGATAAAGAAGATTCAAAGAGAGTGAGGTGCCAGCTCCTTTCATTCAGTCAGTAGCTTCAAACATTTCTGGTATATGAATAACATGTTTTTCAATGGCAAAAATCAATGAATATTGTAAATGCACAAACAGTAATTTCTCCGCATTGCAAGGTGCAATTCTGAAATTTTTTGATTTTTCCTGCTCCTCTTAGCATGATAAAGAAGATTCAAAGAGAGTGAGATGCCAGCTCCTTTCATTCAGTCAGTAGCTTCAATCATTTCTGGACGTTTTTCAATGGCAAAAATCAATGAATATTGTAAATGCACAAACAGTAATTTCTCCGCATTGCAAGGTGCAATTCTGAAATTTTTTGCTTTTTCCTGCTCCTCTTAGCATGATAAAGAAGATTCAAAGAGAGTGAGATGCCAGCTCCTTTCATTCAGTCAGTAGCTTCAAACATTTCTGGTATATGAATAACATGATGTTTTTCAATGGCAAAAATCAATGAATATTGTAAATGCACAAACAGTAATTTCTCCGCATTGCAAGGTGCAATTCTGAAATTTTTTGCTTTTTCCTGCTCCTCTTAGCATGATAAAGAAGATTCAAAGAGAGTGAGATGCCAGCTCCTTTCATTCAGTCAGTAGCTTCAATCATTTCTGGACGTTTTTCAATGGCAAAAACCAATGAATATTGTAAATGCACAAACAGTAATTTCTCCGCATTGCAAGGTGCAATTCTGAAATTTTTTGCTTTTTCCTGCTCCTCTTAGCATGATAAAGAAGATTCAAAGAGAGTGAGATGCCAGCTCCTTTCATTCAGTCAGTACCTTCAATCATTTCTGGACGTTTTTCAATGGCAAAAATCAATGAATATTGTAAATGCACAAACAGTAATTTCTCCGCATTGCAAGGTGCAATTCTGAAATTTTTTGCTTTTTCCCGCTCCTCTTAGCATGATAAAGAAGATTCAAAGAGAGTGAGGTGCCAGCTCCTTTCATTCAGTCAGTAGCTTCAAACATTTCTGGTATATGAATAACATGTTTTTCAATGGCAAAAATCAATGAATATTGTAAATGCACAAACAGTAATTTCTCCGCATTGCAAGGTGCAATTCTGAAATTTTTTGCTTTTTCCTGCTCCTCTTAGCATGATAAAGAAGATTCAAAGAGAGTGAGATGCCAGCTCCTTTCATTCAGTCAGTAGCTTCAATCATTTCTGGACGTTTTTCAATGGCAAAAATCAATGAATATTGTAAATGCACAAACAGCAATTTCTCCGCATTGCAAGGTGCAATTCTGAAATTTTTTGCTTTTTCCTGCTCCTCTTAGCATGATAAAGAAGATTCAAAGAGAGTGAGATGTCAGCTCCTTTCATTCAGTCAGTAGCTTCAAACATTTCTGGTATATGAATAACATGATGTTTTTCAATGGCAAAAATCAATGAATATTGTAAATGCACAAACAGTAATTTCTCCGCATTGCAAGGTGCAATTCTGAAATTTTTTGCTTTTTCCTGCTCCTCTTAGCATGATAAAGAAGATTCAAAGAGAGTGAGATGCCAGCTCCTTTCATTCAGTCAGTAGCTTCAATCATTTCTGGATGTTTTTCAATGGCAAAAATCAATGAATATTGTAAATGCACAAACAGTAATTTCTCCGCATTGCAAGGTGCAATTCTGAAATTTTTTGCTTTTTCCTGCTCCTCTTAGCATGATAAAGAAGATTCAAAGAGAGTGAGATGCCAGCTCCTTTCGTTCAGTCAGTAGCTTCAATCATTTCTGGACGTTTTTCAATGGCAAAAATCATTGAATATTATAAATGCACAAACAGTAATTTCTCCGCATTGCAAGGTGCAATTCTGAAATTTTTTGCTTTTTCCCGCTCCTCTTAGCATGATAAAGAAGATTCAAAGAGAGTGAGGTGCCAGCTCCTTTCATTCAGTCAGTAGCTTCAAACATTTCTGGTATATGAATAACATGTTTTTCAATGGCAAAAATCAATGAATATTGTAAATGCACAAACAGTAATTTCTCCGCATTGCAAGGTGCAATTCTGAAATTTTTTGCTTTTTCCTGCTCCTCTTAGCATGATAAAGAAGATTCAAAGAGAGTGAGATGCCAGCTCCTTTCATTCAGTCAGTAGCTTCAATCATTTCTGGACGTTTTTCAATGGCAAAAATCAATGAATATTGTAAATGCACAAACAGTAATTTCTCCGCATTGCAAGGTGCAATTCTGAAATTTTTTGCTTTTTCCTGCTCCTCTTAGCATGATAAAGAAGATTCAAAGAGAGTGAGATGTCAGCTCCTTTCATTCAGTCAGTAGCTTCAAACATTTCTGGTATATGAATAACATGATGTTTTTCAATGGCAAAAATCAATGAATATTGTAAATGCACAAACAGTAATTTCTCCGCATTGCAAGGTGCAATTCTGAAATTTTTTGCTTTTTCCTGCTCCTCTTAGCATGATAAAGAAGATTCAAAGAGAGTGAGATGCCAGCTCCTTTCATTCAGTCAGTAGCTTCAATCATTTCTGGATGTTTTTCAATGGCAAAAATCAATGAATATTGTAAATGCACAAACAGTAATTTCTCCGCATTGCAAGGTGCAATTCTGAAATTTTTTGCTTTTTCCTGCTCCTCTTAGCATGATAAAGAAGATTCAAAGAGAGTGAGATGCCAGCTCCTTTCATTCAGTCAGTAGCTTCAATGATTTCTGGACGTTTTTCAATGGCAAAAATCATTGAATATTATAAATGCACAAACAGTAATTTCTCTGCATTGCAAGGTGCAATTCTGAAATTTTTTACTTTTTCCTGCTCCTCTTAGCATGATAAAGAAGATTCAAAGAGAGTGAGATGCCAGCTCCTTTCATTCAGTCAGTAGCTTCAATCATTTCTGGTATATGAATAACATGATGTTTTTCAATGGCAAAAATCAATGAATATTGTAAATGCACAAACAGTAATTTCTCCGCATTGCAAGGTGCAATTCTGAAATTTTTTGCTTTTTCCTGCTCCTCTTAGCATGATAAAGAAGATTCAAAGAGAGTGAGATGCCAGCTCCTTTCATTCAGTCAGTAGCTTCAAACATTTCTGGTATATGAATAACATGATGTTTTTCAATGGCAAAAATCAATGAATATTGTAAATGCACAAACAGTAATTTCTCCGCATTGCAAGGTGCAAGTCTGAAATTTTTTGCTTTTTCCTGCTCCTCTTAGCATGATAAAGAAGATTCAAAGAGAGTGAGATGCCAGCTACTTTCATTCAGTCAGTAGCTTCAATCATTTCTGGACGTTTTTCAATGGTAAAAATCAATGAATATTGTAAATGCACAAACAGTAATTTCTCCACATTGCAAGGTGCAATTCTGAAATTTTTTGCTTTTTCCTGCTCCTCTTAGCATGATAAAGAAGATTCACAGAGAGTGAGATGCCAGCTCCTTTCATTCAGTCAGTAGCTTCAAACATTTCTGGTATATGAATAACATGATGTTTTTCAATGGCAAAAATCAATGAATATTGTAAATGCACAAACAGTAATTTCTCCGCATTGCAAGGTGCAATTCTGAAATTTTTTGCTTTTTCCTGCTCCTCTTAGCATGATAAAGAAGATTCAAAGAGAGTGAGATGCCAGCTCCTTTCATTCAGTCAGTAGCTTCAAACATTTCTGGTATATGAATAACATGATGTTTTTCAATGGCAAAAATCAATGAATATTGTAAATGCACAAACAGTAATTTCTCCGCATTGCAAGGTGCAAGTCTGAAATTTTTTGCTTTTTCCTGCTCCTCTTAGCATGATAAAGAAGATTCAAAGAGAGTGAGATGCCAGCTACTTTCATTCAGTCAGTAGCTTCAATCATTTCTGGACGTTTTTCAATGGTAAAAATCAATGAATATTGTAAATGCACAAACAGTAATTTCTCCACATTGCAAGGTGCAATTCTGAAATTTTTTGCTTTTTCCTGCTCCTCTTAGCATGATAAAGAAGATTCAAAGAGAGTGAGATGCCAGCTCCTTTCATTCAGTCAGTAGCTTCAAACATTTCTGGTATATGAATAACATGATGTTTTTCAATGGCAAAAATCAATGAATATTGTAAATGCACAAACAGTAATTTCTCCGCATTGCAAGGTGCAATTCTGAAATTTTTTGCTTTTTCCTGCTCCTCTTAGCATGATAAAGAAGATTCAAAGAGAGTGAGATGCCAGCTCCTTTCATTCAGTCAGTAGCTTCAATCATTTCTGGATGTTTTTCAATGGCAAAAATCAATGAATATTGTAAATGCACAAACTGTAATTTCTCCGCATTGCAAGGTGCAATTCTGAAATTTTTTGCTTTTTCCTGCTCCTCTTAGCATGATAAAGAAGATTCAAAGAGAGTGAGATGCCAGCTCCTTTCATTCAGTCAGTACCTTCAATCATTTCTGGACGTTTTTCAATGGCAAAAATCAATGAATATTGTAAATGCACAAACAGTAATTTCTCCGCATTGCAAGGTGCAATTCTGAAATTTTTTGCTTTTTCCTGCTCCTCTTAGCATGATAAAGAAGATTCAAAGAGAGTGAGATGCCAGCTCCTTTCATTCAGTCAGTAGCTTCAAACATTTCTGGTATATGAATAACATGATGTTTTTCAATGGCAAAAATCAATGAATATTGTAAATGCACAAACAGTAATTTCTCCGCATTGCAAGGTGCAATTCTGAAATTTTTTGCTTTTTCCTGCTCCTCTTAGCATGATAAAGAAGATTCAAAGAGAGTGAGATGCCAGCTCCTTTCATTCAGTCAGTAGCTTCAATCATTTCTGGATGTTTTTCAATGGCAAAAATCAATGAATATTGTAAATGCACAAACAGTAATTTCTCCGCATTGCAAGGTGCAATTCTGAAATTTTTTGCTTTTTCCTGCTCTTCTTAGCATGATAAAGAAGATTCAAAGAGAGTGAGATGTCAGCTCCTTTCATTCAGTCAGTAGCTTCAAACATTTCTGGTATATGAATAACATGATGTTTTTCAATGGCAAAAATCAATGAATATTGTAAATGCACAAACAGTAATTTCTCCGCATTGCAAGGTGCAATTCTGAAATTTTTTGCTTTTTCCTGCTCCTCTTAGCATGATAAAGAAGATTCAAAGAGAGTGAGATGCCAGCTCCTTTCGTTCAGTCAGTAGCTTCAATCATTTCAGGACGTTTTTCAATGGCAAAAATCATTGAATATTATAAATGCACAAACAGTAATTTCTCCGCATTGCAAGGTGCAATTCTGAAATTTTTTTTACTTTTTCCTGCTCCTCTTAGCATGATAAAGAAGATTCAAAGAGAGTGAGATGCCAGCTCCTTTCATTCAGTCAGTAGCTTCAATCATTTCTGGTATATGAATAACATGATGTTTTTCAATGGCAAAAATCAATGAATATTGTAAATGCACAAACAGTAATTTCTCCGCATTGCAAGGTGCAAGTCTGAAATTTTTTGCTTTTTCCTGCTCCTCTTAGCATGATAAAGAAGATTCAAAGAGAGTGAGATGCCAGCTACTTTCATTCAGTCAGTAGCTTCAATCATTTCTGGACGTTTTTCAATGGTAAAAATCAATGAATATTGTAAATGCACAAACAGTAATTTCTCCACATTGCAAGGTGCAATTCTGAAATTTTTTGCTTTTTCCTGCTCCTCTTAGCATGATAAAGAAGATTCAAAGAGAGTGAGATGCCAGCTCCTTTTATTCAGTCAGTAGCTTCAAACATTTCTGGTATATGAATAACATGATGTTTTTCAATGGCAAAAATCAATGAATATTGTAAATGCACAAACAGTAATTTCTCCGCATTGCAAGGTGCAATTCTGAAATTTTTTGCTTTTTCCTGCTACTCTTAGCATGATAAAGAAGATTCAAAGAGAGTGAGGTGCCAGCTCCTTTCATTCAGTCAGTAGCTTCAAACATTTCTGGTATATGAATAACATGTTTTTCAATGGCAAAAATCAATGAATATTGTAAATGCACAAACAGTAATTTCTCCGCATTGCAAGGTGCAATTCTGAAATTTTTTGCTTTTTCCTGCTCCTCTTAGCATGATAAAGAAGATTCAAAGAGAGTGAGATGCCAGCTCCTTTCATTCAGTCAGTAGCTTCAATCATTTCTGGACGTTTTTCAATGGCAAAAATCAATGAATATTGTAAATGCACAAACAGTAATTTCTCCGCATTGCAAGGTGCAATTCTGAAATTTTTTGCTTTTTCCTGCTCCTCTTAGCATGATAAAGAAGATTCAAAGAGAGTGAGATGTCAGCTCCTTTCATTCAGTCAGTAGCTTCAAACATTTCTGGTATATGAATAACATGATGTTTTTCAATGGCAAAAATCAATGAATATTGTAAATGCACAAACAGTAATTTCTCCGCATTGCAAGGTGCAATTCTGAAATTTTTTGCTTTTTCCTGCTCCTCTTAGCATGATAAAGAAGATTCAAAGAGAGTGAGATGCCAGCTCCTTTCATTCAGTCAGTAGCTTCAATCATTTCTGGATGTTTTTCAATGGCAAAAATCAATGAATATTGTAAATGCACAAACAGTAATTTCTCCGCATTGCAAGGTGCAATTCTGAAATTTTTTGCTTTTTCCTGCTCCTCTTAGCATGATAAAGAAGATTCAAAGAGAGTGAGATGCCAGCTCCTTTCGTTCAGTCAGTAGCTTCAATCATTTCTGGACGTTTTTCAATGGCAAAAATCATTGAATATTATAAATGCACAAACAGTAATTTCTCCGCATTGCAAGGTGCAATTCTGAAATTTTTTGCTTTTTCCCGCTCCTCTTAGCATGATAAAGAAGATTCAAAGAGAGTGAGGTGCCAGCTCCTTTCATTCAGTCAGTAGCTTCAAACATTTCTGGTATATGAATAACATGATGTTTTTCAATGGCAAAAATCAATGAATATTGTAAATGCACAAACAGTAATTTCTCCGCATTGCAAGGTGCAATTCTGAAATTTTTTGCTTTTTCCTGCTCCTCTTAGCATGATAAATAAGATTCAAAGAGAGTGAGATGCCAGCTCCTTTCATTCAGTCAGTAGCTTCAATCATTTCTGGATGTTTTTCAATGGCAAAAATCAATGAATATTGTAAATGCACAAACAGTAATTTCTCCGCATTGCAAGGTGCAATTCTGAAATTTTTTGCTTTTTCCTGCTCCTCTTAGCATGATAAAGAAGATTCAAAGAGAGTGAGATGCCAGCTCCTTTCGTTCAGTCAGTAGCTTCAATCATTTCTGGACGTTTTTCAATGGCAAAAATCATTGAATATTATAAATGCACAAACAGTAATTTCTCCGCATTGCAAGGTGCAATTCTGAAATTTTTTACTTTTTCCTGCTCCTCTTAGCATGATAAAGAAGATTCAAAGAGAGTGAGATGCCAGCTCCTTTCATTCAGTCAGTAGCTTCAATCATTTCTGGTATATGAATAACATGATGTTTTTCAATGGCAAAAATCAATGAATATTGTAAATGCACAAACAGTAATTTCTCCGCATTGCAAGGTGCAATTCTGAAATTTTTTGCTTTTTCCTGCTCCTCTTAGCATGATAAAGAAGATTCAAAGAGAGTGAGATGCCAGCTCCTTTCATTCAGTCAGTAGCTTCAAACATTTCTGGTATATGAATAACATGATGTTTTTCAATGGCAAAAATCAATGAATATTGTAAATGCACAAACAGTAATTTCTCCGCATTGCAAGGTGCAAGTCTGAAATTTTTTGCTTTTTCCTGCTCCTCTTAGCATGATAAAGAAGATTCAAAGAGAGTGAGATGCCAGCTACTTTCATTCAGTCAGTAGCTTCAATCATTTCTGGACGTTTTTCAATGGTAAAAATCAATGAATATTGTAAATGCACAAACAGTAATTTCTCCACATTGCAAGGTGCAATTCTGAAATTTTTTGCTTTTTCCTGCTCCTCTTAGCATGATAAAGAAGATTCAAAGAGAGTGAGATGCCAGCTCCTTTCATTCAGTCAGTAGCTTCAAACATTTCTGGTATATGAATAACATGATGTTTTTCAATGGCAAAAATCAATGAATATTGTAAATGCACAAACAGTAATTTCTCCGCATTGCAAGGTGCAATTCTGAAATTTTTTGCTTTTTCCTGCTCCTCTTAGCATGATAAAGAAGATTCAAAGAGAGTGAGATGCCAGCTCCTTTCATTCAGTCAGTAGCTTCAAACATTTCTGGTATATGAATAACATGATGTTTTTCAATGGCAAAAATCAATGAATATTGTAAATGCACAAACAGTAATTTCTCCGCATTGCAAGGTGCAAGTCTGAAATTTTTTGCTTTTTCCTGCTCCTCTTAGCATGATAAAGAAGATTCAAAGAGAGTGAGATGCCAGCTACTTTCATTCAGTCAGTAGCTTCAATCATTTCTGGACGTTTTTCAATGGTAAAAATCAATGAATATTGTAAATGCACAAACAGTAATTTCTCCACATTGCAAGGTGCAATTCTGAAATTTTTTGCTTTTTCCTGCTCCTCTTAGCATGATAAAGAAGATTCAAAGAGAGTGAGATGCCAGCTCCTTTCATTCAGTCAGTAGCTTCAATCATTTCTGGACGTTTTTCAATGGCAAAAACCAATGAATATTGTAAATGCACAAACAGTAATTTCTCCGCATTGCAAGGTGCAATTCTGAAATTTTTTGCTTTTTCCTGCTCCTCTTAGCATGATAAAGAAGATTCAAAGAGAGTGAGATGCCAGCTCCTTTCATTCAGTCAGTACCTTCAATCATTTCTGGACGTTTTTCAATGGCAAAAATCAATGAATATTGTAAATGCACAAACAGTAATTTCTCCGCATTGCAAGGTGCAATTCTGAAATTTTTTGCTTTTTCCTGCTCCTCTTAGCATGATAAAGAAGATTCAAAGAGAGTGAGGTGCCAGCTCCTTTCATTCAGTCAGTAGCTTCAAACATTTCTGGTATATGAATAACATGTTTTTCAATGGCAAAAATCAATGAATATTGTAAATGCACAAACAGTAATTTCTCCGCATTGCAAGGTGCAATTCTGAAATTTTTTGCTTTTTCCTGCTCCTCTTAGCATGATAAAGAAGATTCAAAGAGAGTGAGATGCCAGCTCCTTTCATTCAGTCAGTAGCTTCAATCATTTCTGGACGTTTTTCAATGGCAAAAATCAATGAATATTGTAAATGCACAAACAGTAATTTCTCCGCATTGCAAGGTGCAATTCTGAAATTTTTTGCTTTTTCCTGCTCCTCTTAGCATGATAAAGAAGATTCAAAGAGAGTGAGATGTCAGCTCCTTTCATTCAGTCAGTAGCTTCAAACATTTCTGGTATATGAATAACATGATGTTTTTCAATGGCAAAAATCAATGAATATTGTAAATGCACAAACAGTAATTTCTCCGCATTGCAAGGTGCAATTCTGAAATTTTTTGCTTTTTCCTGCTCCTCTTAGCATGATAAAGAAGATTCAAAGAGAGTGAGATGCCAGCTCCTTTCATTCAGTCAGTAGCTTCAATCATTTCTGGATGTTTTTCAATGGCAAAAATCAATGAATATTGTAAATGCACAAACAGTAATTTCTCCGCATTGCAAGGTGAAATTCTGAAATTTTTTGCTTTTTCCTGCTCCTCTTAGCATGATAAAGAAGATTCAAAGAGAGTGAGATGCCAGCTCCTTTCGTTCAGTCAGTAGCTTCAATCATTTCTGGACGTTTTTCAATGGCAAAAATCATTGAATATTATAAATGCACAAACAGTAATTTCTCCGCATTGCAAGGTGCAATTCTGAAATTTTTTGCTTTTTCCCGCTCCTCTTAGCATGATAAAGAAGATTCAAAGAGAGTGAGGTGCCAGCTCCTTTCATTCAGTCAGTAGCTTCAAACATTTCTGGTATATGAATAACATGTTTTTCAATGGCAAAAATCAATGAATATTGTAAATGCACAAACAGTAATTTCTCCGCATTGCAAGGTGCAATTCTGAAATTTTTTGCTTTTTCCTGCTCCTCTTAGCATGATAAAGAAGATTCAAAGAGAGTGAGATGCCAGCTCCTTTCATTCAGTCAGTAGCTTCAATCATTTCTGGACGTTTTTCAATGGCAAAAATCAATGAATATTGTAAATGCACAAACAGTAATTTCTCCGCATTGCAAGGTGCAATTCTGAAATTTTTTGCCTTTTCCTGCTCCTCTTAGCATGATAAAGAAGATTCAAAGAGAGTGAGATGTCAGCTCCTTTCATTCAGTCAGTAGCTTCAAACATTTCTGGTATATGAATAACATGATGTTTTTCAATGGCAAAAATCAATGAATATTGTAAATGCACAAACAGTAATTTCTCCGCATTGCAAGGTGCAATTCTGAAATTTTTTGCTTTTTCCTGCTCCTCTTAGCATGATAAAGAAGATTCAAAGAGAGTGAGATGCCAGCTCCTTTCATTCAGTCAGTAGCTTCAATCATTTCTGGATGTTTTTCAATGGCAAAAATCAATGAATATTGTAAATGCACAAACAGTAATTTCTCCGCATTGCAAGGTGCAATTCTGAAATTTTTTGCTTTTTCCTGCTCCTCTTAGCATGATAAAGAAGATTCAAAGAGAGTGAGATGCCAGCTCCTTTCGTTCAGTCAGTAGCTTCAATCATTTCTGGACGTTTTTCAATGGCAAAAATCATTGAATATTATAAATGCACAAACAGTAATTTCTCCGCATTGCAAGGTGCAATTCTGAAATTTTATACTTTTTCCTGCTCCTCTTAGCATGATAAAGAAGATTCAAAGAGAGTGAGATGCCAGCTCCTTTCATTCAGTCAGTAGCTTCAAACATTTCTGGTATATGAATAACATGATGTTTTTCAATGGCAAAAATCAATGAATATTGTAAATGCACAAACAGTAATTTCTCCGCATTGCAAGGTGCAAGTCTAAAATTTTTTGCTTTTTCCTGCTCCTCTTAGCATGATAAAGAAGATTCAAAGAGAGTGAGATGCCAGCTACTTTCATTCAGTCAGTAGCTTCAATCATTTCTGGACGTTTTTCAATGGTAAAAATCAATGAATATTGTAAATGCACAAACAGTAATTTCTCCACATTGCAAGGTGCAATTCTGAAATTTTTTGCTTTTTCCTGCTCCTCTTAGCATGATAAAGAAGATTCAAAGAGAGTGAGATGCCAGCTCCTTTCATTCAGTCAGTAGCTTCAAACATTTCTGGTATATGAATAACATGATGTTTTTCAATGGCAAAAATCAATGAATATTGTAAATGCACAAACAGTAATTTCTCCGCATTGCAAGGTGCAATTCTGAAATTTTTTGCTTTTTCCTGCTCCTCTTAGCATGATAAAGAAGATTCAAAGAGCGTGAGATGCCAGCTCCTTTCATTCAGTCAGTAGCTTCAATCATTTCTGGATGTTTTTCAATGGCAAAAATCAATGAATATTGTAAATGCACAAACTGTAATTTCTCCGCATTGCAAGGTGCAATTCTGAAATTTTTTGCTTTTTCCTGCTCCTCTTAGCATGATAAAGAAGATTCAAAGAGAGTGAGATGCCAGCTCCTTTCATTCAGTCAGTAGCTTCAAACATTTCTGGTATATGAATAACATGATGTTTTTCAATGGCAAAAATCAATGAATATTGTAAATGCACAAACAGTAATTTCTCCGCATTGCAAGGTGCAAGTCTGAAATTTTTTGCTTTTTCCTGCTCCTCTTAGCATGATAAAGAAGATTCAAAGAGAGTGAGATGCCAGCTACTTTCATTCAGTCAGTAGCTTCAATCATTTCTGGACGTTTTTCAATGGTAAAAATCAATGAATATTGTAAATGCACAAACAGTAATTTCTCCACATTGCAAGGTGCAATTCTGAAATTTTTTGCTTTTTCCTGCTCCTCTTAGCATGATAAAGAAGATTCAAAGAGAGTGAGATGCCAGCTCCTTTCATTCAGTCAGTAGCTTCAAACATTTCTGGTATATGAATAACATGATGTTTTTCAATGGCAAAAATCAATGAATATTGTAAATGCACAAACAGTAATTTCTCCGCATTGCAAGGTGCAATTCTGAAATTTTTTGCTTTTTCCTGCTCCTCTTAGCATGATAAAGAAGATTCAAAGAGAGTGAGATGCCAGCTCCTTTCATTCAGTCAGTAGCTTCAAACATTTCTGGTATATGAATAACATGATGTTTTTCAATGGCAAAAATCAATGAATATTGTAAATGCACAAACAGTAATTTCTCCGCATTGCAAGGTGCAAGTCTGAAATTTTTTGCTTTTTCCTGCTCCTCTTAGCATGATAAAGAAGATTCAAAGAGAGTGAGATGCCAGCTACTTTCATTCAGTCAGTAGCTTCAATCATTTCTGGACGTTTTTCAATGGTAAAAATCAATGAATATTGTAAATGCACAAACAGTAATTTCTCCACATTGCAAGGTGCAATTCTGAAATTTTTTGCTTTTTCCTGCTCCTCTTAGCATGATAAAGAAGATTCAAAGAGAGTGAGATGCCAGCTCCTTTCATTCAGTCAGTAGCTTCAATCATTTCTGGACGTTTTTCAATGGCAAAAACCAATGAATATTGTAAATGCACAAACAGTAATTTCTCCGCATTGCAAGGTGCAATTCTGAAATTTTTTGCTTTTTCCTGCTCCTCTTAGCATGATAAAGAAGATTCAAAGAGAGTGAGATGCCAGCTCCTTTCATTCAGTCAGTACCTTCAATCATTTCTGGACGTTTTTCAATGGCAAAAATCAATGAATATTGTAAATGCACAAACAGTAATTTCTCCGCATTGCAAGGTGCAATTCTGAAATTTTTTGCTTTTTCCCGCTCCTCTTAGCATGATAAAGAAGATTCAAAGAGAGTGAGGTGCCAGCTCCTTTCATTCAGTCAGTAGCTTCAAACATTTCTGGTATATGAATAACATGTTTTTCAATGGCAAAAATCAATGAATATTGTAAATGCACAAACAGTAATTTCTCCGCATTGCAAGGTGCAATTCTGAAATTTTTTGCTTTTTCCTGCTCCTCTTAGCATGATAAAGAAGATTCAAAGAGAGTGAGATGCCAGCTCCTTTCATTCAGTCAGTAGCTTCAATCATTTCTGGACGTTTTTCAATGGCAAAAATCAATGAATATTGTAAATGCACAAACAGTAATTTCTCCGCATTGCAAGGTGCAATTCTGAAATTTTTTACTTTTTCCTGCTCCTCTTAGCATGATAAAGAAGATTCAAAGAGAGTGAGATGTCAGCTCCTTTCATTCAGTCAGTAGCTTCAAACATTTCTGGTAGATGAATAACATGATGTTTTTCAATGGCAAAAATCAATGAATATTGTAAATGCACAAACAGTAATTTCTCCGCATTGCAAGGTGCAATTCTGAATTTTTTTGCTTTTTCCTGCTCCTCTTAGCATGATAAAGAAGATTCAAAGAGAGTGAGATGCCAGCTCCTTTCATTCAGTCAGTAGCTTCAATCATTTCTGGATGTTTTTCAATGGCAAAAATCAATGAATATTGTAAATGCACAAACAGTAATTTCTCCGCATTGCAAGGTGCAATTCTGAAATTTTTTGCTTTTTCCTGCTCCTCTTAGCATGATAAAGAAGATTCAAAGAGAGTGAGATGCCAGCTCCTTTCGTTCAGTCAGTAGCTTCAATCATTTCTGGACGTTTTTCAATGGCAAAAATCATTGAATATTATAAATGCACAAACAGTAATTTCTCCGCATTGCAAGGTGCAATTCTGAAATTTTTTGCTTTTTCCCGCTCCTCTTAGCATGATAAAGAAGATTCAAAGAGAGTGAGGTGCCAGCTCCTTTCATTCAGTCAGTAGCTTCAAACATTTCTGGTATATGAATAACATGTTTTTCAATGGCAAAAATCAATGAATATTGTAAATGCACAAACAGTAATTTCTCCGCATTGCAAGGTGCAATTCTGAAATTTTTTGCTTTTTCCTGCTCCTCTTAGCATGATAAAGAAGATTCAAAGAGAGTGAGATGCCAGCTCCTTTCATTCAGTCAGTAGCTCCAATCATTTCTGGACGTTTTTCAATGGCAAAAATCAATGAATATTGTAAATGCACAAACAGTAATTTCTCCGCATTGCAAGGTGCAATTCTGAAATTTTTTGCCTTTTCCTGCTCCTCTTAGCATGATAAAGAAGATTCAAAGAGAGTGAGATGTCAGCTCCTTTCATTCAGTCAGTAGCTTCAAACATTTCTGGTATATGAATAACATGATGTTTTTCAATGGCAAAAATCAATGAATATTGTAAATGCACAAACAGTAATTTCTCCGCATTGCAAGGTGCAATTCTGAAATTTTTTGCTTTTTCCTGCTCCTCTTAGCATGATAAAGAAGATTCAAAGAGAGTGAGATGCCAGCTCCTTTCGTTCAGTCAGTAGCTTCAATCATTTCTGGACGTTTTTCAATGGCAAAAATCATTGAATATTATAAATGCACAAACAGTAATTTCTCCGCATTGCAAGGTGCAATTCTGAAATTTTATACTTTTTCCTGCTCCTCTTAGCATGATAAAGAAGATTCAAAGAGAGTGAGATGCCAGCTCCTTTCATTCAGTCAGTAGCTTCAAACATTTCTGGTATATGAATAACATGATGTTTTTCAATGGCAAAAATCAATGAATATTGTAAATGCACAAACAGTAATTTCTCCGCATTGCAAGGTGCAAGTCTGAAATTTTTTGCTTTTTCCTGCTCCTCTTAGCATGATAAAGAAGATTCAAAGAGAGTGAGATGCCAGCTACTTTCATTCAGTCAGTAGCTTCAATCATTTCTGGACGTTTTTCAATGGTAAAAATCAATGAATATTGTAAATGCACAAACAGTAATTTCTCCACATTGCAAGGTGCAATTCTGAAATTTTTTGCTTTTTCCTGCTCCTCTTCGCATGATAAAGAAGATTCAAAGAGAGTGAGATGCCAGCTCCTTTCATTCAGTCAGTAGCTTCAAACATTTCTGGTATATGAATAACATGATGTTTTTCAATGGCAAAAATCAATGAATATTGTAAATGCACAAACAGTAATTTCTCCGCATTGCAAGGTGCAATTCTGAAATTTTTTGCTTTTTCCTGCTCCTCTTAGCATGATAAAGAAGATTCAAAGAGAGTGAGATGCCAGCTCCTTTCATTCAGTCAGTAGCTTCAATCATTTCTGGATGTTTTTCAATGGCAAAAATCAATGAATATTGTAAATGCACAAACTGTAATTTCTCCGCATTGCAAGGTGCAATTCTGAAATTTTTTGCTTTTTCCTGCTCATCTTAGCATGATAAAGAAGATTCAAAGAGAGTGAGATGCCAGCTCCTTTCATTCAGTCAGTAGCTTCAATCATTTCTGGACGTTTTTCAATGGCAAAAACCAATGAATATTGTCAATGCACAAACAGTAATTTCTCCGCATTGCAAGGTGCAATTCTGAAATTTTTTGCTTTTTCCTGCTCCTCTTAGCATGATAAAGAAGATTCAAAGAGAGTGAGATGACAGCTCCTTTCATTCAGTCAGTACCTTCAATCATTTCTGGACGTTTTTCAATGGCAAAAATCAATGAATATTGTAAATGCACAAACAGTAATTTCTCCGCATTGCAAGGTGCAATTCTGAAATTTTTTGCTTTTTCCCGCTCCTCTTAGCATGATAAAGAAGATTCAAAGAGAGTGAGGTGCCAGCTCCTTTCATTCAGTCAGTAGCTTCAAACATTTCTGGTATATGAATAACATGTTTTTCAATGGCAAAAATCAATGAATATTGTAAATGCACAAACAGTAATTTCTCCGCATTGCAAGGTGCAATTCTGAAATTTTTTGCTTTTTCCTGCTCCTCTTAGCATGATAAAGAAGTTTCAAAGAGAGTGAGATGCCAGCTCCTTTCATTCAGTCAGTAGCTTCAATAATTTCTGGACGTTTTTCAATGGCAAAAATCAATGAATATTGTAAATGCACAAACAGTAATTTCTCCGCATTGCAAGGTGCAATTTTGAAATTTTTTGCTTTTTCCTGCTCCTCTTAGCATGATAAAGAAGATTCAAAGAGAGTGAGATGCCAGCTCCTTTCATTCAGTCAGTAGCTTCAATCATTTCTGGATGTTTTTCAATGGCAAAAATCATTGAATATTGTAAATGCACAAACAGTAATTTCTCCGCATTGCAAGGTGCAATTCTGAAATTTTTTGCTTTTTCCTGCTCCTCTTAGCATGATAAAGAAGATTCAAAGAGAGTGAGATGCCAGCTCCTTTCGTTCAGTCAGTAGCTTCAATCATTTCTGGACGTTTTTCAATGGCAAAAATCATTGAATATTATAAATGCACAAACAGTAATTTCTCCGCATTGCAAGGTGCAATTCTGAAATTTTTTGCTTTTTCCCGCTCCTCTTAGCATGATAAAGAAGATTCAAAGAGAGTGAGGTGCCAGCTCCTTTCATTCAGTCAGTAGCTTCAAACATTTCTGGTATATGAATAACATGTTTTTCAATGGCAAAAATCAATGAATATTGTAAATGCACAAACAGTAATTTCTCCGCATTGCAAGGTGCAATTCTGAAATTTTTTGCTTTTTCCTGCTCCTCTTAGCATGATAAAGAAGATTCAAAGAGAGTGAGATGCCAGCTCCTTTCATTCAGTCAGTAGCTTCAATCATTTCTGGACGTTTTTCAATGGCAAAAATCAATGAATATTGTAAATGCACAAACAGTAATTTCTCCGCATTGCAAGGTGCAATTCTGAAATTTTTTGCTTTTTCCTGCTCCTCTTAGCATGATAAAGAAGATTCAAAGAGAGTGAGATGTCAGCTCCTTTCATTCAGTCAGTAGCTTCAAACATTTCTGGTATATGAATAACATGATGTTTTTCAATGGCAAAAATCAATGAATATTGTAAATGCACAAACAGTAATTTCTCCGCATTGCAAGGTGCAATTCTGAAATTTTTTGCTTTTTCCTGCTCCTCTTAGCATGATAAAGAAGATTCAAAGAGAGTGAGATGCCAGCTCCTTTCATTCAGTCAGTAGCTTCAATCATTTCTGGATGTTTTTCAATGGCAAAAATCAATGAATATTGTAAATGCACAAACAGTAATTTCTCCGCATTGCAAGGTGCAATTCTGAAATTTTTTGCTTTTTCCTGCTCCTCTTAGCAGGATAAAGAAGATTCAAAGAGAGTGAGATGCCAGCTCCTTTCGTTCAGTCAGTAGCTTCAATCATTTCTGGACGTTTTTCAATGGCAAAAATCATTGAATATTATAAATGCACAAACAGTAATTTCTCCGCATTGCAAGGTGCAATTCTGAATTTTTTTACTTTTTCCTGCTCCTCTTAGCATGATAAAGAAGATTCAAAGAGAGTGAGATGCCAGCTCCTTTCATTCAGTCAGTAGCTTCAATCATTTCTGGTATATGAATAACATGATGTTTTTCAATGGCAAAAATCAATGAATATTGTAAATGCACAAACAGTAATTTCTCCGCATTGCAAGGTGCAATTCAGAAATTTTTTGCTTTTTCCTGCTCCTCTTAGCATGATAAAGAAGATTCAAAGAGAGTGAGATGCCAGCTCCTTTCATTCAGTCAGTAGCTTCAAACATTTCTGGTATATGAATAACATGATGTTTTTCAATGGCAAAAATCAATGAATATTGTAAATGCACAAACAGTAATTTCTCCGCATTGCAAGGTGCAAGTCTGAAATTTTTTGCTTTTTCCTGCTCCTCTTAGCATGATAAAGAAGATTCAAAGAGAGTGAGATGCCAGCTACTTTCATTCAGTCAGTAGCTTCAATCATTTCTGGACGTTTTTCAATGGTAAAAATCAATGAATATTGTAAATGCACAAACAGTAATTTCTCCACATTGCAAGGTGCAATTCTGAAATTTTTTGCTTTTTCCTGCTCCTCTTAGCATGATAAAGAAGATTCAAAGAGAGTGAGATGCCAGCTCCTTTCATTCAGTCAGTAGCTTCAAACATTTCTGGTATATGAATAACATGATGTTTTTCAATGGCAAAAATCAATGAATATTGTAAATGCACAAACAGTAATTTCTCCGCATTGCAAGGTGCAATTCTGAAATTTTTTGCTTTTTCCTGCTCCTCTTAGCATGATAAAGAAGATTCAAAGAGAGTGAGATGCCAGCTCCTTTCATTCAGTCAGTAGCTTCAAACATTTCTGGTATATGAATAACATGATGTTTTTCAATGGCAAAAATCAATGAATATTGTAAATGCACAAACAGTAATTTCTCCGCATTGCAAGGTGCAAGTCTGAAATTTTTTGCTTTTTCCTGCTCCTCTTAGCATGATAAAGAAGATTCAAAGAGAGTGAGATGCCAGCTACTTTCATTCAGTCAGTAGCTTCAATCATTTCTGGACGTTTTTCAATGGTAAAAATCAATGAATATTGTAAATGCACAAACAGTAATTTCTCCACATTGCAAGGTGCAATTCTGAAATTTTTTGCTTTTTCCTGCTCCTCTTAGCATGATAAAGAAGATTCAAAGAGAGTGAGATGCCAGCTCCTTTCATTCAGTCAGTAGCTTCAAACATTTCTGGTATATGAATAACATGATGTTTTTCAATGGCAAAAATCAATGAATATTGTAAATGCACAAACAGTAATTTCTCCGCATTGCAAGGTGCTATTCTGAAATTTTTTGCTTTTTCCTGCTCCTCTTAGCATGATAAAGAAGATTCAAAGAGAGTGAGATGCCAGCTCCTTTCATTCAGTCAGTAGCTTCAATCATTTCTGGATGTTTTTCAATGGCAAAAATCAATGAATATTGTAAATGCACAAACTGTAATTTCTCCGCATTGCAAGGTGCAATTCTGAAATTTTTTGCTTTTTCCTGCTCCTCTTAGCATGATAAAGAAGATTCAAAGAGAGTGAGATGCCAGCTCCTTTCATTCAGTCAGTAGCTTCAATCATTTCTGGACGTTTTTCAATGGCAAAAATCAATGAATATTGTAAATGCACAAACAGTAATTTCTCCGCATTGCAAGGTGCAATTCTGAAATTTTTTGCTTTTTCCTGCTCCTCTTAGCATGATAAAGAAGATTCAAAGAGAGTGAGATGCCAGCTCCTTTCATTCAGTCAGTACCTTCAATCATTTCTGGACGTTTTTCAATGGCAAAAATCAATGAATATTGTAAATGCACAAACAGTAATTTCTCCGCATTGCAAGGTGCAATTCTGAAATTTTTTGCTTTTTCCCGCTCCTCTTAGCATGATAAAGAAGATTCAAAGAGAGTGAGGTGCCAGCTCCTTTCATTCAGTCAGTAGCTTCAAACATTTCTGGTATATGAATAACATGTTTTCCAATGGCAAAAATCAATGAATATTGTAAATGCACAAACAGTAATTTCTCCGCATTGCAAGGTGCAATTCTGAAATTTTTTGCTTTTTCCTGCTCCTCTTAGCATGATAAAGAAGATTCAAAGAGAGTGAGATGCCAGCTCCTTTCATTCAGTCAGTAGCTTCAATCATTTCTGGACGTTTTTCAATGGCAAAAATCAATGAATATTGTAAATGCACAAACAGTAATTTCTCCGCATTGCAAGGTGCAATTCTGAAATTTTTTGCTTTTTCCTGCTCCTCTTAGCATGATAAAGAAGATTCAAAGAGAGTGAGATGCCAGCTCCTTTCATTCAGTCAGTAGCTTCAATCATTTCTGGACGTTTTTCAATGGCAAAAATCAATGAATATTGTAAATGTACAAACAGTAATTTCTCCGCATTGCAAGGTGCAATTCTGAAATTTTTTGCTTTTTCCTGCTCCTCTTAGCATGATAAAGAAGATTCAAAGAGAGTGAGATGCCAGCTCCTTTCATTCAGTCAGTAGCTTCAAACATTTCTGGTATATGAATAACATGATGTTTTTCAATGGCAAAAATCAATGAATATTGTAAATGCACAAACAGTAATTTCTCCGCATTGCAAGGTGCAAGTCTGAAATTTTTTGCTTTTTCCTGCTCCTCTTAGCATGATAAAGAAGATTCAAAGAGAGTGAGATGCCAGCTACTTTCATTCAGTCAGTAGCTTCAATCATTTCTGGACGTTTTTCAATGGTAAAAATCAATGAATATTGTAAATGCACAAACAGTAATTTCTCCACATTGCAAGGTGCAATTCTGAAATTTTTTGCTTTTTCCTGCTCCTCTTAGCATGATAAAGAAGATTCAAAGAGAGTGAGATGCCAGCTCCTTTCATTCAGTCAGTAGCTTCAAACATTTCTGATATATGAATAACATGATGTTTTTCAATGGCAAAAATCAATGAATATTGTAAATGCACAAACAGTAATTTCTCCGCATTGCAAGGTGCAATTCTGAAATTTTTTGCTTTTTCCTGCTCCTCTTAGCATGATAAAGAAGATTCAAAGAGAGTGAGATGCCAGCTCCTTTCATTCAGTCAGTAGCTTCAAACATTTCTGGTATATGAATAACATGATGTTTTTCAATGGCAAAAATCAATGAATATTGTAAATGCACAAACAGTAATTTCTCCGCATTGCAAGGTGCAATTCTGAAATTTTTTGCTTTTTCCTGCTCCTCTTAGCATGATAAAGAAGATTCAAAGAGAGTGAGATGCCAGCTCCTTTCATTCAGTCAGTAGCTTCAATCATTTCTGGACGTTTTTCAATGGCAAAAATCAATGAATATTCTAAATGCACAAACAGTAATTTCTCCGCATTGCAAGGTGCAATTCTGAAATTTTTTGCTTTTTCCTGCTCCTCTTAGCATGATAAAGAAGATTCAAAGAGAGTGAGATGTCAGCTCCTTTCATTCAGTCATTAGCTTCAAACATTTCTGGTATATGAATAACATGATGTTTTTCAATGGCAAAAATCAATGAATATTGTAAATGCACAAACAGTAATTTCTCCGCATTGCAAGGTGCAATTCTGAAATTTTTTGCTTTTTCCTGCTCCTCTTAGCATGGTAAAGAAGATTCAAAGAGAGTGAGATGCCAGCTCCTTTCGTTCAGTCAGTAGCTTCAATCATTTCTGGACGTTTTTCAATGGCAAAAATCATTGAATATTATAAATGCACAAACAGTAATTTCTCCGCATTGCAAGGTGCAATTCTGAAATTTTTTACTTTTTCCTGCTCCTCTTAGCATGATAAAGAAGATTCAAAGAGAGTGAGATGCCAGCTCCTTTCATTCAGTCAGTAGCTTCAATCATTTCTGGTATATGAATAACATGATGTTTTTCAATGGCAAAAATCAATGAATATTGTAAATGCACAAACAGTAATTTCTCCGCATTGCAAGGTGCAATTCTGAAATTTTTTGCTTTTTCCTGCTCCTCTTAGCATGATAAAGAAGATTCAAAGAGAGTGAGATGCCAGCTCCTTTCATTCAGTCAGTAGCTTCAATCATTTCTGGACGTTTTTCAATGGCAAAAATCAATGAATATTGTAAATGCACAAACAGTAATTTCTCCGCATTGCAAGGTGCAATTCTGAAATTTTTTGCTTTTTCCTGCTCCTCTTAGCATGATAAACAAGATTCAAAGAGAGTGAGATGCCAGCTCCTTTCATTCAGTCAGTAGCTTCAATCATTTCTGGACGTTTTTCAATGGCAAAAATCAATGAATATTGTAAATGCACAAACAGTAATTTCTCCGCATTGCAAGGTGCAATTCTGAAATTTTTTGCTTTTTCCTGCTCCTCTTAGCATGATAAAGAAGATTCAAAGAGAGTGAGACGCCAGCTCCTTTCATTCAGTCAGTAGCTTCAATCATTTCTGGACGTTTTTCAATGGCAAAAATCAATGAATATTGTAAATGCACAAACAGTAATTTCTCCGCATTGCAAGGTGCAATTCTGAAATTTTTTGCTTTTTCCTGCTCCTCTTAGCATGATAAAGAAGATTCAAAGAGAGTGAGATGCCAGCTCCTTTCATTCAGTCAGTAGCTTCAATCATTTCTGGTATATGAATAACATGATGTTTTTCAATGGCAAAAATCAATGAATATTGTAAATGCACAAACAGTAATTTCTCCGCATTGCAAGGTGCAATTCTGAAATTTTTTGCTTTTTCCTGCTCCTCTTAGCATGATAAAGAAGATTCAAAGAGAGTGAGATGCCAGCTCCTTTCATTCAGTCAGTAGCTTCAATCATTTCTGGACGTTTTTCAATGGCAAAAATCAATGAATATTGTAAATGCACAAACAGTAATTTCTCCGCATTGCAAGGTGCAATTCTGAAATTTTTTGCTTTTTCCTGCTCCTCTTAGCATGATAAACATGATTCAAAGAGAGTGAGTTGCCAGCTCCTTTCATTCAGTCAGTAGCTTCAATCATTTCTGGACGTTTTTCAATTGCAAAAATCAATGAATATTGTAAATGCACAAACAGTAATTTCTCCGCATTGCAAGGTGCAATTCCGAAATTTTTTGCTTTTTCCTGCTCCTCTTAGCATGATAAAGACGATTCAAAGAGAGTGAGATGCCAGCTACTTTCATTCAGTCAGTAGCTTCAATCATTTCTGGTATATGAATAACATGATGTTTTTCAATGGCAAAAATCAATGAATATTGTAAATGCACAAACAGTAATTTCTCCGCATTGCAAGGTGCAATTCTGAAATTTTTTGCTTTTTCCTGCTCCTCTTAGCATGATAAAGAAGATTCAAAGAGAGTGAGGTGCCAGCTCCTTTCATTCAGTCAGTAGCTTCAAACATTTCTGGTATATGAATAACATGTTTTTCAATGGCAAAAATCAATGAATATTGTAAATGCACAAACAGTAATTTCTCCGCATTGCAAGGTGCAATTGTGAAATTTTTTGCTTTTTCCTGCTCCTCTTAGCATGATAAAGAAGATTCAAAGAGAGTGAGATGCCAGCTCCTTTCATTCAGTCAGTAGCTTCAATCATTTCTGGATGTTTTTCAATGGCAAAAATCAATGAATATTGTAAATGCACAAACAGTAATTTCTCCGCATTGCAAGGTGCAATTCTGAAATTTTTTGCTTTTTCCTGCTCCTCTTAGCATGATAAAGAAGATTCAAAGAGAGTGAGATGCCAGCTCCTTTCATTCAGTCAGTAGCTTCAATCATTTCTGGACGTTTTTCAATGGCAAAAATCAATGAATATTGTAAATGCACAAACAGTAATTTCTCCGCATTGCAAGGTGCAATTCTGAAATTTTTTGCTTTTTCCTGCTCCTCTTAGCATGATAAAGAAGATTCAAAGAGAGTGAGATGCCAGCTCCTTTCATTCAGTCAGTAGCTTCAAACATTTCTGGTATATGAATAACATGATGTTTTTCAATGGCAAAAATCAATGAATATTGTAAATGCACAAACAGTAATTTCTCCGCATTGCAAGGTGCAAGTCTGAAATTTTTTGCTTTTTCCTGCTCCTCTTAGCATGCTAAAGAAGATTCAAAGAGAGTGAGATGCCAGCTACTTTCATTCAGTCAGTAGCTTCAATCATTTCTGGACGTTTTTCAATGGTAAAAATCAATGAATATTGTAAATGCACAAACAGTAATTTCTCCACATTGCAAGGTGCAATTCTGAAATTTTTTGCTTTTTCCTGCTCCTCTTAGCATGATAAAGAAGATTCAAAGAGAGTGAGATGCCAGCTCCTTTCATTCAGTCAGTAGCTTCAAACATTTCTGGTATATGAATAACATGATGTTTTCAATGGCAAAAATCAATGAATATTGTAAATGCACAAACAGTAAATTCTCCGCATTGCAAGGTGCAATTCTGAAATTTTTTGCTTTTTCCTGCTCCTCTTAGCATGATAAAGAAGATTCAAAGAGAGTGAGATGCCAGCTCCTTTCATTCAGTCAGTAGCTTCAAACATTTCTGGTATATGAATAACATGATGTTTTTCAATGGCAAAAATCAATGAATATTGTAAATGCACAAACAGTAATTTCTCCGCAATGCAAGGTGCAAGTCTGAAATTTTTTGCTTTTTCCTGCTCCTCTTAGCATGATAAAGAAGATTCAAAGAGAGTGAGATGCCAGCTCCTTTCATTCAGTCAGTAGATTCAATCATTTCTGGACGTTTTTCAATGTTAAAAATCAATGAATATTGTAAATGCACAAACAGTAATTTCTCCACATTGCAAGGTGCAATTCTGAAATTTTTTGCTTTTTCCTGCTCCTCTTAGCATGATAATGAAGATTCAAAGAGAGTGAGATGCCAGCTCCTTTCATTCAGTCAGTAGCTTCAAACATTTCTGGTATATGAATAACATGATGTTTTTCAATGGCAAAAATCAATGAATATTGTAAATGCACAAACAGTAATTTCTCCGCATTGCAAGGTGCAATTCTGAAATTTTTTGCTTTTTCCTGCTCCTCTTAGCATGATAAAGAAGATTCAAAGAGAGTGAGATGCCAGCTCCTTTCATTCAGTCAGTAGCTTCAATCATTTCTGGATGTTTTTCAATGGCAAAAATCAATGAATATTGTAAATGCACAAACTGTAATTTCTCCGCATTGCAAGGTGCAATTCTGAAATTTTTTACTTTTTCCTGCTCCTCTTAGCATGATAAAGAAGATTCAAAGAGAGTGAGATGCCAGCTCCTTTCATTCAGTCAGTAGCTTCAATCATTTCTGGACGTTTTTCAATGGCAAAAATCAATGAATATTGTAAATGCACAAACAGTAATTTCTCCGCATTGCAAGGTGCAATTCTGAAATTTTTTGCTTTTTCCTGCTCCTCTTAGCATGATAAAGAAGATTCAAAGAGAGTGAGATGCCAGCTCCTTTCATTCAGTCAGTACTTTCAATCATTTCTGGACGTTTTTCAATGGCAAAAATCAATGAATATTGTAAATGCACAAACAGTAATTTCTCCGCATTGCAAGGTGCAATTCTGAAATTTTTTGCTTTTTCCTGCTCCTCTTAGCATGATAAAGACGATTCAAAGAGAGTGAGATGCCAGCTACTTTCATTCAGTCAGTAGCTTCAATCATTTCTGGTATATGAATAACATGATGTTTTTCAATGGCAAAAATCAATGAATATTGTAAATGCACAAACAGTAATTTCTCCGCATTGCAAGGTGCAATTCTGAAATTTTTTGCTTTTTCCTGCTCCTCTTAGCATGATAAAGAAGATTCAAAGAGAGTGAGGTGCCAGCTCCTTTCATTCAGTCAGTAGCTTCAAACATTTCTGGTATATGAATAACATGTTTTTCAATGGCAAAAATCAATGAATATTGTAAATGCTCAAACAGTAATTTCTCCGCATTGCAAGGTGCAATTGTGAAATTTTTTGCTTTTTCCTGCTCCTCTTAGCATGATAAAGAAGATTCAAAGAGAGTGAGATGCCAGCTCCTTTCATTCAGTCAGTAGCTTCAATCATTTCTGGATGTTTTTCAATGGCAAAAATCAATGAATATTGTAAATGCACAAACAGTAATTTCTCCGCATTGCAAGGTGCAATTCTGAAATTTTTTGCTTTTTCCTGCTCCTCTTAGCATGATAAAGAAGATTCAAAGAGAGTGAGATGCCAGCTCCTTTCATTCAGTCAGTAGCTTCAATCATTTCTGGACGTTTTTCAATGGCAAAAATCAATGAATATTGTAAATGCACAAACAGTAATTTCTCCGCATTGCAAGGTGCAATTCTGAAATTTTTTGCTTTTTCCTGCTCCTCTTAGCATGATAAAGAAGATTCAAAGAGAGTGAGATGCCAGCTCCTTTCATTCAGTCAGTAGCTTCAAACATTTCTGGTATATGAATAACATGATGTTTTTCAATGGCAAAAATCAATGAATATTGTAAATGCACAAACAGTAATTTCTCCGCATTGCAAGGTGCAAGTCTGAAATTTTTTGCTTTTTCCTGCTCCTCTTAGCATGCTAAAGAAGATTCAAAGAGAGTGAGATGCCAGCTACTTTCATTCAGTCAGTAGCTTCAATCATTTCTGGACGTTTTTCAATGGTAAAAATCAATGAATATTGTAAATGCACAAACAGTAATTTCTCCACATTGCAAGGTGCAATTCTGAAATTTTTTGCTTTTTCCTGCTCCTCTTAGCATGATAAAGAAGATTCAAAGAGAGTGAGATGCCAGCTCCTTTCATTCAGTCAGTAGCTTCAAACATTTCTGGTATATGAATAACATGATGTTTTCAATGGCAAAAATCAATGAATATTGTAAATGCACAAACAGTAAATTCTCCGCATTGCAAGGTGCAATTCTGAAATTTTTTGCTTTTTCCTGCTCCTCTTAGCATGATAAAGAAGATTCAAAGAGAGTGAGATGCCAGCTCCTTTCATTCAGTCAGTAGCTTCAAACATTTCTGGTATATGAATAACATGATGTTTTTCAATGGCAAAAATCAATGAATATTGTAAATGCACAAACAGTAATTTCTCCGCAATGCAAGGTGCAAGTCTGAAATTTTTTGCTTTTTCCTGCTCCTCTTAGCATGATAAAGAAGATTCAAAGAGAGTGAGATGCCAGCTACTTTCATTCAGTCAGTAGATTCAATCATTTCTGGACGTTTTTCAATGTTAAAAATCAATGAATATTGTAAATGCACAAACAGTAATTTCTCCACATTGCAAGGTGCAATTCTGAAATTTTTTGCTTTTTCCTGCTCCTCTTAGCATGATAATGAAGATTCAAAGAGAGTGAGATGCCAGCTCCTTTCATTCAGTCAGTAGCTTCAAACATTTCTGGTATATGAATAACATGATGTTTTTCAATGGCAAAAATCAATGAATATTGTAAATGCACAAACAGTAATTTCTCCGCATTGCAAGGTGCAATTCTGAAATTTTTTGCTTTTTCCTGCTCCTCTTAGCATGATAAAGAAGATTCAAAGAGAGTGAGATGCCAGCTCCTTTCATTCAGTCAGTAGCTTCAATCATTTCTGGATGTTTTTCAATGGCAAAAATCAATGAATATTGTAAATGCACAAACTGTAATTTCTCCGCATTGCAAGGTGCAATTCTGAAATTTTTTACTTTTTCCTGCTCCTCTTAGCATGATAAAGAAGATTCAAAGAGAGTGAGATGCCAGCTCCTTTCATTCAGTCAGTAGCTTCAATCATTTCTGGACGTTTTTCAATGGCAAAAATCAATGAATATTGTAAATGCACAAACAGTAATTTCTCCGCATTGCAAGGTGCAATTCTGAAATTTTTTGCTTTTTCCTGCTCCTCTTAGCATGATAAAGAAGATTCAAAGAGAGTGAGATGCCAGCTCCTTTCATTCAGTCAGTACTTTCAATCATTTCTGGACGTTTTTCAATGGCAAAAATCAATGAATATTGTAAATGCACAAACAGTAATTTCTCCGCATTGCAAGGTGCAATTCTGAAATTTTTTGCTTTTTCCTGCTCCTCTTAGCATGATAAAGAAGATTCAAAGAGAGTGAGATGCCAGCTCCTTTCATTCAGTCAGTAGCTTCAATCATTTCTGGACGTTTTTCAATGGCAAAAATCAATGAATATTGTAAATGCACAAACAGTAATTTCTCCGCATTGCAAGGTGCAATTCTGAAATTTTTTGCTTTTTCCTGCTCCTCTTAGCATGATAAAGAAGATTCAAAGAGAGTGAGATGCCAGCTCCTTTCATTCAGTCAGTAGCTTCAAACATTTCTGGTATATGAATAACATGATGTTTTCAATGGCAAAAATCAATAAATATTGTAAATGCACAAACAGTAAATTCTCCGCATTGCAAGGTGCAATTCTGAAATTTTTTGCTTTTTCCTGCTCCTCTTAGCATGATAAAGAAGATTCAAAGAGAGTGAGATGCCAGCTCCTTTCATTCAGTCAGTAGCTTCAAACATTTCTGGTATATGAATAACATGATGTTTTTCAATGGCAAAAATCAATGAATATTGTAAATGCACAAACAGTAATTTCTCCGCATTGCAAGGTGCAAGTCTGAAATTTTTTGCTTTTTCCTGCTCCTCTTAGCATGATAAAGAAGATTCAAAGAGAGTGAGAAGCCAGCTACTTTCATTCAGTCAGTAGATTCAATCATTTCTGGACGTTTTTCAATGTTAAAAATCAATGAATATTGTAAATGCACAAACAGTAATTTCTCCACATTGCAAGGTGCAATTCTGAAATTTTTTGCTTTTTCCTGCTCCTCTTAGCATGATAATGAAGATTCAAAGAGAGTGAGATGCCAGCTCCTTTCATTCAGTCAGTAGCTTCAAACATTTCTGGTATATGAATAACATGATGTTTTTCAATGGCAAAAATCAATGAATATTGTAAATGCACAAACAGTAATTTCTCCGCATTGCAAGGTGCAATTCTGAAATTTTTTGCTTTTTCCTGCTCCTCTTAGCATGATAAAGAAGATTCAAAGAGAGTGAGATGCCAGCTCCTTTCATTCAGTCAGTAGCTTCAATCATTTCTGGATGTTTTTCAATGGCAAAAATCAATGAATATTGTAAATGCACAAACTGTAATTTCTCCGCATTGCAAGGTGCAATTCTGAAATTTTTTACTTTTTCCTGCTCCTCTTAGCATGATAAAGAAGATTCAAAGAGAGTGAGATGCCAGCTCCTTTCATTCAGTCAGTAGCTTCAATCATTTCTGGACGTTTTTCAATGGCAAAAATCAATGAATATTGTAAATGCACAAACAGTAATTTCTCCGCATTGCAAGGTGCAATTCTGAAATTTTTTGCTTTTTCCTGCTCCTCTTAGCATGATAAAGAAGATTCAAAGAGAGTGAGATGCCAGCTCCTTTCATTCAGTCAGTACTTTCAATCATTTCTGGACGTTTTTCAATGGAAAAAATCAATGAATATTGTAAATGCACAAACAGTAATTTCTCCGCATTGCAAGGTGCAATTCTGAATTTTTTTGCTTTTTCCCGCTCCGCTTAGCATGATAAAGAAGATTCAAAGAGAATGAGGTGCCAGCTCCTTTCATTCAGTCAGTAGCTTCAAACATTTCTGGTATATGAATAACATGTTTTTCAATGGCAAAAATCAATGAATATTGTAAATGCACAAACAGTAATTTCTCCGCATTGCAAGGTGCAATTCTGAAATTTTTTGCTTTTTCCTGCTCCGCTTAGCATGATAAAGAAGATTCAAAGAGAGTGAGATGCCAGCTCCTTTCATTCAGTCAGTAGCTTCAAACATTTCTGGTATATGAATAACATGATGTTTTTCAATGTCAAAAATCAATGAATATTGTAAATGCACAAACAGTAATTTCTCCGCATTGCAAGGTGCAAGTCTGAAATTTTTTGCTTTTTCCTGCTCCTCTTAGCATGATAAAGAAGATTCAAAGAGAGTGAGATGCCAGCTACTTTCATTCAGTCAGTAGCTTCAATCATTTCTGGACGTTTTTCAATGGTAAAAATCAATGAATATTGTAAATGCACAGTAATTTCTCCACATTGCAAGGTGCAATTCTGAAATTTTTTGCTTTTTCCTGCTCCTCTTAGCATGATAAAGAAGATTCAAAGAGAGTGAGATGCCAGCTCCTTTCATTCAGTCAGTAGCTTCAAACATTTCTGGTATATGAATAACATGATGTCTTTCAATGGCAAAAATCAATGAATATTGTAAATGCACAAACAGTAATTTCTCCGCATTGCAAGGTGCAATTCTGAAATTTTTTGCTTTTTCCTGCTCCTCTTAGCATGATAAAGAAGATTCAAAGAGAGTGAGATGCCAGCTCCTTTCATTCAGTCAGTAGCTTCAAACATTTCTGGTATATGAATAACATGATGTTTTTCAATGGCAAAAATCAATGAATATTGTAAATGCACAAACAGTAATTTCTCCGCATTGCAAGGTGCAATTCTGAAATTTTTTGCTTTTTCCTGCTCCTCTTAGCATGATAAAGAAGATTCAAAGAGAGTGAGATGCCAGCTCCTTTCATTCAGTCAGTAGCTTCAATCATTTCTGGACGTTTTTCAATGGCAAAAATCAATGAATATTGTAAATGCACAAACAGTAATTTCTCTGCATTGCAAGGTGCAATTCTGAAATTTTTTGCTTTTTCCTGCTCCTCTTAGCATGATAAAGAAGATTCAAAGAGAGTGAGATGTCAGCTCCTTTCATTCAGTCAGTAGCTTCAAACATTTCTGGTATATGAATAACATGATGTTTTTCAATGGCAAAAATCAATGAATATTGTAAATGCACAAACAGTAATTTCTCCGCATTGCAAGGTGCAATTCTGAAATTTTTTGCTTTTTCCTGCTCCTCTTAGCATGATAAAGAATATTCAAAGAGAGTGAGATGCCAGCTCCTTTCATTCAGTCAGTAGCTTCAATCATTTCTGGACGTTTTTCAATGGCAAAAATCAATGAATATTGTAAATGCACAAACAGTAATTTCTCTGCATTGCAAGGTGCAATTCTGAAATTTTTTGCTTTTTCCTGCTCCTCTTAGCATGATAAAGAAGATTCAAAGAGAGTGAGATGCCAGCTCCTTTCGTTCAGTCAGTAGCTTCAATCATTTCTGGACGTTTTTCAATGGCAAAAATCATTGAATATTATAAATGCACAAACAGTAATTTCTCCGCATTGCAAGGTGCAATTCTGAAATTTTTTACTTTTTCCTGCTCCTCTTAGCATGATAAAGAAGATTCAAAGAGAGTGAGATGCCAGCTCCTTTCATTCAGTCAGTAGCTTCAATCATTTCTGGTATATGAATAACATGATGTTTTTCAATGGCAAAAATCAATGAATATTGTAAATGCACAAACAGTAATTTCTCCGCATTGCAAGGTGCAATTCTGAAATTTTTTGCTTTTTCCTGCTCCTCTTAGCATGATAAAGAAGATTCAAAGAGAGTGAGATGCCAGCTCCTTTCATTCAGTCAGTAGCTTCAATCATTTCTGGACGTTTTTCAATGGCAAAAATCAATGAATATTGTAAATGCACAAACAGTAATTTCTCCGCATTGCAAGGTGCAATTCTGAAATTTTTTGGTTTTTCCTGCTCCTCTTAGCATGATAAAGAAGATTCAAAGAGAGTGAGATGCCAGCTACTTTCATACAGTCAGTAGCTTCAAACATTTCTGGTATATGAATAACATAATGTTTTTCAATGGCAAAAATCAATGAATATTGTAAATGCACAAACAGTAATTTCTCCGCATTGCAAGGTGCAAGTCTGAAATTTTTTGCTTTTTCCTGCTCCTCTTAGCATGATAAAGAAGATTCAAAGAGAGTGAGATGCCAGCTACTTTCATTCAGTCAGTAGCTTCAATCATTTCTGGACGTTTTTCAATGGTAAAAATCAATGAATATTGTAAATGCACAAACAGTAATTTCTCCACATTGCAAGGTGCAATTCTGAAATTTTTTGCTTTTTCCTGCTCCTCTTAGCATGATAAAGAACATTCAAAGAGAGTGAGATGCCAGCTCCTTTCATTCAGTCAGTAGCTTCAATCATTTTTGGACGTTTTTCAATGGCAAAAATCAATGAATATTGTAAATGCACAAACAGTAATTTCTCCGCATTGCAAGGTGCAATTCTGAAATTTTTTGCTTTTTCCTGCTCCTCTTAGCATGATAAAGAAGATTCAAAGAGAGTGAGATGCCAGCTCCTTTCATTCAGTCAGTACCTTCAATCATTTCTGGACGTTTTTCAGTGGCAAAAATCAATGAATATTGTAAATGCACAAACAGTAATTTCTCCGCATTGCAAGGTGCAATTCTGAAATTTTTTGCTTTTTCCCGCTCCTCTTAGCATGATAAAGAAGATTCAAAGAGAGTGAGGTGCCAGCTCCTTTCATTCAGTCAGTAGCTTCAAACATTTCTGGTATATGAATAACATGTTTTTCAATGGCAAAAATCAATGAATATTGTAAATGCACAAACAGTAATTTCTCCGCATTGCAAGGTGCAATTCTGAAATTTTTTGATTTTTCCTGCTCCTCTTAGCATGATAAAGAAGATTCAAAGAGAGTGAGATGCCAGCTCCTTTCATTCAGTCAGTAGCTTCAATCATTTCTGGACGTTTTTCAATGGCAAAAATCAATGAATATTGTAAATGCACAAACAGTAATTTCTCCGCATTGCAAGGTGCAATTCTGAAATTTTTTGCTTTTTCCTGCTCCTCTTAGCATGATAAAGAAGATTCAAAGAGAGTGAGATGCCAGCTCCTTTCATTCAGTCAGTAGCTTCAAACATTTCTGGTATATGAATAACATGATGTTTTTCAATGGCAAAAATCAATGAATATTGTAAATGCACAAACAGTAATTTCTCCGCATTGCAAGGTGCAATTCTGAAATTTTTTGCTTTTTCCTGCTTCTCTTAGCATGATAAAGAAGATTCAAAGAGAGTGAGATGCCAGCTCCTTTCATTCAGTCAGTAGCTTCAAACATTTCTGGTATATGAATAACATGATGTTTTTCAATGGCAAAAATCAATGAATATTGTAAATGCACAAACAGTAATTTCTCTGCATTGCAAGGTGCAAGTCTGAAATTTTTTGCTTTTTCCTGCTCCTCTTAGCAAGATAAAGAAGATTCAAAGAGAGTGAGATGCCAGCTACTTTCATTCAGTCAGTAGCTTCAATCATTTCTGGACGTTTTTCAATGGTAAAAATCAATGAATATTGTAAATGCACAAACAGTAATTTCTCCACATTGCAAGGTGCAATTCTGAAATTTTTTGCTTTTTCCTGCTCCTCTTAGCATGATAAAGAAGATTCAAAGAGAGTGAGATGCCAGCTCCTTTCATTCAGTCAGTAGCTTCAAACATTTCTGGTATATGAATAACATGATGTTTTTCAATGGCAAAAATCAATGAATATTGTAAATGCACAAACAGTAATTTCTCCGCATTGCAAGGTGCAATTCTGAAATTTTTTGCTTTTTCCTGCTCCTCTTAGCATGATAAAGAAGATTCAAAGAGAGTGAGATGCCAGCTCCTTTCATTCAGTCAGTAGCTTCAATCATTTCTGGATGTTTTTCAATGGCAAAAATCAATGAATATTGTAAATGCACAAACTGTAATTTCTCCGCATTGCAAGGTGCAATTCTGAAATTTTTTGCTTTTTCCTGCTCCTCTTAGCATGTTAAAGAAGATTCAAAGAGAGTGAGATGCCAGCTCCTTTCATTCAGTCAGTAGCTTCAATCATTTCTGGACGTTTTTCAGTGGCAAAAATCAATGAATATTGTAAATGCACAAACAGTAATTTCTCCGCATTGCAAGGTGCAATTCTGAAATTTTTTGCTTTTTCCTGCTCCTCTTAGCATGATAAAGAAGATTCAAAGAGAGTGAGATGCCAGCTCCTTTCATTCAGTCAGTACCTTCAATCATTTCTGGACGTTTTTCAATGGCAAAAATCAATGAATATTGTAAATGCACAAACAGTAATTTCTCCGCATTGCAAGGTGCAAGTCTGAAATTTTTTGCTTTTTCCTGCTCCTCTTAGCATGATAAAGAAGATTCAAAGAGAGTGAGATGCCAGCTACTTTCATTCAGTCAGTAGCTTCAATCATTTCTGGACGTTTTTCAATGGTAAAAATCAATGAATATTGTAAATGCACAAACAGTAATTTCTCCACATTGCAAGGTGCAATTCTGAAATTTTTTGCTTTTTCCTGCTCCTCTTAGCATGATAAAGAAGATTCAAAGAGAGTGAGATGCCAGCTCCTTTCATTCAGTCAGTAGCTTCAAACATTTCTGGTATATGAATAACATGATGTTTTTCAATGGCAAAAATCAATGAATATTGTAAATGCACAAACAGTAATTTCTCCGCATTGCAAGGTGCAATTCTGAAATTTTTTGCTTTTTCCTGCTCCTCTTAGCATGATAAAGAAGATTCAAAGAGAGTGAGATGCCAGCTCCTTTCATTCAGTCAGTAGCTTCAATCATTTCTGGATGTTTTTCAATGGCAAAAATCAATGAATATTGTAAATGCACAAACTGTAATTTCTCCGCATTGCAAGGTGCAATTCTGAAATTTTTTGCTTTTTCCTGCTCCTCTTAGCATGATAAAGAAGATTCAAAGAGAGTGAGATGCCAGCTCCTTTCATTCAGTCAGTAGCTTCAATCATTTCTGGACGTTTTTCAATGGCAAAAATCAATGAATATTGTAAATGCACAAACAGTAATGTCTCCGCATTGCAAGGTGCAATTCTGAAATTTTTTGCTTTTTCCTGCTCCTCTTAGCATGATAAAGAAGATTCAAAGAGAGTGAGATGCCAGCTCCTTTCATTCAGTCAGTACCTTCAATCATTTCTGGACGTTTTTCAATGGCAAAAATCAATGAATATTGTAAATGCACAAACAGTAATTTCTCCGCATTGCAAGGTGCAATTCTGAAATTTTTTGCTTTTTCCCGCTCCTCTTAGCATGATAAAGAAGATTCAAAGAGAGTGAGGTGCCAGCTCCTTTCATTCAGTCAGTAGCTTCAAACATTTCTGGTATATGAATAACATGTTTTTCAATGGCAAAAATCAATGAATATTGTAAATGCACAAACAGTAATTTCTCCGCATTGCAAGGTGCAATTCTGAAATTTTTTGATTTTTCCTGCTCCTCTTAGCATGATAAAGAAGATTCAAAGAGAGTGAGATGCCAGCTCCTTTCATTCAGTCAGTAGCTTCAATCATTTCTGGACGTTTTTCAATGGCAAAAATCAATGAATATTGTAAATGCACAAACAGTAATTTCTCCGCATTGCAAGGTGCAATTCTGAAATTTTTTGCTTTTTCCTGCTCCTCTTAGCATGATAAAGAAGATTCAAAGAGAGTGAGATGCCAGCTCCTTTCATTCAGTCAGTAGCTTCAAACATTTCTGGTATATGAATAACATGATGTTTTTCAATGGCAAAAATCAATGAATATTGTAAATGCACAAACAGTAATTTCTCCGCATTGCAAGGTGCAATTCTGAAATTTTTTGCTTTTTCCTGCTCCTCTTAGCAAGATAAAGAAGATTCAAAGAGAGTGAGATGCCAGCTCCTTTCATTCAGTCAGTAGCTTCAAACATTTCTGGTATATGAATAACATGATGTTTTTCAATGGCAAAAATCAATGAATATTGTAAATGCACAAACAGTAATTTCTCCGCATTGCAAGGTGCAAGTCTGAAATTTTTTGCTTTTTACTGCTCCTCTTAGCATGATAAAGAAGATTCAAAGAGAGTGAGATGCCAGCTACTTTCATTCAGTCAGTAGCTTCAATCATTTCTGGACGTTTTTCAATGGTAAAAATCAATGAATATTGTAAATGCACAAACAGTAATTTCTCCACATTGCAAGGTGCAATTCTGAAATTTTTTGCTTTTTCCTGCTCCTCTTAGCATGATAAAGAAGATTCAAAGAGAGTGAGATGCCAGCTCCTTTCATTCAGTCAGTAGCTTCAAACATTTCTGGTATATGAATAACATGTTTTTCAATGGCAAAAATCAATGAATATTGTAAATGCACAAACAGTAATTTCTCCGCATTGCAAGGTGCAATTCTGAAATTTTTTGCTTTATCCTGCTCCTCTTAGCATGATAAAGAAGATTCAAAGAGAGTGAGATGCCAGCTCCTTTCATTCAGTCAGTAGCTTCAATCATTTCTGGATGTTTTTCAATGGCAAAAATCAATGAATATTGTAAAAGCACAAACTGTAATTTCTCCGCATTGCAAGGTGCAATTCTGAAATTTTTTACTTTTTCCTGCTCCTCTTAGCATGATAAAGAAGATTCAAAGAGAGTGAGATGCCAGCTCCTTTCATTCAGTCAGTAGCTTAAACATTTCTGGTATATGAATAACATGTTTTTCAATGGCAAAAATCAATGAATATTGTAAATGCACAAACAGTAATTTCTCCGCATTGCAAGGTGCAAGTCTGAAATTTTTTGCTTTTTACTGCTCCTCTTAGCATGATAAAGAAGATTCAAAGAGAGTGAGATGCCAGCTACTTTCATTCAGTCAGTAGCTTCAATCATTTCTGGACGTTTTTCAATGGTAAAAATCAATGAATATTGTAAATGCACAAACAGTAATTTCTCCACATTGCAAGGTGCAATTCTGAAATTTTTTGCTTTTTCCTGCTCCTCTTAGCATGATAAAGAAGATTCAAAGAGAGTGAGATGCCAGCTCCTTTCATTCAGTCAGTAGCTTCAAACATTTCTGGTATATGAATAACATGTTTTTCAATGGCAAAAATCAATGAATATTGTAAATGCACAAACAGTAATTTCTCCGCATTGCAAGGTGCAATTCTGAAATTTTTTGCTTTATCCTGCTCCTCTTAGCATGATAAAGAAGATTCAAAGAGAGTGAGATGCCAGCTCCTTTCATTCAGTCAGTAACTTCAATCATTTCTGGATGTTTTTCAATGGCAAAAATCAATGAATATTGTAAATGCACAAACTGTAATTTCTCCGCATTGCAAGGTGCAATTCTGAAATTTTTTGCTTTTTCCTGCTCCTCTTAGCATGATAAAGAAGATTCAAAGAGAGTGAGATGCCAGCTCCTTTCATTCAGTCAGTAGCTTCAAACATTTCTGGTATATGAATAACATGTTTTTCAATGGCAAAAATCAATGAATATTGTAAATGCACAAACAGTAATTTCTCCGCATTGCAAGGTGCAACTCTGAAATTTTTTGCTTTTTCCCGCTCCTCTTAGCATGATAAAGAAGATTCAAAGAGAGTGAGGTGCCAGCTCCTTTCATTCAGTCAGTAGCTTCAAACATTTCTGGTATATGAATAACATGTTTTTCAATGGCAAAAATCAATGAATATTGTAAATGCACAAACAGTAATTTCTCCGCATTGCAAGGTGCAATTCTGAAATTTTTTGATTTTTCCTGCTCCTCTTAGCATGATAAAGAAAATTCAAAGAGAGTGAGATGCCGGCTCCTTTCATTCAGTCAGTAGCTTCAATCATTTCTGGACGTTTTTCAATGGCAAAAATCAATGAATATTGTAAATGCACAAACAGTAATTTCTCCGCATTGCAAGGTGCAATTCTGAAATTTTTTGCTTTTTCCTGCTCCTCTTAGCATGATAAAGAAGATTCAAAGAGAGTGAGATGCCAGCTCCTTTCATTCAGTCAGTAGCTTCAAACATTTCTGGTATATGAATAACATGATGTTTTTCAATGGCAAAAATCAATGAATATTGTAAATGCACAAACAGTAATTTCTCCGCATTGCAAGGTGCAATTCTGTAATTTTTTGCTTTTTCCTGCTCCTCTTAGCATGATAAAGAAGATTCAAAGAGAGTGAGATGCCAGCTCCTTTCATTCAGTCAGTAGCTTCAAACATTTCTGGTATATGAATAACATGATGTTTTTCAATGGCAAAAATCAATGAATATTGTAAATGCACAAACAGTAATTTCTCCGCATTGCAAGGTGCAATTCTGAAATTTTTTGCTTTTTCCTGCTCCTCTTAGCATGATAAAGAAGATTCAAAGAGAGTGAGATGCCAGCTCCTTTCATTCAGTCAGTAGCTTCAATCATTTCTGGATGTTTTTCAATGGCAAAAATCAATGAATATTGTAAATGCACAAACTGTAATTTCTCCGCATTGCAAGGTGCAATTCTGAAATTTTTTGCTTTTTCCTGCTCCTCTTAGCATGATAAAGAAGATTCAAAGAGAGTGAGATGCCAGCTCCTTTCATTCAGTCAGTAGCTTCAATCATTTCTGGACGTTTTTCAGTGGCAAAAATCAATGAATATTGTAAATGCACAAACAGTAATTTCTCCGCATTGCAAGGTGCAATTCTGAAATTTTTTGCTTTTTCCCGCTCCTCTTAGCATGATAAAGAAGATTCAAAGAGAGTGAGGTGCCAGCTCCTTTCATTCAGTCAGTAGCTTCAAACATTTCTGGTATATGAATAACATGTTTTTCAATGGCAAAAATCAATGAATATTGTAAATGCACAAACAGTAATTTCTCCGCATTGCAAGGTGCAATTCTGAAATTTTTTGATTTTTCCTGCTCCTCTTAGCATGATAAAGAAGATTCAAAGAGAGTGAGATGCCAGCTCCTTTCATTCAGTCAGTAGCTTCAATCATTTCTGGACGTTTTTCAATGGCAAAAATCAATGAATATTGTAAATGCACAAACAGTAATTTCTCCGCATTGCAAGGTGCAATTCTGAAATTTTTTGCTTTTTCCTGCTCCTCTTAGCATGATAAAGAAGATTCAAAGAGAGTGAGATGCCAGCTCCTTTCATTCAGTCAGTAGCTTCAAACATTTCTGGTATATGAATAACATGATGTTTTTCAATGGCAAAAATCAATGAATATTGTAAATGCACAAACAGTAATTTCTCCGCATTGCAAGGTGCAAGTCTGAAATTTTTTGCTTTTTCCTGCTCCTCTTAGCATGATAAAGAAGATTCAAAGAGAGTGAGATGCCAGTTACTTTCATTCAGTCAGTAGCTTCAATCATTTCTGGACGTTTTTCAATGGTAAAAATCAATGAATATTGTAAATGCACAAACAGTAATTTCTCCACATTGCAAGGTGCAATTCTGAAATTTTTTGCTTTTTCCTGCTCCTCTTAGCATGATAAAGAAGATTCAAAGAGAGTGAGATGCCAGCTCCTTTCATTCAGTCAGTAGCTTCAAACATTTCTGGTATATGAATAACATGATGTTTTTCAATGGCAAAAATCAATGAATATTGTAAATGCACAAACAGTAATTTCTCCGCATTGCAAGGTGCAATTCTGAAATTTTTTGCTTTTTCCTGCTCCTCTAAGCATGATAAAGAAGATTCAAAGAGAGTGAGATGCCAGCTCCTTTCATTCAGTCAGTAGCTTCAAACATTTCTGGTATATGAATAACATGATGTTTTTCAATGGGCAAAAATCAATGAATATTGTAAATGCACAAACAGTAATTTCTCCGCATTGCAAGGTGCAATTCTGAAATTTTTTGCTTTTTCCTGCTCCTCTTAGCATGATAAAGAAGATTCAAAGAGAGTGAGATGCCAGCTCCTTTCATTCAGTCAGTAGCTTCAATCATTTCTGGATGTTTTTCAATGGCAAAAATCAATGAATATTGTAAATGCACAAACAGTAATTTCTCCGCATTGCAAGGTGCAATTCTGAAATTTTTTGCTTTTTCCTGCTCCTCTTAGCATGATAAAGAAGATTCAAAGAGAGTGAGATGTCAGCTCCTTTCATTCAGTCAGTAGCTTCAAACATTTCTGGTATATGAATAACATGATGTTTTTCAATGGCAAAAATCAATGAATATTGTAAATGCACAAACAGTAATTTCTCCGCATTGCAAGGTGCAATTCTGAAATTTTTTGCTTTTTCCTGCTCCTCTTAGCATGATAAAGAAGATTCAAAGAGAGTGAGATGCCAGCTCCTTTCATTCAGTCAGTAGCTTCAATCATTTCTGGATGTTTTTCAATGGCAAAAATCAATGAATATTGTAAATGCACAAACAGTAATTTCTCCGCATTGCAAGGTGCAATTCTGAAATTTTTTGCTTTTTCCTGCTCCTCTTAGCATGATAAAGAAGATTCAAAGAGAGTGAGATGCCAGCTCCTTTCGTTCAGTCAGTCTCTTCAATCATTTCTGGACGTTTTTCAATGGCAAAAATCATTGAATATTATAAATGCACAAACAGTAATTTCTCCGCATTGCAAGGTGCAATTCTGAAATTTTTTACTTTTTCCTGCTCCTCTTAGCATGATAAAGAAGATTCAAAGAGAGTGAGATGCCAGCTCCTTTCATTCAGTCAGTAGCTTGAATCATTTCTGGTATATGAATAACATGATGTTTTTCAATGGCAAAAATCAATGAATATTGTAAATGCACAAACAGTAATTTCTCCGCATTGCAAGGTGCAATTCTGAAATTTTTTGCTTTTTCCTGCTCCTCTTAGCATGATAAAGAAGATTCAAAGAGAGTGAGATGCCAGCTCCTTTCATTCAGTCAGTAGCTTCAATCATTTCTGGACGTTTTTCAATGGCAAAAATCAATGAATATTGTAAATGCACAAACTGTAATTTCTCCGCATTGCAAGGTGCAATTCTGAAATTTTTTGCTTTTTCCTGCTCCTCTTAGCATGATAAACAAGATTCAAAGAGAGTGAGATGCCAGTTCCTTTCATTCAGTCAGTAGCTTCAATCATTTCTGGATGTTTTTCAATGGCAAAAATCAATGAATATTGTAAATGCACAAACAGTAATTTCTCCGCATTGCAAGGTGCAATTCTGAAATTTTTTGCTTTTTCCTGCTCCTCTTAGCATGATAAAGAAGATTCAAAGAGAGTGAGATGCCAGCTCCTTTCGTTCAGTCAGTAGCTTCAATCATTTCTGGACGTTTTTCAATGGCAAAAATCATTGAATATTATAAATGCACAAACAGTAATTTCTCCGCATTGCAAGGTGCAATTCTGAAATTTTTTACTTTTTCCTGCTCCTCTTAGCATGATAAAGAAGATTCAAAGAGAGTGAGATGCCAGCTCCTTTCATTCAGTCAGTAGCTTCAATCATTTCTGGTATATGAATAACATGATGTTTTTCAATGGCAAAAATCAATGAATATTGTAAATGCACAAACAGTAATTTCTCCGCATTGCAAGGTGCAATTCTGAAATTTTTTGCTTTTTCCTGCTCCTCTTAGCATGATAAAGAAGATTCAAAGAGAGTGAGATGCCAGCTCCTTTCATTCAGTCAGTAGCTTCAATCATTTCTGGACGTTTTTCAATGGCAAAAATCAATGAATATTGTAAATGCACAAACAGTAATTTCTCCGCATTGCAAGGTGCAATTCTGAAATTTTTTGCTTTTTCCTGCTCCTCTTAGCATGATAAAGAAGATTCAAAGAGAGTGAGATGCCAGCTCCTTTCATTCAGTCAGTAGCTTCAATCATTTCTGGACGTTTTTCAATGGCAAAAATCAATGAATATTGTAAATGCACAAACAGTAATTTCTCCGCATTGCAAGGTGCAATTCTGAAATTTTTTGCTTTTTCCTGCTCCTCTTAGCATGATAAAGAAGATTCAAAGAGAGTGAGATGCCAGCTCCTTTCATTCAGTCAGTAGCTTCAATCATTTCTGGACGTTTTTCAATGGCAAAAATCAATGAATATTGTAAATGCACAAACAGTAATTTCTCCGCATTGCAAGGTGCAATTCTGAAATTTTTTACTTTTTCCTGCTCCTCTTAGCATGATAAAGAAGATTCAAAGAGAGTGAGATGCCAGCTCCTTTCATTCAGTCAGTAGCTTCAATCATTTCTGGTATATGAATAACATGATGTTTTTCAATCGCAAAAATCAATGAATATTGTAAATGCACAAACAGTAATTTCTCCGCATTGCAAGGTGCAATTCTGAAATTTTTTGCTTTTTCCTGCTCCGCTTAGCATGATAAAGAAGATTCAAAGAGAGTGAGATGCCAGCTCCTTTCATTCAGTCAGTAGCTTCAATCATTTCTGGATGTTTTTCAATGGCAAAAATCAATGAATATTGGAAATGCACAAACAGTAATTTCTCCGCATTGCAAGGTGCAATTCTGAAATTTTTTGCTTTTTCCTGCTCCTCTTAGCATGATAAAGAAGATTCAAAGAGAGTGAGATGCCAGCTCCTTTCCTTCAGTCAGTAGCTTCAATCATTTCTGGTATATGAATAACATGATGTTTTTCAATGGCAAAAATCAATGAATTTTGTAAATGCACAAACAGTAATTTCTCCGCATTGCAAAGCGCAATTCTGAATTTTTTTGCTTTTTCCTGCTCCTCTTAGCATGATAAAGAAGATTCAAAGAGAGTGAGATGCCAGCTCCTTTCGTTCAGTCAGTAGCTTCAATCATTTCTGGACATTTTTCAATGGCAAAAATCAATGAATATTGTAAATGCACAAACAGTAATTTCTCCGCATGGCAAGGTGCAATTCTGAAATTTTTTGCTTTTTCCTGCTCCTCTTAGCATGATAAAGAAGATTCAAAGAGAGTGAAATGCCAGCTCCTTTCATTCAGTCAGTAGCTTCAATCATTTCTGGACATTTTTCAATGGCAAAAATCAATGAATATTGTAAATGCACAAACAGTAATTTCTCCGCATTGCAAGGTGCAATTCTGAAATTTTTTGCTTTTTCCTGCTCCTCTTAGCATGATAAAGAAGATTCAAAGAGAGTGAGATGCCAGCTCCTTTCATTCAGTCAGTAGCTTCAATCATTTCTGGACGTTTTTCAATGGCAAAAATCAATGAATATTGTAAATGCACAAACAGTAATTTCTCCGCATTGCAAGGTGCAATTCTGAAATTTTTTGCTTTTTCCTGCTCCTCTTAGCATGATAAAGAAGATTCAAAGAGAGTGAGATGCCAGCTCCTTTCCTTCAGTCAGTAGCGTCAATCATTTCTGGCATATGAATAACATGATGTTTTTCAATGGCAAAAATCAATGAATTTTGTAAATGCACAAACAGTAATTTCTCCGCATTGCAAGGCGCAATTCTGAAATTTTTTGCTTTTTCCTGCTCCTCTTAGCATGATAAAGAAGATTCAAAGAGAGTGAGATGCCAGCTCCTTTCATTCAGTCAGTAGCTTCAATCATTTCTGGACATTTTTCAATGGCAAAAATCAATGAATATTGTAAATGCACAAACAGTAATTTCTCCGCATTGCAAGGTGCAATTCTGAAATTTTTTGCTTTTTCCTGCTCCTCTTAGCATGATAAAGAAGATTCAAAGAGAGTGAGATGACAGCTCCTTTCATTCAGTCAGTAGCTTCAATCATTTCTGGACGTTTTTCAATGGCAAAAATCAATGAATATTGTAAATGCACAAACAGTAATTTCTCCGCATTGCAAGGTGCAATTCTGAAATTTTTCCTTTTTCCTGCTCCTCTTAGCATGATAAAGAAGATTCAAAGAGAGTGAGGTGCCAGCTCCTTTCATTCAGTCAGGAGCTTCAAACATTTCTGGTATATGAATAACATGTTTTTCAATGGCAAAAATCAATGAATATTGTAAATGCACAAACAGTAATTTCTCCGCATTGCAAGGTGCAATTCTGAAATTTTTTGCTTTTTCCTGCTCCTCTTAGCATGATAAAGAAGATTCAAAGAGAGTGAGATGCCAGCTCCTTTCATTCAGTCAGTAGCTTCAATCATTTCTGGACGTTTTTCAATGGCAAAAATCAATGAATATTGTAAATGCACAAACAGTAATTTCTCCGCATTGCAAGGTGCAATTCTGAAATTTTTTGCTTTTTCCTGCTCCTCTTAGCATGATAAAGAAGATTCAAAGAGAGTGAGATGCCAGCTCCTTTCATTCAGTCAGTAGCTTCAATCATTTCTGGACGTTTTTCAATGGCAAAAATCAATGAATATTGTAAATGCACAAACAGTAATTTCTCCGCATTGCAAGGTGCAATTCTGAAATTTTTTGCTTTTTCCTGCTCCTCTTAGCATGATAAACAAGATTCAAAGAGAGTGAGATGTCAGCTCCTTTCATTCAGTCAGTAGCTTCAATCATTTCTGGACGTTTTTCAATGGCAAAAATCATTGAATATTGTAAATGCACAAACAGTAATTTCTCCGCATTGCAAGGTGCAATTCTGAAATTTTTTACTTTTTCCTGCTCCTCTTAGCATGATAAAGAAGATTCAAAGAGAGTGAGATGCCAGCTCCTTTCATTCACTCAGTAGCTTCAATCATTTCTGGTATATGAATAACATGATGTTTTTCAATCGCAAAAATCAATGAATATTGTAAATGCACAAACAGTAATTTCTCCGCATTGCAAGGTGCAATTCTGAAATTTTTTGCTTTTTCCTGCTCCTCTTAGCATGATAAAGAAGATTCAAAGAGAGTGAGATGCCAGCTCCTTTCATTCAGTCAGTAGCTTCAATCATTTCTGGATGTTTTTCAATGGCAAAAATCAATGAATATTGTAAATGCACAAACAGTAATTTCTCCGCATTGCAAGGTGCAATTCTGAAATTTTTTGCTTTTTCCTGCTCCTCTTAGCATGATAAAGAAGATTCAAAGAGAGTGAGATGCCAGCTCCTTTCCTTCAGTCAGTAGCTTCAATCATTTCTGGTATATGAATAACATGATGTTTTTCAATGGCAAAAATCAATGAATTTTGTAAATGCACAAACATTAATTTCTCCGCATTGCAAGGCGCAATTCTGAAATTTTTTGCTTTTTCCTGCTCCTCTTAGCATGATAAAGAAGATTCAAAGAGAGTGAGATGCCAGCTCCTTTCATTCAGTCAGTAGCTTCAATCATTTCTGGACATTTTTCAATGGCAAAAATCAATGAATATTGTAAATGCACAAACAGTAATTTCTCCGCATTGCAAGGTGCAATTCTGAATTTTTTTGCTTTTTCCTGCTCCTCTTAGCATGATAAAGAAGATTCAAAGAGAGTGAGATGCCAGCTCCTTTCATTCAGTCAGTAGCTTCAATCATTTCTGGACGTTTTTCAATGGCAAAAATCAATGAATATTGTAAATGCACAAACAGTAATTTCTCCGCATTGCAAGGTGCAATTCTGAAATTTTTTGCTTTTTCCTGCTCCTCTTAGCATGATAAAGAAGATTCAAAGAGAGTGAGATGCCAGCTCCTTTCATTCAGTCAGTACCTTCAATCATTTCTGGACGTTTTTCAATGGCAAAAATCAATGAATATTGTAAATGCACAAACAGTAATTTCTCCGCATTGCAAGGTGCAATTCTGAAATTTTTTGCTTTTTCCTGCTCCTCTTAGCATGATAAAGAAGATTCAAAGAGAGTGAGATGCTAGCTCCTTTCATTCAGTCAGTAGCTTCAATCATTTCTGGACGTTTTTCAATGGCAAAAATCAATGAATATTGTAAATGCACAAACTGTAATTTCTCCGCATTGCAAGGTGCAATTCTGAATTTTTTTGCTTTTTCCTGCTCCTCTAAGCATGATAAAGAAGATTCAAAGAGAGTGAGATGCCAGCTCCTTTCATTCAGTCAGTAGCTTCAATCATTTCTGGTATATGAATAACATGATGTTTTTCAATAGCAAAAATCAATGAATATTGTAAATGCACAAACAGTAATTTCTCCGCATTGCAAGGTGCAATTCTGAAATTTTTTGCTTTTTCCTGCTCCTCTTAGCATGATAAAGAAGATTCAAAGAGAGTGAGATGCCAGCTCCTTTCATTCAGTCAGTAGCTTCAATCATTTCTGGACGTTTTTCAATGGCAAAAATCAATGAATATTGTAAATGCACAAACAGTAATTTCTCCGCATTGCAAGGTGCAATTCTGAAATTTTTTGCTTTTTCCTGCTCCTCTTAGCATGATAAACAAGATTCAAAGAGAGTGAGATGCCAGCTCCTTTCATTCAGTCAGTAGCTTCAATCATTTCTGGACGTTTTTCAATGGCAAAAATCATTGAATATTGTAAATGCACAAACAGTAATTTCTCCGCATTGCAAGGTGCAATTCTGAAATTTTTTACTTTTTCCTGCTCCTCTTAGCATGATAAAGAAGATTCAAAGAGAGTGAGATGCCAGCTCCTTTCATTCAGTCTGTAGCTTCAATCATTTCTGGTATATTAATAACATGATGTTTTTCAATCGCAAAAATCAATGAATATTGTAAATGCACAAACAGTAATTTCTCCGCATTGCAAGGTGCAATTCTGAAATTTTTTGCTTTTTCCTGCTCCTCTTAGCATGATAAAGAAGATTCAAAGAGAGTGAGATGCCAGCTCCTTTCATTCAGTCAGTAGCTTCAATCATTTCTGGACGTTTTTCAATGGCAAAAATCAATGAATATTGTAAATGCACAAACAGTAATTTCTCCGCATTGCAAGGTGCAATTCTGAAATTTTTTGCTTTTTCCTGCTCCTCTTAGCATGATAAAGAAGATTCAAAGAGAGTGAGATGCCAGCTCCTTTCATTCAGTCAGTAGCTTCAATCATTTCTGGTATATGAATAACATGATGTTTTTCAATGGCAAAAATCAATGAATATTGTAAATGCACAAACAGTAATTTCTCCGCATTGCAAGGTGCAATTCTGAAATTTTTTGCTTTTTCCTGCTCCTCTTAGCATGATAAAGAAGATTCAAAGAGAGTGAGATGCCAGCTCCTTTCATTCAGTCAGTAGCTTCAATCATTTCTGGACGTTTTTCCATGGCAAAAATCAATGAATATTGTAAATGCACAAACAGTAATTTCTCCGCATTGCAAGGTGCAATTCTGAAATTTTTTGCTTTTTCCTGCTCCTCTTAGCATGATAAAGAAGATTCAAAGAGAGTGAGATGCCAGCTCCTTTCATTCAGTCAGTAGCTTCAATCATTTCTGGACGTTTTTCAATGGTAAAAATCAATGAATATTGTAAATGCACAAACAGTAATTTCTCCACATTGCAAGGTGCAATTCTGAAATTTTTTGCTTTTTCCTGCTCCTCTTAGCATGATAAAGAAGATTCAAAGAGAGTGAGATGCCAGCTCCTTTCATTCAGTCAGTAGCTTCAAACATTTCTGGTATATGAATAACATGATGTTTTTCAATGGCAAAAATCAATGAATATTGTAAATGCACAAACAGTAATTTCTCCGCATTGCAAGGTGCAAGTCTGAAATTTTTTGCTTTTTCCTGCTCCTCTTAGCATGATAAAGAAGATTCAAAGAGAGTGAGATGCCAGCTACTTTCATTCAGTCAGTAGCTTCAATCATTTCTGGACGTTTTTCAATGGTAAAAATCAATGAATATTGTAAATGCACAAACAGTAATTTCTCCACATTGCAAGGTGCAATTCTGAAATTTTTTGCTTTTTCCTGCTCCTCTTAGCATGATAAAGAAGATTCAAAGAGAGTGAGATGCCAACTCCTTTCATTCAGTCAGTAGCTTCAAACATTTCTGGTATATGAATAACATGATGTTTTTCAATGGCAAAAATCAATGAATATTGTAAATGCACAAACAGTAATTTCTCCGCATTGCAAGGTGCAATTCTGAAATTTTTTGCTTTTTCCTGCTCCTCTTAGCATGATAAAGAAGATTCAAAGAGAGTGAGATGCCAGCTCCTTTCATTCAGTCAGTAGCTTCAATCATTTCTGGACGTTTTTCAATGGCAAAAATGAATGAATATTGTAAATGCACAAACAGTAATTTCTCCGCATTGCAAGGTGCAATTCTGAAATTTTTTGCTTTTTCCTGCTCCTCTTAGCATGATAAAGAAGATTCAAAGAGAGTGAGATGCCAGCTCCTTTCATTCAGTCAGTACCTTCAATCATTTCTGGACGTTTTTCAATGGCAAAAATCAATGAATATTGTAAATGCACAAACAGTAATTTCTCCGCATTGCAAGGTGCAATTCTGAAATTTTTTGCTTTTTCCCGCTCCTCTTAGCATGATAAAGAAGATTCAAAGAGAGTGAGGTGCCAGCTCCTTTCATTCAGTCAGTAGCTTCAAACATTTCTGGTATATGAATAACATGTTTTTCAATGGCAAAAATCAATGAATATTGTAAATGCACAAACAGTAATTTCTCCGCATTTCAAGGTGCAATTCTGAAATTTTTTGCTTTTTCCTGCTCCTCTTAGCATGATAAAGAAGATTCAAAGAGAGTGAGATGCCAGCTCCTTTCATTCAGTCAGTAGCTTCAATCATTTCTGGACGTTTTTCAATGGCAAAAATCAATGAATATTGTAAATGCACAAACAGTAATTTCTCCGCATTGCAAGGTGCAATTCTGAAATTTTTTGCTTTTTCCTGCTCCTCTTAGCATGATAAAGAAGATTCAAAGAGAGTGAGATGCCAGCTCCTTTCATTCAGTCAGTAGCTTCAATCATTTCTGGACGTTTTTCAATGGCAAAAATCAATGAATATTGTAAATGCACAAACAGTAATTTCTCCGCATTGCAAGGTGCAATTCTGAAATTTTTTGCTTTTTCCTGCTCCTCTTAGCATGATAAAGAAGATTCAAAGAGAGTGAGATGCCAGCTCCTTTGATTCAGTCAGTAGCTTCAAACATTTCTGGTATATGAATAACATGATGTTTTTCAATGGCAAAAATCAATGAATATTGTAAATGCACAAACAGTAATTTCTCCGCATTGCAAGGTGCAAGTCTGAAATTTTTTGCTTTTTCCTGCTCCTCTTAGCATGATAAAGAAGATTCAAAGAGAGTGAGATGCCAGCTACTTTCATTCAGTCAGTAGCTTCAATCATTTCTGGACGTTTTTCAATGGTAAAAATCAATGAATATTGTAAATGCACAAACAGTAATTTCTCCACATTGCAAGGTGCAATTCTGAAATTTTTTGCTTTTTCCTGCTCCTCTTAGCATGATAAAGAAGATTCAAAGAGAGTGAGATGCCAGCTCCTTTCATTCAGTCAGTAGCTTCAAACATTTCTGGTATATGAATAACATGATGTTTTTCAATGGCAAAAATCAATGAATATTGTAAATGCACAAACAGTAATTTCTCCGCATTGCAAGGTGCAAGTCTGAAATTTTTTGCTTTTTCCTGCTCCTCTTAGCATGATAAAGAAGATTCAAAGAGAGTGAGATGCCAGCTACTTTCATTCAGTCAGTAGCTTCAATCATTTCTGGACGTTTTTCAATGGTAAAAATCAATGAATATTGTAAATGCACAAACAGTAATTTCTCCACATTGCAAGGTGCAATTCTGAAATTTTTTGCTTTTTCCTGCTCCTCTTAGCATGATAAAGAAGATTCAAAGAGAGTGAGATGCCAGCTCCTTTCATTCAGTCAGTAGCTTCAAACATTTCTGGTATATGAATAACATGATGTTTTTCAATGGCAAAAATCAATGAATATTGTAAATGCACAAACAGTAATTTCTCCGCATTGCAAGGTGCAATTCTGAAATTTTTTGCTTTTTCCTGCTCCTCTTAGCATGATAAAGAAGATTCAAAGAGAGTGAGATGCCAGCTCCTTTCATTCAGTCAGTAGCTTCAATCATTTCTGGACGTTTTTCAATGGCAAAAATCAATGAATATTGTAAATGCACAAACAGTAATTTCTCCGCATTGCAAGGTGCAATTCTGAAATTTTTTGCTTTTTCCTGCTCCTCTTAGCATGATAAAGAAGATTCAAAGAGAGTGAGATGTCAGCTCCTTTCATTCAGTCAGTAGCTTCAAACATTTCTGGTATATGAATAACATGATGTTTTTCAATGGCAAAAATCAATGAATATTGTAAATGCACAAACAGTAATTTCTCCGCATTGCAAGGTGCAATTCTGAAATTTTTTGCTTTTTCCTGCTCCTCTTAGCATGATAAAGAAGATTCAAAGAGAGTGAGATGCCAGCTCCTTTCATTCAGTCAGTAGCTTCAATCATTTCTGGACGTTTTTCAATGGCAAAAATCAATGAATATTGTAAATGCACAAACAGTAATTTCTCCGCATTTCAAGGTGCAATTCTGAAATTTTTTGCTTTTTCCTGCTCCTCTTAGCATGATAAAGAGGATTCAAAGAGAGTGAGATGCCAGCTCCTTTCATTCAGTCAGTAGCTTCAATCATTTCTGGACGTTTTTCAATGGCAAAAATCAATGAATATTGTAAATGCACAAACAGTAATTTCTCCGCATTGCAAGGTGCAATTCTGAAATTTTTTGCTTTTTCCTGCTCCTCTTAGCATGATAAAGAAGATTCAAAGAGAGTGAGATGCCAGCTCCTTTCATTCAGTCAGTAGCTTCAAACATTTCTGGTATATGAATAACATGATGTTTTTCAATGGCAAAAATCAATGAATATTGTAAATGCACAAACAGTAATTTCTCCGCATTGCAAGGTGCAAGTCTGAAATTTTTTGCTTTTTCCTGCTCCTCTTAGCATGATAAAGAAGATTCAAAGAGAGTGAGATGCCAGCTACTTTCATTCAGTCAGTAGCTTCAATCATTTCTGGACGTTTTTCAATGGTAAAAATCAATGAATATTGTAAATGCACAAACAGTAATTTCTCCACATTGCAATGTGCAATTCTAAAATTTTTTGCTTTTTCCTGCTCCTCTTAGCATGATAAAGAAGATTCAAAGAGAGTGAGATGCCAGCTCCTTTCATTCAGTCAGTAGCTTCAAACATTTCTGGTATATGAATAACATGATGTTTTTCAATGGCCAAAATCAATGAATATTGTAAATGCACAAACAGTAATTTCTCCGCATTGCAAGGTGCAATTCTGAAATTTTTTGCTTTTTCCTGCTCCTCTTAGCATGATAAAGAAGATTCAAAGAGAGTGAGATGCCAACTCCTTTCATTCAGTCAGTAGCTTCAAACATTTCTGGTATATGAATAACATGATGTTTTTCAATGGCAAAAATCAATGAATATTGTAAATGCACAAACAGTAATTTCTCCGCATTGCAAGGTGCAATTCTGAAATTTTTTGCTTTTTCCTGCTCCTCTTAGCATGATAAAGAAGATTCAAAGAGAGTGAGATGCCAGCTCCTTTCATTCAGTCAGTAGCTTCAATCATTTCTGGACGTTTTTCAATGGCAAAAATCAATGAATATTGTAAATGCACAAACAGTAATTTCTCCGCATTGCAAGGTGCAATTCTGAAATTTTTTGCTTTTTCCTGCTCCTCTTAGCATGATAAAGAAGATTCAAAGAGAGTGAGATGCCAGCTCCTTTCATTCAGTCAGTACCTTCAATCATTTCTGGACGTTTTTCAATGGCAAAAATCAATGAATATTGTAAATGCACAAACAGTAATTTCTCCGCATTGCAAGGTGCAATTCTGAAATTTTTTGCTTTTTCCCGCTCCTCTTAGCATGATAAAGAAGATTCAAAGAGAGTGAGGTGCCAGCTCCTTTCATTCAGTCAGTAGCTTCAAACATTTCTGGTATATGAATAACATGTTTTTCAATGGCAAAAATCAATGAATATTGTAAATGCACAAACAGTAATTTCTCCGCATTGCAAGGTGCAATTCTGAAATTTTTTGCTTTTTCCTGCTCCTCTTAGCATGATAAAGAAGATTCAAAGAGAGTGAGATGCCAGCTCCTTTCATTCAATCAGTAGCTTCAATCATTTCTGGACGTTTTTCAATGGCAAAAATCAATGAATATTGTATATGCACAAACAGTAATTTCTCCGCATTGCAAGGTGCAATTCTGAAATTTTTTGCTTTTTCCTGCTCCTCTTAGCATGATAAAGAAGATTCAAAGAGAGTGAGGTGCCAGCTCCTTTCATTCAGTCAGTAGCTTCAAACATTTCTGGTATATGAATAACATGTTTTTCAATGGCAAAAATCAATGAATATTGTAAATGCACAAACAGTAATTTCTCCGCATTGCAAGGTGCAATTCTGAAATTTTTTGCTTTTTCCTGCTCCTCTTAGCATGATAAAGAAGATTCAAAGAGAGTGAGATGCCAGCTCCTTTCATTCAGTCAGTAGCTTCAATCATTTCTGGACGTTTTTCAATGGCAAAAATCAATGAATATTGTAAATGCACAAACAGTAATTTCTCCGCATTGCAAGGTGCAATTCTGAAATTTTTTGCTTTTTCCTGCTCCTCTTAGCATGATAAAGAAGATTCAAAGAGAGTGAGATGCCAGCTCCTTTCATTCAGTCAGTAGCTTCAATCATTTCTGGACGTTTTTCAATGGCAAAAATCAATGAATATTGTAAATGCACAAACAGTAATTTCTCCGCATTGCAAGGTGCAATTCTGAAATTTTTTGCTTTTTCCTGCTCCTCTTAGCATGATAAAGAAGATTCAAAGAGAGTGAGATGCCAGCTCCTTTCATTCAGTCAGTACCTTCAATCATTTCTGGACGTTTTTCAATGGCAAAAATCAATGAATATTGTAAATGCACAAACAGTAATTTCTCCGCATTGCAAGGTGCAATTCTGAAATTTTTTGCTTTTTCCCGCTCCTCTTAGCATGATAAAGAAGATTCAAAGAGAGTGAGGTGCCAGCTCCTTTCATTCAGTCAGTAGCTTCAAACATTTCTGGTATATGAATAACATGTTTTTCAATGGCAAAAATCAATGAATATTGTAAATGCACAAACAGTAATTTCTCCGCATTGCAAGGTGCAATTCTGAAATTTTTTGCTTTTTCCTGCTCCACTTAGCATGATAAAGAAGATTCAAAGAGAGTGAGATGCCAGCTCCTTTCATTCAATCAGTAGCTTCAATCATTTCTGGACGTTTTTCAATGGCAAAAATCAATGAATATTGTATATGCACAAACAGTAATTTCTCCGCATTGCAAGGTGCAATTCTGAAATTTTTTGCTTTTTCCTGCTCCTCTTAGCATGATAAAGAAGATTCAAAGAGAGTGAGGTGCCAGCTCCTTTCATTCAGTCAGTAGCTTCAAACATTTCTGGTATATGAATAACATGTTTTTCAATGGCAAAAATCAATGAATATTGTAAATGCACAAACAGTAATTTCTCCGTATTGCAAGGTGCAATTCTGAAATTTTTTGCTTTTTCCTGCTCCTCTTAGCATGATAAAGAAGATTCAAAGAGAGTGAGATGCCAGCTCCTTTCATTCAGTCAGTAGCTTCAATCATTTCTGGACGTTTTTCAATGGCAAAAATCAATGAATATTGTAAATGCACAAACAGTAATTTCTCCGCATTGCAAGGTGCAATTCTGAAATTTTTTGCTTTTTCCTGCTCCTCTTAGCATGATAAAGAAGATTCAAAGAGAGTGAGATGCCAGCTCCTTTCATTCAGTCAGTAGCTTCAATCATTTCTGGACGTTTTTCAATGGCAAAAATCAATGAATATTGTAAATGCACAAACAGTAATTTCTCCGCATTGCAAGGTGCAATTCTGAAATTTTTTGCTTTTTCCTGCTCCTCTTAGCATGATAAAGAAGATTCAAAGAGAGTGAGATGCCAGCTCCTTTGATTCAGTCAGTAGCTTCAAACATTTCTGGTATATGAATAACATGATGTTTTTCAATGGCAAAAATCAATGAATATTGTAAATGCACAAACAGTAATTTCTCCGCATTGCAAGGTGCAAGTCTGAAATTTTTTGCTTTTTCCTGCTCCTCTTAGCATGATAAAGAAGATTCAAAGAGAGTGAGATGCCAGCTACTTTCATTCAGTCAGTAGCTTCAATCATTTCTGGACGTTTTTCAATGGCAAAAATCAATGAATATTGTAAATGCACAAACAGTAATTTCTCCGCATTGCAAGGTGCAATTCTGAAATTTTTTGCTTTTTCCTTCTCCTCTTAGCATGATAAAGAAGATTCAAAGAGAGTGAGATGCCAGCTCCTTTCATTCAGTCAGTAGCTTCAATCATTTCTGGACGTTTTTCAATGGCAAAAATCAATGAATATTGTAAATGCACAAACAGTAATTTCTCCGCATTGCAAGGTGCAATTCTGAAATTTTTTGCTTTTTCCTGCTCCTCTTAGCATGATAAAGAAGATTCAAAGAGAGTGAGATGCCAGCTCCTTTCATTCAGTCAGTACCTTCAATCATTTCTGGACGTTTTTCAATGGCAAAAATCAATGAATATTGTAAATGCACAAACAGTAATTTCTCCGCATTGCAAGGTGCAATTCTGAAATTTTTTGCTTTTTCCCGCTCCTCTTAGCATGATAAAGAAGATTCAAAGAGAGTGAGGTGCCAGCTCCTTTCATTCAGTCAGTAGCTTCAAACATTTCTGGTATATGAATAACATGTTTTTCAATGGCAAAAATCAATGAATATTGTAAATGCACAAACAGTAATTTCTCCGCATTGCAAGGTGCAATTCTGAAATTTTTTGCTTTTTCCTGCTCCTCTTAGCATGATAAAGAAGATTCAAAGAGAGTGAGATGCCAGCTCCTTTCATTCAATCAGTAGCTTCAATCATTTCTGGACGTTTTTCAATGGCAAAAATCAATGAATATTGTATATGCACAAACAGTAATTTCTCCGCATTGCAAGGTGCAATTCTGAAATTTTTTGCTTTTTCCTGCTCCTCTTAGCATGATAAAGAAGATTCAAAGAGAGTGAGGTGCCAGCTCCTTTCATTCAGTCAGTAGCTTCAAACATTTCTGGTATATGAATAACATGTTTTTCAATGGCAAAAATCAATGAATATTGTAAATGCACAAACAGTAATTTCTCCGTATTGCAAGGTGCAATTCTGAAATTTTTTGCTTTTTCCTGCTCCTCTTAGCATGATAAAGAAGATTCAAAGAGAGTGAGATGCCAGCTCCTTTCATTCAGTCAGTAGCTTCAATCATTTCTGGACGTTTTTCAATGGCAAAAATCAATGAATATTGTAAATGCACAAACAGTAATTTCTCCGCATTGCAAGGTGCAATTCTGAAATTTTTTGCTTTTTCCTGCTCCTCTTAGCATGATAAAGAAGATTCAAAGAGAGTGAGATGCCAGCTCCTTTCATTCAGTCAGTAGCTTCAATCATTTCTGGACGTTTTTCAATGGCAAAAATCAATGAATATTGTAAATGCACAAACAGTAATTTCTCCGCATTGCAAGGTGCAATTCTGAAATTTTTTGCTTTTTCCTGCTCCTCTTAGCATGATAAAGAAGATTCAAAGAGAGTGAGATGCCAGCTCCTTTGATTCAGTCAGTAGCTTCAAACATTTCTGGTATATGAATAACATGATGTTTTTCAATGGCAAAAATCAATGAATATTGTAAATGCACAAACAGTAATTTCTCCGCATTGCAAGGTGCAAGTCTGAAATTTTTTGCTTTTTCCTGCTCCTCTTAGCATGATAAAGAAGATTCAAAGAGAGTGAGATGCCAGCTACTTTCATTCAGTCAGTAGCTTCAATCATTTCTGGACGTTTTTCAATGGTAAAAATCAATGAATATTGTAAATGCACAAACAGTAATTTCTCCACATTGCAAGGTGCAATTCTGAAATTTTTTGCTTTTTCCTGCTCCTCTTAGCATGATAAAGAAGATTCAAAGAGAGTGAGATGCCAGCTCCTTTCATTCAGTCAGTAGCTTCAAACATTTCTGGTATATGAATAACATGATGTTTTTCAATGGCAAAAATCAATGAATATTGTAAATGCACAAACAGTAATTTCTCCGCATTGCAAGGTGCAAGTCTGAAATTTTTTGCTTTTTCCTGCTCCTCTTAGCATGATAAAGAAGATTCAAAGAGAGTGAGATGCCAGCTACTTTCATTCAGTCAGTAGCTTCAATCATTTCTGGACGTTTTTCAATGGTAAAAATCAATGAATATTGTAAATGCACAAACAGTAATTTCTCCACATTGCAAGGTGCAATTCTGAAATTTTTTGCTTTTTCCTGCTCCTCTTAGCATGATAAAGAAGATTCAAAGAGAGTGAGATGCCAGCTCCTTTCATTCAGTCAGTAGCTTCAAACATTTCTGGTATATGAATAACATGATGTTTTTCAATGGCAAAAATCAATGAATATTGTAAATGCACAAACAGTAATTTCTCCGCATTGCAAGGTGCAATTCTGAAATTTTTTGCTTTTTCCTGCTCCTCTTAGCATGATAAAGAAGATTCAAAGAGAGTGAGATGCCAGCTCCTTTCATTCAGTCAGTAGCTTCAATCATTTCTGGACGTTTTTCAATGGCAAAAATCAATGAATATTGTAAATGCACAAACAGTAATTTCTCCGCATTGCAAGGTGCAATTCTGAAATTTTTTGCTTTTTCCTGCTCCTCTTAGCATGATAAAGAAGATTCAAAGAGAGTGAGATGTCAGCTCCTTTCATTCAGTCAGTAGCTTCAAACATTTCTGGTATATGAATAACATGATGTTTTTCAATGGCAAAAATCAATGAATATTGTAAATGCACAAACAGTAATTTCTCCGCATTGCAAGGTGCAATTCTGAAATTTTTTGCTTTTTCCTGCTCCTCTTAGCATGATAAAGAAGATTCAAAGAGAGTGAGATGCCAGCTCCTTTCATTCAGTCAGTAGCTTCAATCATTTCTGGACGTTTTTCAATGGCAAAAATCAATGAATATTGTAAATGCACAAACAGTAATTTCTCCGCATTTCAAGGTGCAATTCTGAAATTTTTTGCTTTTTCCTGCTCCTCTTAGCATGATAAAGAGGATTCAAAGAGAGTGAGATGCCAGCTCCTTTCATTCAGTCAGTAGCTTCAATCATTTCTGGACGTTTTTCAATGGCAAAAATCAATGAATATTGTAAATGCACAAACAGTAATTTCTCCGCATTGCAAGGTGCAATTCTGAAATTTTTTGCTTTTTCCTGCTCCTCTTAGCATGATAAAGAAGATTCAAAGAGAGTGAGATGCCAGCTCCTTTCATTCAGTCAGTAGCTTCAAACATTTCTGGTATATGAATAACATGATGTTTTTCAATGGCAAAAATCAATGAATATTGTAAATGCACAAACAGTAATTTCTCCGCATTGCAAGGTGCAAGTCTGAAATTTTTTGCTTTTTCCTGCTCCTCTTAGCATGATAAAGAAGATTCAAAGAGAGTGAGATGCCAGCTACTTTCATTCAGTCAGTAGCTTCAATCATTTCTGGACGTTTTTCAATGGTAAAAATCAATGAATATTGTAAATGCACAAACAGTAATTTCTCCACATTGCAATGTGCAATTCTAAAATTTTTTGCTTTTTCCTGCTCCTCTTAGCATGATAAAGAAGATTCAAAGAGAGTGAGATGCCAGCTCCTTTCATTCAGTCAGTAGCTTCAAACATTTCTGGTATATGAATAACATGATGTTTTTCAATGGCCAAAATCAATGAATATTGTAAATGCACAAACAGTAATTTCTCCGCATTGCAAGGTGCAATTCTGAAATTTTTTGCTTTTTCCTGCTCCTCTTAGCATGATAAAGAAGATTCAAAGAGAGTGAGATGCCAACTCCTTTCATTCAGTCAGTAGCTTCAAACATTTCTGGTATATGAATAACATGATGTTTTTCAATGGCAAAAATCAATGAATATTGTAAATGCACAAACAGTAATTTCTCCGCATTGCAAGGTGCAATTCTGAAATTTTTTGCTTTTTCCTGCTCCTCTTAGCATGATAAAGAAGATTCAAAGAGAGTGAGATGCCAGCTCCTTTCATTCAGTCAGTAGCTTCAATCATTTCTGGACGTTTTTCAATGGCAAAAATCAATGAATATTGTAAATGCACAAACAGTAATTTCTCCGCATTGCAAGGTGCAATTCTGAAATTTTTTGCTTTTTCCTGCTCCTCTTAGCATGATAAAGAAGATTCAAAGAGAGTGAGATGCCAGCTCCTTTCATTCAGTCAGTACCTTCAATCATTTCTGGACGTTTTTCAATGGCAAAAATCAATGAATATTGTAAATGCACAAACAGTAATTTCTCCGCATTGCAAGGTGCAATTCTGAAATTTTTTGCTTTTTCCCGCTCCTCTTAGCATGATAAAGAAGATTCAAAGAGAGTGAGGTGCCAGCTCCTTTCATTCAGTCAGTAGCTTCAAACATTTCTGGTATATGAATAACATGTTTTTCAATGGCAAAAATCAATGAATATTGTAAATGCACAAACAGTAATTTCTCCGCATTGCAAGGTGCAATTCTGAAATTTTTTGCTTTTTCCTGCTCCTCTTAGCATGATAAAGAAGATTCAAAGAGAGTGAGATGCCAGCTCCTTTCATTCAATCAGTAGCTTCAATCATTTCTGGACGTTTTTCAATGGCAAAAATCAATGAATATTGTATATGCACAAACAGTAATTTCTCCGCATTGCAAGGTGCAATTCTGAAATTTTTTGCTTTTTCCTGCTCCTCTTAGCATGATAAAGAAGATTCAAAGAGAGTGAGGTGCCAGCTCCTTTCATTCAGTCAGTAGCTTCAAACATTTCTGGTATATGAATAACATGTTTTTCAATGGCAAAAATCAATGAATATTGTAAATGCACAAACAGTAATTTCTCCGCATTGCAAGGTGCAATTCTGAAATTTTTTGCTTTTTCCTGCTCCTCTTAGCATGATAAAGAAGATTCAAAGAGAGTGAGATGCCAGCTCCTTTCATTCAGTCAGTAGCTTCAATCATTTCTGGACGTTTTTCAATGGCAAAAATCAATGAATATTGTAAATGCACAAACAGTAATTTCTCCGCATTGCAAGGTGCAATTCTGAAATTTTTTGCTTTTTCCTGCTCCTCTTAGCATGATAAAGAAGATTCAAAGAGAGTGAGATGCCAGCTCCTTTCATTCAGTCAGTAGCTTCAATCATTTCTGGACGTTTTTCAATGGCCAAAATCAATGAATATTGTAAATGCACAAACAGTAATTTCTCCGCATTGCAAGGTGCAATTCTGAAATTTTTTGCTTTTTCCTGCTCCTCTTAGCATGATAAAGAAGATTCAAAGAGAGTGAGATGCCAGCTCCTTTCATTCAGTCAGTACCTTCAATCATTTCTGGACGTTTTTCAATGGCAAAAATCAATGAATATTGTAAATGCACAAACAGTAATTTCTCCGCATTGCAAGGTGCAATTCTGAAATTTTTTGCTTTTTCCCGCTCCTCTTAGCATGATAAAGAAGATTCAAAGAGAGTGAGGTGCCAGCTCCTTTCATTCAGTCAGTAGCTTCAAACATTTCTGGTATATGAATAACATGTTTTTCAATGGCAAAAATCAATGAATATTGTAAATGCACAAACAGTAATTTCTCCGCATTGCAAGGTGCAATTCTGAAATTTTTTGCTTTTTCCTGCTCCACTTAGCATGATAAAGAAGATTCAAAGAGAGTGAGATGCCAGCTCCTTTCATTCAATCAGTAGCTTCAATCATTTCTGGACGTTTTTCAATGGCAAAAATCAATGAATATTGTATATGCACAAACAGTAATTTCTCCGCATTGCAAGGTGCAATTCTGAAATTTTTTGCTTTTTCCTGCTCCTCTTAGCATGATAAAGAAGATTCAAAGAGAGTGAGGTGCCAGCTCCTTTCATTCAGTCAGTAGCTTCAAACATTTCTGGTATATGAATAACATGTTTTTCAATGGCAAAAATCAATGAATATTGTAAATGCACAAACAGTAATTTCTCCGTATTGCAAGGTGCAATTCTGAAATTTTTTGCTTTTTCCTGCTCCTCTTAGCATGATAAAGAAGATTCAAAGAGAGTGAGATGCCAGCTCCTTTCATTCAGTCAGTAGCTTCAATCATTTCTGGACGTTTTTCAATGGCAAAAATCAATGAATATTGTAAATGCACAAACAGTAATTTCTCCGCATTGCAAGGTGCAATTCTGAAATTTTTTGCTTTTTCCTGCTCCTCTTAGCATGATAAAGAAGATTCAAAGAGAGTGAGATGCCAGCTCCTTTCATTCAGTCAGTAGCTTCAATCATTTCTGGACGTTTTTCAATGGCAAAAATCAATGAATATTGTAAATGCACAAACAGTAATTTCTCCGCATTGCAAGGTGCAATTCTGAAATTTTTTGCTTTTTCCTGCTCCTCTTAGCATGATAAAGAAGATTCAAAGAGAGTGAGATGCCAGCTCCTTTCATTCAGTCAGTACCTTCAATCATTTCTGGACGTTTTTCAATGGCAAAAATCAATGAATATTGTAAATGCACAAACAGTAATTTCTCCGCATTGCAAGGTGCAATTCTGAAATTTTTTGCTTTTTCCCGCTCCTCTTAGCATGATAAAGAAGATTCAAAGAGAGTGAGGTGCCAGCTCCTTTCATTCAGTCAGTAGCTTCAAACATTTCTGGTATATGAATAACATGTTTTTCAATGGCAAAAATCAATGAATATTGTAAATGCACAAACAGTAATTTCTCCGCATTGCAAGGTGCAATTCTGAAATTTTTTGCTTTTTCCTGCTCCTCTTAGCATGATAAAGAAGATTCAAAGAGAGTGAGATGCCAGCTCCTTTCATTCAATCAGTAGCTTCAATCATTTCTGGACGTTTTTCAATGGCAAAAATCAATGAATATTGTATATGCACAAACAGTAATTTCTCCGCATTGCAAGGTGCAATTCTGAAATTTTTTGCTTTTTCCTGCTCCTCTTAGCATGATAAAGAAGATTCAAAGAGAGTGAGGTGCCAGCTCCTTTCATTCAGTCAGTAGCTTCAAACATTTCTGGTATATGAATAACATGTTTTTCAATGGCAAAAATCAATGAATATTGTAAATGCACAAACAGTAATTTCTCCGCATTGCAAGGTGCAATTCTGAAATTTTTTGCTTTTTCCTGCTCCTCTTAGCATGATAAAGAAGATTCAAAGAGAGTGAGATGCCAGCTCCTTTCATTCAGTCAGTAGCTTCAATCATTTCTGGACGTTTTTCAATGGCAAAAATCAATGAATATTGTAAATGCACAAACAGTAATTTCTCCGCATTGCAAGGTGCAATTCTGAAATTTTTTGCTTTTTCCTGCTCCTCTTAGCATGATAAAGAAGATTCAAAGAGAGTGAGATGCCAGCTCCTTTCATTCAGTCAGTAGCTTCAATCATTTCTGGACGTTTTTCAATGGCCAAAATCAATGAATATTGTAAATGCACAAACAGTAATTTCTCCGCATTGCAAGGTGCAATTCTGAAATTTTTTGCTTTTTCCTGCTCCTCTTAGCATGATAAAGAAGATTCAAAGAGAGTGAGATGCCAGCTCCTTTCATTCAGTCAGTACCTTCAATCATTTCTGGACGTTTTTCAATGGCAAAAATCAATGAATATTGTAAATGCACAAACAGTAATTTCTCCGCATTGCAAGGTGCAATTCTGAAATTTTTTGCTTTTTCCCGCTCCTCTTAGCATGATAAAGAAGATTCAAAGAGAGTGAGGTGCCAGCTCCTTTCATTCAGTCAGTAGCTTCAAACATTTCTGGTATATGAATAACATGTTTTTCAATGGCAAAAATCAATGAATATTGTAAATGCACAAACAGTAATTTCTCCGCATTGCAAGGTGCAATTCTGAAATTTTTTGCTTTTTCCTGCTCCACTTAGCATGATAAAGAAGATTCAAAGAGAGTGAGATGCCAGCTCCTTTCATTCAATCAGTAGCTTCAATCATTTCTGGACGTTTTTCAATGGCAAAAATCAATGAATATTGTATATGCACAAACAGTAATTTCTCCGCATTGCAAGGTGCAATTCTGAAATTTTTTGCTTTTTCCTGCTCCTCTTAGCATGATAAAGAAGATTCAAAGAGAGTGAGGTGCCAGCTCCTTTCATTCAGTCACTAGCTTCAAACATTTCTGGTATATGAATAACATGTTTTTCAATGGCAAAAATCAATGAATATTGTAAATGCACAAACAGTAATTTCTCCGTATTGCAAGGTGCAATTCTGAAATTTTTTGCTTTTTCCTGCTCCTCTTAGCATGATAAAGAAGATTCAAAGAGAGTGAGATGCCAGCTCCTTTCATTCAGTCAGTAGCTTCAATCATTTCTGGACGTTTTTCAATGGCAAAAATCAATGAATATTGTAAATGCACAAACAGTAATTTCTCCGCATTGCAAGGTGCAATTCTGAAATTTTTTGCTTTTTCCTGCTCCTCTTAGCATGATAAAGAAGATTCAAAGAGAGTGAGATGCCAGCTCCTTTCATTCAGTCAGTAGCTTCAATCATTTCTGGACGTTTTTCAATGGCAAAAATCAATGAATATTGTAAATGCACAAACAGTAATTTCTCCGCATTGCAAGGTGCAATTCTGAAATTTTTTGCTTTTTCCTGCTCCTCTTAGCATGATAAAGAAGATTCAAAGAGAGTGAGATGCCAGCTCCTTTGATTCAGTCAGTAGCTTCAAACATTTCTGGTATATGAATAACATGATGTTTTTCAATGGCAAAAATCAATGAATATTGTAAATGCACAAACAGTAATTTCTCCGCATTGCAAGGTGCAAGTCTGAAATTTTTTGCTTTTTCCTGCTCCTCTTAGCATGATAAAGAAGATTCAAAGAGAGTGAGATGCCAGCTACTTTCATTCAGTCAGTAGCTTCAATCATTTCTGGACGTTTTTCAATGGCAAAAATCAATGAATATTGTAAATGCACAAACAGTAATTTCTCCGCATTGCAAGGTGCAATTCTGAAATTTTTTGCTTTTTCCTTCTCCTCTTAGCATGATAAAGAAGATTCAAAGAGAGTGAGATGCCAGCTCCTTTCATTCAGTCAGTAGCTTCAATCATTTCTGGACGTTTTTCAATGGCAAAAATCAATGAATATTGTAAATGCACAAACAGTAATTTCTCCGCATTGCAAGGTGCAATTCTGAAATTTTTTGCTTTTTCCTGCTCCTCTTAGCATGATAAAGAAGATTCAAAGAGAGTGAGATGCCAGCTCCTTTCATTCAGTCAGTACCTTCAATCATTTCTGGACGTTTTTCAATGGCAAAAATCAATGAATATTGTAAATGCACAAACAGTAATTTCTCCGCATTGCAAGGTGCAATTCTGAAATTTTTTGCTTTTTCCCGCTCCTCTTAGCATGATAAAGAAGATTCAAAGAGAGTGAGGTGCCAGCTCCTTTCATTCAGTCAGTAGCTTCAAACATTTCTGGTATATGAATAACATGTTTTTCAATGGCAAAAATCAATGAATATTGTAAATGCACAAACAGTAATTTCTCCGCATTGCAAGGTGCAATTCTGAAATTTTTTGCTTTTTCCTGCTCCTCTTAGCATGATAAAGAAGATTCAAAGAGAGTGAGATGCCAGCTCCTTTCATTCAATCAGTAGCTTCAATCATTTCTGGACGTTTTTCAATGGCAAAAATCAATGAATATTGTATATGCACAAACAGTAATTTCTCCGCATTGCAAGGTGCAATTCTGAAATTTTTTGCTTTTTCCTGCTCCTCTTAGCATGATAAAGAAGATTCAAAGAGAGTGAGGTGCCAGCTCCTTTCATTCAGTCAGTAGCTTCAAACATTTCTGGTATATGAATAACATGTTTTTCAATGGCAAAAATCAATGAATATTGTAAATGCACAAACAGTAATTTCTCCGTATTGCAAGGTGCAATTCTGAAATTTTTTGCTTTTTCCTGCTCCTCTTAGCATGATAAAGAAGATTCAAAGAGAGTGAGATGCCAGCTCCTTTCATTCAGTCAGTAGCTTCAATCATTTCTGGACGTTTTTCAATGGCAAAAATCAATGAATATTGTAAATGCACAAACAGTAATTTCTCCGCATTGCAAGGTGCAATTCTGAAATTTTTTGCTTTTTCCTGCTCCTCTTAGCATGATAAAGAAGATTCAAAGAGAGTGAGATGCCAGCTCCTTTCATTCAGTCAGTAGCTTCAATCATTTCTGGACGTTTTTCAATGGCAAAAATCAATGAATATTGTAAATGCACAAACAGTAATTTCTCCGCATTGCAAGGTGCAATTCTGAAATTTTTTGCTTTTTCCTGCTCCTCTTAGCATGATAAAGAAGATTCAAAGAGAGTGAGATGCCAGCTCCTTTGATTCAGTCAGTAGCTTCAAACATTTCTGGTATATGAATAACATGATGTTTTTCAATGGCAAAAATCAATGAATATTGTAAATGCACAAACAGTAATTTCTCCGCATTGCAAGGTGCAAGTCTGAAATTTTTTGCTTTTTCCTGCTCCTCTTAGCATGATAAAGAAGATTCAAAGAGAGTGAGATGCCAGCTACTTTCATTCAGTCAGTAGCTTCAATCATTTCTGGACGTTTTTCAATGGTAAAAATCAATGAATATTGTAAATGCACAAACAGTAATTTCTCCACATTGCAAGGTGCAATTCTGAAATTTTTTGCTTTTTCCTGCTCCTCTTAGCATGATAAAGAAGATTCAAAGAGAGTGAGATGCCAGCTCCTTTCATTCAGTCAGTAGCTTCAAACATTTCTGGTATATGAATAACATGATGTTTTTCAATGGCAAAAATCAATGAATATTGTAAATGCACAAACAGTAATTTCTCCGCATTGCAAGGTGCAAGTCTGAAATTTTTTGCTTTTTCCTGCTCCTCTTAGCATGATAAAGAAGATTCAAAGAGAGTGAGATGCCAGCTACTTTCATTCAGTCAGTAGCTTCAATCATTTCTGGACGTTTTTCAATGGTAAAAATCAATGAATATTGTAAATGCACAAACAGTAATTTCTCCACATTGCAAGGTGCAATTCTGAAATTTTTTGCTTTTTCCTGCTCCTCTTAGCATGATAAAGAAGATTCAAAGAGAGTGAGATGCCAGCTCCTTTCATTCAGTCAGTAGCTTCAAACATTTCTGGTATATGAATAACATGATGTTTTTCAATGGCAAAAATCAATGAATATTGTAAATGCACAAACAGTAATTTCTCCACATTGCAAGGTGCAATTCTGAAATTTTTTGCTTTTTCCTGCTCCTCTTAGCATGATAAAGAAGATTCAAAGAGAGTGAGATGCCAGCTCCTTTCATTCAGTCAGTAGCTTCAAACATTTCTGGTATATGAATAACATGATGTTTTTCAATGGCAAAAATCAATGAATATTGTAAATGCACAAACAGTAATTTCTCCGCATTGCAAGGTGCAATTCTGAAATTTTTTGCTTTTTCCTGCTCCTCTTAGCATGATAAAGAAGATTCAAAGAGAGTGAGATGCCAGCTCCTTTCATTCAGTCAGTAGCTTCAATCATTTCTGGACGTTTTTCAATGGCAAAAATCAATGAATATTGTAAATGCACAAACAGTAATTTCTCCGCATTGCAAGGTGCAATTCTGAAATTTTTTGCTTTTTCCTGCTCCTCTTAGCATGATAAAGAAGATTCAAAGAGAGTGAGATGCCAGCTCCTTTCATTCAGTCAGTACCTTCAATCATTTCTGGACGTTTTTCAATGGCAAAAATCAATGAATATTGTAAATGCACAAACAGTAATTTCTCCGCATTGCAAGGTGCAATTCTGAAATTTTTTGCTTTTTCCCGCTCCTCTTAGCATGATAAAGAAGATTCAAAGAGAGTGAGGTGCCAGCTCCTTTCATTCAGTCAGTAGCTTCAAACATTTCTGGTATATGAATAACATGTTTTTCAATGGCAAAAATCAATGAATATTGTAAATGCACAAACAGTAATTTCTCCGCATTGCAAGGTGCAATTCTGAAATTTTTTGCTTTTTCCTGCTCCTCTTAGCATGATAAAGAAGATTCAAAGAGAGTGAGATGCCAGCTCCTTTCATTCAATCAGTAGCTTCAATCATTTCTGGACGTTTTTCAATGGCAAAAATCAATGAATATTGTATATGCACAAACAGTAATTTCTCCGCATTGCAAGGTGCAATTCTGAAATTTTTTGCTTTTTCCTGCTCCTCTTAGCATGATAAAGAAGATTCAAAGAGAGTGAGGTGCCAGCTCCTTTCATTCAGTCAGTAGCTTCAAACATTTCTGGTATATGAATAACATGTTTTTCAATGGCAAAAATCAATGAATATTGTAAATGCACAAACAGTAATTTCTCCGCATTGCAAGGTGCAATTCTGAAATTTTTTGCTTTTTCCTGCTCCTCTTAGCATGATAAAGAAGATTCAAAGAGAGTGAGATGCCAGCTCCTTTCATTCAGTCAGTAGCTTCAATCATTTCTGGACGTTTTTCAATGGCAAAAATCAATGAATATTGTAAATGCACAAACAGTAATTTCTCCGCATTGCAAGGTGCAATTCTGAAATTTTTTGCTTTTTCCTGCTCCTCTTAGCATGATAAAGAAGATTCAAAGAGAGTGAGATGCCAGCTCCTTTCATTCAGTCAGTAGCTTCAATCATTTCTGGACGTTTTTCAATGGCAAAAATCAATGAATATTGTAAATGCACAAACAGTAATTTCTCCGCATTGCAAGGTGCAATTCTGAAATTTTTTGCTTTTTCCTGCTCCTCTTAGCATGATAAAGAAGATTCAAAGAGAGTGAGATGCCAGCTCCTTTGATTCAGTCAGTAGCTTCAAACATTTCTGGTATATGAATAACATGATGTTTTTCAATGGCAAAAATCAATGAATATTGTAAATGCACAAACAGTAATTTCTCCGCATTGCAAGGTGCATGTCTGAAATTTTTTGCTTTTTCCTGCTCCTCTTAGCATGATAAAGAAGATTCAAAGAGAGTGAGATGCCAGCTACTTTCATTCAGTCAGTAGCTTCAATCATTTCTGGACGTTTTTCAATGGTAAAAATCAATGAATATTGTAAATGCACAAACAGTAATTTCTCCACATTGCAAGGTGCAATTCTGAAATTTTTTGCTTTTTCCTGCTCCTCTTAGCATGATAAAGAAGATTCAAAGAGAGTGAGATGCCAGCTCCTTTCATTCAGTCAGTAGCTTCAAACATTTCTGGTATATGAATAACATGATGTTTTTCAATGGCAAAAATCAATGAATATTGTAAATGCACAAACAGTAATTTCTCCGCATTGCAAGGTGCAAGTCTGAAATTTTTTGCTTTTTCCTGCTCCTCTTAGCATGATAAAGAAGATTCAAAGAGAGTGAGATGCCAGCTACTTTCATTCAGTCAGTAGCTTCAATCATTTCTGGACGTTTTTCAATGGTAAAAATCAATGAATATTGTAAATGCACAAACAGTAATTTCTCCACATTGCAAGGTGCAATTCTGAAATTTTTTGCTTTTTCCTGCTCCTCTTAGCATGATAAAGAAGATTCAAAGAGAGTGAGATGCCAGCTCCTTTCATTCAGTCAGTAGCTTCAAACATTTCTGGTATATTAATAACATGATGTTTTTCAATGGCAAAAATCAATGAATATTGTAAATGCACAAACAGTAATTTCTCCACATTGCAAGGTGCAATTCTGAAATTTTTTGCTTTTTCCTGCTCCTCTTAGCATGATAAAGAAGATTCAAAGAGAGTGAGATGCCAGCTCCTTTCATTCAGTCAGTAGCTTCAAACATTTCTGGTATATGAATAACATGATGTTTTTCAATGGCAAAAATCAATGAATATTGTAAATGCACAAACAGTAATTTCTCCGCATTGCAAGGTGCAATTCTGAAATTTTTTGCTTTTTCCTGCTCCTCTTAGCATGATAAAGAAGATTCAAAGAGAGTGAGATGCCAGCTCCTTTCATTCAGTCAGTAGCTTCAATCATTTCTGGACGTTTTTCAATGGCAAAAATCAATGAATATTGTAAATGCACAAACAGTAATTTCTCCGCATTGCAAGGTGCAATTCTGAAATTTTTTGCTTTTTCCTGCTCCTCTTAGCATGATAAAGAAGATTCAAAGAGAGTGAGATGCCAGCTCCTTTCATTCAGTCAGTACCTTCAATCATTTCTGGACGTTTTTCAATGGCAAAAATCAATGAATATTGTAAATGCACAAACAGTAATTTCTCCGCATTGCAAGGTGCAATTCTGAAATTTTTTGCTTTTTCCCGCTCCTCTTAGCATGATAAAGAAGATTCAAAGAGAGTGAGGTGCCAGCTCCTTTCATTCAGTCAGTAGCTTCAAACATTTCTGGTATATGAATAACATGTTTTTCAATGGCAAAAATCAATGAATATTGTAAATGCACAAACAGTAATTTCTCCGCATTGCAAGGTGCAATTCTGAAATTTTTTGCTTTTTCCTGCTCCTCTTAGCATGATAAAGAAGATTCAAAGAGAGTGAGATGCCAGCTCCTTTCATTCAATCAGTAGCTTCAATCATTTCTGGACGTTTTTCAATGGCAAAAATCAATGAATATTGTATATGCACAAACAGTAATTTCTCCGCATTGCAAGGTGCAATTCTGAAATTTTTTGCTTTTTCCTGCTCCTCTTAGCATGATAAAGAAGATTCAAAGAGAGTGAGGTGCCAGCTCCTTTCATTCAGTCAGTAGCTTCAAACATTTCTGGTATATGAATAACATGTTTTTCAATGGCAAAAATCAATGAATATTGTAAATGCACAAACAGTAATTTCTCCGCATTGCAAGGTGCAATTCTGAAATTTTTTGCTTTTTCCTGCTCCTCTTAGCATGATAAAGAAGATTCAAAGAGAGTGAGATGCCAGCTCCTTTCATTCAGTCAGTAGCTTCAATCATTTCTGGACGTTTTTCAATGGCAAAAATCAATGAATATTGTAAATGCACAAACAGTAATTTCTCCGCATTGCAAGGTGCAATTCTGAAATTTTTTGCTTTTTCCTGCTCCTCTTAGCATGATAAAGAAGATTCAAAGAGAGTGAGATGCCAGCTCCTTTCATTCAGTCAGTAGCTTCAATCATTTCTGGACGTTTTTCAATGGCAAAAATCAATGAATATTGTAAATGCACAAACAGTAATTTCTCCGCATTGCAAGGTGCAATTCTGAAAATTTTTTGCTTTTTCCTGCTCCTCTTAGCATGATAAAGAAGATTCAAAGAGAGTGAGATGCCAGCTCCTTTGATTCAGTCAGTAGCTTCAAACATTTCTGGTATATGAATAACATGATGTTTTTCAATGGCAAAAATCAATGAATATTGTAAATGCACAAACAGTAATTTCTCCGCATTGCAAGGTGCAAGTCTGAAATTTTTTGCTTTTTCCTGCTCCTCTTAGCATGATAAAGAAGATTCAAAGAGAGTGAGATGCCAGCTACTTTCATTCAGTCAGTAGCTTCAATCATTTCTGGACGTTTTTCAATGGTAAAAATCAATGAATATTGTAAATGCACAAACAGTAATTTCTCCACATTGCAAGGTGCAATTCTGAAATTTTTTGCTTTTTCCTGCTCCTCTTAGCATGATAAAGAAGATTCAAAGAGAGTGAGATGCCAGCTCCTTTCATTCAGTCAGTAGCTTCAAACATTTCTGGTATATGAATAACATGATGTTTTTCAATGGCAAAAATCAATGAATATTGTAAATGCACAAACAGTAATTTCTCCGCATTGCAAGGTGCAAGTCTGAAATTTTTTGCTTTTTCCTGCTCCTCTTAGCATGATAAAGAAGATTCAAAGAGAGTGAGATGCCAGCTACTTTCATTCAGTCAGTAGCTTCAATCATTTCTGGACGTTTTTCAATGGTAAAAATCAATGAATATTGTAAATGCACAAACAGTAATTTCTCCACATTGCAAGGTGCAATTCTGAAATTTTTTGCTTTTTCCTGCTCCTCTTAGCATGATAAAGAAGATTCAAAGAGAGTGAGATGCCAGCTCCTTTCATTCAGTCAGTAGCTTCAAACATTTCTGGTATATGAATAACATGATGTTTTTCAATGGCAAAAATCAATGAATATTGTAAATGCACAAACAGTAATTTCTCCACATTGCAAGGTGCAATTCTGAAATTTTTTGCTTTTTCCTGCTCCTCTTAGCATGATAAAGAAGATTCAAAGAGAGTGAGATGCCAGCTCCTTTCATTCAGTCAGTAGCTTCAAACATTTCTGGTATATGAATAACATGATGTTTTTCAATGGCAAAAATCAATGAATATTGTAAATGCACAAACAGTAATTTCTCCGCATTGCAAGGTGCAATTCTGAAATTTTTTGCTTTTTCCTGCTCCTCTTAGCATGATAAAGAAGATTCAAAGAGAGTGAGATGCCAGCTCCTTTCATTCAGTCAGTAGCTTCAATCATTTCTGGACGTTTTTCAATTGCAAAAATCAATGAATATTGTAAATGCACAAACAGTAATTTCTCCGCATTGCAAGGTGCAATTCTGAAATTTTTTGCTTTTTCCTGCTCCTCTTAGCATGATAAAGAAGATTCAAAGAGAGTGAGATGTCAGCTCCTTTCATTCAGTCAGTAGCTTCAAACATTTCTGGTATATGAATAACATGATGTTTTTCAATGGCAAAAATCAATGAATATTGTAAATGCACAAACAGTAATTTCTCCGCATTGCAAGGTGCAATTCTGAAATTTTTTGCTTTTTCCTGCTCCTCTTAGCATGATAAAGAAGATTCAAAGAGAGTGAGATGCCAGCTCCTTTCATTCAGTCAGTAGCTTCAATCATTTCTGGACGTTTTTCAATGGCAAAAATCAATGAATATTGTAAATGCACAAACAGTAATTTCTCCGCATTGCAAGGTGCAATTCTGAAATTTTTTGCTTTTTCCTGCTCCTCTTAGCATGATAAAGAAGATTCAAAGAGAGTGAGATGCCAGCTCCTTTCATTCAGTCAGTAGCTTCAATCATTTCTGGACGTTTTTCAATGGCAAAAATCAATGAATATTGTAAATGCACAAACAGTAATTTCTCCGCATTGCAAGGTGCAATTCTGAAATTTTTTGCTTTTTCCTGCTCCTCTTAGCATGATAAAGAAGATTCAAAGAGAGTGAGATGCCAGCTCCTTTCATTCAGTCAGTACCTTCAATCATTTCTGGACGTTTTTCAATGGCAAAAATCAATGAATATTGTAAATGCACAAACAGTAATTTCTCCGCATTGCAAGGTGCAATTCTGAAATTTTTTGCTTTTTCCCGCTCCTCTTAGCATGATAAAGAAGATTCAAAGAGAGTGAGGTGCCAGCTCCTTTCATTCAGTCAGTAGATTCAAACATTTCTGGTATATGAATAACATGATGTTTTTCAATGGCAAAAATCAATGAATATTGTAAATGCACAAACAGTAATTTCTCCGCATTGCAAGGTGCAAGTCTGAAATTTTTTGCTTTTTCCTGCTCCTCTTAGCATGATAAAGAAGATTCAAAGAGAGTGAGATGCCAGCTCCTTTCATTCAGTCAGTAGCTTCAATCATTTCTGGACGTTTTTCAATGGCAAAAATCAATGAATATTGTAAATGCACAAACAGTAATTTCTCCGCATTGCAAGGTGCAATTCTGAAATTTTTTGCTTTTTCCTGCTCCTCTTAGCATGATAAAGAAGATTCAAAGAGAGTGAGATGCCAGCTCCTTTCATTCAGTCAGTACCTTCAATCATTTCTGGACGTTTTTCAATGGCAAAAATCAATGAATATTGTAAATGCACAAACAGTAATTTCTCCGCATTGCAAGGTGCAATTCTGAAATTTTTTGCTTTTTCCCGCTCCTCTTAGCATGATAAAGAAGATTCAAAGAGAGTGAGGTGCCAGCTCCTTTCATTCAGTCAGTAGCTTCAAACATTTCTGGTATATGAATAACATGATGTTTTTCAATGGCAAAAATCAATGAATATTGTAAATGCACAAACAGTAATTTCTCCGCATTGCAAGGTGCAAGTCTGAAATTTTTTGCTTTTTCCTGCTCCTCTTAGCATGATAAAGAAGATTCAAAGAGAGTGAGATGCCAGCTACTTTCATTCAGTCAGTAGCTTCAATCATTTCTGGACGTTTTTCAATGGTAAAAATCAATGAATATTGTAAATGCACAAACAGTAATTTCTCCACATTGCAAGGTGCAATTCTGAAATTTTTTGCTTTTTCCTGCTCCTCTTAGCATGATAAAGAAGATTCAAAGAGAGTGAGATGCCAGCTCCTTTCATTCAGTCAGTAGCTTCAAACATTTCTGGTATATGAATAACATGATGTTTTTCAATGGCAAAAATCAATGAATATTGTAAATGCACAAACAGTAATTTCTCCGCATTGCAAGGTGCAAGTCTGAAATTTTTTGCTTTTTCCTGCTCCTCTTAGCATGATAAAGAAGATTCAAAGAGAGTGAGATGCCAGCTACTTTCATTCAGTCAGTAGCTTCAATCATTTCTGGACGTTTTTCAATGGTAAAAATCAATGAATATTGTAAATGCACAAACAGTAATTTCTCCACATTGCAAGGTGCAATTCTGAAATTTTTTGCTTTTTCCTGCTCCTCTTAGCATGATAAAGAAGATTCAAAGAGAGTGAGATGCCAGCTCCTTTCATTCAGTCAGTAGCTTCAAACATTTCTGGTATATGAATAACATGATGTTTTTCAATGGCAAAAATCAATGAATATTGTAAATGCACAAACAGTAATTTCTCCACATTGCAAGGTGCAATTCTGAAATTTTTTGCTTTTTCCTGCTCCTCTTAGCATGATAAAGAAGATTCAAAGAGAGTGAGATGCCAGCTCCTTTCATTCAGTCAGTAGCTTCAAACATTTCTGGTATATGAATAACATGATGTTTTTCAATGGCAAAAATCAATGAATATTGTAAATGCACAAACAGTAATTTCTCCGCATTGCAAGGTGCAATTCTGAAATTTTTTGCTTTTTCCTGCTCCTCTTAGCATGATAAAGAAGATTCAAAGAGAGTGAGATGCCAGCTCCTTTCATTCAGTCAGTAGCTTCAATCATTTCTGGACGTTTTTCAATTGCAAAAATCAATGAATATTGTAAATGCACAAACAGTAATTTCTCCGCATTGCAAGGTGCAATTCTGAAATTTTTTGCTTTTTCCTGCTCCTCTTAGCATGATAAAGAAGATTCAAAGAGAGTGAGATGTCAGCTCCTTTCATTCAGTCAGTAGCTTCAAACATTTCTGGTATATGAATAACATGATGTTTTTCAATGGCAAAAATCAATGAATATTGTAAATGCACAAACAGTAATTTCTCCGCATTGCAAGGTGCAATTCTGAAATTTTTTGCTTTTTCCTGCTCCTCTTAGCATGATAAAGAAGATTCAAAGAGAGTGAGATGCCAGCTCCTTTCATTCAGTCAGTAGCTTCAATCATTTCTGGACGTTTTTCAATGGCAAAAATCAATGAATATTGTAAATGCACAAACAGTAATTTCTCCGCATTGCAAGGTGCAATTCTGAAATTTTTTGCTTTTTCCTGCTCCTCTTAGCATGATAAAGAAGATTCAAAGAGAGTGAGATGCCAGCTCCTTTCATTCAGTCAGTAGCTTCAATCATTTCTGGACGTTTTTCAATGGCAAAAATCAATGAATATTGTAAATGCACAAACAGTAATTTCTCCGCATTGCAAGGTGCAATTCTGAAATTTTTTGCTTTTTCCTGCTCCTCTTAGCATGATAAAGAAGATTCAAAGAGAGTGAGATGCCAGCTCCTTTCATTCAGTCAGTACCTTCAATCATTTCTGGACGTTTTTCAATGGCAAAAATCAATGAATATTGTAAATGCACAAACAGTAATTTCTCCGCATTGCAAGGTGCAATTCTGAAATTTTTTGCTTTTTCCCGCTCCTCTTAGCATGATAAAGAAGATTCAAAGAGAGTGAGGTGCCAGCTCCTTTCATTCAGTCAGTAGCTTCAAACATTTCTGGTATATGAATAACATGATGTTTTTCAATGGCAAAAATCAATGAATATTGTAAATGCACAAACAGTAATTTCTCCGCATTGCAAGGTGCAAGTCTGAAATTTTTTGCTTTTTCCTGCTCCTCTTAGCATGATAAAGAAGATTCAAAGAGAGTGAGATGCCAGCTACTTTCATTCAGTCAGTAGCTTCAATCATTTCTGGACGTTTTTCAATGGTAAAAATCAATGAATATTGTAAATGCACAAACAGTAATTTCTCCACATTGCAAGGTGCAATTCTGAAATTTTTTGCTTTTTCCTGCTCCTCTTAGCATGATAAAGAAGATTCAAAGAGAGTGAGATGCCAGCTCCTTTCATTCAGTCAGTAGCTTCAAACATTTCTGGTATATGAATAACATGATGTTTTTCAATGGCAAAAATCAATGAATATTGTAAATGCACAAACAGTAATTTCTCCGCATTGCAAGGTGCAAGTCTGAAATTTTTTGCTTTTTCCTGCTCCTCTTAGCATGATAAAGAAGATTCAAAGAGAGTGAGATGCCAGCTACTTTCATTCAGTCAGTAGCTTCAATCATTTCTGGACGTTTTTCAATGGTAAAAATCAATGAATATTGTAAATGCACAAACAGTAATTTCTCCACATTGCAAGGTGCAATTCTGAAATTTTTTGCTTTTTCCTGCTCCTCTTAGCATGATAAAGAAGATTCAAAGAGAGTGAGATGCCAGCTCCTTTCATTCAGTCAGTAGCTTCAAACATTTCTGGTATATGAATAACATGATGTTTTTCAATGGCAAAAATCAATGAATATTGTAAATGCACAAACAGTAATTTCTCCACATTGCAAGGTGCAATTCTGAAATTTTTTGCTTTTTCCTGCTCCTCTTAGCATGATAAAGAAGATTCAAAGAGAGTGAGATGCCAGCTCCTTTCATTCAGTCAGTAGCTTCAAACATTTCTGGTATATGAATAACATGATGTTTTTCAATGGCAAAAATCAATGAATATTGTAAATGCACAAACAGTAATTTCTCCGCATTGCAAGGTGCAATTCTGAAATTTTTTGCTTTTTCCTGCTCCTCTTAGCATGATAAAGAAGATTCAAAGAGAGTGAGATGCCAGCTCCTTTCATTCAGTCAGTAGCTTCAATCATTTCTGGACGTTTTTCAATGGCAAAAATCAATGAATATTGTAAATGCACAAACAGTAATTTCTCCGCATTGCAAGGTGCAATTCTGAAATTTTTTGCTTTTTCCTGCTCCTCTTAGCATGATAAAGAAGATTCAAAGAGAGTGAGATGCCAGCTCCTTTCATTCAGTCAGTAGCTTCAATCATTTCTGGACGTTTTTCAATGGCAAAAATCAATGAATATTGTAAATGCACAAACAGTAATTTCTCCGCATTGCAAGGTGCAATTCTGAAATTTTTTGCTTTTTCCTGCTCCTCTTAGCATGATAAAGAAGATTCAAAGAGAGTGAGATGCCAGCTCCTTTCATTCAGTCAGTAGCTTCAAACATTTCTGGTATATGAATAACATGATGTTTTTCAATGGCAAAAATCAATGAATATTGTAAATGCACAAACAGTAATTTCTCCGCATTGCAAGGTGCAAGTCTGAAATTTTTTGCTTTTTCCTGCTCCTCTTAGCATGATAAAGAAGATTCAAAGAGAGTGAGATGCCAGCTACTTTCATTCAGTCAGTAGCTTCAATCATTTCTGGACGTTTTTCAATGGTAAAAATCAATGAATATTGTAAATGCACAAACAGTAATTTCTCCACATTGCAAGGTGCAATTCTGAAATTTTTTGCTTTTTCCTGCTCCTCTTAGCATGATAAAGAAGATTCAAAGAGAGTGAGATGCCAGCTCCTTTCATTCAGTCAGTAGCTTCAAACATTTCTGGTATATGAATAACATGATGTTTTTCAATGGCAAAAATCAATGAATATTGTAAATGCACAAACAGTAATTTCTCCACATTGCAAGGTGCAATTCTGAAATTTTTTGCTTTTTCCTGCTCCTCTTAGCATGATAAAGAAGATTCAAAGAGAGTGAGATGCCAGCTCCTTTCATTCAGTCAGTAGCTTCAAACATTTCTGGTATATGAATAACATGATGTTTTTCAATGGCAAAAATCAATGAATATTGTAAATGCACAAACAGTAATTTCTCCGCATTGCAAGGTGCAATTCTGAAATTTTTTGCTTTTTCCTGCTCCTCTTAGCATGATAAAGAAGATTCAAAGAGAGTGAGATGCCAGCTCCTTTCATTCAGTCAGTAGCTTCAATCATTTCTGGACGTTTTTCAATGGCAAAAATCAATGAATATTGTAAATGCACAAACAGTAATTTCTCCGCATTGCAAGGTGCAATTCTGAAATTTTTTGCTTTTTCCTGCTCCTCTTAGCATGATAAAGAAGATTCAAAGAGAGTGAGATGCCAGCTCCTTTCATTCAGTCAGTAGCTTCAATCATTTCTGGACGTTTTTCAATGGCAAAAATCAATGAATATTGTAAATGCACAAACAGTAATTTCTCCGCATTGCAAGGTGCAATTCTGAAATTTTTTGCTTTTTCCTGCTCCTCTTAGCATGATAAAGAAGATTCAAAGAGAGTGAGATGCCAGCTCCTTTCATTCAGTCAGTAGCTTCAAACATTTCTGGTATATGAATAACATGATGTTTTTCAATGGCAAAAATCAATGAATATTGTAAATGCACAAACAGTAATTTCTCCGCATTGCAAGGTGCAAGTCTGAAATTTTTTGCTTTTTCCTGCTCCTCTTAGCATGATAAAGAAGATTCAAAGAGAGTGAGATGCCAGCTACTTTCATTCAGTCAGTAGCTTCAATCATTTCTGGACGTTTTTCAATGGTAAAAATCAATGAATATTGTAAATGCACAAACAGTAATTTCTCCACATTGCAAGGTGCAATTCTGAAATTTTTTGCTTTTTCCTGCTCCTCTTAGCATGATAAAGAAGATTCAAAGAGAGTGAGATGCCAGCTCCTTTCATTCAGTCAGTAGCTTCAAACATTTCTGGTATATGAATAACATGATGTTTTTCAATGGCAAAAATCAATGAATATTGTAAATGCACAAACAGTAATTTCTCCACATTGCAAGGTGCAATTCTGAAATTTTTTGCTTTTTCCTGCTCCTCTTAGCATGATAAAGAAGATTCAAAGAGAGTGAGATGCCAGCTCCTTTCATTCAGTCAGTAGCTTCAAACATTTCTGGTATATGAATAACATGATGTTTTTCAATGGCAAAAATCAATGAATATTGTAAATGCACAAACAGTAATTTCTCCGCATTGCAAGGTGCAATTCTGAAATTTTTTGCTTTTTCCTGCTCCTCTTAGCATGATAAAGAAGATTCAAAGAGAGTGAGATGCCAGCTCCTTTCATTCAGTCAGTAGCTTCAATCATTTCTGGACGTTTTTCAATGGCAAAAATCAATGAATATTGTAAATGCACAAACAGTAATTTCTCCGCATTGCAAGGTGCAATTCTGAAATTTTTTGCTTTTTCCTGCTCCTCTTAGCATGATAAAGAAGATTCAAAGAGAGTGAGATGTCAGCTCCTTTCATTCAGTCAGTAGCTTCAAACATTTCTGGTAAATGAATAACATGATGTTTTTCAATGGCAAAAATCAATGAATATTGTAAATGCACAAACAGTAATTTCTCCGCATTGCAAGGTGCAATTCTGAAATTTTTTGCTTTTTCCTGCTCCTCTTAGCATGATAAAGAAGATTCAAAGAGAGTGAGATGCCAGCTCCTTTCATTCAGTCAGTAGCTTCAATCATTTCTGGACGTTTTTCAATGGCAAAAATCAATGAATATTGTAAATGCACAAACAGTAATTTCTCCGCATTGCAAGGTGCAATTCTGAAATTTTTTGCTTTTTCCTGCTCCTCTTAGCATGATAAAGAAGATTCAAAGAGAGTGAGATGCCAGCTCCTTTCATTCAGTCAGTAGCTTCAATCATTTCTGGACGTTTTTCAATGGCAAAAATCAATGAATATTGTAAATGCACAAACAGTAATTTCTCCGCATTGCAAGGTGCAATTCTGAAATTTTTTGCTTTTTCCTGCTCCTCTTAGCATGATAAAGAAGATTCAAAGAGAGTGAGATGCCAACTCCTTTCATTCAGTCAGTAGCTTCAAACATTTCTGGTATATGAATAACATGATGTTTTTCAATGGCAAAAATCAATGAATATTGTAAATGCACAAACAGTAATTTCTCCGTATTGCAAGGTGCAATTCTGAAATTTTTTGCTTTTTCCTGCTCCTCTTAGCATGATAAAGAAGATTCAAAGAGAGTGAGATGCCAGCTCCTTTCATTCAGTCAGTAGCTTCAATCATTTCTGGACGTTTTTCAATGGCAAAAATCAATGAATATTGTAAATGCACAAACAGTAATTTCTCCGCATTGCAAGGTGCAATTCTAAAATTTTTTGCTTTTTCCTGCTCCTCTTAGCATGATAAAGAAGATTCAAAGAGAGTGAGATGCCAGCTCCTTTCATTCAGTCAGTACCTTCAATCATTTCTGGACGTTTTTCAATGGCAAAAATCAATGAATATTGTAAATGCACAAACAGTAATTTCTCCGCATTGCAAGGTGCAATTCTGAAATTTTTTGCTTTTTCCCGCTCCTCTTAGCATGATAAAGAAGATTCAAAGAGAGTGAGGTGCCAGCTCCTTTCATTCAGTCAGTAGCTTCAAACATTTCTGGTATATGAATAACATGTTTTTCAATGGCAAAAATCAATGAATATTGTAAATGCACAAACAGTAATTTCTCCGCATTGCAAGGTGCAATTCTGAAATTTTTTGCTTTTTCCTGCTCCTCTTAGCATGATAAAGAAGATTCAAAGAGAGTGAGATGCCAGCTCCTTTCATTCAATCAGTAGCTTCAATCATTTCTGGACGTTTTTCAATGGCAAAAATCAATGAATATTGTATATGCACAAACAGTAATTTCTCCGCATTGCAAGGTGCAATTCTGAAATTTTTTGCTTTTTCCTGCTCCTCTTAGCATGATAAAGAAGATTCAAAGAGAGTGAGATGCCAGCTCCTTTCATTCAGTCAGTAGCTTCAATCATTTCTGGACGTTTTTCAATGGCAAAAATCAATGAATATTGTAAATGCACAAACAGTAATTTCTCCGCATTGCAAGGTGCAATTCTGAAATTTTTTGCTTTTTCCTGCTCCTCTTAGCATGATAAAGAAGATTCAAAGAGAGTGAGATGCCAGCTCCTTTGATTCAGTCAGTAGCTTCAAACATTTCTGGTATATGAATAACATGATGTTTTTCAATGGCAAAAATCAATGAATATTGTAAATGCACAAACAGTAATTTCTCCGCATTGCAAGGTGCAAGTCTGAAATTTTTTGCTTTTTCCTGCTCCTCTTAGCATGATAAAGAAGATTCAAAGAGAGTGAGATGCCAGCTACTTTCATTCAGTCAGTAGCTTCAATCATTTCTGGACGTTTTTCAATGGTAAAAATCAATGAATATTGTAAATGCACAAACAGTAATTTCTCCACATTGCAAGGTGCAATTCTGAAATTTTTTGCTTTTTCCTGCTCCTCTTAGCATGATAAAGAAGATTCAAAGAGAGTGAGATGCCAGCTCCTTTCATTCAGTCAGTAGCTTCAAACATTTCTGGTATATGAATAACATGATGTTTTTCAATGGCAAAAATCAATGAATATTGTAAATGCACAAACAGTAATTTCTCCGCATTGCAATGTGCAAGTCTGAAATTTTTTGCTTTTTCCTGCTCCTCTTAGCATGATAAAGAAGATTCAAAGAGAGTGAGATGCCAGCTACTTTCATTCAGTCAGTAGCTTCAATCATTTCTGGACGTTTTTCAATGGTAAAAATCAATGAATATTGTAAATGCACAAACAGTAATTTCTCCACATTGCAAGGTGCAATTCTGAAATTTTTTGCTTTTTCCTGCTCCTCTTAGCATGATAAAGAAGATTCAAAGAGAGTGAGATGCCAGCTCCTTTCATTCAGTCAGTAGCTTCAAACATTTCTGGTATATGAATAACATGATGTTTTTCAATGGCAAAAATCAATGAATATTGTAAATGCACAAACAGTAATTTCTCCACATTGCAAGGTGCAATTCTGAAATTTTTTGCTTTTTCCTGCTCCTCTTAGCATGATAAAGAAGATTCAAAGAGAGTGAGATGCCAGCTCCTTTCATTCAGTCAGTAGCTTCAAACATTTCTGGTATATGAATAACATGATGTTTTTCAATGGCAAAAATCAATGAATATTGTAAATGCACAAACAGTAATTTCTCCGCATTGCAAGGTGCAATTCTGAAATTTTTTGCTTTTTCCTGCTCCTCTTAGCATGATAAAGAAGATTCAAAGAGAGTGAGATGCCAGCTCCTTTCATTCAGTCAGTAGCTTCAATCATTTCTGGACGTTTTTCAATGGCAAAAATCAATGAATATTGTAAATGCACAAACAGTAATTTCTCCGCATTGCAAGGTGCAATTCTGAAATTTTTTGCTTTTTCCTGCTCCTCTTAGCATGATAAAGAAGATTCAAAGAGAGTGAGATGTCAGCTCCTTTCATTCAGTCAGTAGCTTCAAACATTTCTGGTATATGAATAACATGATGTTTTTCAATGGCAAAAATCAATGAATATTGTAAATGCACAAACAGTAATTTCTCCGCATTGCAAGGTGCAATTCTGAAATTTTTTGCTTTTTCCTGCTCCTCTTAGCATGATAAAGAAGATTCAAAGAGAGTGAGATGCCAGCTCCTTTCATTCAGTCAGTAGCTTCAATCATTTCTGGACGTTTTTCAATGGCAAAAATCAATGAATATTGTAAATGCACAAACAGTAATTTCTCCGCATTGCAAGGTGCAATTCTGAAATTTTTTGCTTTTTCCTGCTCCTCTTAGCATGATAAAGAAGATTCAAAGAGAGTGAGATGCCAGCTCCTTTCGTTCAGTCAGTAGCTTCAATCATTTCTGGACGTTTTTCAATGGCAAAAATCATTGAATATTATAAATGCACAAACAGTATTTTCTCCGCATTGCAAGGTGCAATTCTGAAATTTTTTACTTTTTCCTGCTCCTCTTAGCATGATAAAGAAGATTCAAAGAGAGTGAGATGCCAGCTCCTTTCATTCAGTCAGTAGCTTCAATCATTTCTGGTATATGAATAACATGATGTTTTTCAATGGCAAAAATCAATGAATATTGTAAATGCACAAACAGTAATTTCTCCGCATTGCAAGGTGCAATTCTGAAATTTTTTGCTTTTTCCTGCTCCTCTTAGCATGATAAAGAAGATTCAAAGAGAGTGAGATGCCAGCTCCTTTCATTCAGTCAGTAGCTTCAATCATTTCTGGACGTTTTTCAATGGCAAAAATCAATGAATATTGTAAATGCACAAACAGTAATTTCTCCGCATTGCAAGGTGCAATTCTGAAATTTTTTGCTTTTTCCTGCTCCTCTTAGCATGATAAACAAGATTCAAAGAGAGTGAGATGCCAGCTCCTTTCATTCAGTCAGTAGCTTCAATCATTTCTGGACGTTTTTCAATGGCAAAAATCAATGAATATTGTAAATGCACAAACAGTAATTTCTCCGCATTGCAAGGTGCAATTCTGAAATTTTTTGCTTTTTCCTGCTCCTCTTAGCATGATAAAGAAGATTCAAAGAGAGTGAGATGCCAGCTCCTTTCATTCAGTCAGTAGCTTCAAACATTTCTGGTATATGAATAACATGATGTTTTTCAATGGCAAAAATCAATGAATATTGTAAATGCACAAACAGTAATTTCTCCGCATTGCAAGGTGCAAGTCTGAAATTTTTTGCTTTTTCCTGCTCCTCTTAGCATGATAAAGAAGATTCAAAGAGAGTGAGATGCCAGCTCCTTTCATTCAGTCAGTAGCTTCAATCATTTCTGGAGGTTTTTCAATGGCAAAAATCAATGAATATTGTAAATGCACAAACTGTAATTTCTCCGTATTGCAAGGTGCAATTCTGAAATTTTTTGCTTTTTCCTGCTCCTCTTAGCATGATAAAGAAGATTCAAAGAGAGTGAGATGCCAGCTCCTTTCATTCAGTCAGTAGCTTCAATCATTTCTGGACGTTTTTCAATGGCAAAAATCAATGAATATTGTAAATGCACAAACAGTAATTTCTCCGCATTGCAAGGTGCAATTCTGAAATTTTTTGCTTTTTCCTGCTCCTCTTAGCATGATAAAGAAGATTCAAAGAGAGTGAGATGCCAGCTCCTTTCATTTAGTCAGTACCTTCAATCATTTCTGGACGTTTTTCAATGGCAAAAATCAATGAATATTGTAAATGCACAAACAGTAATTTCTCCGCATTGCAAGGTGCAATTCTGAAATTTTTTGCTTTTTCCCGCTCCTCTTAGCATGATAAAGAAGATTCAAAGAGAGTGAGGTGCCAGCTCCTTTCATTCAGTCAGTAGCTTCAAACATTTCTGGTATATGAATAACATGTTTTTCAATGGCAAAAATCAATGAATATTGTAAATGCACAAACAGTAATTTCTCCGCATTGCAAGGTGCAATTCTGAAATTTTTTGATTTTTCCTGCTCCTCTTAGCATGATAAAGAAGATTCAAAGAGAGTGAGATGCCAGCTCCTTTCATTCAGTCAGTAGCTTCAATCATTTCTGGACGTTTTTCAATGGCAAAAATCAATGAATATTGTAAATGCACAAACAGTAATTTCTCCGCATTGCAAGGTGCAATTCTGAAATTTTTTGCTTTTTCCTGCTCCTCTTAGCATGATAAAGAAGAGTCAAAGAGAGTGAGATGCCAGCTCCTTTCATTCAGTCAGTAGCTTCAAACATTTCTGATATATGAATAACATGATGTTTTTCAATGGCAAAAATCAATGAATATTGTAAATGCACAAACAGTAATTTCTCCGCATTGCAAGGTGCAATTCTGAAATTTTTTGCTTTTTCCTGCTCCTCTTAGCATGATAAAGAAGATTCAAAGAGAGTGAGATGCCAGCTCCTTTCATTCAGTCAGTAGCTTCAATCATTTCTGGATGTTTTTCAATGGCAAAAATCAATGAATATTGTAAATGCACAAACTGTAATTTCTCCGCATTGCAAGGTGCAATTCTGAAATTTTTTGCTTTTTCCTGCTCCTCTTAGCATGATAAAGAAGATTCAAAGAGAGTGAGATGCCAGCTCCTTTCATTCAGTCAGTAGCTTCAATCATTTCTGGACGTTTTTCAATGGCAAAAATCAATGAATATTGTAAATGCACAAACAGTAATTTCTCCGCATTGCAAGGTGCAATTCTGAAATTTTTTGCTTTTTCCTGCTCCTCTTAGCATGATAAAGAAGATTCAAAGAGAGTGAGATGCCAGCTCCTTTCATTCAGTCAGTAGCTTCAATCATTTCTGGACGTTTTTCAATGGCAAAAATCAATGAATATTGTAAATGCACAAACAGTAATTTCTCCGCATTGCAAGGTGCAATTCTGAAATTTTTTGCTTTTTCCCGCTCCTCTTAGCATGATAAAGAAGATTCAAAGAGAGTGAGGTGCCAGCTCCTTTCATTCAGTCAGTAGCTTCAAACATTTCTGGTATATGAATAACATGTTTTTCAATGGCAAAAATCAATGAATATTGTAAATGCACAAACAGTAATTTCTCAGCATTGCAAGGTGCAATTCTGAAATTTTTTGATTTTTCCTGCTCCTCTTAGCATGATAAAGAAGATTCAAAGAGAGTGAGATGCCAGCTCCTTTCATTCAGTCAGTAGCTTCAATCATTTCTGGACGTTTTTCAATGGCAAAAATCAATGAATATTGTAAAAGCACAAACAGTAATTTCTCCGCATTGCAAGGTGCAATTCTGAAATTTTTTGCTTTTTCCTGCTCCTCTTAGCATGATAAAGAAGATTCAAAGAGAGTGAGATGCCAGCTCCTTTCATTCAGTCAGTAGCTTCAAACATTTCTGGTATATGAATAACATGATGTTTTTCAATGGCAAAAATCAATGAATATTGTAAATGCACAAACAGTAATTTCTCCGCATTGCAAGGTGCAATTCTGAAATTTTTTGCTTTTTCCTGCTCCTCTTAGCATGATAAAGAAGATTCAAAGAGAGTGAGATGCCAGCTCCTTTCATTCAGTCAGTAGCTTCAAACATTTCTGGTATATGAATAACATGATGTTTTTCAATGGCAAAAATCAATGAATATTGTAAATGCACAAACAGTAATTTCTCCGCATTGCAAGGTGCAATTCTGAAATTTTTTGCTTTTTCCTGCTCCTCTTAGCATGATAAAGAAGATTCAAAGAGAGTGAGATGCCAGCTCCTTTCATTCAGTCAGTAGCTTCAATCATTTCTGGATGTTTTTCAATGGCAAAAATCAATGAATATTGTAAATGCACAAACTGTAATTTCTCCGCATTGCAAGGTGCAATTCTGAAATTTTTTGCTTTTTCCTGCTCCGCTTAGCATGATAAAGAAGATTCAAAGAGAGTGAGATGCCAGCTCCTTTCATTCAGTCAGTAGCTTCAATCATTTCTGGACGTTTTTCAGTGGCAAAAATCAATGAATATTGTAAATGCACAAACAGTAATTTCTCCGCATTGCAAGGTGCAATTCTGAAATTTTTTGCTTTTTCCTGCTCCTCTTAGCATGATAAAGAAGATTCAAAGAGAGTGAGATGCCAGCTCCTTTCATTCAGTCAGTACCTTCAATCATTTCTGGACGTTTTTCAATGGCAAAAATCAATGAATATTGTAAATGCACAAACAGTAATTTCTCCGCATTGCAAGGTGCAATTCTGAAATTTTTTGCTTTTTCCCGCTCATCTTAGCATGATAAAGAAGATTCAAAGAGAGTGAGGTGCCAGCTCCTTTCATTCAGTCAGTAGCTTCAAACATTTCTGGTATATGAATAACATGTTTTTCAATGGCAAAAATCAATGAATATTGTAAATGCACAAACAGTAATTTCTCCGCATTGCAAGGTGCAATTCTGAAATTTTTTGATTTTTCCTGCTCCTCTTAGCATGTTAAAGAAGATTCAAAGAGAGTGAGATGCCAGCTCCTTTCATTCAGTCAGTAGCTTCAATCATTTCTGGACGTTTTTCAATGGCAAAAATCAATGAATATTGTAAATGCACAAACAGTAATTTCTCCGCATTGCAAGGTGCAATTCTGAAATTTTTTGCTTTTTCCTGCTCCTCTTAGCATGATAAAGAAGATTCCAAGAGAGTGAGATGCCAGCTCCTTTCATTCAGTCAGTAGCTTCAATCATTTCTGGACGTTTTTCAATGGCAAAAATCAATGAATATTGTAAATGCACAAACAGTAATTTCTCCGCATTGCAAGGTGCAATTCTGAAATTTTTTGCTTTTTCCTGCTCCTCTTAGCATGATAAAGAAGATTCAAAGAGAGTGAGATGCCAGCTCCTTTCATTCAGTCAGTAGCTTCAAACATTTCTGGTATATGAATAACATGATGTTTTTCAATGGCAAAAATCAATGAATATTGTAAATGCACAAACAGTAATTTCTCCGCATTGCAAGGTGCAAGTCTGAAATTTTTTGCTTTTTCCTGCTCCTCTTAGCATGATAAAGAAGATTCAAAGAGAGTGAGATGCCAGTTACTTTCATTCAGTCAGTAGCTTCAATCATTTCTGGACGTTTTTCAATGGTAAAAATCAATGAATATTGTAAATGCACAAACAGTAATTTCTCCACATTGCAAGGTGCAATTCTGAAATTTTTTGCTTTTTCCTGCTCCTCTTAGCATGATAAAGAAGATTCAAAGAGAGTGAGATGCCAGCTCCTTTCATTCAGTCAGTAGCTTCAAACATTTCTGGTATATGAATAACATGATGTTTTTCAATGGCAAAAATCAATGAATATTGTAAATGCACAAACAGTAATTTCTCCGCATTGCAAGGTGCAATTCTGAAATTTTTTGCTTTTTCCTGCTCCTCTTAGCATGATAAAGAAGATTCAAAGAGAGTGAGATGCCAGCTCCTTTCATTCAGTCAGTAGCTTCAAACATTTCTGGTATATGAATAACATGATGTTTTTCAATGGCAAAAATCAATGAATATTGTAAATGCACAAACAGTAATTTCTCCGCATTGCAAGGTGCAATTCTGAAATTTTTTGCTTTTTCCTGCTCCTCTTAGCATGATAAAGAAGATTCAAAGAGAGTGAGATGCCAGCTCCTTTCATTCAGTCAGTAGCTTCAATCATTTCTGGATGTTTTTCAATGGCAAAAATCAATGAATATTGTAAATGCACAAACAGTAATTTCTCCGCATTGCAAGGTGCAATTCTGAAATTTTTTGCTTTTTCCTGCTCCTCTTAGCATGATAAAGAAGATTCAAAGAGAGTGAGATGTCAGCTCCTTTCATTCAGTCAGTAGCTTCAAACATTTCTGGTATATGAATAACATGATGTTTTTCAATGGCAAAAATCAATGAATATTGTAAATGCACAAACAGTAATTTCTCCGCATTGCAAGGTGCAATTCTGAAATTTTTTGCTTTTTCCTGCTCCTCTTAGCATGATAAAGAAGATTCAAAGAGAGTGAGATGCCAGCTCCTTTCATTCAGTCAGTAGCTTCAATCATTTCTGGATGTTTTTCAATGGCAAAAATGAATGAATATTGTAAATGCACAAACAGTAATTTCTCCGCATTGCAAGGTGCAATTCTGAAATTTTTTGCTTTTTCCTGCTCCTCTTAGCATGATAAAGAAGATTCAAAGAGAGTGAGATGCCAGCTCCTTTCATTCAGTCAGTAGCTTCAAACATTTCTGGTATATGAATAACATGATGTTTTTCAATGGCAAAAATCAATGAATATTGTAAATGCACAAACAGTAATTTCTCCGCATTGCAAGGTGCAAGTCTGAAATTTTTTGCTTTTTCCTGCTCCTCTTAGCATGATAAAGAAGATTCAAAGAGAGTGAGATGCCAGCTACTTTCATTCAGTCAGTAGCTTCAATCATTTCTGGACGTTTTTCAATGGTAAAAATCAATGAATATTGTAAATGCACAAACAGTAATTTCTCCACATTGCAAGGTGCAATTCTGAAATTTTTTGCTTTTTCCTGCTCCTCTTAGCATGATAAAGAAGATTCAAAGAGATTGAGATGCCAGCTCCTTTCATTCAGTCAGTAGCTTCAAACACTTCTGGTATATGAATAACATGATGTTTTTCAATGGCAAAAATCAATGAATATTGTAAATGCACAAACAGTAATTTCTCCGCATTGCAAGGTGCAATTCTGAAATTTTTTGCTTTTTCCTGCTCCTCTTAGCATGATAAAGAAGATTCAAAGAGAGTGAGATGCCAGCTCCTTTCATTCAGTCAGTAGCTTCAATCATTTCTGGATGTTTTTCAATGGCAAAAATCAATGAATATTGTAAATGCACAAACTGTAATTTCTCCGCATTGCAAGGTGCAATTCTGAAATTTTTTGCTTTTTCCTGCTCCTCTTAGCATGATAAAGAAGATTCAAAGAGAGTGAGATGCCAGCTCCTTTCATTCAGTCAGTAGCTTCAATCATTTCTGGACGTTTTTCAATGGCAAAAACCAATGAATATTGTAAATGCACAAACAGTAATTTCTCCGCATTGCAAGGTGCAATTCTGAAATTTTTTGCTTTTTCCTGCTCCTCTTAGCATGATAAAGAAGATTCAAAGAGAGTGAGATGCCAGCTCCTTTCATTCAGTCAGTACCTTCAATCATTTCTGGACGTTTTTCAATGGCAAAAATCAATGAATATTGTAAATGCACAAACAGTAATTTCTCCGCATTGCAAGGTGCAATTCTGAAATTTTTTGCTTTTTCCCGCTCCTCTTAGCATGATAAAGAAGATTCAAAGAGAGTGAGGTGCCAGCTCCTTTCATTCAGTCAGTAGCTTCAAACATTTCTGGTATATGAATAACATGTTTTTCAATGGCAAAAATCAATGAATATTGTAAATGCACAAACAGTAATTTCTCCGCATTGCAAGGTGCAATTCTGAAATTTTTTGCTTTTTCCTGCTCCTCTTAGCATGATAAAGAAGATTCAAAGAGAGTGAGATGCCAGCTCCTTTCATTCAGTCAGTAGCTTCAATCATTTCTGGACGTTTTTCAATGGCAAAAATCAATGAATATTGTAAATGCACAAACAGTAATTTCTCCGCATTGCAAGGTGCAATTCTGAAATTTTTTGCTTTTTCCTGCTCCTCTTAGCATGGTAAAGAAGATTCAAAGAGAGTGAGATGTCAGCTCCTTTCATTCAGTCAGTAGCTTCAAACATTTCTGGTATATGAATAACATGATGTTTTTCAATGGCAAAAATCAATGAATATTGTAAATGCACAAACAGTAATTTCTCCGCATTGCAAGGTGCAATTCTGAAATTTTTTGCTTTTTCCTGCTCCTCTTAGCATGATAAAGAAGATTCAAAGAGAGTGAGATGCCAGCTCCTTTCATTCAGTCAGTAGCTTCAATCATTTCTGGATGTTTTTCAATGGCAAAAATCAATGAATATTGTAAATGCACAAACAGTAATTTCTCCGCATTGCAAGGTGCAATTCTGAAATTTTTTGCTTTTTCCTGCTCCTCTTAGCATGATAAAGAAGATTCAAAGAGAGTGAGATGCCAGCTCCTTTCGTTCAGTCAGTAGCTTCAATCATTTCTGGACGTTTTTCAATGGCGAAAATCATTGAATATTATAAATGCACAAACAGTAATTTCTCCGCATTGCAAGGTGCAATTCTGAAATTTTTTGCTTTTTCCCGCTCCTCTTAGCATGATAAAGAAGATTCAAAGAGAGTGAGGTGCCAGCTCCTTTCATTCAGTCAGTAGCTTCAAACATTTCTGGTATATGAATAACATGTTTTTCAATGGCAAAAATCAATGAATATTGTAAATGCACAAACAGTAATTTCTCCGCATTGCAAGGTGCAATTCTGAAATTTTTTGCTTTTTCCTGCTCCTCTTAGCATGATAAAGAAGATTCAAAGAGAGTGAGATGCCAGCTCCTTTCATTCAGTCAGTAGCTTCAATCATTTCTGGACGTTTTTCAATGGCAAAAATCAATGAATATTGTAAATGCACAAACAGTAATTTCTCCGCATTGCAAGGTGCAATTCTGAAATTTTTTGCTTTTTCCTGCTCCTCTTAGCATGATAAAGAAGATTCAAAGAGAGTGAGATGTCAGCTCCTTTCATTCAGTCAGTAGCTTCAAACATTTCTGGTATATGAATAACATGATGTTTTTCAATGGCAAAAATCAATGAATATTGTAAATGCACAAACAGTAATTTCTCCGCATTGCAAGGTGCAATTCTGAAATTTTTTGCTTTTTCCTGCTCCTCTTAGCATGATAAAGAAGATTCAAAGAGAGTGAGATGCCAGCTCCTTTCATTCAGTCAGTAGCTTCAATCATTTCTGGATGTTTTTCAATGGCAAAAATCAATGAATATTGTAAATGCACAAACAGTAATTTCTCCGCATTGCAAGGTGCAATTCTGAAATTTTTTGCTTTTTCCTGCTCCTCTTAGCATGATAAAGAAGATTCAAAGAGAGTGAGATGCCAGCTCCTTTCGTTCAGTCAGTAGCTTCAATCATTTCTGGACGTTTTTCAATGGCAAAAATCATTGAATATTATAAATGCACAAACAGTAATTTCTCCGCATTGCAAGGTGCAATTCTGAAATTTTTTACTTTTTCCTGCTCCTCTTAGCATGATAAAGAAGATTCAAAGAGAGTGAGATGCCAGCTCCTTTCATTCAGTCAGTAGCTTCAATCATTTCTGGTATATGAATAACATGATGTTTTTCAATGGCAAAAATCAATGAATATTGTAAATGCACAAACAGTAATTTCTCCGCATTGCAAGGTGCAATTCTGAAATTTTTTGCTTTTTCCTGCTCCTCTTAGCATGATAAAGAAGATTCAAAGAGAGTGAGATGCCAGCTCCTTTCATTCAGTCAGTAGCTTCAAACATTTCTGGTATATGAATAACATGATGTTTTTCAATGGCAAAAATCAATGAATATTGTAAATGCACAAACAGTAATTTCTCCGCATTGCAAGGTGCAAGTCTGAAATTTTTTGCTTTTTCCTGCTCCTCTTAGCATGATAAAGAAGATTCAAAGAGAGTGAGATGCCAGCTACTTTCATTCAGTCAGTAGCTTCAATCATTTCTGGACGTTTTTCAATGGTAAAAATCAATGAATATTGTAAATGCACAAACAGTAATTTCTCCACATTGCAAGGTGCAATTCTGAAATTTTTTGCTTTTTCCTGCTCCTCTTAGCATGATAAAGAAGATTCAAAGAGAGTGAGATGCCAGCTCCTTTCATTCAGTCAGTAGCTTCAAACATTTCTGGTATATGAATAACATGATGTTTTTCAATGGCAAAAATCAATGAATATTGTAAATGCACAAACAGTAATTTCTCCGCATTGCAAGGTGCAATTCTGAAATTTTTTGCTTTTTCCTGCTCCTCTTAGCATGATAAAGAAGATTCAAAGAGAGTGAGATGCCAGCTCCTTTCATTCAGTCAGTAGCTTCAAACATTTCTGGTATATGAATAACATGATGTTTTTCAATGGCAAAAATCAATGAATATTGTAAATGCACAAACAGTAATTTCTCCGCATTGCAAGGTGCAAGTCTGAAATTTTTTGCTTTTTCCTGCTCCTCTTAGCATAATAAAGAAGATTCAAAGAGAGTGAGATGCCAGCTACTTTCATTCAGTCAGTAGCTTCAATCATTTCTGGACGTTTTTCAATGGTAAAAATCAATGAATATTGTAAATGCACAAACAGTAATTTCTCTGCATTGCAAGGTGCAATTCTGAAATTTTTTGCTTTTTCCTGCTCCTCTTAGCATGATAAAGAAGATTCAAAGAGAGTGAGATGCCAGCTCCTTTCATTCAGTCAGTAGCTTCAATCATTTCTGGACGTTTTTCAATGGCAAAAACCAATGAATATTGTAAATGCACAAACAGTAATTTCTCCGCATTGCAAGGTGCAATTCTGAAATTTTTTGCTTTTTCCTGCTCCTCTTAGCATGATAAAGAAGATTCAAAGAGAGTGAGATGCCAGCTCCTTTCATTCAGTCAGTACCTTCAATCATTTCTGGACGTTTTTCAATGGCAAAAATCAATGAATATTGTAAATGCACAAACAGTAATTTCTCCTCATTGCAAGGTGCAATTCTGAAATTTTTTGCTTTTTCCTGCTCCTCTTAGCATGATAAAGAAGATTCAAAGAGAGTGAGATGCCAGCTCCTTTCATTCAGTCAGTAGCTTCAAACATTTCTGGTATATGAATAACATGATGTTTTTCAATGGCAAAAATCAATGAATATTGTAAATGCACAAACAGTAATTTCTCCGCATTGCAAGGTGCAATTCTGAAATTTTTAGCTTTTTCCTGCTCCTCTTAGCATGATAAAGAAGATTCAAAGAGAGTGAGATGCCAGCTCCTTTCATTCAGTCAGTAGCTTCAATCATTTCTGGATGTTTTTCAATGGCAAAAATCAATGAATATTGTAAATGCACAAACAGTAATTTCTCCGCATTGCAAGGTGCAATTCTGAAATTTTTTGCTTTTTCCTGCTCCTCTTAGCATGATAAAGAAGATTCAAAGAGAGTGAGATGTCAGCTCCTTTCATTCAGTCAGTAGCTTCAAACATTTCTGGTATATGAATAACATGATGTTTTTCAATGGCAAAAATCAATGAATATTGTAAATGCACAAACAGTAATTTCTCCGCATTGCAAGGTGCAATTCTGAAATTTTTTGCTTTTTCCTGCTCCTCTTAGCATGATAAAGAAGATTCAAAGAGAGTGAGATGCCAGCTCCTTTCTTTCAGTCAGTAGCTTCAATCATTTCTGGATGTTTTTCAATGGCAAAAATCAATGAATATTGTAAATGCACAAACAGTAATTTCTCCGCATTGCAAGGTGCAATTCTGAAATTTTTTGCTTTTTCCTGCTCCTCTTAGCATGATAAAGAAGATTCAAAGAGAGTGAGATGCCAGCTCCTTTCATTCAGTCAGTAGCTTCAAACATTTCTGGTATATGAATAACATGATGTTTTTCAATGGCAAAAATCAATGAATATTGTAAATGCACAAACAGTAATTTCTCCGCTTTGCAAGGTGCAAGTCTGAAATTTTTTGCTTTTTCCTGCTCCTCTTAGCATGATAAAGAAGATTCAAAGAGAGTGAGATGCCAGCTACTTTCATTCAGTCAGTAGCTTCAATCATTTCTGGACGTTTTTCAATGGTAAAAATCAATGAATATTGTAAATGCACAAACAGTAATTTCTCCACATTGCAAGGTGCAATTCTGAAATTTTTTGCTTTTTCCTGCTCCTCTTAGCATGATAAAGAAGATTCAAAGAGAGTGAGATGCCAGCTCCTTTCATTCAGTCAGTAGCTTCAAACATTTCTGGTATATGAATAACATGATGTTTTTCAATGGCAAAAATCAATGAATATTGTAAATGCACAAACAGTAATTTCTCCGCATTGCAAGGTGCAATTCTGAAATTTTTTGCTTTTTCCTGCTCCTCTTAGCATGATAAAGAAGATTCAAAGAGAGTGAGATGCCAGCTCCTTTCATTCAGTCAGTAGCTTCAATCATTTCTGGATGTTTTTCAATGGCAAAAATCAATGAATATTGTAAATGCACAAACTGTAATTTCTCCGCATTGCAAGGTGCAATTCTGAAATTTTTTGCTTTTTCCTGCTCCTCTTAGCATGATAAAGAAGATTCAAAGAGAGTGAGATGCCAGCTCCTTTCATTCAGTCAGTAGCTTCAATCATTTCTGGACGTTTTTCAATGGCAAAAACCAATGAATATTGTAAATGCACAAACAGTAATTTCTCCGCATTGCAAGGTGCAATTCTGAAATTTTTTGCTTTTTCCTGCTCCTCTTAGCATGATAAAGAAGATTCAAAGAGAGTGAGATGCCAGCTCCTTTCATTCAGTCAGTACCTTCAATCATTTCTGGACGTTTTTCAATGGCAAAAATCAATGAATATTGTAAATGCACAAACAGTAATTTCTCCGAATTGCAAGGTGCAATTCTGAAATTTTTTGCTTTTTCCCGCTCCTCTTAGCATGATAAAGAAGATTCAAAGAGAGTGAGGTGCCAGCTCCTTTCATTCAGTCAGTAGCTTCAAACATTTCTGGTATATGAATAACATGTTTTTCAATGGCAAAAATCAATGAATATTGTAAATGCACAAACAGTAATTTCTCCGCATTGCAAGGTGCAATTCTGAAATTTTTTGCTTTTTCCTGCTCCTCTTAGCATGATAAAGAAGATTCAAAGAGAGTGAGATGCCAGCTCCTTTCATTCAGTCAGTAGCTTCAATCATTTCTGGACGTTTTTCAATGGCAAAAATCAATGAATATTGTAAATGCACAAACAGCAATTTCTCCGCATTGCAAGGTGCAATTCTGAAATTTTTTGCTTTTTCCTGCTCCTCTTAGCATGATAAAGAAGATTCAAAGAGAGTGAGATGTCAGCTCCTTTCATTCAGTCAGTAGCTTCAAACATTTCTGGTATATGAATAACATGATGTTTTTCAATGGCAAAAATCAATGAATATTGTAAATGCACAAACAGTAATTTCTCCGCATTGCAAGGTGCAATTCTGAAATTTTTTGCTTTTTCCTGCTCCTCTTAGCATGATAAAGAAGATTCAAAGAGAGTGAGATGCCAGCTCCTTTCATTCAGTCAGTAGCTTCAATCATTTCTGGATGTTTTTCAATGGCAAAAATCAATGAATATTGTAAATGCACAAACAGTAATTTCTCCGCATTGCAAGGTGCAATTCTGAAATTTTTTGCTTTTTCCTGCTCCTCTTAGCATGATAAAGAAGATTCAAAGAGAGTGAGATGCCAGCTCCTTTCGTTCAGTCAGTAGCTTCAATCATTTCTGGACGTTTTTCAATGGCAAAAATCATTGAATATTATAAATGCACAAACAGTAATTTCTCCGCATTGCAAGGTGCAATTCTGAAATTTTTTGCTTTTTCCCGCTCCTCTTAGCATGATAAAGAAGATTCAAAGAGAGTGAGGTGCCAGCTCCTTTCATTCAGTCAGTAGCTTCAAACATTTCTGGTATATGAATAACATGTTTTTCAATGGCAAAACTCAATGAATATTGTAAATGCACAAACAGTAATTTCTCCGCATTGCAAGGTGCAATTCTGAAATTTTTTGCTTTTTCCTGCTCCTCTTAGCATGATAAAGAAGATTCAAAGAGAGTGAGATGCCAGCTCCTTTCATTCAGTCAGTAGCTTCAATCATTTCTGGACGTTTTTCAATGGCAAAAATCAATGAATATTGTAAATGCACAAACAGTAATTTCTCCGCATTGCAAGGTGCAACTCTGAAATTTTTTGCTTTTTCCTGCTCCTCTTAGCATGATAAAGAAGATTCAAAGAGAGTGAGATGTCAGCTCCTTTCATTCAGTCAGTAGCTTCAAACATTTCTGGTATATGAATAACATGATGTTTTTCAATGGCAAAAATCAATGAATATTGTAAATGCACAAACAGTAATTTCTCCGCATTGCAAGGTGCAATTCTGAAATTTTTTGCTTTTTCCTGCTCCTCTTAGCATGATAAAGAAGATTCAAAGAGAGTGAGATGCCAGCTCCTTTCATTCAGTCAGTAGCTTCAATCATTTCTGGATGTTTTTCAATGGCAAAAATCAATGAATATTGTAAATGCACAAACAGTAATTTCTCCGCATTGCAAGGTGCAATTCTGAAATTTTTTGCTTTTTCCTGCTCCTCTTAGCATGATAAAGAAGATTCAAAGAGAGTGAGATGCCAGCTCCTTTCGTTCAGTCAGTAGCTTCAATCATTTCTGGACGTTTTTCAATGGCAAAAATCATTGAATATTATAAATGCACAAACAGTAATTTCTCCGCATTGCAAGGTGCAATTCTGAAATTTTTTACTTTTTCCTGCTCCTCTTAGCATGATAAAGAAGATTCAAAGAGAGTGAGATGCCAGCTCCTTTCATTCAGTCAGTAGCTTCAATCATTTCTGGTATATGAATAACATGATGTTTTTCAATGGCAAAAATCAATGAATATTGTAAATGCACAAACAGTAATTTCTCCGCATTGCAAGGTGCAATTCTGAAATTTTTTGCTTTTTCCTGCTCCTCTTAGCATGATAAAGAAGATTCAAAGAGAGTGAGATGCCAGCTCCTTTCATTCAGTCAGTAGCTTCAAACATTTCTGGTATATGAATAACATGATGTTTTTCAATGGCAAAAATCAATGAATATTGTAAATGCACAAACAGTAATTTCTCCGCATTGCAAGGTGCAAGTCTGAAATTTTTTGCTTTTTCCTGCTCCTCTTAGCATGATAAAGAAGATTCAAAGAGAGTGAGATGCCAGCTACTTTCATTCAGTCAGTAGCTTCAATCATTTCTGGACGTTTTTCAATGGTAAAAATCAATGAATATTGTAAATGCACAAACAGTAATTTCTCCACATTGCAAGGTGCAATTCTGAAATTTTTTGCTTTTTCCTGCTCCTCTTAGCATGATAAAGAAGATTCAAAGAGAGTGAGATGCCAGCTCCTTTCATTCAGTCAGTAGCTTCAAACATTTCTGGTATATGAATAACATGATGTTTTTCAATGGCAAAAATCAATGAATATTGTAAATGCACAAACAGTAATTTCTCCGCATTGCAAGGTGCAATTCTGAAATTTTTTGCTTTTTCCTGCTCCTCTTAGCATGATAAAGAAGATTCAAAGAGAGTGAGATGCCAGCTACTTTCATTCAGTCAGTAGCTTCAATCATTTCTGGACGTTTTTCAATGGTAAAAATCAATGAATATTGTAAATGCACAAACAGTAATTTCTCCACATTGCAAGGTGCAATTCTGAAATTTTTTGCTTTTTCCTGCTCCTCTTAGCATGATAAAGAAGATTCAAAGAGAGTGAGATGCCAGCTCCTTTCATTCAGTCAGTAGCTTCAAACATTTCTGGTATATGAATAACATGATGTTTTTCAATGGCAAAAATCAATGAATATTGTAAATGCACAAACAGTAATTTCTCCGCATTGCAAGGTGCAATTCTGAAATTTTTTGCTTTTTCCTGCTCCTCTTAGCATGATAAAGAAGATTCAAAGAGAGTGAGATGCCAGCTCCTTTCATTCAGTCAGTAGCTTCAATCATTTCTGGATGTTTTTCAATGGCAAAAATCAATGAATATTGTAAATGCACAAACTGTAATTTCTCCGCATTGCAAGGTGCAATTCTGAAATTTTTTGCTTTTTCCTGCTCCTCTTAGCATGATAAAGAAGATTCAAAGAGAGTGAGATGCCAGCTCCTTTCATTCAGTCAGTAGCTTCAATCATTTCTGGACGTTTTTCAATGGCAAAAACCAATGAATATTGTAAATGCACAAACAGTAATTTCTCCGCATTGCAAGGTGCAATTCTGAAATTTTTTGCTTTTTCCTGCTCCTCTTAGCATGATAAAGAAGATTCAAAGAGAGTGAGATGCCAGCTCCTTTCATTCAGTCAGTACCTTCAATCATTTCTGGACGTTTTTCAATGGCAAAAATCAATGAATATTGTAAATGCACAAACAGTAATTTCTCCGCATTGCAAGGTGCAATTCTGAAATTTTTTGCTTTTTCCTGCTCCTCTTAGCATGATAAAGAAGATTCAAAGAGAGTGAGATGCCAGCTCCTTTCATTCAGTCAGTAGCTTCAAACATTTCTGGTATATGAATAACATGATGTTTTTCAATGGCAAAAATCAATGAATATTGTAAATGCACAAACAGTAATTTCTCCGCATTGCAAGGTGCAATTCTGAAATTTTTTGCTTTTTCCTGCTCCTCTTAGCATGATAAAGAAGATTCAAAGAGAGTGAGATGCCAGCTCCTTTCATTCAGTCAGTAGCTTCAATCATTTCTGGATGTTTTTCAATGGCAAAAATCAATGAATATTGTAAATGCACAAACAGTAATTTCTCCGCATTGCAAGGTGCAATTCTGAAATTTTTTGCTTTTTCCTGCTCCTCTTAGCATGATAAAGAAGATTCAAAGAGAGTGAGATGTCAGCATCTTTCATTCAGTCAGTAGCTTCAAACATTTCTGGTATATGAATAACATGATGTTTTTCAATGGCAAAAATCAATGAATATTGTAAATGCACAAACAGTAATTTCTCCGCATTGCAAGGTGCAATTCTGAAATTTTTTCTTTTTCCTGCTCCTCTTAGCATGATAAAGAAGATTCAAAGAGAGTGAGATGCCAGCTCCTTTCGTTCAGTCAGTAGCTTCAATCATTTCTGGACGTTTTTCAATGGCAAAAATCATTGAATATTATAAATGCACAAACAGTAATTTCTCCGCATTGCAAGGTGCAATTCTGAAATTTTTTTTACTTTTTCCTGCTCCTCTTAGCATGATAAAGAAGATTCAAAGAGAGTGAGATGCCAGCTCCTTTCATTCAGTCAGTAGCTTCAATCATTTCTGGTATATGAATAACATGATGTTTTTCAATGGCAAAAATCAATGAATATTGTAAATGCACAAACAGTAATTTCTCCGCATTGCAAGGTGCAAGTCTGAAATTTTTTGCTTTTTCCTGCTCCTCTTAGCATGATAAAGAAGATTTAAAGAGAGTGAGATGCCAGCTACTTTCATTCAGTCAGTAGCTTCAATCATTTCTAGACGTTTTTCAATGGTAAAAATCAATGAATATTGTAAATGCACAAACAGTAATTTCTCCACATTGCAAGGTGCAATTCTGAAATTTTTTGCTTTTTCCTGCTCCTCTTAGCATGATAAAGAAGATTCAAAGAGAGTGAGATGCCAGCTCCTTTCATTCAGTCAGTAGCTTCAAACATTTCTGGTATATGAATAACATGATGTTTTTCAATGGCAAAAATCAATGAATATTGTAAATGCACAAACAGTAATTTCTCCGCATTGCAAGGTGCAATTCTGAAATTTTTTGCTTTTTCCTGCTCCTCTTAGCATGATAAAGAAGATTCAAAGAGAGTGAGGTGCCAGCTCCTTTCATTCAGTCAGTAGCTTCAAACATTTCTGGTATATGAATAACATGTTTTTCAATGGCAAAAATCAATGAATATTGTAAATGCACAAACAGTAATTTCTCCGCATTGCAAGGTGCAATTCTGAAATTTTTTGCTTTTTCCTGCTCCTCTTAGCATGATAAAGAAGATTCAAAGAGAGTGAGATGCCAGCTCCTTTCATTCAGTCAGTAGCTTCAATCATTTCTGGACGTTTTTCAATGGCAAAAATCAATGAATATTGTAAATGCACAAACAGTAATTTCTCCGCATTGCAAGGTGCAATTCTGAAATTTTTTGCTTTTTCCTGCTCCTCTTAGCATGATAAAGAAGATTCAAAGAGAGTGAGATGTCAGCTCCTTTCATTCAGTCAGTAGCTTCAAACATTTCTGGTATATGAATAACATGATGTTTTTCAATGGCAAAAATCAATGAATATTGTAAATGCACAAACAGTAATTTCTCCGCATTGCAAGGTGCAATTCTGAAATTTTTTGCTTTTTCCTGCTCCTCTTAGCATGATAAAGAAGATTCAAAGAGAGTGAGATGCCAGCTCCTTTCATTCAGTCAGTAGCTTCAATCATTTCTGGATGTTTTTCAATGGCAAAAATCAATGAATATTGTAAATGCACAAACAGTAATTTCTCCGCATTGCAAGGTGCAATTCTGAAATTTTTTGCTTTTTCCTGCTCCTCTTAGCATGATAAAGAAGATTCAAAGAGAGTGAGATGCCAGCTCCTTTCGTTCAGTCAGTAGCTTCAATCATTTCTGGACGTTTTTCAATGGCAAAAATCATTGAATATTATAAATGCACAAACAGTAATTTCTCCGCATTGCAAGGTGCAATTCTGAAATTTTTTGCTTTTTCCCGCTCCTCTTAGCATGATAAAGAAGATTCAAAGAGAGTGAGGTGCCAGCTCCTTTCATTCAGTCAGTAGCTTCAAACATTTCTGGTATATGAATAACATGTTTTTCAATGGCAAAAATCAATGAATATTGTAAATGCACAAACAGTAATTTCTCCGCATTGCAAGGTGCAATTCTGAAATTTTTTGCTTTTTCCTGCTCCTCTTAGCATGATAAAGAAGATTCAAAGAGAGTGAGATGCCAGCTCCTTTCATTCAGTCAGTAGCTTCAATCATTTCTGGACGTTTTTCAATGGCAAAAATCAATGAATATTGTAAATGCATAAACAGTAATTTCTCCGCATTGCAAGGTGCAATTCTGAAATTTTTTGCTTTTTCCTGCTCCTCTTAGCATGATAAAGAAGATTCAAAGAGAGTGAGATGTCAGCTCCTTTCATTCAGTCAGTAGCTTCAAACATTTCTGGTATATGAATAACATGATGTTTTTCAATGGCAAAAATCAATGAATATTGTAAATGCACAAACAGTAATTTCTCCGCATTGCAAGGTGCAATTCTGAAATTTTTTGCTATTTCCTGCTCCTCTTAGCATGATAAAGAAGATTCAAAGAGAGTGAGATGCCAGCTCCTTTCATTCAGTCAGTAGCTTCAATCATTTCTGGATGTTTTTCAATGGCAAAAATCAATGAATATTGTAAATGCACAAACAGTAATTTCTCCGCATTGCAAGGTGCAATTCTGAAATTTTTTGCTTTTTCCTGCTCCTCTTAGCATGATAAAGAAGATTCAAAGAGAGTGAGATGCCAGCTCCTTTCGTTCAGTCAGTAGCTTCAATCATTTCTGGACGTTTTTCAATGGCAAAAATCATTGAATATTATAAATGCACAAACAGTAATTTCTCCGCATTGCAAGGTGCAATTCTGAAATTTTTTACTTTTTCCTGCTCCTCTTAGCATGATAAAGAAGATTCAAAGAGAGTGAGATGCCAGCTCCTTTCATTCAGTCAGTAGCTTCAATCATTTCTGGTATATGAATAACATGATGTTTTTCAATGGCAAAAATCAATGAATATTGTAAATGCACAAACAGTAATTTCTCCGCATTGCAAGGTGCAATTCTGAAATTTTTTGCTTTTTCCTGCTCCTCTTAGCATGATAAAGAAGATTCAAAGAGAGTGAGATGCCAGCTCCTTTCATTCAGTCAGTAGCTTCAAACATTTCTGGTATATGAATAACATGATGTTTTTCAATGGCAAAAATCAATGAATATTGTAAATGCACAAACAGTAATTTCTCCGCATTGCAAGGTGCAAGTCTGAAATTTTTTGCTTTTTCCTGCTCCTCTTAGCATGATAAAGAAGATTCAAAGAGAGTGAGATGCCAGCTACTTTCATTCAGTCAGTAGCTTCAATCATTTCTGGACGTTTTTCAATGGTAAAAATCAATGAATATTGTAAATGCACAAACAGTAATTTCTCCACATTGCAAGGTGCAATTCTGAAATTTTTTGCTTTTTCCTGCTCCTCTTAGCATGATAAAGAAGATTCAAAGAGAGTGAGATGCCAGCTCCTTTCATTCAGTCAGTAGCTTCAAACATTTCTGGTATATGAATAACATGATGTTTTTCAATGGCAAAATTCAATGAATATTGTAAATGCACAAACAGTAATTTCTCCGCATTGCAAGGTGCAATTCTGAAATTTTTTGCTTTTTCCTGCTCCTCTTAGCATGATAAAGAAGATTCAAAGAGAGTGAGATGCCAGCTCCTTTCATTCAGTCAGTAGCTTCAAACATTTCTGGTATATGAATAACATGATGTTTTTCAATGGCAAAAATCAATGAATATTGTAAATGCACAAACAGTAATTTCTCCGCATTGCAAGGTGCAAGTCTGAAATTTTTTGCTTTTTCCTGCTCCTCTTAGCATGATAAAGAAGATTCAAAGAGAGTGAGATGCCAGCTACTTTCATTCAGTCAGTAGCTTCAATCATTTCTGGACGTTTTTCAATGGTAAAAATCAATGAATATTGTAAATGCACAAACAGTAATTTCTCCACATTGCAAGGTGCAATTCTGAAATTTTTTGCTTTTTCCTGCTCCTCTTAGCATGATAAAGAAGATTCAAAGAGAGTGAGATGCCAGCTCCTTTCATTCAGTCAGTAGCTTCAAACATTTCTGGTATATGAATAACATGATGTTTTTCAATGGCAAAAATCAATGAATATTGTAAATGCACAAACAGTAATTTCTCCGCATTGCAAGGTGCAATTCTGAAATTTTTTGCTTTTTCCTGCTCCTCTTAGCATGATAAAGAAGATTCAAAGAGAGTGAGATGCCAGCTCCTTTCATTCAGTCAGTAGCTTCAATCATTTCTGGATGTTTTTCAATGGCAAAAATCAATGAATATTGTAAATGCACAAACTGTAATTTCTCCGCATTGCAAGGTGCAATTCTGAAATTTTTTGCTTTTTCCTGCTCCTCTTAGCATGATAAAGAAGATTCAAAGAGAGTGAGATGCCAGCTCCTTTCATTCAGTCAGTAGCTTCAATCATTTCTGGACGTTTTTCAATGGCAAAAACCAATGAATATTGTAAATGCACAAACAGTAATTTCTCCGCATTGCAAGGTGCAATTCTGAAATTTTTTGCTTTTTCCTGCTCCTCTTAGCATGATAAAGAAGATTCAAAGAGAGTGAGATGCCAGCTCCTTTCATTCAGTCAGTACCTTCAATCATTTCTGGACGTTTTTCAATGGCAAAAATCAATGAATATTGTAAATGCACAAACAGTAATTTCTCCGCATTGCAAGGTGCAATTCTGAAATTTTTTGCTTTTTCCTGCTCCTCTTAGCATGATAAAGAAGATTCAAAGAGAGTGAGATGTCACCTCCTTTCATTCAGTCAGTAGCTTCAAACATTTCTGGTATATGAATAACATGATGTTTTTCAATGGCAAAAATCAATGAATATTGTAAATGCACAAACAGTAATTTCTCCGCATTGCAAGGTGCAATTCTGAAATTTTTTGCTTTTTCCTGCTCCTCTTAGCATGATAAAGAAGATTCAAAGAGAGTGAGATGCCAGCTCCTTTCATTCAGTCAGTAGCTTCAATCATTTCTGGATGTTTTTCAATGGCAAAAATCAATGAATATTGTAAATGCACAAACAGTAATTTCTCCGCATTGCAAGGTGCAATTCTGAAATTTTTTGCTTTTTCCTGCTCCTCTTAGCATGATAAAGAAGATTCAAAGAGAGTGAGATGCCAGCTCCTTTCGTTCAGTCAGTAGCTTCAATCATTTCTGGACGTTTTTCAATGGCAAAAATCATTGAATATTATAAATGCACAAACAGTAATTTCTCCGCATTGCAAGGTGCAATTCTGAAATTTTTTGCTTTTTCCCGCTCCTCTTAGCATGATAAAGAAGATTCAAAGAGAGTGAGGTGCCAGCTCCTTTCATTCAGTCAGTAGCTTCAAACATTTCTGGTATATGAATAACATGTTTTTCAATGGCAAAAATCAATGAATATTGTAAATGCACAAACAGTAATTTCTCCGCATTGCAAGGTGCAATTCTGAAATTTTTTGCTTTTTCCTGCTCCTCTTAGCATGATAAAGAAGATTCAAAGAGAGTGAGATGCCAGCTCCTTTCATTCAGTCAGTAGCTTCAATCATTTCTGGACGTTTTTCAATGGCAAAAATCATTGAATATTATAAATGCACAAACAGTAATTTCTCCGCATTGCAAGGTGCAATTCTGAAATTTTTTACTTTTTCCCGCTCCTCTTAGCATGATAAAGAAGATTCAAAGAGAGTGAGGTGCCAGCTCCTTTCATTCAGTCAGTAGCTTCAAACATTTCTGGTATATGAATAACATGATGTTTTCAATGGCAAAAATCAATGAATATTGTAAATGCACAAAACAGTAATTTCTCCGCATTGCAAGGTGCAATTCTGAAATTTTTTGCTTTTTCCTGCTCCTCTTAGCATGATAAAGAAGATTCAAAGAGAGTGAGATGCCAGCTCCTTTCATTCAGTCAGTAGCTTCAATCATTTCTGGACGTTTTTCAATGGCAAAAATCAATGAATATTGTAAATGCACAAACAGTAATTTCTCCGCATTGCAAGGTGCAATTCTGAAATTTTTTGCTTTTTCCTGCTCCTCTTAGCATGATAAAGAAGATTCAAAGAGAGTGAGATGTCAGCTCCTTTCATTCAGTCAGTAGCTTCAAACATTTCTGGTATATGAATAACATGATGTTTTTCAATGGCAAAAATCAATGAATATTGTAAATGCACAAACAGTAATTTCTCCGCATTGCAAGGTGCAATTCTGAAATTTTTTGCTTTTTCCTGCTCCTCTTAGCATGATAAAGAAGATTCAAAGAGAGTGAGATGCCAGCTCCTTTCATTCAGTCAGTAGCTTCAATCATTTCTGGATGTTTTTCAATGGCAAAAATCAATGAATATTGTAAATGCACAAACAGTAATTTCTCCGCATTGCAAGGTGCAAGTCTGAAATTTTTTGCTTTTTCCTGCTCCTCTTAGCATGATAAAGAAGATTCAAAGAGAGTGAGATGCCAGCTACTTTCATTCAGTCAGTAGCTTCAATCATTTCTGGACGTTTTTCAATGGTAAAAATCAATGAATATTGTAAATGCACAAACAGTAATTTCTCCACATTGCAAGGTGCAATTCTGAAATTTTTTGCTTTTTCCTGCTCCTCTTAGCATGATAAAGAAGATTCAAAGAGAGTGAGATGCCAGCTCCTTTCATTCAGTCAGTAGCTTCAAACATTTCTGGTATATGAATAACATGATGTTTTTCAATGGCAAAAATCAATGAATATTGTAAATGCACAAACAGTAATTTCTCCGCATTGCAAGGTGCAATTCTGAAATTTTTTGCTTTTTCCTGCTCCTCTTAGCATGATAAAGAAGATTCAAAGAGAGTGAGATGCCAGCTCCTTTCATTCAGTCAGTAGCTTCAATCATTTCTGGATGTTTTTCAATGGCAAAAATCAATGAATATTGTAAATGCACAAACTGTAATTTCTCCGCATTGCAAGGTGCAATTCTGAAATTTTTTGCTTTTTCCTGCTCCTCTTAGCATGATAAAGAAGATTCAAAGAGAGTGAGATGCCAGCTCCTTTCATTCAGTCAGTAGCTTCAATCATTTCTGGACGTTTTTCAATGGCAAAAACCAATGAATATTGTAAATGCACAAACAGTAATTTCTCCGCATTGCAAGGTGCAATTCTGAAATTTTTTGCTTTTTCCTGCTCCTCTTAGCATGATAAAGAAGATTCAAAGAGAGTGAGATGACAGCTCCTTTCATTCAGTCAGTACCTTCAATCATTTCTGGACGTTTTTCAATGGCAAAAATCAATGAATATTGTAAATGCACAAACAGTAATTTCTCCGCATTGCAAGGTGCAATTCTGAAATTTTTTGCTTTTTCCCGCTCCTCTTAGCATGATAAAGAAGATTCAAAGAGAGTGAGGTGCCAGCTCCTTTCATTCAGTCAGTAGCTTCAAACATTTCTGGTATATGAATAACATGTTTTTCAATGGCAAAAATCAATGAATATTGTAAATGCACAAACAGTAATTTCTCCGCATTGCAAGGTGCAATTCTGAAATTTTTTGCTTTTTCCTGCTCCTCTTAGCATGATAAAGAAGTTTCAAAGAGAGTGAGATGCCAGCTCCTTTCATTCAGTCAGTAGCTTCAATCATTTCTGGACGTTTTTCAATGGCAAAAATCAATGAATATTGTAAATGCACAAACAGTAATTTCTCCGCATTGCAAGGTGCAATTCTGAAATTTTTTGCTTTTTCCTGCTCCTCTTAGCATGATAAAGAAGATTCAAAGAGAGTGAGATGTCAGCTCCTTTCATTCAGTCAGTAGCTTCAAACATTTCTGGTATATGAATAACATGATGTTTTTCAATGGCAAAAATCAATGAATATTGTAAATGCACAAACAGTAATTTCTCCGCATTGCAAGGTGCAATTCTGAAATTTTTTGCTTTTTCCTGCTCCTCTTAGCATGATAAAGAAGATTCAAAGAGAGTGAGATGCCAGCTCCTTTCATTCAGTCAGTAGCTTCAATCATTTCTGGATGTTTTTCAATGGCAAAAATCAATGAATATTGTAAATGCACAAACAGTAATTTCTCCGCATTGCAAGGTGCAATTCTGAAATTTTTTGCTTTTTCCTGCTCCTCTTAGCATGATAAAGAAGATTCAAAGAGAGTGAGATGCCAGCTCCTTTCGTTCAGTCAGTAGCTTCAATCATTTCTGGACGTTTTTCAATGGCAAAAATCATTGAATATTATAAATGCACAAACAGTAATTTCTCCGCATTGCAAGGTGCAATTCTGAAATTTTTTGCTTTTTCCCGCTCCTCTTAGCATGATAAAGAAGATTCAAAGAGAGTGAGGTGCCAGCTCCTTTCATTCAGTCAGTAGCTTCAAACATTTCTGGTATATGAATAACATGTTTTTCAATGGCAAAAATCAATGAATATTGTAAATGCACAAACAGTAATTTCTCCGCATTGCAAGGTGCAATTCTGAAATTTTTTGCTTTTTCCTGCTCCTCTTAGCATGATAAAGAAGATTCAAAGAGAGTGAGATGCCAGCTCCTTTCATTCAGTCAGTAGCTTCAATCATTTCTGGACGTTTTTCAATGGCAAAAATCATTGAATATTATAAATGCACAAACAGTAATTTCTCCGCATTGCAAGGTGCAATTCTGAAATTTTTTACTTTTTCCCGCTCCTCTTAGCATGATAAAGAAGATTCAAAGAGAGTGAGGTGCCAGCTCCTTTCATTCAGTCAGTAGCTTCAAACATTTCTGGTATATGAATAACATGATGTTTTCAATGGCAAAAATCAATGAATATTGTAAATGCACAAAACAGTAATTTCTCCGCATTGCAAGGTGCAATTCTGAAATTTTTTGCTTTTTCCTGCTCCTCTTAGCATGATAAAGAAGATTCAAAGAGAGTGAGATGCCAGCTCCTTTCATTCAGTCAGTAGCTTCAATCATTTCTGGACGTTTTTCAATGGCAAAAATCAATGAATATTGTAAATGCACAAACAGTAATTTCTCCGCATTGCAAGGTGCAATTCTGAAATTTTTTGCTTTTTCCTGCTCCTCTTAGCATGATAAAGAAGATTCAAAGAGAGTGAGATGTCAGCTCCTTTCATTCAGTCAGTAGCTTCAAACATTTCTGGTATATGAATAACATGATGTTTTTCAATGGCAAAAATCAATGAATATTGTAAATGCACAAACAGTAATTTCTCCGCATTGCAAGGTGCAATTCTGAAATTTTTTGCTTTTTCCTGCTCCTCTTAGCATGATAAAGAAGATTCAAAGAGAGTGAGATGCCAGCTCCTTTCATTCAGTCAGTAGCTTCAATCATTTCTGGATGTTTTTCAATGGCAAAAATCAATGAATATTGTAAATGCACAAACAGTAATTTCTCCGCATTGCAAGGTGCAAGTCTGAAATTTTTTGCTTTTTCCTGCTCCTCTTAGCATGATAAAGAAGATTCAAAGAGAGTGAGATGCCAGCTACTTTCATTCAGTCAGTAGCTTCAATCATTTCTGGACGTTTTTCAATGGTAAAAATCAATGAATATTGTAAATGCACAAACAGTAATTTCTCCACATTGCAAGGTGCAATTCTGAAATTTTTTGCTTTTTCCTGCTCCTCTTAGCATGATAAAGAAGATTCAAAGAGAGTGAGATGCCAGCTCCTTTCATTCAGTCAGTAGCTTCAAACATTTCTGGTATATGAATAACATGATGTTTTTCAATGGCAAAAATCAATGAATATTGTAAATGCACAAACAGTAATTTCTCCGCATTGCAAGGTGCAATTCTGAAATTTTTTGCTTTTTCCTGCTCCTCTTAGCATGATAAAGAAGATTCAAAGAGAGTGAGATGCCAGCTCCTTTCATTCAGTCAGTAGCTTCAATCATTTCTGGATGTTTTTCAATGGCAAAAATCAATGAATATTGTAAATGCACAAACTGTAATTTCTCCGCATTGCAAGGTGCAATTCTGAAATTTTTTGCTTTTTCCTGCTCCTCTTAGCATGATAAATAAGATTCAAAGAGAGTGAGATGCCAGCTCCTTTCATTCAGTCAGTAGCTTCAATCATTTCTGGACGTTTTTCAATGGCAAAAACCAATGAATATTGTAAATGCACAAACAGTAATTTCTCCGCATTGCAAGGTGCAATTCTGAAATTTTTTGCTTTTTCCTGCTCCTCTTAGCATGATAAAGAAGATTCAAAGAGAGTGAGATGACAGCTCCTTTCATTCAGTCAGTACCTTCAATCATTTCTGGACGTTTTTCAATGGCAAAAATCAATGAATATTGTAAATGCACAAACAGTAATTTCTCCGCATTGCAAGGTGCAATTCTGAAATTTTTTGCTTTTTCCCGCTCCTCTTAGCATGATAAAGAAGATTCAAAGAGAGTGAGGTGCCAGCTCCTTTCATTCAGTCAGTAGCTTCAAACATTTCTGGTATATGAATAACATGTTTTTCAATGGCAAAAATCAATGAATATTGTAAATGCACAAACAGTAATTTCTCCGCATTGCAAGGTGCAATTCTGAAATTTTTTGCTTTTTCCTGCTCCTCTTAGCATGATAAAGAAGTTTCAAAGAGAGTGAGATGCCAGCTCCTTTCATTCAGTCAGTAGCTTCAATCATTTCTGGACGTTTTTCAATGGCAAAAATCAATGAATATTGTAAATGCACAAACAGTAATTTCTCCGCATTGCAAGGTGCAATTCTGAAATTTTTTGCTTTTTCCTGCTCCTCTTAGCATGATAAAGAAGATTCAAAGAGAGTGAGATGTCAGCTCCTTTCATTCAGTCAGTAGCTTCAAACATTTCTGGTATATGAATAACATGATGTTTTTCAATGGCAAAAATCAATGAATATTGTAAATGCACAAACAGTAATTTCTCCGCATTGCAAGGTGCAATTCTGAAATTTTTTGCTTTTTCCTGCTCCTATTAGCATGATAAAGAAGATTCAAAGAGAGTGAGATGCCAGCTCCTTTCATTCAGTCAGTAGCTTCAATCATTTCTGGATGTTTTTCAATGGCAAAAATCAATGAATATTGTAAATGCACAAACAGTAATTTCTCCGCATTGCAAGGTGCAATTCTGAAATTTTTTGCTTTTTCCTGCTCCTCTTAGCATGATAAAGAAGATTCAAAGAGAGTGAGATGCCATCTCCTTTCGTTCAGTCAGTAGCTTCAATCATTTCTGGACGTTTTTCAATGGCAAAAATCATTGAATATTATAAATGCACAAACAGTAATTTCTCCGCATTGCAAGGTGCAATTCTGAAATTTTTTGCTTTTTCCCGCTCCTCTTAGCATGATAAAGAAGATTCAAAGAGAGTGAGGTGCCAGCTCCTTTCATTCAGTCAGTAGCTTCAAACATTTCTGGTATATGAATAACATGTTTTTCAATGGCAAAAATCAATGAATATTGTAAATGCACAAACAGTAATTTCTCCGCATTGCAAGGTGCAATTCTGAAATTTTTTGCTTTTTCCTGCTCCTCTTAGCATGATAAAGAAGATTCAAAGAGAGTGAGATGCCAGCTCCTTTCATTCAGTCAGTAGCTTCAATCATTTCTGGACGTTTTTCAATGGCAAAAATCAATGAATATTGTAAATGCACAAACAGTAATTTCTCCGCATTGCAAGGTGCAATTCTGAAATTTTTTGCTTTTTCCTGCTCCTCTTAGCATGATAAAGAAGATTCAAAGAGAGTGAGATGTCAGCTCCTTTCATTCAGTCAGTAGCTTCAAACATTTCTGGTATATGAATAACATGATGTTTTTCAATGGCAAAAATCAATGAATATTGTAAATGCACAAACAGTAATTTCTCCGCATTGCAAGGTGCAATTCTGAAATTTTTTGCTTTTTCCTGCTCCTCTTAGCATGATAAAGAAGATTCAAAGAGAGTGAGATGCCAGCTCCTTTCATTCAGTCAGTAGCTTCAATCATTTCTGGATGTTTTTCAATGGCAAAAATCAATGAATATTGTAAATGCACAAACAGTAATTTCTCCGCATTGCAAGGTGCAATTCTGAAATTTTTTGCTTTTTCCTGCTCCTCTTAGCATGATAAAGAAGATTCAAAGAGAGTGAGATGCCAGCTCCTTTCGTTCAGTCAGTAGCTTCAATCATTTCTGGACGTTTTTCAATGGCAAAAATCATTGAATATTATAAATGCACAAACAGTAATTTCTCCGCATTGCAAGGTGCAATTCTGAAATTTTTTACTTTTTCCTGCTCCTCTTAGCATGATAAAGAAGATTCAAAGAGAGTGAGATGCCAGCTCCTTTCATTCAGTCAGTAGCTTCAATCATTTCTGGTATATGAATAACATGATGTTTTTCAATGGCAAAAATCAATGAATATTGTAAATGCACAAACAGTAATTTCTCCGCATTGCAAGGTGCAATTCTGAAATTTTTTGCTTTTTCCTGCTCCTCTTAGCATGATAAAGAAGATTCAAAGAGAGTGAGATGCCAGCTCCTTTCATTCAGTCAGTAGCTTCAAACATTTCTGGTATATGAATAATATGATGTTTTTCAATGGCAAAAATCAATGAATATTGTAAATGCACAAACAGTAATTTCTCCGCATTGCAAGGTGCAAGTCTGAAATTTTTTGCTTTTTCCTGCTCCTCTTAGCATGATAAAGAAGATTCAAAGAGAGTGAGATGCCAGCTACTTTCATTCAGTCAGTAGCTTCAATCATTTCTGGACGTTTTTCAATGGTAAAAATCAATGAATATTGTAAATGCACAAACAGTAATTTCTCCACATTGCAAGGTGCAATTCTGAAATTTTTTGCTTTTTCCTGCTCCTCTTAGCATGATAAAGAAGATTCAAAGAGAGTGAGATGCCAGCTCCTTTCATTCAGTCAGTAGCTTCAAACATTTCTGGTATATGAATAACATGATGTTTTTCAATGGCAAAAATCAATGAATATTGTAAATGCACAAACAGTAATTTCTCCGCATTGCAAGGTGCAATTCTGAAATTTTTTGCTTTTTCCTGCTCCTCTTAGCATGATAAAGAAGATTCAAAGAGAGTGAGATGCCAGCTCCTTTCATTCAGTCAGTAGCTTCAAACATTTCTGGTATATGAATAACATGATGTTTTTCAATGGCAAAAATCAATGAATATTGTAAATGCACAAACAGTAATTTCTCCGCATTGCAAGGTGCAAGTCTGAAATTTTTTGCTTTTTCCTGCTCCTCTTAGCATGATAAAGAAGATTCAAAGAGAGTGAGATGCCAGCTACTTTCATTCAGTCAGTAGCTTCAATCATTTCTGGACGTTTTTCAATGGTTAAAATCAATGAATATTGTAAATGCACAAACAGTAATTTCTCCACATTGCAAGGTGCAATTCTGAAATTTTTTGCTTTTTCCTGCTCCTCTTAGCATGATAAAGAAGATTCAAAGAGAGTGAGATGCCAGCTCCTTTCATTCAGTCAGTAGCTTCAAACATTTCTGGTATATGAATAACATGATGTTTTTCAATGGCAAAAATCAATGAATATTGTAAATGCACAAACAGTAATTTCTCCGCATTGCAAGGTGCTATTCTGAAATTTTTTGCTTTTTCCTGCTCCTCTTAGCATGATAAAGAAGATTCAAAGAGAGTGAGATGCCAGTTCCTTTCATTCAGTCAGTAGCTTCAATCATTTCTGGATGTTTTTCAATGGCAAAAATCAATGAATATTGTAAATGCACAAACTGTAATTTCTCCGCATTGCAAGGTGCAATTCTGAAATTTTTTGCTTTTTCCTGCTCCTATTAGCATGATAAAGAAGATTCAAAGAGAGTGAGATGCCAGCTCCTTTCATTCAGTCAGTAGCTTCAATCATTTCTGGATGTTTTTCAATGGCAAAAATCAATGAATATTGTAAATGCACAAACAGTAATTTCTCCGCATTGCAAGGTGCAATTCTGAAATTTTTTGCTTTTTCCTGCTCCTCTTAGCATGATAAAGAAGATTCAAAGAGAGTGAGATGCCAGCTCCTTTCGTTCAGTCAGTAGCTTCAATCATTTCTGGACGTTTTTCAATGGCAAAAATCATTGAATATTATAAATGCACAAACAGTAATTTCTCCGCATTGCAAGGTGCAATTCTGAAATTTTTTGCTTTTTCCCGCTCCTCTTAGCATGATAAAGAAGATTCAAAGAGAGTGAGGTGCCAGCTCCTTTCATTCAGTCAGTAGCTTCAAACATTTCTGGTATATGAATAACATGTTTTTCAATGGCAAAAATCAATGAATATTGTAAATGCACAAACAGTAATTTCTCCGCATTGCAAGGTGCAATTCTGAAATTTTTTGCTTTTTCCTGCTCCTCTTAGCATGATAAAGAAGATTCAAAGAGAGTGAGATGCCAGCTCCTTTCATTCAGTCAGTAGCTTCAATCATTTCTGGATGTTTTTCAATGGCAAAAATCAATGAATATTGTAAATGCACAAACAGTAATTTCTCCGCATTGCAAGGTGCAATTCTGAAATTTTTTGCTTTTTCCTGCTCCTCTTAGCATGATAAAGAAGATTCAAAGAGAGTGAGATGCCAGCTCCTTTCGTTCAGTCAGTAGCTTCAATCATTTCTGGACGTTTTTCAATGGCAAAAATCATTGAATATTATAAATGCACAAACAGTAATTTCTCCGCATTGCAAGGTGCAATTCTGAAATTTTTTACTTTTTCCTGCTCCTCTTAGCATGATAAAGAAGATTCAAAGAGAGTGAGATGCCAGCTCCTTTCATTCAGTCAGTAGCTTCAATCATTTCTGGTATATGAATAACATGATGTTTTTCAATGGCAAAAATCAATGAATATTGTAAATGCACAAACAGTAATTTCTCCGCATTGCAAGGTGCAATTCTGAAATTTTTTGCTTTTTCCTGCTCCTCTTAGCATGATAAAGAAGATTCAAAGAGAGTGAGATGCCAGCTCCTTTCATTCAGTCAGTAGCTTCAAACATTTCTGGTATATGAATAACATGATGTTTTTCAATGGCAAAAATCAATGAATATTGTAAATGCACAAACAGTAATTTCTCCGCATTGCAAGGTGCAAGTCTGAAATTTTTTGCTTTTTCCTGCTCCTCTTAGCATGATAAAGAAGATTCAAAGAGAGTGAGATGCCAGCTACTTTCATTCAGTCAGTAGCTTCAATCATTTCTGGACGTTTTTCAATGGTAAAAATCAATGAATATTGTAAATGCACAAACAGTAATTTCTCCACATTGCAAGGTGCAATTCTGAAATTTTTTGCTTTTTCCTGCTCCTCTTAGCATGATAAAGAAGATTCAAAGAGAGTGAGATGCCAGCTCCTTTCATTCAGTCAGTAGCTTCAAACATTTCTGGTATATGAATAACATGATGTTTTTCAATGGCAAAAATCAATGAATATTGTAAATGCACAAACAGTAATTTCTCCGCATTGCAAGGTGCTATTCTGAAATTTTTTGCTTTTTCCTGCTCCTCTTAGCATGATAAAGAAGATTCAAAGAGAGTGAGATGCCAGCTCCTTTCATTCAGTCAGTAGCTTCAATCATTTCTGGATGTTTTTCAATGGCAAAAATCAATGAATATTGTAAATGCACAAACTGTAATTTCTCCGCATTGCAAGGTGCAATTCTGAAATTTTTTGCTTTTTCCTGCTCCTCTTAGCATGATAAAGAAGATTCAAAGAGAGTGAGATGCCAGCTCCTTTCATTCAGTCAGTAGCTTCAATCATTTCTGGACGTTTTTCAATGGCAAAAATCAATGAATATTGTAAATGCACAAACAGTAATTTCTCCGCATTGCAAGGTGCAATTCTGAAATTTTTTGCTTTTTCCTGCTCCTCTTAGCATGATAAAGAAGATTCAAAGAGAGTGAGATGCCAGCTCCTTTCATTCAGTCAGTACCTTCAATCATTTCTGGACGTTTTTCAATGGCAAAAATCAATGAATATTGTAAATGCACAAACAGTAATTTCTCCGCATTGCAAGGTGCAATTCTGAAATTTTTTGCTTTTTCCCGCTCCTCTTAGCATGATAAAGAAGATTCAAAGAGAGTGAGGTGCCAGCTCCTTTCATTCAGTCAGTAGCTTCAAACATTTCTGGTATATGAATAACATGTTTTTCAATGGCAAAAATCAATGAATATTGTAAATGCACAAACAGTAATTTCTCCGCATTGCAAGGTGCAATTCTGAAATTTTTTGCTTTTTCCTGCTCCTCTTAGCATGATAAAGAAGATTCAAAGAGAGTGAGATGCCAGCTCCTTTCATTCAGTCAGTAGCTTCAATCATTTCTGGACGTTTTTCAATGGCAAAAATCAATGAATATTGTAAATGCACAAACAGTAATTTCTCCGCATTGCAAGGTGCAATTCTGAAATTTTTTGCTTTTTCCTGCTCCTCTTAGCATGATAAAGAATATTCAAAGAGAGTGAGATGCCAGCTCCTTTCATTCAGTCAGTAGCTTCAATCATTTCTGGACGTTTTTCAATGGCAAAAATCAATGAATATTGTAAATGCACAAACAGTAATTTCTCCGCATTGCAAGGTGCAATTCTGAAATTTTTTGCTTTTTCCTGCTCCTCTTAGCATGATAAAGAAGATTCAAAGAGAGTGAGATGTCAGCTCCTTTCATTCAGTCATTAGCTTCAAACATTTCTGGTATATGAATAACATGATGTTTTTCAATGGCAAAAATCAATGAATATTGTAAATGCACAAACAGTAATTTCTCCGCATTGCAAGGTGCAATTCTGAAATTTTTTGCTTTTTCCTGCTCCTCTTAGCATGATAAAGAAGATTCAAAGAGAGTGAGATGCCATCTCCTTTCATTCAGTCAGTAGCTTCAATCATTTCTGGACGTTTTTCAATGGCAAAAATCAATGAATATTGTAAATGCACAAACAGTAATTTCTCCGCATTGCAAGGTGCAATTCTGAAATTTTTTGCTTTTTCCTGCTCCTCTTAGCATGATAAAGAAGATTCAAATAGAGTGAGATGCCAGCTCCTTTCGTTCAGTCAGTAGCTTCAATCATTTCTGGACGTTTTTCAATGGCAAAAATAATTGAATATTATAAATGCACAAACAGTAATTTCTCCGCATTGCAAGGTGCAATTCTGAAATTTTTTACTTTTTCCTGCTCCTCTTAGCATGATAAAGAAGATTCAAAGAGAGTGAGATGCCAGCTCCTTTCATTCAGTCAGTAGCTTCAATCATTTCTGGTATATGAATAACATGATGTTTTTCAATGGCAAAAATCAATGAATATTGTAAATGCACAAACAGTAATTTCTCCGCATTGCAAGGTGCAATTCTGAAATTTTTTGCTTTTTCCTGCTCCTCTTAGCATGATAAAGAAGATTCAAAGAGAGTGAGATGCCAGCTCCTTTCATTCAGTCAGTAGCTTCAATCATTTCTGGACGTTTTTCAATGGCAAAAATCAATGAATATTGTAAATGCACAAACAGTAATTTCTCCGCATTGCAAGGTGCAATTCTGAAATTTTTTGCTTTTTCCTGCTCCTCTTAGCATGATAAACAAGATTCAAAGAGAGTGAGATGCCAGCTCCTTTCATTCAGTCAGTAGCTTCAATCATTTCTGGACGTTTTTCAATGGCAAAAATCAATGAATATTGTAAATGCACAAACAGTAATTTCTCCGCATTGCAAGGTGCAATTCTGAAATTTTTTGCTTTTTCCTGCTCCTCTTAGCATGATAAAGAAGATTCAAAGAGAGTGAGATGCCAGCTCCTTTCATTCAGTCAGTAGCTTCAATCATTTCTGGACGTTTTTCAATGGCAAAAATCTATGAATATTGTAAATGCACAAACAGTAATTTCTCCGCATTGCAAGGTGCAATTCTGAAATTTTTTGCTTTTTCCTGCTCCTCTTAGCATGATAAAGAAGATTCAAAGAGAGTGAGATGCCAGCTCCTTTCATTCAGTCAGTAGCTTCAATCATTTCTGGTATATGAATAACATGATGTTTTTCAATGGCAAAAATCAATGAATATTGTAAATGCACAAACAGTAATTTCTCCGCATTGCAAGGTGCAATTCTGAAATTTTTTGCTTTTTCCTGCTCCTCTTAGCATGATAAAGAAGATTCAAAGAGAGTGAGATGCCAGCTCCTTTCATTCAGTCAGTACCTTCAATCATTTCTGGACGTTTTTCAATGGCAAAAATCAATGAATATTGTAAATGCACAAACAGTAATTTCTCCGCATTGCAAGGTGCAATTCTGAAATTTTTTGCTTTTTCCTGCTCCTCTTAGCATGATAAAGAAGATTCAAATAGAGTGAGATGCCAGCTCCTTTCGTTCAGTCAGTAGCTTCAATCATTTCTGGACGTTTTTCAATGGCAAAAATAATTGAATATTATAAATGCACAAACAGTAATTTCTCCGCATTGCAAGGTGCAATTCTGAAATTTTTTACTTTTTCCTGCTCCTCTTAGCATGATAAAGAAGATTCAAAGAGAGTGAGATGCCAGCTCCTTTCATTCAGTCAGTAGCTTCAATCATTTCTGGTATATGAATAACATGATGTTTTTCAATGGCAAAAATCAATGAATATTGTAAATGCACAAACAGTAATTTCTCCGCATTGCAAGGTGCAATTCTGAAATTTTTTGCTTTTTCCTGCTCCTCTTAGCATGATAAAGAAGATTCAAAGAGAGTGAGATGCCAGCTCCTTTCATTCAGTCAGTAGCTTCAATCATTTCTGGACGTTTTTCAATGGCAAAAATCAATGAATATTGTAAATGCACAAACAGTAATTTCTCCGCATTGCAAGGTGCAATTCTGAAATTTTTTGCTTTTTCCTGCTCCTCTTAGCATGATAAACAAGATTCAAAGAGAGTGAGATGCCAGCTCCTTTCATTCAGTCAGTAGCTTCAATCATTTCTGGACGTTTTTCAATGGCAAAAATCAATGAATATTGTAAATGCACAAACAGTAATTTCTCCGCATTGCAAGGTGCAATTCTGAAATTTTTTGCTTTTTCCTGCTCCTCTTAGCATGATAAAGAAGATTCAAAGAGAGTGAGATGCCAGCTCCTTTCATTCAGTCAGTAGCTTCAATCATTTCTGGACGTTTTTCAATGGCAAAAATCAATGAATATTGTAAATGCACAAACAGTAATTTCTCCGCATTGCAAGGTGCAATTCTGAAATTTTTTGCTTTTTCCTGCTCCTCTTAGCATGATAAAGAAGATTCAAAGAGAGTGAGATGCCAGCTCCTTTCATTCAGTCAGTAGCTTCAATCATTTCTGGTATATGAATAACATGATGTTTTTCAATGGCAAAAATCAATGAATATTGTAAATGCACAAACAGTAATTTCTCCGCATTGCAAGGTGCAATTCTGAAATTTTTTGCTTTTTCCTGCTCCTCTTAGCATGATAAAGAAGATTCAAAGAGAGTGAGATGCCAGCTCCTTTCATTCAGTCAGTACCTTCAATCATTTCTGGACGTTTTTCAATGGCAAAAATCAATGAATATTGTAAATGCACAAACAGTAATTTCTCCGCATTGCAAGGTGCAATTCTGAAATTTTTTGCTTTTTCCCGCTCCTCTTAGCATGATAAAGAAGATTCAAAGAGAGTGAGGTGCCAGCTCCTTTCATTCAGTCAGTAGCTTCAAACATTTATTTTATATGAATAACATGTTTTTCAATGGCAAAAATCAATGAATATTGTAAATGCACAAACAGTAATTTCTCCGCATTGCAAGGTGCAATTCTGAAATTTTTTGCTTTTTCCTGCTCCTCTTAGCATGATAAAGAAGATTCAAAGAGAGTGAGATGCCAGCTCCTTTCATTCAGTCAGTAGCTTCAATCATTTCTGGACGTTTTTCAATGGCAAAAATCAATGAATATTGTAAATGCACAAACAGTAATTTCTCCGCATTGCAAGGTGCAATTCTGAAATTTTTTGCTTTTTCCTGCTCCTCTTAGCATGATAAAGAAGATTCAAAGAGAGTGAGATGCCAGCTTCTTTCATTCAGTCAGTAGCTTCAATCATTTCTGGACGTTTTTCAATGGCAAAAATCAATGAATATTGTAAATGCACAAACAGTAATTTCTCCGCATTGCAAGGTGCAATTCTGAAATTTTTTGCTTTTTCCTGCTCCTCTTAGCATGATAAAGAAGATTCAAAGAGAGTGAGATGCCAGCTCCTTTCATTCAGTCAGTAGCTTCAAACATTTCTGGTATATGAATAACATGATGTTTTTCAATGGCAAAAATCAATGAATATTGTAAATGCACAAACAGTAATTTCTCCGCATTGCAAGGTGCAAGTCTGAAATTTTTTGCTTTTTCCTGCTCCTCTTAGCATGATAAAGAAGATTCAAAGAGAGTGAGATGCCAGCTACCTTCATTCAGTCAGTAGCTTCAATCATTTCTGGACGTTTTTCAATGGTAAAAATCAATGAATATTGTAAATGCACAAACAGTAATTTCTCCACATTGCAAGGTGCAATTCTGAAATTTTTTGCTTTTTCCTGCTCCTCTTAGCATGATAAAGAAGATTCAAAGAGAGTGAGATGCCAGCTCCTTTCATTCAGTCAGTAGCTTCAAACATTTCTGATATATGAATAACATGATGTTTTTCAATGGCAAAAATCAATGAATATTGTAAATGCACAAACAGTAATTTCTCCGCATTGCAAGGTGCAATTCTGAAATTTTTTGCTTTTTCCTGCTCCTCTTAGCATGATAAAGAAGATTCAAAGAGAGTGAGATGCCAGCTCCTTTCATTCAGTCAGTAGCTTCAAACATTTCTGGTATATGAATAACATGATGTTTTTCAATGGCAAAAATCAATGAATATTGTAAATGCACAAACAGTAATTTCTCCGCATTGCAAGGTGCAATTCTGAAATTTTTTGCTTTTTCCTGCTCCTCTTAGCATGATAAAGAAGATTCAAAGAGAGTGAGATGCCAGCTCCTTTCATTCAGTCAGTAGCTTCAATCATTTCTGGACGTTTTTCAATGGCAAAAATCAATGAATATTGTAAATGCACAAACAGTAATTTCTCCGCATTGCAAGGTGCAATTCTGAAATTTTTTGCTTTTTCCTGCTCCTCTTAGCATGATAAAGAAGATTCAAAGAGAGTGAGATGTCAGCTCCTTTCATTCAGTCATTAGCTTCAAACATTTCTGGTATATGAATAACATGATGTTTTTCAATGGCAAAAATCAATGAATATTGTAAATGCACAAACAGTAATTTCTCCGCATTGCAAGGTGCAATTCTGAAATTTTTTGCTTTTTCCTGCTCCTCTTAGCATGATAAAGAAGATTCAAAGAGAGTGAGATGCCAGCTCCTGTCATTCAGTCAGTAGCTTCAATCATTTCTGGACGTTTTTCAATGGCAAAAATCAATGAATATTGTAAATGCACAAACAGTAATTTCTCCGCATTGCAAGGTGCAATTCTGAAATTTTTTGCTTTTTCCTGCTCCTCTTAGCATGATAAAGAAGATTCAAAGAGAGTGAGATGCCAGCTCCTTTCGTTCAGTCAGTAGCTTCAATCATTTCTGGACGTTTTTCAATGGCAAAAATCATTGAATATTATAAATGCACAAACAGTAATTTCTCCGCATTGCAAGGTGCAATTCTGAAATTTTTTACTTTTTCCTGCTCCTCTTAGCATGATAAAGAAGATTCAAAGAGAGTGAGATGCCAGCTCCTTTCATTCAGTCAGTAGCTTCAATCATTTCTGGTATATGAATACCATGATGTTTTTCAATGGCAAAAATCAATGAATATTGTAAATGCACAAACAGTAATTTCTCCGCATTGCAAGGTGCAATTCTGAAATTTTTTGCTTTTTCCTGCTCCTCTTAGCATGATAAAGAAGATTCAAAGAGAGTGAGATGCCAGCTCCTTTCATTCAGTCAGTAGCTTCAATCATTTCTGGACGTTTTTCAATGGCAAAAATCAATGAATATTGTAAATGCACAAACAGTAATTTCTCCGCATTGCAAGGTGCAATTCTGAAATTTTTTGCTTTTTCCTGCTCCTCTTAGCATGATAAACAAGATTCAAAGAGAGTGAGATGCCAGCTCCTTTCATTCAGTCAGTAGCTTCAATCATTTCTGGACGTTTTTCAATGGCAAAAATCAATGAATATTGTAAATGCACAAACAGTAATTTCTCCGCATTGCAAGGTGCAATTCTGAAATTTTTTGCTTTTTCCTGCTCCTCTTAGCATGATAAAGAAGATTCAAAGAGAGTGAGATGCCAGCTCCTTTCATTCAGTCAGTAGCTTCAATCATTTCTGGACGTTTTTCAATGGCAAAAATCAATGAATATTGTAAATGCACAAACAGTAATTTCTCCGCATTGCAAGGTGCAATTCTGAAATTTTTTGCTTTTTCCTGCTCCTCTTAGCATGATAAAGAAGATTCAAAGAGAGTGAGATGCCAGCTCCTTTCATTCAGTCAGTAGCTTCAATCATTTCTGGTATATGAATAACATGATGTTTTTCAATGGCAAAAATCAATGAATATTGTAAATGCACAAACAGTAATTTCTCCGCATTGCAAGGTGCAATTCTGAAATTTTTTGCTTTTTCCTGCTCCTCTTAGCATGATAAAGAAGATTCAAAGAGAGTGAGATGCCAGCTCCTTTCATTCAGTCAGTAGCTTCAATCATTTCTGGACGTTTTTCAATGGCAAAAATCAATGAATATTGTAAATGCACAAACAGTAATTTCTCCGCATTGCAAGGTGCAATTCTGAAATTTTTTGCTTTTTCCTGCTCCTCTTAGCATGATAAACATGATTCAAAGAGAGTGAGTTGCCAGCTCCTTTCATTCAGTCAGTAGCTTCAATCATTTCTGGACGTTTTTCAATTGCAAAAATCAATGAATATTGTAAATGCACAAACAGTAATTTCTCCGCATTGCAAGGTGCAATTCTGAAATTTTTTGCTTTTTCCTGCTCCTCTTAGCATGATAAAGACGATTCAAAGAGAGTGAGATGCCAGCTACTTTCATTCAGTCAGTAGCTTCAATCATTTCTGGTATATGAATAACATGATGTTTTTCAATGGCAAAAATCAATGAATATTGTAAATGCACAAACAGTAATTTCTCCGCATTGCAAGGTGCAATTCTGAAATTTTTTGCTTTTTCCTGCTCCTCTTAGCATGATAAAGAAGATTCAAAGAGAGTGAGGTGCCAGCTCCTTTCATTCAGTCAGTAGCTTCAAACATTTCTGGTATATGAATAACATGTTTTTCAATGGCAAAAATCAATGAATATTGTAAATGCACAAACAGTAATTTCTCCGCATTGCAAGGTGCAATTGTGAAATTTTTTGCTTTTTCCTGCTCCTCTTAGCATGATAAAGAAGATTCAAAGAGAGTGAGATGCCAGCTCCTTTCATTCAGTCAGTAGCTTCAATCATTTCTGGACGTTTTTCAATGGCAAAAATCAATGAATATTGTAAATGCACAAACAGTAATTTCTCCGCATTGCAAGGTGCAATTCTGAAATTTTTTGCTTTTTCCTGCTCCTCTTAGCATGATAAAGAAGATTCAAAGAGAGTGAGATGCCAGCTCCTTTCATTCAGTCAGTAGCTTCAATCATTTCTGGACGTTTTTCAATGGCAAAAATCAATGAATATTGTAAATGCACAAACAGTAATTTCTCCGCATTGCAAGGTGCAATTCTGAAATTTTTTGCTTTTTCCTGCTCCTCTTAGCATGATAAAGAAGATTCAAAGAGAGTGAGATGCCAGCTCCTTTCATTCAGTCAGTAGCTTCAAACATTTCTGGTATATGAATAACATGATGTTTTTCAATGGCAAAAATCAATGAATATTGTAAATGCACAAACAGTAATTTCTCCGCATTGCAAGGTGCAAGTCTGAAATTTTTTGCTTTTTCCTGCTCCTCTTAGCATGATAAAGAAGATTCAAAGAGAGTGAGATGCCAGCTACTTTCATTCAGTCAGTAGCTTCAATCATTTCTGGACGTTTTTCAATGGTAAAAATCAATGAATATTGTAAATGCACAAACAGTAATTTCTCCACATTGCAAGGTGCAATTCTGAAATTTTTTGCTTTTTCCTGCTCCTCTTAGCATGATAAAGAAGATTCAAAGAGAGTGAGATGCCAGCTCCTTTCATTCAGTCAGTAGCTTCAAACATTTCTGGTATATGAATAACATGATGTTTTCAATGGCAAAAATCAATGAATATTGTAAATGCACAAACAGTAAATTCTCCGCATTGCAAGGTGCAATTCTGAAATTTTTTGCTTTTTCCTGCTCCTCTTAGCATGATAAAGAAGATTCAAAGAGAGTGAGATGCCAGCTCCTTTCATTCAGTCAGTAGCTTCAAACATTTCTGGTATATGAATAACATGATGTTTTTCAATGGCAAAAATCAATGAATATTGTAAATGCACAAACAGTAATTTCTCCGCATTGCAAGGTGCAATTCTGAAATTTTTTGCTTTTTCCTGCTCCTCTTAGCATGATAAAGAAGATTCAAAGAGAGTGAGATGCCAGCTCCTTTCATTCAGTCAGTAGCTTCAATCATTTCTGGATGTTTTTCAAAGGCAAAAATCAATGAATATTGTAAATGCACAAACTGTAATTTCTCCGCATTGCAAGGTGCAATTCTGAAATTTTTTACTTTTTCCTGCTCCTCTTAGCATGATAAAGAAGATTCAAAGAGAGTGAGATGCCAGCTCCTTTCATTCAGTCAGTAGCTTCAATCATTTCTGGACGTTTTTCAATGGCAAAAATCAATGAATATTGTAAATGCACAAACAGTAATTTCTCCGCATTGCAAGGTGCAATTCTGAAATTTTTTGCTTTTTCCTGCTCCTCTTAGCATGATAAAGAAGATTCAAAGAGAGTGAGATGCCAGCTCCTTTCATTCAGTCAGTACTTTCAATCATTTCTGGACGTTTTTCAATGGCAAAAATCAATGAATATTGTAAATGCACAAACAGTAATTTCTCCGCATTGCAAGGTGCAATTCTGAAATTTTTTGCTTTTTCCTGCTCCTCTTAGCATGATAAAGAAGATTCAAAGAGAGTGAGATGCCAGCTCCTTTCATTCAGTCAGTAGCTTCAATCATTTCTGGACGTTTTTCAATGGCAAAAATCAATGAATATTGTAAATGCACAAACAGTAATTTCTCCGCATTGCAAGGTGCAATTCTGAAATTTTTTGCTTTTTCCTGCTCCTCTTAGCATGATAAAGAAGATTCAAAGAGAGTGAGATGCCAGCTCCTTTCATTCAGTCAGTAGCTTCAAACATTTCTGGTATATGAATAACATGATGTTTTTCAATGGCGAAAATCAATGAATATTGTAAATGCACAAACAGTAATTTCTCCGCATTGCAAGGTGCAAGTCTGAAATTTTTTGCTTTTTCCTGCTCCTCTTAGCATGATAAAGAAGATTCAAAGAGAGTGAGATGCCAGCTACTTTCATTCAGTCAGTAGCTTCAATCATTTCTGGACGTTTTTCAATGGTAAAAATCAATGAATATTGTAAATGCACAAACAGTAATTTCTCCACATTGCAAGGTGCAATTCTGAAATTTTTTGCTTTTTCCTGCTCCTCTTAGCATGATAAAGAAGATTCAAAGAGAGTGAGATGCCAGCTCCTTTCATTCAGTCAGTAGCTTCAAACATTTCTGGTATATGAATAACATGATGTTTTCAATGGCAAAAATCAATGAATATTGTAAATGCACAAACAGTAAATTCTCCGCATTGCAAGGTGCAATTCTGAAATTTTTTGCTTTTTCCTGCTCCTCTTAGCATGATAAAGAAGATTCAAAGAGAGTGAGATGCCAGCTCCTTTCATTCAGTCAGTAGCTTCAAACATTTCTGGTATATGAATAACATGATGTTTTTCAATGGCAAAAATCAATGAATATTGTAAATGCACAAACAGTAATTTCTCCGCATTGCAAGGTGCAAGTCTGAAATTTTTTGCTTTTTCCTGCTCCTCTTAGCATGATAAAGAAGATTCAAAGAGAGTGAGATGCCAGCTACTTTCATTCAGTCAGTAGATTCAATCATTTCTGGACGTTTTTCAATGTTAAAAATCAATGAATATTGTAAATGCACAAACAGTAATTTCTCCACATTGCAAGGTGCAATTCTGAAATTTTTTGCTTTTTCCTGCTCCTCTTAGCATGATAATGAAGATTCAAAGAGAGTGAGATGCCAGCTCCTTTCATTCAGTCAGTAGCTTCAAACATTTCTGGTATATGAATAACATGATGTTTTTCAATGGCAAAAATCAATGAATATTGTAAATGCACAAACAGTAATTTCTCCGCATTGCAAGGTGCAATTCTGAAATTTTTTGCTTTTTCCTGCTCCTCTTAGCATGATAAAGAAGATTCAAAGAGAGTGAGATGCCAGCTCCTTTCATTCAGTCAGTAGCTTCAATCATTTCTGGATGTTTTTCAATGGCAAAAATCAATGAATATTGTAAATGCACAAACTGTAATTTCTCTGCATTGCAAGGTGCAATTCTGAAATTTTTTACTTTTTCCTGCTCCTCTTAGCATGATAAAGAAGATTCAAAGAGAGTGAGATGCCAGCTCCTTTCATTCAGTCAGTAGCTTCAATCATTTCTGGACGTTTTTCAATGGCAAAAATCAATGAATATTGTAAATGCACAAACAGTAATTTCTCCGCATTGCAAGGTGCAATTCTGAAATTTTTTGCTTTTTCCTGCTCCTCTTAGCATGATAAAGAAGATTCAAAGAGAGTGAGATGCCAGCTCCTTTCATTCAGTCAGTACTTTCAATCATTTCTGGACGTTTTTCAATTTCAAAAATCAATGAATATTGTAAATGCACAAACAGTAATTTCTCCCCATCGCAAGGTGCAATTCTGAATTTTTTTGCTTTTTCCCGCTCCTCTTAGCATGATAAAGAAGATTCAAAGAGAATGAGGTGCCAGCTCCTTTCATTCAGTCAGTAGCTTCAAACATTTCTGGTATATGAATAACATGTTTTTCAATGGCAAAAATCAATGAATATTGTAAATGCACAAACAGTAATTTCTCCGCATTGCAAGGTGCAATTCTGAAATTTTTTGCTTTTTCCTGCTCCGCTTAGCATGATAAAGAAGATTCAAAGAGAGTGAGATGCCAGCTCCTTTCATTCAGTCAGTAGCTTCAAACATTTCTGGTATATGAATAACATAATGTTTTTCAATGTCAAAAATCAATGAATATTGTAAATGCACAAACAGTAATTTCTCCGCATTGCAAGGTGCAAGTCTGAAATTTTTTGCTTTTTCCTGCTCCTCTTAGCATGATAAAGAAGATTCAAAGAGAGTGAGATGCCAGCTACTTTCATTCAGTCAGTAGCTTCAATCATTTCTGGACGTTTTTCAATGGTAAAAATCAATGAATATTGTAAATGCACAGTAAATTCTCCACATTGCAAGGTGCAATTCTGAAATTTTTTGCTTTTTCCTGCTCCTCTTAGCATGATAAAGAATATTCAAAGAGAGTGAGATGCCAGCTCCTTTCATTCAGTCAGTAGCTTCAAACATTTCTGGTATATGAATAACATGATGTTTTTCAATGGCAAAAATCAATGAATATTGTAAATGCACAAACAGTAATTTCTCCGCATTGCAAGGTGCAATTCTGAAATTTTTTGCTTTTTCCTGCTCCTCTTAGCATGATAAAGAAGATTCAAAGAGAGTGAGATGCCAGCTCCTTTCATTCAGTCAGTAGCTTCAAACATTTCTGGTATATGAATAACATGATGTTTTTCAATGGCAAAAATCAATGAATATTGTAAATGCACAAACAGTAATTTCTCCGCATTGCAAGGTGCAATTCTGAAATTTTTTGCTTTTTCCTGCTCCTCTTAGCATGATAAAGAAGATTCAAAGAGAGTGAGATGCCAGCTCCTTTCATTCAGTCAGTAGCTTCAATCATTTCTGGACGTTTTTCAATGGCAAAAATCAATGAATATTGTAAATGCACAAACAGTAATTTCTCTGCATTGCAAGGTGCAATTCTGAAATTTTTTGCTTTTTCCTGCTCCTCTTAGCATGATAAAGAAGATTCAAAGAGAGTGAGATGTCAGCTCCTTTCATTCAGTCAGTAGCTTCAAACATTTCTGGTATATGAATAACATGATGTTTTTCAATGGCAAAAATCAATGAATATTGTAAATGCACAAACAGTAATTTCTCCGCATTGCAAGGTGCAATTCTGAAATTTTTTGCTTTTTCCTGCTCCTCTTAGCATGATAAAGAAGATTCAAAGAGAGTGAGATGCCAGCTCCTTTCATTCAGTCAGTAGCTTCAATCATTTCCGTACGTTTTTCAATGGCAAAAATCAATGAATATTGTAAATGCACAAACAGTAATTTCTCTGCATTGCAAGGTGCAATTCTGAAATTTTTTGCTTTTTCCTGCTCCTCTTAGCATGATAAAGAAGATTCAAAGAGAGTGAGATGCCAGCTCCTTTCGTTCAGTCAGTAGCTTCAATCATTTCTGGACGTTTTTCAATGGCAAAAATCATTGAATATTATAAATGCACAAACAGTAATTTCTCCGCATTGCAAGGTGCAATTCTGAAATTTTTTACTTTTTCCTGCTCCTCTTAGCATGATAAAGAAGATTCAAAGAGAGTGAGATGCCAGCTCCTTTCATTCAGTCAGTAGCTTCAATCATTTCTGGTATATGAATAACATGATGTTTTTCAATGGCAAAAATCAATGAATATTGTAAATGCACAAACAGTAATTTCTCCGCATTGCAAGGTGCAATTCTGAAATTTTTTGCTTTTTCCTGCTCCTCTTAGCATGATAAAGAAGATTCAAAGAGAGTGAGATGCCAGCTCCTTTCATTCAGTCAGTAGCTTCAATCATTTCTGGACGTTTTTCAATGGCAAAAATCAATGAATATTGTAAATGCACAAACAGTAATTTCTCCGCATTGCAAGGTGCAATTCTGAAATTTTTTGGTTTTTCCTGCTCCTCTTAGCATGATAAAGAAGATTCAAAGAGAGTGAGATGCCAGCTACTTTCATTCAGTCAGTAGCTTCAAACATTTCTGGTATATGAATAACATAATGTTTTTCAATGGCAAAAATCAATGAATATTGTAAATGCACAAACAGTAATTTCTCCGCATTGCAAGGTGCAAGTCTGAAATTTTTTGCTTTTTCCTGCTCCTCTTAGCATGATAAAGAAGATTCAAAGAGAGTGAGATGCCAGCTACTTTCATTCAGTCAGTAGCTTCAATCATTTCTGGACGTTTTTCAATGGTAAAAATCAATGAATATTGTAAATGCACAAACAGTAATTTCTCCACATTGCAAGGTGCAATTCTGAAATTTTTTGCTTTTTCCTGCTCCTCTTAGCATGATAAAGAAGATTCAAAGAGAGTGAGATGCCAGCTCCTTTCATTCAGTCAGTAGCTTCAAACATTTCTGGTATATGAATAACATGATGTTTTTCAATGGCAAAAATCAATGAATATTGTAAATGCACAAACAGTAATTTCTCCGCATTGCAAGGTGCAATTCTGAAATTTTTTGCTTTTTCCTGCTCCTCTTAGCATGATAAAGAAGATTCAAAGAGAGTGAGATGCCAGCTCCTTTCATTCAGTCAGTAGCTTCAATCATTTCTGGATGTTTTTCAATGGCAAAAATCAATGAATATTGTAAATGCACAAATTGTAATTTCTCCACATTGCAAGGTGCAATTCTGAAATTTTTTGCTTTTTCCTGCTCCTCTTAGCATGATAAAGAAGATTCAAAGAGAGTGAGATGCCAGCTCCTTTCATTCAGTCAGTAGCTTCAATCATTTCTGGACGTTTTTCAATGGCAAAAATCAATGAATATTGTAAATGCACAAACAGTAATTTCTCCGCATTGCAAGGTGCAATTCTGAAATTTTTTGCTTTTTCCTGCTCCTCTTAGCATGATAAAGAAGATTCAAAGAGAGTGAGATGCCAGCTCCTTTCATTCAGTCAGTACCTTCAATCATTTCTGGACGTTTTTCAATGGCAAAAATCAATGAATATTGTAAATGCACAAACAGTAATTTCTCCGCATTGCAAGGTGCAATTCTGAAATTTTTTGCTTTTTCCCGCTCCTCTTAGCATGATAAAGAAGATTCAAAGAGAGTGAGGTGCCAGCTCCTTTCATTCAGTCAGTAGCTTCAAACATTTCTGGTATATGAATAACATGTTTTTCAATGGCAAAAATCAATGAATATTGTAAATGCACAAACAGTAATTTCTCCGCATTGCAAGGTGCAATTCTGAAATTTTTTGATTTTTCCTGCTCCTCTTAGCATGATAAAGAAGATTCAAAGAGAGTGAGATGCCAGCTCCTTTCATTCAGTCAGTAGCTTCAATCATTTCTGGACGTTTTTCAATGGCAAAAATCAATGAATATTGTAAATGCACAAACAGTAATTTCTCCGCATTGCAAGGTGCAATTCTGAAATTTTTTGCTTTTTCCTGCTCCTCTTAGCATGATAAAGAAGATTCAAAGAGAGTGAGATGCCAGCTCCTTTCATTCAGTCAGTAGCTTCAAACATTTCTGGTATATGAATAACATGATGTTTTTCAATGGCAAAAATCAATGAATATTGTAAATGCACAAACAGTAATTTCTCCGCATTGCAAGGTGCAATTCTGAAATTTTTTGCTTTTTCCTGCTCCTCTTAGCATGATAAAGAAGATTCAAAGAGAGTGAGATGCCAGCTCCTTTCATTCAGTCAGTAGCTTCAAACATTTCTGGTATATGAATAACATGATGTTTTTCAATGGCAAAAATCAATGAATATTGTAAATGCACAAACAGTAATTTCTCCGCATTGCAAGATGCAATTCTGAAATTTTTTGCTTTTTCCTGCTCCTCTTAGCATGATAAAGAAGATTCAAAGAGAGTGAGATGCCAGCTCCTTTCATTCAGTCAGTAGCTTCAATCATTTCTGGATGTTTTTCAATGGCAAAAATCAATGAATATTGTAAATGCACAAACTGTAATTTCTCCGCATTGCAAGGTGCAATTCTGAAATTTTTTGCTTTTTCCTGCTCCTCTTAGCATGTTAAAGAAGATTCAAAGAGAGTGAGATGCCAGCTCCTTTCATTCAGTCAGTAGCTTCAAACATTTCTGGTATATGAATAACATGTTTTTCAATGGCAAAAATCAATGAATATTGTAAATGCACAAACAGTAATTTCTCCGCATTGCAAGGTGCAATTCTGAAATTTTTTGATTTTTCCTGCTCCTCTTAGCATGATAAAGAAAATTCAAAGAGAGTGAGATGCCGGCTCCTTTCATTCAGTCAGTAGCTTCAATCATTTCTGGACGTTTTTCAATGGCAAAAATCAATGAATATTGTAAATGCACAAACAGTAATTTCTCCGCATTGCAAGGTGCAATTCTGAAATTTTTTGCTTTTTCCTGCTCCTCTTAGCATGATAAAGAAGATTCAAAGATAGTGAGATGCCAGCTCCTTTCATTCAGTCAGTAGCTTCAATCATTTCTGGACGTTTTTCAGTGGCAAAAATCAATGAATATTGTAAATGCACAAACAGTAATTTCTCCGCATTGCAAGGTGCAATTCTGAAATTTTTTGCTTTTTCCCGCTCCTCTTAGCATGATAAAGAAGATTCAAAGAGAGTGAGGTGCCAGCTCCTTTCATTCAGTCAGTAGCTTCAAACATTTCTGGTATATGAATAACATGTTTTTCAATGGCAAAAATCAATGAATATTGTAAATGCACAAACAGTAATTTCTCCGCATTGCAAGGTGCAATTCTGAAATTTTTTGATTTTTCCTGCTCCTCTTAGCATGATAAAGAAGATTCAAAGAGAGTGAGATGCCAGCTCCTTTCATTCAGTCAGTAGCTTCAATCATTTCTGGACGTTTTTCAATGGCAAAAATCAATGAATATTGTAAATGCACAAACAGTAATTTCTCCGCATTGCAAGGTGCAATTCTGAAATTTTTTGCTTTTTCCTGCTCCTCTTAGCATGATAAAGAAGATTCAAAGAGAGTGAGATGCCAGCTCCTTTCATTCAGTCAGTAGCTTCAAACATTTCTGGTATATGAATAACATGATGTTTTTCAATGGCAAAAATCAATGAATATTGTAAATGCACAAACAGTAATTTCTCCGCATTGCAAGGTGAAAGTCTGAAATTTTTTGCTTTTTCCTGCTCCTCTTAGCATGATAAAGAAGATTCAAAGAGAGTGAGATGCCAGTTACTTTCATTCAGTCAGTAGCTTCAATCATTTCTGGACGCTTTTCAATGGTAAAAATCAATGAATATTGTAAATGCACAAACAGTAATTTCTCCACATTGCAAGGTGCAATTCTGAAATTTTTTGCTTTTTCCTGCTCCTCTTAGCATGATAAAGAAGATTCAAAGAGAGTGAGATTCCAGCTCCTTTCATTCAGTCAGTAGCTTCAAACATTTCTGGTATATGAATAACATGATGTTTTTCAATGGCAAAAATCAATGAATATTGTAAATGCACAAACAGTAATTTCTCCGCATTGCAAGGTGCAATTCTGAAATTTTTTGCTTTTTCCTGCTCCTCTTAGCATGATAAAGAAGATTCAAAGAGAGTGAGATGCCAGCTCCTTTCATTCAGTCAGTAGCTTCAAACATTTCTGGTATATGAATAACATGATGTTTTTCAATGGCAAAAATCAATGAATATTGTAAATGCACAAACAGTAATTTCTCCGCATTGCAAGGTGCAATTCTGAAATTTTTTGCTTTTTCCTGCTCCTCTTAGCATGATAAAGAAGATTCAAAGAGAGTGAGATGCCAGCTCCTTTCATTCAGTCAGTAGCTTCAATCATTTCTGGATGTTTTTCAATGGCAAAAATCAATGAATATTGTAAATGCACAAACAGTAATTTCTCCGCATTGCAAGGTGCAATTCTGAAATTTTTTGCTTTTTCCTGCTCCTCTTAGCATGATAAAGAAGATTCAAAGAGAGTGAGATGTCAGCTCCTTTCATTCAGTCAGTAGCTTCAAACATTTCTGGTATATGAATAACATGATGTTTTTCAATGGCAAAAATCAATGAATATTGTAAATGCACAAACAGTAATTTCTCCGCATTGCAAGGTGCAATTCTGAAATTTTTTGCTTTTTCCTGCTCCTCTTAGCATGATAAAGAAGATTCAAAGAGAGTGAGATGCCAGCTCCTTTCATTCAGTCAGTAGCTTCAATCATTTCTGGATGTTTTTCAATGGCAAAAATCAATGAATATTGTAAATGCACAAACAGTAATTTCTCCGCATTGCAAGGTGCAATTCTGAAATTTTTTGCTTTTTCCTGCTCCTCTTAGCATGATAAAGAAGATTCAAAGAGAGTGAGATGCCAGCTCCTTTCGTTCAGTCAGTAGCTTCAATCATTTCTGGACGTTTTTCAATGGCAAAAATCATTGAATATTATAAATGCACAAACAGTAATTTCTCCGCATTGCAAGGTGCAATTCTGAAATTTTTTACTTTTTCCTGCTCCTCTTAGCATGATAAAGAAGATTCAAAGAGAGTGAGATGCCAGCTCCTTTCATTCAGTCAGTAGCTTCAATCATTTCTGGTATATGAATAACATGATGTTTTTCAATGGCAAAAATCAATGAATATTGTAAATGCACAAACAGTAATTTCTCCGCATTGCAAGGTGCAATTCTGAAATTTTTTGCTTTTTCCTGCTCCTCTTAGCATGATAAAGAAGATTCAAAGAGATTGAGATGCCAGCTCCTTTCATTCAGTCAGTAGCTTCAATCATTTCTGGACGTTTTTCAATGGCAAAAATCAATGAATATTGTAAATGCACAAACTGTAATTTCTCCGCATTGCAAGGTGCAATTCTGAAATTTTTTGCTTTTTCCTGCTCCTCTTAGCATGATAAACAAGATTCAAAGAGAGTGAGATGCCAGTTCCTTTCATTCAGTCAGTAGCTTCAATCATTTCTGGATGTTTTTCAATGGCAAAAATCAATGAATATTGTAAATGCACAAACAGTAATTTCTCCGCATTGCAAGGTGCAATTCTGAAATTTTTTGCTTTTTCCTGCTCCTCTTAGCATGATAAAGAAGATTCAAAGAGAGTGAGATGCCAGCTCCTTTCATTCAGTCAGTAGCTTCAATCATTTCTGGACGTTTTTCAATGGCAAAAATCAATGAATATTGTAAATTCACAAACAGTAATTTCTCCGCATTGCAAGGTGCAATTCTGAAATTTTTTGCTTTTTCCTGCTCCTCTTAGCATGATAAAGAAGATTCAAAGAGAGTGAGATGCCAGCTCCTTTCATTCAGTCAGTAGCTTCAAACATTTCTGGTATATGAATAACATGATGTTTTTCAATGGCAAAAATCAATGAATATTGTAAATGCACAAACAGTAATTTCTCCGCATTGCAAGGTGCAATTCTGAAATTTTTTGCTTTTTCCTGCTCCTCTTAGCATGATAAAGAAGATTCAAAGAGAGTGAGATGCCAGCTCCTTTCGTTCAGTCAGTAGCTTCAATCATTTCTGGACGTTTTTCAATGGCAAAAATCATTGAATATTATAAATGCACAAACAGTAATTTCTCCGCATTGCAAGGTGCAATTCTGAAATTTTTTACTTTTTCCTGCTCCTCTTAGCATGATAAAGAAGATTCAAAGAGAGTGAGATGCCAGCTCCTTTCATTCAGTCAGTAGCTTCAATCATTTCTGGTATATGAATAACATGATGTTTTTCAATGGCAAAAATCAATGAATATTGTAAATGCACAAACAGTAATTTCTCCGCATTGCAAGGTGCAATTCTGAAATTTTTTGCTTTTTCCTGCTCCTCTTAGCATGATAAAGAAGATTCAAAGAGAGTGAGATGCCAGCTCCTTTCATTCAGTCAGTAGCTTCAATCATTTCTGGACGTTTTTCAATGGCAAAAATCAATGAATATTGTAAATGCACAAACAGTAATTTCTCCGCATTGCAAGGTGCAATTCTGAAATTTTTTGCTTTTTCCTGCTCCTCTTAGCATGATAAACAAGATTAAAAGAGAGTGAGATGCCAGCTCCTTTCATTCAGTCAGTAGCTTCAATCATTTCTGGACGTTTTTCAATGGCAAAAATCAATGAATATTGTAAATGCACAAACAGTAATTTCTCCGCATTGCAAGGTGCAATTCTGAAATTTTTTGCTTTTTCCTGCTCCTCTTAGCATGATAAAGAAGATTCAAAGAGAGTGAGATGCCAGCTCCTTTCATTCAGTCAGTAGCTTCAATCATTTCTGGACGTTTTTCAATGGCAAAAATCAATGAATATTGTAAATGCACAAACAGTAATTTCTCCGCATTGCAAGGTGCAATTCTGAAATTTTTTGCTTTTTCCTGCTCCTCTAAGCATGATAAAGAAGATTCAAAGAGAGTGAGATGCCAGCTCCTTTCGTTCAGTCAGTAGCTTCAATCATTTCTGGACGTTTTTCAATGGCAAAAATCATTGAATATTATAAATGCACAAACAGTAATTTCTCCGCATTGCAAGGTGCAATTCTGAAATTTTTTACTTTTTCCTGCTCCTCTTAGCATGATAAAGAAGATTCAAAGAGAGTGAGATGCCAGCTCCTTTCATTCAGTCAGTAGCTTCAATCATTTCTGGTATATGAATAACATGATGTTTTTCAATGGCAAAAATCAATGAATATTGTAAATGCACAAACAGTAATTTCTCCGCATTGCAAGGTGCAATTCTGAAATTTTTTGCTTTTTCCTGCTCCTCTTAGCATGATAAAGAAGATTCAAAGAGAGTGAGATGCCAGCTCCTTTCATTCAGTCAGTAGCTTCAATCATTTCTGGACGTTTTTCAATGGCAAAAATCAATGAATATTGTAAATGCACAAACAGTAATTTCTCCACATTGCAAGGTGCAATTCTGAAATTTTTTGCTTTTTCCTGCTCCTCTTAGCATGATAAACAAGATTCAAAGAGAGTGAGATGCCAGCTCCTTTCATTCAGTCAGTAGCTTCAATCATTTCTGGACGTTTTTCAATGGCAAAAATCAATGAATATTGTAAATGCACAAACAGTAATTTCTCCGCATTGCAAGGTGCAATTCTGAAATTTTTTGCTTTTTCCTGCTCCTCTTAGCATGATAAAGAAGATTCAAAGAGAGTGAGATGCCAGCTCCTTTCATTCAGTCAGTAGCTTCAATCATTTCTGGACGTTTTTCAATGGCAAAAATCAATGAATATTGTAAATGCACAAACAGTAATTTCTCCGCATTGCAAGGTGCAATTCTGAAATTTTTTGCTTTTTCCTGCTCCTCTTAGCATGATAAAGAAGATTCAAAGAGAGTGAGATGCCAGCTCCTTTCATTCAGTCAGTAGCTTCAAACATTTCTGGTATATGAATAACATGTTTTTCAATGGCAAAAATCAATGAATATTGTAAATGCACAAACAGTAATTTCTCCGCATTGCAAGGTGCAATTCTGAAATTTTTTGCTTTTTCCTGCTCCTCTTAGCATGATAAAGAAGATTCAAAGAGAGTGAGATGCCAGCTCCTTTCGTTCAGTCAGTAGCTTCAATCATTTCTGGACGTTTTTCAATGGCAAAAATCATTTAATATTATAAATGCACAAACAGTAATTTCTCCGCATTGCAAGGTGCAATTCTGAAATTTTTTACTTTTTCCTGCTCCTCTTAGCATGATAAAGAAGATTCAAAGAGAGTGAGATGCCAGCTCCTTTCATTCAGTCAGTAGCTTCAAACATTTCTGGTATATGAAAAACATGTTTTTCAATGGCAAAAATCAATGAATATTGTAAATGCACAAACAGTAATATCTCCACATTGCAAGGTGCAATTCTGAAATTTTTTGCTTTTTCCTGCTAATCCTAGCATGATAAAGAAGATTCAAAGAGAGTGAGATGCCAGCTCCTTTCATTCAGTCAGTAGCTTCAAACATTTCTGGACGTTTTTCAATGGCAAAAATCAATGAATATTGTAAATGCACAAACAGTAATATCTCCACATTGCAAGGTGCAATTCTGAAATTTTTTGCTTTTTCCTGTTAATCCTAGCATGATAAAGAAGATTCAAAGAGAGTGAGATGCCAGCTTCTTTCATTCAGTCAGTAGCTTCAAACATTTCTGGTATATGAAAAACATGTTTTTCAATGGCAAAAATCAATGAATATTGTAAATGCACAAACAGTAATATCTCCACATTGCAAGGTGCAATTCTGAAATTTTTTGCTTTTTCCTGCTAATCCTAGCATGATAAAGAAGATTCAAAGAGAGTGAGATGCCAGCTCCTTTCATTCAGTCAGTAGCTTCAAACATTTCTGGTATATGAAAAACATGTTTTTCAATGGCAAAAATCAATGAATATTGTAAATGCACAAACAGTAATATCTCCACATTGCAAGGTGCAATTCTGAAATTTTTTGCTTTTTCCTGCTAATCCTAGCATGATAAAGAAGATTCAAAGAGAGTGAGATGCCAGCTCCTTTCATTCAGTCAGTAGCTTCAAACATTTCTGGTATATGAAAAACATGTTTTTCAATGGCAAAAATCAATGAATATTGTAAATGCACAAACAGTAATATCTCCACATTGCAAGGTGCAATTCTGAAATTTTTAGCTTTTTCCTGTTAATCCTAGCATGATAAAGAAGATTCAAAGAGAGTGAGATGCCAGCTCCTTTCATTCAGTCAGTAGCTTCAAACATTTCTGGACGTTTTTCAATGGCAAAAATCAATGAATATTGTAAATGCACAAACAGTAATATCTCCACATTGCAAGGTGCAATTCTGAAATTTTTTGCTTTTTCCTGTTAATCCTAGCATGATAAAGAAGATTCAAAGAGAGTGAGATGCCAGCTCCTTTCATTCAGTCAGTAGCTTCAAACATTTCTGGTATATGAAAAACATGTTTTTCAATGGCAAAAATCAATGAATATTGTAAATGCACAAACAGGAATATCTCCACATTGCAAGGTGCAATTCTGAAATTTTTTGCTTTTTCCTGCTAATCCTAGCATGATAAAGAAGATTCAAAGAGAGTGAGATGCCAGCTCCTTTCATTCAGTCAGTAGCTTCAAACATTTCTGGTATATGAAAAACATGTTTTTCAATGGCAAAAATCAATGAATATTGTAAAGGCACAAACAGTAATATCTCCACATTGCAAGGTGCAATTCTGAAATTTTTTGCTTTTTCCTGCTAATCCTAGCATGATAAAGAAGATTCAAAGAGAGTGAGATGCCAGCTCCTTTCATTCAGTCAGTAGCTTCAAACATTTCTGGCATATGAAAAACATGTTTTTCAATGGCAAAAATCAATGAATATTGTAAATGCACAAACAGTAATATCTCCACATTGCAAGGTGCAATTCTGAAATTTTTAGCTTTTTCCTGTTAATCCTAGCATGATAAAGAAGATTCAAAGAGAGTGAGATGCCAGCTCCTTTCATTCAGTCAGTAGCTTCAAACATTTCTGGACGTTTTTCAATGGCAAAAATCAATGAATATTGTAAATGCACAAACAGTAATATCTCCACATTGCAAGGTGCAATTCTGAAATTTTTTGCTTTTTCCTGTTAATCCTAGCATGATAAAGAAGATTCAAAGAGAGTGAGATGCCAGCTCCTTTCATTCAGTCAGTAGCTTCAAACATTTCTGGTATATGAAAAACGTTTTTCAATGGCAAAAATCAATGAATATTGTAAATGCACAAACAGTAATATCTCCACATTGCAAGGTGCAATTCTGAAATTTTTTGCTTTTTCCTGCTAATCCTAGCATGATAAAGAAGATTCAAAGAGAGTGAGATGCCAGCTCCTTTCATTCAGTCAGTAGCTTCAAACATTTCTGGACGTTTTTCAATGGCAAAAATCAATGAATATTGTAAATGCACAAACAGTAATATCTCCACATTGCAAGGTGCAATTCTGAAATTTTTTGCTTTTTCCTGCTAATCCTAGCATGATAAAGAAGATTCAAAGAGAGTGAGATGCCAGCTCCTTTCATTCAGTCAGTAGCTTCAAAATTTCTGGTATATGAAAAACATGTTTTTCAATGGCAAAAATCAATGAATATTGTAAATGCACAAACAGTAATATCTCCACATTGCAAGGTGCAATTCTGAAATTTTTTGCTTTTTCCTGCTAATCCTAGCATGATAAAGAAGATTCAAAGAGAGTGAGATGCCAGCTCCTTTCATTCAGTCAGTAGCTTCAAACATTTCTGGACGTTTTTCAATGGGAAAAATCAATGAATATTGTAAATGCACAAACAGTAATATCTCCACATTGCAAGGTGCAATTCTGAAATTTTTTGCTTTTTCCTGCTAATCCTAGCATGATAAAGAAGATTCAAAGAGAGTGAGATGCCAGCTCCTTTCATTCAGTCAGTAGCTTCAAACATTTCTGGTATATGAAAAACATGTTTTTCAATGGCAAAAATCAATGAATATTGTAAATGCACAAACAGTAATATCTCCACATTGCAAGGTGCAATTCAGAAATTTTTTGCTTTTTCCTGCTAATCCTAGCATGATAAAGAAGATTCACAGAGAGTGAGATGCCAGCTCCTTTCATTCAGTCAGTAGCTTCAAACATTTCTGGACGTTTTTCAATGGCAAAAATCAATGAATATTGTAAATGCACAAACAGTAATATCTCCACATTGCAAGGTGCAATTCTGAAATTTTTTGCTTTTTCCTGTTAATCCTAGCATGATAAAGAAGATTCAAAGAGAGTGAGATGCCAGCTCCTTTCATTCAGTCAGTAGCTTCAAACATTTCTGGTATATGAAAAACATGTTTTTCAATGGCAAAAATCAATGAATATTGTAAATGCACAAACAGTAATATCTATACATTGCAAGGTGCAATTCTGAAATTTTTTGCTTTTTCCTGTTAATCCTAGCATGATAAAGAAGATTCAAAGAGAGTGAGATGCCAGCTCCTTTCATTCAGTCAGTAGCTTCAAACATTTCTGGTATATGAAAAACATGTTTTTCAATGGCAAAAATCAATGAATATTGTAAATGCACAAACAGTAATATCTCCACATTGCAAGGTGCAATTCTGAAATTTTTTGCTCTTTCCTGCTAATCCTAGCATGATAAAGAAGATTCAAAGAGAGTGAGATGCCAGCTCCTTTCATTCAGTCAGTAGCTTCAAACATTTCTGGTATATGAAAAACATGTTTTTCAATGGCAAAAATCAATGAATATTGTAAATGCACAAACAGTAATATCTCCACATTGCAAGGTGCAATTCTGAAATTTTTTGCTTTTTCCTGCTAATCCTAGCATGATAAAGAACATTCAAAGAGAGTGAGATGCCAGCTCCTTTCATTCAGTCAGTAGCTTCAAACATTTCTGGTATATGAAAAACATGTTTTTCAATGGCAAAAATCAATGAATATTGTAAATGCACAAACAGTAATATCTCCACATTGCAAGGTGCAATTCTGAAATTTTTAGCTTTTTCCTGTTAATCCTAGCATGATAAAGAAGATTCAAAGAGAGTGAGATGCCAGCTCCTTTCATTCAGTCAGTAGCTTCAAACATTTCTGGACGTTTTTCAATGGCAAAAATCAATGAATATTGTAAATGCACAAACAGTAATATCTCCACATTGCAAGGTGCAATTCTGAAATTTTTTGCTTTTTCCTGTTAATCCTAGCATGATAAAGAAGATTCAAAGAGAGTGAGATGCCAGCTCCTTTCATTCAGTCAGTAGCTTCAAACATTTCTGGTATATGAAAAACGTTTTTCAATGGCAAAAATCAATGAATATTGTAAATGCACAAACAGTAATATCTCCACATTGCAAGGTGCAATTCTGAAATTTTTTGCTTTTTCCTGCTAATCCTAGCATGATAAAGAAGATTCAAAGAGAGTGAGATGCCAGCTCCTTTCATTCAGTCAGTAGCTTCAAACATTTCTGGACGTTTTTCAATGGCAAAAATCAATGAATATTGTAAATGCACAAACAGTAATATCTCCACATTGCAAGGTGCAATTCTGAAATTTTTTGCTTTTTCCTGCTAATCCTAGCATGATAAAGAAGATTCAAAGAGAGTGAGATGCCAGCTCCTTTCATTCAGTCAGTAGCTTCAAACATTTCTGGTATATGAAAAACATGTTTTTCAATGGCAAAAATTAATGAATATTGTAAATGCACAAACAGTAATATCTCCACATTGCAAGGTGCAATTCTGAAATTTTTTGCTTTTTCCTGCTAATCCTAGCATGATAAAGAAGATTCAAAGAGAGTGAGATGCCAGCTCCTTTCATTCAGTCAGTAGCTTCAAACATTTCTGGTATATGAAAAACATGTTTTTCAATGGCAAAAATCAATGAATATTGTAAATGCACAAACAGTAATATCTCCACATTGCAAGGTGCAATTCTGAAATTTTTTGCTTTTTCCTGCTAATCCTAGCATGATAAAGAAGATTCAAAGAGAGTGAGATGCCAGCTCCTTTCATTCAGTCAGTAGCTTCAAACATTTCTGGACGTTTTTCAATGGCAAAAATCAATGAATATTGTAAATGCACAAACAGTAATATCTCCACATTGCAAGGTGCAATTCTGAAATTTTTTGCTTTTTCCTGCTAATCCTAGCATGATAAAGAAGATTCAAAGAGAGTGAGATGCCAGCTCCTTTCATTCAGTCAGTAGCTTCAAACATTTCTGGTATATGAAAAACATGTTTTTCAATGGCAAAAATCAATGAATATTGTAAATGCACAAACAGTAATATCTCCACATTGCAAGGTGCAATTCTGAAATTTTTTGCTTTTTCCTGCTAATCCTAGCATAATAAAGAAGATTCAAAGAGAGTGAGATGCCAGCTCCTTTCATTCAGTCAGTAGCTTCAAACATTTCTGGTATATGAAAAACATGTTTTTCAATGGCAAAAATCAATGAATATTGTAAATGCACAAACTGTAATTTCTCCGCATTGCAAGGTGCAATTCTGAATTTTTTTGCTTTTTCCTGCTCCTCTTAGCATGATAAAGAAGATTCAAAGAGAGTGAGATGCCAGCTCCTTTCATTCAGTCAGTAGCTTCAATCATTTCTGGACGTTTTTCAATGGCAAAAATCAATGAATATTGTAAATGCACAAACAGTAATTTCTCCGCATTGCAAGGTGCAATTCTGAAATTTTTTGCTTTTTCCTGCTCCTCTTAGCATGATAAAGAAGATTCAAAGAGAGTGAGATGCCAGCTCCTTTCATTCAGTCAGTAGCTTCAAACATTTCTGGTATATGAATAACATGATGTTTTTCAATGGCAAAAATCAATGAATATTGTAAATGCACAAACAGTAATTTCTCCGCATTGCAAGGTGCAATTCTGAAATTTTTTGCTTTTTCCTGCTCCTCTTAGCATGATAAAGAAGATTCAAAGAGAGTGAGATGCCAGCTCCTTTCATTCAGTCAGTAGCTTCAATCTTTTCTGGACGTTTTTCAATGGCAAAAATCAATGAATATTGTAAATGCACAAACAGTAATTTCTCCGCATTGTAAAGGTGGAATTCTGAAATTTTTTGCTTTTTCTTGCTCCTCTTAGCATGATAAAGAAGATTCAAAGATAGTGAGATGCCAGCTTCTTTCATTCAGTCAGTAGCTTCAAACATTTCTGGTATATGAATAACATGATGTTTTTCAATGGCAAAAATCAATGAATATTGTAAATGCACAAACAGTAATATCTCCACATTGCAAGGTGCAATTCTGAAATTTTTAGCTTTTTCCTGTTAATCCTAGCATGATAAAGAAGATTCAAAGAGAGTGAGATGCCAGCTCCTTTCATTCAGTCAGTAGCTTCAAACATTTCTGGACGTTTTTCAATGGCAAAAATCAATGAATATTGTAAATGCACAAACAGTAATATCTCCACATTGCAAGGTGCAATTCTGAAATTTTTTGCTTTTTCCTGTTAATCCTAGCATGATAAAGAAGATTCAAAGAGAGTGAGATGCCAGCTCCTTTCATTCAGTCAGTAGCTTCAAACATTTCTGGTATATGAAAAACGTTTTTCAATGGCAAAAATCAATGAATATTGTAAATGCACAAACAGTAATATCTCCACATTGCAAGGTGCAATTCTGAAATTTTTTGCTTTTTCCTGCTAATCCTAGCATGATAAAGAAGATTCAAAGAGAGTGAGATGCCAGCTCCTTTCATTCAGTCAGTAGCTTCAAACATTTCTGGACGTTTTTCAATGGCAAAAATCAATGAATATTGTAAATGCACAAACAGTAATATCTCCACATTGCAAGGTGCAATTCTGAAATTTTTTGCTTTTTCCTGCTAATCCTAGCATGATAAAGAAGATTCAAAGAGAGTGAGATGCCAGCTCCTTTCATTCAGTCAGTAGCTTCAAACATTTCTGGTATATGAAAAACATGTTTTTCAATGGCAAAAATTAATGAATATTGTAAATGCACAAACAGTAATATCTCCACATTGCAAGGTGCAATTCTGAAATTTTTTGCTTTTTCCTGCTAATCCTAGCATGATAAAGAAGATTCAAAGAGAGTGAGATGCCAGCTCCTTTCATTCAGTCAGTAGCTTCAAACATTTCTGGTATATGAAAAACATGTTTTTCAATGGCAAAAATCAATGAATATTGTAAATGCACAAACAGTAATATCTCCACATTGCAAGGTGCAATTCTGAAATTTTTTGCTTTTTCCTGCTAATCCTAGCATGATAAAGAAGATTCAAAGAGAGTGAGATGCCAGCTCCTTTCATTCAGTCAGTAGCTTCAAACATTTCTGGACGTTTTTCAATGGCAAAAATCAATGAATATTGTAAATGCACAAACAGTAATATCTCCACATTGCAAGGTGCAATTCTGAAATTTTTTGCTTTTTCCTGCTAATCCTAGCATGATAAAGAAGATTCAAAGAGAGTGAGATGCCAGCTCCTTTCATTCAGTCAGTAGCTTCAAACATTTCTGGTATATGAAAAACATGTTTTTCAATGGCAAAAATCAATGAATATTGTAAATGCACAAACAGTAATATCTCCACATTGCAAGGTGCAATTCTGAAATTTTTTGCTTTTTCCTGCTAATCCTAGCATAATAAAGAAGATTCAAAGAGAGTGAGATGCCAGCTCCTTTCATTCAGTCAGTAGCTTCAAACATTTCTGGTATATGAAAAACATGTTTTTCAATGGCAAAAATCAATGAATATTGTAAATGCACAAACAGTAATTTCTCCGCATTGCAAGGTGCAATTCTGAATTTTTTTGCTTTTTCCTGCTCCTCTTAGCATGATAAAGAAGATTCAAAGAGAGTGAGATGCCAGCTCCTTTCATTCAGTCAGTAGCTTCAATCATTTCTGGACGTTTTTCAATGGCAAAAATCAATGAATATTGTAAATGCACAAACAGTAATTTCTCCGCATTGCAAGGTGCAATTCTGAAATTTTTTGCTTTTTCCTGCTCCTCTTAGCATGATAAAGAAGATTCAAAGAGAGTGAGATGCCAGCTCCTTTAATTCAGTCAGTAGCTTCAAACATTTCTGGTATATGAATAACATGATGTTTTTCAATGGCAAAAATCAATGAATATTGTAAATGCACAAACAGTAATTTCTCCGCATTGCAAGGTGCAATTCTGAAATTTTTTGCTTTTTCCTGCTCCTCTTAGCATGATAAAGAAGATTCAAAGAGAGTGAGATGCCAGCTCCTTTCATTCAGTCAGTAGCTTCAATCTTTTCTGGACGTTTTTCAATGGCAAAAATCAATGAATATTGTAAATGCACAAACAGTAATTTCTCCGCATTGTAAAGGTGGAATTCTGAAATTTTTTGCTTTTTCTTGCTCCTCTTAGCATGATAAAGAAGATTCAAAGATCGTGAGATGCCAGCTTCTTTCATTCAGTCAGTAGCTTCAAACATTTCTGGTATATGAATAACATGATGTTTTTCAATGGCAAAAATCAATGAATATTGTAAATGCACAAAGAGTAATTTCTCCGCATTGCAAGGTGCAATTCTGAAATTTTTTGCTTTTTCCTGCTCCTCTTAGCATGATAAAGAAGACTCAAAGAGAGTTACATGCCAGCTCCTTTCATTCAGTCAGTAGCTTCAATCATTTCTGGACGTTTTTCAATGGCAAAAATCAATGAATATTGTAAATGCACAAACAGTAATTTCTCCGCATTGCAAGGTGCAATTCTGAAATTTTTTGCTTTTTCCTGCTTCTCTTAGCATGATAAAGAAGATTCAAAGAGAGTGAGATGCCAGCTCCTTTCATTCAGTCAGTAGCTTCAATCATTTCTGGACGTTTTTCAATGGCAAAAATCAATGAATATTGTAAATGCACAAACAGTAATTTCTCCGCATTGCAAGGTGCAATTCTGAAATTTTTTGCTTTTTCCTGCTCCTCTTAGCATGATAAAGAAGATTCAAAGAGAGTGAGATGCCAGCTCCTTTCATTCAGTCAGTAGCTTCAATCATTTCTGGACGTTTTTCAATGGCAAAAATCAATGAATATTGTAAATGCACAAACAGTAATTTCTCCGCATTGCAAGGTGCAATTCTGAAATTTTTTGCTTTTTCCTGCTCCTCTTAGCATGATAAAGAAGATTCAAAGAGAGTGAGATGCCAGCTCCTTTCATTCAGTCAGTAGCTTCAATCATTTCTGGACGTTTTTCAATGGCAAAAATCAATGAATATTGTAAATGCACAAACAGTAATTTCTCCGCATTGCAAGGTGCAATTCTGAATTTTTTTGCTTTTTCCTGCTCCTCTTAGCATGATAAAGAAGATTCAAAGAGAGTGAGATGCCAGCTCCTTTCATTCAGTCAGTAACTTCAAACATTTCTGGTATAAACATTTCTGGACGTTTTTCAATGGCAAAAATCAATGAATATTGTAAATGCACAAACAGTAATATCTCCACATTGCAAGGTGCAATTCTGAAATTTTTTGCTTTTTCCTGCTAATCCTAGCATGATAAAGAATATTCAAATAGAGTGAGATGCCAGCTCCTTTCATTCAGTCAGTAGCTTCAAACATTTCTGGACGTTTTTCAATGGCAAAAATCAATGAATATTGTAAATGCACAAACAGTAATATCTCCACATTGCAAGGTGCAATTCTGAAATTTTTTGCTTTTTCCTGCTAATCCTAGCATGATAAAGAAGATTGAAAGAGAGTGAGCTGCCAGGTCCTTTCATTCAGTCAGTAGCCTCAAACATTTCTGGTATATGAATAACATGATGTTTTTCAATGGCAAAAATCAATGAATATTGTAAATGCACAAACAGTAATATCTCCACATTGCAAGGTGCAATTCTGAAATTTTTTGCTTTTTCCTGCTAATCCTAGCATGATAAAGAAGATTCAAAGAGAGTGAGATGCCAGCTCCTTTCATTCAATCAGTAGCTTCAAACATTTCTGGACGTTTTTCAATGGCAAAAATCAATGAATATTGTAAATGCACAAACAGTAATATCTCCACATTGCAAGGTGCAATTCTGAAATTTTTTGCTTTTTCCTGCTACTCCTAGCATGATAAAGAAGATTCAAAGAGAGTGAGATGCCAGCTCCTTTCATTCAGTCAGTAGCTTCAAACATTTCTGTACGTTTTTCAATGGCAAAAATCAATGAATATTGTAAATGCACAAACAGTAATATCTCCACATTGCAAGGTGCAATTCTGAAATTTTTTGCTTTTTCCTGCTAATCCTAGCATGATAAAGAAGATTCAAAGAGAGTGAGATGCCAGCTCCTTTCATTCAGTCAGTAGCTTCAAACATTTCTGGACGTTTTTCAATGGCAAAAATCAATGAATATTGTAAATGCACAAACAGTAATTTCTCCGCATTGCAAGGTGCAATTCTGAAATTTTTTGCTTTTTCCTGCTCCTCTTAGCATGATAAAGATTCAAAGAGAGTGAGATGCCAGCTCCTTTCATTCAGTCAGTAGCTTCAATCATTTCTGGACGTTTTTCAATGGCAAAAATCAATGAATATTGTAAATGCACAAGCAGTAATTTCTCCGCATTGCAAGGTGCAATTCTGAAATTTTTTGCTTTTTCCTGCTCCTCTTAGCATGATAAAGAAGATTCAAAGAGAGTGAGATGCCAGCTCCTTTCATTCAGTCAGTAGCTTCAATCATTTCTGGACGTTTTTCAATGGCAAAAATCAATGAATATTGTAAATGCACAAACAGTAATTTCTCCGCATTGCAAGGTGCAATTCTGAAATTTTTTGCTTTTTCCTGCTCCTCTTAGCATGAAAAAGAAGATTCAAAGAGAATGAGATGCCCGCTCCTTTCATTCAGTCAGTAGCTTCAATCATTTCTGGTATATGAATAACATGATGTTTTTCAATGGCAAAAATCAATGAATATTGTAAATGCACAAACAGTAATTTCTCCGCATTGCAAGGTGCAATTCTGAATTTTTTTGCTTTTTCCTGCTCCTCTTAGCATGATAAAGAAGATTCAAAGAGAGTGAGATGCCAGCTCCTTTCATTCAGTCAGTAGCTTCAATCATTTCTGGACGTTTTTCAATGGCAAAAATCAATGAATATTGTAAATGCACAAACAGTAATTTCTCCGCATTGCAAGGTGCAATTCTGAAATTTTTTGCTTTTTCCTGCTCCTCTTAGCATGATAAAGAAGATTCAAAGAGAGTGAGATGCCAGCTCCTTTCATTCAGTCAGTAGCTTCAAACATTTCTGGTATATGAATAACATGATGTTTTTCAATGGCAAAAATCAATGAATATTGTAAATGCACAAACAGTAATTTCTCCGCATTGCAAGGTGCAATTCTGAAATTTTTTGCTTTTTCCTGATCCTCTTAGCATGATAAAGAAGATTCAAAGAGAGTGAGATGCCAGCTCCTTTCATTCAGTCAGTAGCTTCAATCTTTTCTGGACGTTTTTCAATGGCAAAAATCAATGAATATTGTAAATGCACAAACAGTAATTTCTCCGCATTGTAAAGGTGGAATTCTGAAATTTTTTGCTTTTTCTTGCTCCTCTTAGCATGATAAAGAAGATTCAAAGATATTGAGATGCCAGCTTCTTTCATTCAGTCAGTAGCTTCAAACATTTCTGGTATATGAATAACATGATGTTTTTCAATGGCAAAAATCAATGAATATTGTAAATGCACAAAGAGTAATTTCTCCGCATTGCAAGGTGCAATTCTGAAATTTTTTGCTTTATCCTGCTCCTCTTAGCATGATAAAGAAGACTCAAAGAGAGTTACATGCCAGCTCCTTTCATTCAGTCAGTAGCTTCAATCATTTCTGGACGTTTTTCAATGGCAAAAATCAATGAATATTGTAAATGCACAAACAGTAATTTCTCCGCATTGCAAGGTGCAATTCTGAAATTTTTTGCTTTTTCCTGCTCCTCTTAGCATGATAAAGAAGATTCAAAGAGAGTGAGATGCCAGCTCCTTTCATTCAGTCAGTAGCTTCAATCATTTCTGGACGTTTTTCAATGGCAAAAATCAATGAATATTGTAAATGCACAAACAGTAATTTCTCCGCATTGCAAGGTGCAATTCTGAAATTTTTTGCTTTTTCCTGCTCCTCTTAGCATGATAAAGAAGATTCAAAGAGAGTGAGATGCCAGCTCCTTTCATTCAGTCAGTAGCTTCAATCATTTCTGGTATATGAATAACATGATGTTTTTCAATGGCAAAAATCAATGAATATTGTAAATGCACAAACAGTAATTTCTCCGCATTGCAAGGTGCAATTCTGAAATTTTTTGCTTTTTCCTGCTCCTCTTAGCATGGTAAAGAAGATTCAAAGAGAGTGAGATGCCAGCTCCTTTCATTCAGTCAGTAGCTTCAATCATTTCTGGACGTTTTTCAATGGCAAAAATCAATGAATATTGTAAATGCACAAACAGTAATTTCTCCGCATTGCAAGGTGCAATTCTGAAATTTTTTGCTTTTTCCTGCTCCTCTTAGCATGATAAAGAAGATTCAAAGAGAGTGAGATGCCAGCTCCTTTCATTCAGTCAGTAGCTTCAATCATTTCTGGACGTTTTTCAATGGCAAAAATCAATGAATATTGTAAATGCACAAACAGTAATTTCTCCGCATTGCAAGGTGCAATTCTGAAATGTTTTGCTTTTTCTTGCTCCTCTTAGCATGATAAAGAAGATTCAAAGAGAGTGAGATGCCAGCTCCTTTCATTCAGTCAGTAGCTTCAATCATTTCTGGGTATGAATAACATGATGTTTTTCAATGGCAAAAATCAATGAATATTGTAAATGCACAAACAGTAATTTCTCCACATTGCAAGGTGCAATTCTGAAATTTTTTGCTTTTTCCTGCTCCTCTTAGCATGATAAAGAAGATTCAAAGAGAGTGAGATGCCAGCTCCTTTCATTCAGTCAGTAGCTTCAATCATTTCTGGACGTTTTTCAATGGCAAAAATCAATGAATATTGTAAATGCACAAACAGTAATTTCTCCGCATTGCAAGGTGCAATTCTGAAATTTTTTGCTTTTTCCTGCTCCTCTTAGCATGATAAAGAAGATTCAAAGAGAGTGAGATGCCAGCTCCTTTCATTCAGTCAGTAGCTTCAATCATTTCTGGACGTTTTTCAATGGCAAAAATCAATGAATATTGTAAATGCACAAACAGTAATTTCTCCGCATTGCAAGGTGCAATTCTGAATTTTTTTGCTTTTTCCTGCTCCTCTTAGCATGATAAAGAAGATTCAAAGAGAGTGAGATGCCAGCTCCTTTCATTCAGTCAGTAACTTCAAACATTTCTGGTATAAACATTTCTGGACGTTTTTCAATGGCAAAAATCAATGAATATTGTAAATGCACAAACAGTAATATCTCCACATTGCAAGGTGCAATTCTGAAATTTTTTGCTTTTTCCTGCTAATCCTAGCATGATAAAGAATATTCAAATAGAGTGAGATGCCAGCTCCTTTCATTCAGTCAGTAGCTTCAAACATTTCTGGACGTTTTTCAATGGCAAAAATCAATGAATATTGTAAATGCACAAACAGTAATATCTCCACATTGCAAGGTGCAATTCTGAAATTTTTTGCTTTTTCCTGCTAATCCTAGCATGATAAAGAAGATTCAAAGAGAGTGAGCTGCCAGGTCCTTTCATTCAGTCAGTAGCCTCAAACATTTCTGGTATATGAATAACATGATGTTTTTCAATGGCAAAAATCAATGAATATTGTAAATGCACAAACAATAATATCTCCACATTGCAAGGTGCAATTCTGAAATTTTTTGCTTTTTCCTGCTAATCCTAGCATGATAAAGAAGATTCAAAGAGAGTGAGATGCCAGCTCCTTTCATTCAGTCAGTAGCTTCAAACATTTCTGGACGTTTTTCAATGGCAAAAATCAATGAATATTGTAAATGCACAAACAGTAATATCTCCACATTGCAAGGTGCAATTCTGAAATTTTTTGCTTTTTCCTGCTACTCCTAGCATGATAAAGAAGATTCAAAGAGAGTGAGATGCCAGCTCCTTTCATTCAGTCAGTAGCTTCAAACATTTCTGTACGTTTTTCAATGGCAAAAATCAATGAATATTGTAAATGCACAAACAGTAATATCTCCACATTGCAAGGTGCAATTCTGAAATTTTTTGCTTTTTCCTGCTAATCCTAGCATGATAAAGAAGATTCAAAGAGAGTGAGATGCCAGCTCCTTTCATTCAGTCAGTAGCTTCAAACATTTCTGGACGTTTTTCAATGGCAAAAATCAATGAATATTGTAAATGCACAAACAGTAATATCTCCACATTGCAAGGTGCAATTCTGAAATTTTTTGCTTTTTCCTGCTAATCCTAGCATGATAAAGAAGATTCAAAGAGAGTGAGATGCCAGCTCCTTTCATTCAGTCAGTAGCTTCAATCATTTCTGGTATATGAATAACATGATGTTTTTCAATGGCAAAAATCAATGAATATTGTAAATGCACAAACAGTAATTTCTCCGCATTGCAAGGTGCAATTCTGAAATTTTTTGCTTTTTCCTGCTCCTCTTAGCATGAAAAAGAAGATTCAAAGAGAATGAGATGCCCGCTCCTTTCATTCAGTCAGTAGCTTCAATCATTTCTGGTATATGAATAACATGATGTTTTTCAATGGCAAAAATCAATGAATATTGTAAATGCACAAACAGTAATTTCTCCGCATTGCAAGGTGCAATTCTGAATTTTTTTGCTTTTTCCTGCTCCTCTTAGCATGATAAAGAAGATTCAAAGAGAGTGAGATGCCAGCTCCTTTCATTCAGTCAGTAGCTTCAATCATTTCTGGACGTTTTTCAATGGCAAAAATCAATGAATATTGTAAATGCACAAACAGTAATTTCTCCGCATTGCAAGGTGCAATTCTGAAATTTTTTGCTTTTTCCTGCTCCTCTTAGCATGATAAAGAAGATTCAAAGAGAGTGAGATGCCAGCTCCTTTCATTCAGTCAGTAGCTTCAAACATTTCTGGTATATGAATAACATGATGTTTTTCAATGGCAAAAATCAATGAACATTGTAAATGCACAAACAGTAATTTCTCCGCATTGCAAGGTGCAATTCTGAAATTTTTTGCTTTTTCCTGCTCCTCTTAGCATGATAAAGAAGATTCAAAGAGAGTGAGATGCCAGCTCCTTTCATTCAGTCAGTAGCTTCAATCTTTTCTGGACGTTTTTCAATGGCAAAAATCAATGAATATTGTAAATGCACAAACAGTAATTTCTCCGCATTGTAAGGTGGAATTCTGAAATTTTTTGCTTTTTCCTGCTCCTCTTAGCATGATAAAGAAGATTCAAAGATAGTGAGATGCCAGCTTCTTTCATTCAGTCAGTAGCTTCAAACATTTCTGGTATATGAATAACATGATGTTTTTCAATGGCAAAAATCAATGAATATTGTAAATGCACAAAGAGTAATTTCTCCGCATTGCAAGGTGCAATTCTGAAATTTTTTGCTTTTTCCTGCTCCTCTTAGCATGATAAAGAAGACTCAAAGAGAGTTACATGCCAGCTCCTTTCATTCAGTCAGTAGCTTCAATCATTTCTGGACGTTTTTCAATGGCAAAAATCAATGAATATTGTAAATGCACAAACAGTAATTTCTCCGCATTGCAAGGTGCAATTCTGAAATTTTTTGCTTTTTCCTGCTCCTCTTAGCATGATAAAGAAGATTCAAAGAGAGTGAGATGCCAGCTCCTTTCATTCAGTCAGTAGCTTCAATCATTTCTGGACGTTTTTCAATGGCAAAAATCAATGAATATTGTAAATGCACAAACAGTAATTTCTCCGCATTGCAAGGTGCAATTCTGAAATTTTTTGCTTTTTCCTGCTCCTCTTAGCATGATAAAGAAGATTCAAAGAGAGTGAGATGCCAGCTCCTTTCATTCAGTCAGTAGCTTCAATCATTTCTGGTATATGAATAACATGATGTTTTTCAATGGCAAAAATCAATGAATATTGTAAATGCACAAACAGTAATTTCTCCGCATTGCAAGGTGCAATTCTGAAATTTTTTGCTTTTTCCTGCTCCTCTTAGCATGGTAAAGAAGATTCAAAGAGAGTGAGATGCCAGCTCCTTTCATTCAGTCAGTAGCTTCAATCATTTCTGGACGTTTTTCAATGGCAAAAATCAATGAATATTGTAAATGCACAAACAGTAATTTCTCCGCATTGCAAGGTGCAATTCTGAAATTTTTTGCTTTTTCCTGCTCCTCTTAGCATGATAAAGAAGATTCAAAGAGAGTGAGATGCCAGCTCCTTTCATTCAGTCAGTAGCTTCAATCATTTCTGGACGTTTTTCAATGGCAAAAATCAATGAATATTGTAAATGCACAAACAGTAATTTCTCCGCATTGCAAGGTGCAATTCTGAAATGTTTTGCTTTTTCCTGCTCCTCTTAGCATGATAAAGAAGATTCAAAGAGAGTGAGATGCCAGCTCCTTTCATTCAGTCAGTAGCTTCAATCATTTCTGGGTATGAATAACATGATGTTTTTCAATGGCAAAAATCAATGAATATTGTAAATGCACAAACAGTAATTTCTCCACATTGCAAGGTGCAATTCTGAAATTTTTTGCTTTTTCCTGCTCCTCTTAGCATGATAAAGAAGATTCAAAGAGAGTGAGATGCCAGCTCCTTTCATTCAGTCAGTAGCTTCAATCATTTCTGGACATTTTTCAATGGCAAAAATCAATGAATATATGTAAATGCACAAACAGTAATTTCTCCGCATTGCAAGGTGCAATTCTGAAATTTTTTGCTTTTTCCTGCTCCTCTTAGCATGATAAAGAAGATTCAGAGAGAGTGAGATGCCAGCTCCTTTCATTCAGTCAGTAGCTTCAATCATTTCTGGACGTTTTTCAATGGCAAAAATCAATGAATATTGTAAATGCACAAACAGTAATTTCTCCGCATTGCAAGGTGCAATTCTGAATTTTTTTGCTTTTTCCTGCTCCTCTTAGCATGATAAAGAAGATTGAAAGAGAGTGAGATGCCAGCTCCTTTCATTCAGTCAGTAGCTTCAAACATTTCTGGTATAAACATTTCTGGACGTTTTTCAATGGCAAAAATCAATGAATATTGTAAATGCACAAACAGTAATATCTCCACATTGCAAGGTGCAATTCTGAAATTTTTTGCTTTTTCCTGCTAATCCTAGCATGATAAAGAAGATTCAAAGAGAGTGAGATGCCAGCTCCTTTCATTCAGTCAGTAGCTTCAAACATTTCTGGACGTTTTTCAATGGCAAAAATCAATGAATATTGTAAATGCACAAACAGTAATATCTCCACATTGCAAGGTGCAATTCTGAAATTTTTTGCTTTTTCCTGCTACTCCTAGCATGATAAAGAAGATTGAAAGAGAGTGAGATGCCAGCTCCTTTCATTCAGTCAGTAGCTTCAAACATTTCTGTACGTTTTTCAATGGCAAAAATCAATGAATATTGTAAATGCACAAACAGTAATATCTCCACATTGCAAGGTGCAATTCTGAAATTTTTTGCTTTTTCCTGCTAATCCTAGCATGATAAAGAAGATTCAAAGAGAGTGAGATGCCAGCTCCTTTCATTCAGTCAGTAGCTTCAAACATTTCTGGACGTTTTTCAATGGCAAAAATCAATGAATATTGTAAATGCACAAACAGTAATATCTCCACATTGCAAGGTGCAATTCTGAAATTTTTTGCTTTTTCCTGCTAATCCTAGCATGATAAAGAAGATTCAAAGAGAGTGAGATGCCAGCTCCTTTCATTCAGTCAGTAGCTTCAATCATTTCTGGTATATGAATAACATGATGTTTTTCAATGGCAAAAATCAATGAATATTGTAAATGCACAAACAGTAATTTCTCCGCATTGCAAGGTGCAATTCTGAATTTTTTTGCTTTTTCCTGCTCCTCTTAGCATGATAAAGAAGATTCAAAGAGAGTGAGATGCCAGCTCCTTTCATTCAGTCAGTAGCTTCAAACATTTCTGGTATAAACATTTCTGGACGTTTTTCAAAGGCAAAAATCAATGAATATTGTAAATGCACAAACAGTAATATCTCCACATTGCAAGGTGCAATTCTGAAATTTTTTGCTTTTTCCTGCTAATCCTAGCATGATAAAGAAGATTCAAAGAGAGTGAGATGCCAGCTCCTTTCATTCAGTCAGTAGCTTCAATCATTTCTGGACGTTTTTCAATGGCAAAAATCAATGAATATTGTAAATGCACAAACAGTAATTTCTCCGCATTGCAAGGTGCAATTCTGAAATTTTTTGCTTTTTCCTGCTCCTCTTAGCATGAAAAAGAAGATTCAAAGAGAATGAGATGCCCGCTCCTTTCATTCAGTCAGTAGCTTCAATCATTTCTGGTATATGAATAACATGATGTTTTTCAATGGCAAAAATCAATGAATATTGTAAATGCACAAACAGTAATTTCTCCGCATTGCAAGGTGCAATTCTGAATTTTTTTGCTTTTTCCTGCTCCTCTTAGCATGATAAAGAAGATTCAAAGAGAGTGAGATGCCAGCTCCTTTCATTCAGTCAGTAGCTTCAAACATTTCTGGACGTTTTTCAATGGCAAAAATCAATGAATATTGTAAATGCACAAACAGTAATATCTCCACATTGCAAGGTGCAATTCTGAAATTTTTTGCTTTTTCCTGCTACTCCTAGCATGATAAAGAAGATTCAAAGAGAGTGAGATGCCAGCTCCTTTCATTCAGTCAGTAGCTTCAAACATTTCTGGACGTTTTTCAATGGCAAAAATCAATGAATATTGTAAATGCACAAACAGTAATATCTCCACATTGCAAGGTGCAATTCTGAAATTTTTTGCTTTTTCCTGCTAATCCTAGCATGATAAAGAAGATTCAAAGAGAGTGAGATGCCAGCTCCTTTCATTCAGTCAGTAGCTTCAAACATTTCTGGACGTTTTTCAATGGCAAAAATCAATGAATATTGTAAATGCACAAACAGTAATATCTCCACATTGCAAGGTGCAATTCTGAAATTTTTTGCTTTTTCCTGCTAATCCTAGCATGATAAAGAAGATTCAAAGAGAGTGAGATGCCAGCTCCTTTCATTCAGTCAGTAGCTTCAATCATTTCTGGTATATGAATAACATGATGTTTTTCAATGGCAAAAATCAATGAATATTGTAAATGCACAAACAGTAATTTCTCCGCATTGCAAGGTGCAATTCTGAATTTTTTTGCTTTTTCCTGCTCCTCTTAGCATGATAAAGAAGATTCAAAGAGAGTGAGATGCCAGCTCCTTTCATTCAGTCAGTAGCTTCAAACATTTCTGGTATAAACATTTCTGGACGTTTTTCAAAGGCAAAAATCAATGAATATTGTAAATGCACAAACAGTAATATCTCCACATTGCAAGGTGCAATTCTGAAATTTTTTGCTTTTTCCTGCTAATCCTAGCATGATAAAGAAGATTCAAAGAGAGTGAGATGCCAGCTCCTTTCATTCAGTCAGTAGCTTCAATCATTTCTGGACGTTTTTCAATGGCAAAAAATCAATGAATATTGTAAATGCACAAACAGTAATTTCTCCGCATTGCAAGGTGCAATTCTGAAATTTTTTGCTTTTTCCTGCTCCTCTTAGCATGAAAAAGAAGATTCAAAGAGAATGAGATGCCCGCTCCTTTCATTCAGTCAGTAGCTTCAATCATTTCTGGTATATGAATAACATGATGTTTTTCAATGGCAAAAATCAATGAATATTGTAAATGCACAAACAGTAATTTCTCCGCATTGCAAGGTGCAATTCTGAATTTTTTTGCTTTTTCCTGCTCCTCTTAGCATGATAAAGAAGATTCAAAGAGAGTGAGATGCCAGCTCCTTTCATTCAGTCAGTAGCTTCAATCATTTCTGGACGTTTTTCAATGGCAAAAATCAATGAATATTGTAAATGCACAAACAGTAATTTCTCTGCATTGCAAGGTGCAATTCTGAAATTTTTTGCTTTTTCCTGCTCCTCTTAGCATGATAAAGAAGATTCAAAGAGAGTGAGATGCCAGCTCCTTTCATTCAGTCAGTAGCTTCAAACATTTCTGGTATATGAATAACATGATGTTTTTCAATGGCAAAAATCAATGAATATTGTAAATGCACAAACAGTAATTTCTCTGCATTGCAAGGTGCAATTCTGAAATTTTTTGCTTTTTCCTGCTCCTCTTAGCATGATAAAGAAGATTCAAAGAGAGTGAGATGCCAGCTCCTTTCATTCAGTCAGTAGCTTCAATCTTTTCTGGACGTTTTTCAATGGCAAAAATCAATGAATATTGTATATGCACAAACAGTAATTTCTCCGCATTGCAAGGTGCAATTCTGAAATTTTTTGCTTTTTCCTGCTCCTCTTAGCATGATAAAGAAGATTCAAAGATAGTGAGATGCCAGCTTCTTTCATTCAGTCAGTAGCTTCAAACATTTCTGGTAAATGAATAACATGATGTTTTTCAATGGCAAAAATCAATGAATATTGTAAATGCACAAAGAGTAATTTCTCCGCATTGCAAGGTGCAATTCTGAAATTTTTTGCTTTTTCCTGCTCCTCTTAGCATGATAAAGAAGACTCAAAGAGAGTTACATGCCAGCTCCTTTCATTCAGTCAGTAGCTTCAATCATTTCTGGACGTTTTTCAATGGCAAAAATCAATGAATATTGTAAATGCACAAACAGTAATTTCTCCGCATTGCAAGGTGCAATTCTGAAATTTTTTGCTTTTTCCTGCTCCTCTTAGCATGATAAAGAAGATTCAAAGAGAGTGAGATGCCAGCTCCTTTCATTCAGTCAGTAGCTTCAATCATTTCTGGACGTTTTTCAATGGCAAAAATCAATGAATATTGTAAATGCACAAACAGTAATTTCTCCGCATTGCAAGGTGCAATTCTGAAATTTTTTGCTTTTTCCTGCTCCTCTTAGCATGATAAAGAAGATTCAAAGAGAGTGAGATGCCAGCTCCTTTCATTCAGTCAGTAGCTTCAATCATTTCTGGTATATGAATAACATGATGTTTTTCAATGGCAAAAATCAATGAATATTGTAACTGCACAAACAGTAATTTCTCCGCATTGCAAGGTGCAATTCTGAAATTTTTTGCTTTTTCCTGCTCCTCTTAGCATGGTAAAGAAGATTCAAAGAGAGTGAGATGCCAGCTCCTTTCATTCAGTCAGTAGCTTCAATCATTTCTGGACGTTTTTCAATGACAAAAATCAATGAATATTGTAAATGCACAAACAGTAATTTCTCCGCATTGCAAGGTGCAATTCTGAAATTTTTTGCTTTTTCCTGCTCCTCTTAGCATGATAAAGAAGATTCAAAGAGATTGAGATGCCAGCTCCTTTCATTCAGTCAGTAGCTTCAATCATTTCTGGACGTTTTTCAATGGCAAAAATCAATGAATATTGTAAATGCACAAACAGTAATTTCTCCGCATTGCAAGGTGCAATTCTGAAATTTTTTGCTTTTTCCTGCTCCTCTTAGCATGATAAAGAAGATTCAAAGAGAGTGAGATGCCAGCTCCTTTCATTCAGTCAGTAGCTTCAATCATTTCTGGTATATGAATAACATGATGTTTTTCAATGGCAAAAATCAATGAATATTGTAAATGCACAAACAGTAATTTCTCCGCATTGCAAGGTGCAATTCTGAAATTTTTTGCTTTTTCCTGCTCCTCTTAGCATGGTAAAGAAGATTCAAAGAGAGTGAGATGCCAGCTCCTTTCATTCAGTCAGTAGCTTCAATCATTTCTGGACGTTTTTCAATGGCAAAAATCAATGAATATTGTAAATGCACAAACAGTAATTTCTCCGCATTGCAAGGTGCAATTCTGAAATTTTTTGCTTTTTCCTGCTCCTCTTAGCATGATAAAGAAGATTCAAAGAGAGTGAGATGCCAGCTCCTTTCATTCAGTCAGTAGCTTCAATCATTTCTGGACGTTTTTCAATGGCAAAAATCAATGAATATTGTAAATGCACAAAGAGTAATTTCTCCGCATTGCAAGGTGCAATTCTGAAATGTTTTGCTTTTTCCTGCTCCTCTTAGCATGATAAAGAAGATTCAAAGAGAGTGAGATGCCAGCTCCTTTCATTCAGTCAGTAGCTTCAATCATTTCTGGGTATGAATAACATGATGTTTTTCAATGGCAAAAATCAATGAATATTGTAAATGCACAAACAGTAATTTCTCCACATTGCAAGGTGCAATTCTGAAATTTTTTGCTTTTTCCTGCTCCTCTTAGCATGATAAAGAGTATACAAAGAGAGTGAGATGCCAGCTCCTTTCATTCAGTCAGTAGCTTCAATCATTTCTGGACGTTTTTCAATGGCAAAAATCAATGAATATTGTAAATGCACAAACAGTAATTTCTCCGCATTGCAAGGTGCAATTCTGAAATTTTTTGCTTTTTCCTGCTCCTCTTAGCATGATAAAGAAGATTCAAAGAGAGTGAGATGCCAGCTCCTTTCATTCAGTCAGTAGCTTCAATCATTTCTGGACGTTTTTCAATGGCAAAAATCAATGAATATTGTAAATGCACAAACAGTAATTTCTCCGCATTGCAAGGTGCAATTCTGAAATTTTTTGCTTTTTCCTGCTCCTCTTAGCATGATAAAGAAGATTCAAAGAGAGTGAGATGCCAGCTCCTTTCATTCAGTCAGTAGCTTCAATCATTTCTGGTATATGAATAACATGATGTTTTTCAATGGCAAAAATCAATGAATATTGTAACTACACAAACAGTAATTTCTCCGCATTGCAAGGTGCAATTCTGAAATTTTTTGCTTTTTCCTGCTCCTCTTAGCATGGTAAAGAAGATTCAAAGAGAGTGAGATGCCAGCTCCTTTCATTCAGTCAGTAGCTTCAATCATTTCTGGACGTTTTTCAATGGCAAAAATCAATGAATATTGTAAATGCACAAACAGTAATTTCTCCGCATTGCAAGGTGCAATTCTGAAATTTTTTGCTTTTTCCTGCTCCTCTTAGCATGATAAAGAAGATTCAAAGAGATTGAGATGCCAGCTCCTTTCATTCAGTCAGTAGCTTCAATCATTTCTGGACGTTTTTCAATGGCAAAAATCAATGAATATTGTAAATGCACAAACAGTAATTTCTCCGCATTGCAAGGTGCAATTCTGAAATTTTTTGCTTTTTCCTGCTCCTCTTAGCATGATAAAGAAGATTCAAAGAGAGTGAGATGCCAGCTCCTTTCATTCAGTCAGTAGCTTCAATCATTTCTGGTATATGAATAACATGATGTTTTTCAATGGCAAAAATCAATGAATATTGTAAATGCACAAACAGTAATTTCTCCGCATTGCAAGGTGCAATTCTGAAATTTTTTGCTTTTTCCTGCTCCTCTTAGCATGGTAAAGAAGATTCAAAGAGAGTGAGATGCCAGCTCCTTTCATTCAGTCAGTAGCTTCAATCATTTCTGGACGTTTTTCAATGGCAAAAATCAATGAATATTGTAAATGCACAAACAGTAATTTCTCCGCATTGCAAGGTGCAATTCTGAAATTTTTTGCTTTTTCCTGCTCCTCTTAGCATGATAAAGAAGATTCAAAGAGAGTGAGATGCCAGCTCCTTTCATTCAGTCAGTAGCTTCAATCATTTCTGGACGTTTTTCAATGGCAAAAATCAATGAATATTGTAAATGCACAAACAGTAATTTCTCCGCATTGCAAGGTGCAATTCTGAAATGTTTTGCTTTTTCCTGCTCCTCTTAGCATGATAAAGAAGATTCAAAGAGAGTGAGATGCCAGCTCCTTTCATTCAGTCAGTAGCTTCAATCATTTCTGGGTATGAATAACATGATGTTTTTCAATGGCAAAAATCAATGAATATTGTAAATGCACAAACAGTAATTTCTCCACATTGCAAGGTGCAATTCTGAAATTTTTTGCTTTTTCCTGCTCCTCTTAGCATGATAAAGAGGATTCAAAGAGAGTGAGATGCCAGCTCCTTTCATTCAGTCAGTAGCTTCAATCATTTCTGGACGTTTTTCAATGGCAAAAATCAATGAATATTGTAAATGCACAAACAGTAATTTCTCCGCATTGCAAGGTGCAATTCTGAAATTTTTTGCTTTTTCCTGCTCCTCTTAGCATGATAAAGAAGATTCAAAGAGAGTGAGATGCCAGCTCCTTTCATTCAGTCAGTAGCTTCAATCATTTCTGGACATTTTTCAATGGCAAAAATCAATGAATATTGTAAATGCACAAACAGTAATTTCTCCGCATTGCAAGGTGCAATTCTGAATTTTTTTGCTTTTTCCTGCTCCTCTTAGCATGATAAAGAAGATTCAAAGAGAGTGAGATGCCAGCTCCTTTCATTCAGTCAGTAGCTTCAAACATTTCTGGTATAAACATTTCTGGACGTTTTTCAATGGCAAAAATCAATGAATATTGTAAATGCACAAACAGTAATATCTCCACATTGCAAGGTGCAATTCTGAAATTTTTTGCTTTTTCCTGCTAATCCTAGCATGATAAAGAATATTCAAATAGAGTGAGATGCCAGCTCCTTTCATTCAGTCAGTAGCTTCAAACATTTCTGGACGTTTTTCAATGGCAAAAATCAATGAATATAGTATATGCACAAACAGTAATTTCTCCGCATTGTAAGGTGGAATTCTGAAATTTTTTGCTTTTTCCTGCTCCTCTTAGCATGATAAAGAAGATTCAAAGATAGTGAGATGCCAGCTTCTTTCATTCAGTCAGTAGCTTCAAACATTTCTGGTAAATGAATAACATGATGTTTTTCAATGGCAAAAATCAATGAATATTGTAAATGCACAAAGAGTAATTTCTCCGCATTGCAAGGTGCAATTCTGAAATTTTTTGCTTTTTCCTGCTCCTCTTAGCATGATAAAGAAGACTCAAAGAGAGTTACATGCCAGCTCCTTTCATTCAGTCAGTAGCTTCAATCATTTCTGGACGTTTTTCAATGGCAAAAATCAATGAATATTGTAAATGCACAAACAGTAATTTCTCCGCATTGCAAGGTGCAATTCTGAAATTTTTTGCTTTTTCCTGCTCCTCTTAGCATGATAAAGAAGATTCAAAGAGAGTGAGATGCCAGCTCCTTTCATTCAGTCAGTAGCTTCAATCATTTCTGGACGTTTTTCAATGGCAAAAATCAATGAATATTGTAAATGCACAAACAGTAATTTCTCCGCATTGCAAGTTGCAATTCTGAAATTTTTTGCTTTTTCCTGCTCCTCTTAGCATGATAAAGAAGATTCAAAGAGAGTGAGATGCCAGCTCCTTTCATTCAGTCAGTAGCTTCAATCATTTCTGGTATATGAATAACATGATGTTTTTCAATGGCAAAAATCAATGAATATTGTAACTGCACAAACAGTAATTTCTCCGCATTGCAAGGTGCAATTCTGAAATTTTTTGCTTTTTCCTGCTCCTCTTAGCATGGTAAAGAAGATTCAAAGAGAGTGAGATGCCAGCTCCTTTCATTCAGTCAGTAGCTTCAATCATTTCTGGACGTTTTTCAATGGCAAAAATCAATGAATATTGTAAATGCACAAACAGTAATTTCTCCGCATTGCAAGATGCAATTCTGAAATTTTTTGCTTTTTCCTGCTCCTCTTAGCATGATAAAGAAGATTCAAAGAGAGTGAGATGCCAGCTCCTTTCATTCAGTCAGTAGCTTCAATCATTTCTGGACGTTTTTCAATGGCAAAAATCAATGAATATTGTAAATGCACAAACAGTAATTTCTCCGCATTGCAAGGTGCAATTCCGAAATTTTTTGCTTTTTCCTGCTCCTCTTAGCATGATAAAGAAGATTCAAAGAGAGTGAGATGCCAGCTCCTTTCATTCAGTCAGTAGCTTCAATCATTTCTGGTATATGAATAACATGATGTTTTTCAATGGCAAAAATCAATGAATATTGTAAATGCACAAACAGTAATTTCTCCGCATTGCAAGGTGCAATTCTGAAATTTTTTGCTTTTTCCTGCTCCTCTTAGCATGGTAAAGAAGATTCAAAGAGAGTGAGATGCCAGCTCCTTTCATTCAGTCAGTAGCTTCAATCATTTCTGGACGTTTTTCAATGGCAAAAATCAATGAATATTGTAAATGCACAAACAGTAATTTCTCCGCATTGCAAGGTGCAATTCTGAAATTTTTTGCTTTTTCCTGCTCCTCTTAGCATGATAAAGAAGATTCAAAGAGAGTGAGATGCCAGCTCCTTTCATTCAGTCAGTAGCTTCAATCATTTCTGGACGTTTTTCAATGGCAAAAATCAATGAATATTGTAAATGCACAAACAGTAATTTCTCCGCATTGCAAGGTGCAATTCTGAAATGTTTTGCTTTTTCCTGCTCCTCTTAGCATGATAAAGAAGATTCAAAGAGAGTGAGATGCCAGCTCCTTTCATTCAGTCAGTAGCTTCAATCATTTCTGGGTATGAATAACATGATGTTTTTCAATGGCAAAAATCAATGAATATTGTAAATGCACAAACAGTAATTTCTCCACATTGCAAGGTGCAATTCTGAAATTTTTTGTTTTTTCCTGCTCCTCTTAGCATGATAAAGAAGATTCAAAGAGAGTGAGATGCCAGCTCCTTTCATTCAGTCAGTAGCTTCAATCATTTCTGGACGTTTTTCAATGGCAAAAATCAATGAATATTGTAAATGCACAAACAGTAATTTCTCCGCATTGCAAGGTGCAATTCTGAAATTTTTTGCTTTTTCCTGCTCCTCTTAGCATGATAAAGAAGATTCAAAGAGAGTGAGATGCCAGCTCCTTTCATTCAGTCAGTAGCTTCAATCATTTCTGGACATTTTTCAATGGCAAAAATCAATGAATATTGTAAATGCACAAACAGTAATTTCTCCGCATTGCAAGGTGCAATTCTGAATTTTTTTGCTTTTTCCTGCTCCTCTTAGCATGATAAAGAAGATTCAAAGAGAGTGAGATGCCAGCTCCTTTCATTCAGTCAGTAGCTTCAAACATTTCTGGTATAAACATTTCTGGACGTTTTTCAATGGCAAAAATCAATGAATATTGTAAATGCACAAACAGTAATATCTCCACATTGCAAGGTGCAATTCTGAAATTTTTTGCTTTTTCCTGCTAATCCTAGCATGATAAAGAATATTCAAATAGAGTGAGATGCCAGCTCCTTTCATTCAGTCAGTAGCTTCAAACATTTCTGGACGTTTTTCAATGGCAAAAATCAATGAATATTGTAAATGCACAAACAGTAATATCTCCACATTGCAAGGTGCAATTCTGAAATTTTTTGCTTTTTCCTGCTAATCCTAGCATGATAAAGAAGATTCAAAGAGAGTGAGATGCCAGCTCCTTTCATTCAGTCAGTAGCTTCAAACATTTCTGGACGTTTTTCAATGGCAAAAATCAATGAATATTGTAAATGCACAAACAGTAATATCTCCACATTGCAAGGTGCAATTCTGAAATTTTTTGCTTTTTCCTGCTACTCCTAGCATGATAAAGAAGATTCAAAGAGAGTGAGATGCCAGCTCCTTTCATTCAGTCAGTAGCTTCAAACATTTCTGGACGTTTTTCAATGGCAAAAATCAATGAATATTGTAAATGCACAAACAGTAATATCTCCACATTGCAAGGTGCAATTCTGAAATTTTTTGCTTTTTCCTGCTAATCCTAGCATGATAAAGAAGATTCAAAGAGAGTGAGATGCCAGCTCCTTTCATTCAGTCAGTAGCTTCAATCATTTCTGGTATATGAATAACATGATGTTTTTCAATGGCAAAAATCAATGAATATTGTAAATGCACAAACAGTAATTTCTCCGCATTGCAAGGTGCAATTCTGAATTTTTTTGCTTTTTCCTGCTCCTCTTAGCATGATAAAGAAGATTCAAAGAGAGTGAGATGCCAGCTCCTTTCATTCAGTCAGTAGCTTCAAACATTTCTGGTATAAACATTTCTGGACGTTTTTCAAAGGCAAAAATCAATGAATATTGTAAATGCACAAACAGTAATATCTCCACATTGCAAGGTGCAATTCTGAAATTTTTTACTTTTTCCTGCTAATCCTAGCATGATAAAGAAGATTCAAATAGAGTGAGATGCCAGCTCCTTTCATTCAGTCAGTAGCTTCAAACATTTCTGGACGTTTTTCAATGGCAAAAATCAATGAATATTGTAAATGCACAAACAGTAATATCTAAACATTGCAAGGTGCAATTCTGAAATTTTTTGCTTTTTCCTGCTAATCCTAGCATGATAAAGAAGATTCAAAGATAGTGAGATGCCAGATCCTTTCATTCAGTCAGTAGCTTCAAACATTTCTGGTATATGAATAACATGATGTTTTTCAATGGCAAAAATCAATGAATATTGTAAATGCACAAACAGCAATATCTCCACATTGCAAGGTGCAATTCTGAAATTTTTTGCGTTTTCCTGCTAATCCTAGCATGATAAAGAACATTCAAAGTGAGTGAGATGCCAGCTCCCTTCATTCAGTCAGTAGCTTCAAACATTTCTGGACGTTTTTCAATGGCAAAAATCAATGAATACTGTAAATGCACAAACAGTAAGATCTCCACATTGCAAGGTGCAATTCTGAAACCTTGCAATGCGGAGAAATTACTGTTTGTGCATTTACAATATTCATTGATTTTTGCCATTGAAAAACGTCCAGAAATGATTGAAGCTACTGACTGAATGAAAGGAGCTGGCATCTCACTCTCTTTGAATCTTCTTTATCATGCTAAGAGGAGCAGGAAAAAGCAAAAAATTTCAGAATTGCACCTTGCAATGCGGAGAAATTACTGTTTGTGCATTTACAATATTCATTGATTTTTGCCATTGAAAAACATCATGTTATTCATATACCAGAAATGTTTGAAGCTACTGACTGAATGAAAGGAGCTGGCATCTCACTCTCTTTGAATCTTCTTTATCATGCTAAGAGGAGCAGGAAAAAGCAAAAAATTTCAGAATTGCACCTTGCAATGCGGAGAAATTACTGTTTGTGCATTTACAATATTCATTGATTTTTGCCATTGAAAAACGTCCAGAAATGATTGAAGCTACTGACTGAATGAAAGGAGCTGGCATCTCACTCTCTTTGAATCTTCTTTATCATGCTAAGAGGAGCAGGAAAAAGCAAAAAATTTCAGAATTGCACCTTGCAATGCGGAGAAATTACTGTTTGTGCATTTACAATATTCATTGATTTTTGCCATTGAAAAACGTCCAGAAATGATTGAAGCTACTGACTGAATGAAAGGAGCTGGCATCTCACTCTCTTTGAATCTTCTTTATCATGCTAAGAGGAGCAGGAAAAAGCAAAAAATTTCAGAATTGCACCTTGCAATGCGGAGAAATTACTGTTTGTGCATTTACAATATTCATTGATTTTTGCCATTGAAAAACATCATGTTATTCATATACCAGAAATGTTTGAAGCTACTGACTGAATGAAAGGAGCTGGCATCTCACTCTCTTTGAATCTTCTTTATCATGCTAAGAGGAGCAGGAAAAAGCAAAAAATTTCAGAATTGCACCTTGCAATGCGGAGAAATTACTGTTTGTGCATTTACAATATTCATTGATTTTTGCCATTGAAAAACGTCCAGAAATGATTGAAGCTACTGACTGAATGAAAGGAGCTGGCATCTCACTCTCTTTGAATCTTCTTTATCATGCTAAGAGGAGCAGGAAAAAGCAAAAAAATTCAGAATTGCACCTTGCAATGCGGAGAAATTACTGTTTGTGCATTTACAATATTCATTGATTTTTGCCATTGAAAAACATCATGTTATTCATATACCAGAAATGATTGAAGCTACTGACTGAATGAAAGGAGCTGGCATCTCACTCTCTTTGAATCTTCTTTTTCATGCTAAGAGGAGCAGGAAAAAGCAAAAAATTTCAGAATTGCATCTTGCAATGCGGAGAAATTACTGTTTGTGCATTTACAATATTCATTGATTTTTGCCATTGAAAAACATCCAGAAATGATTGAAGCCACTGACTGAATGAAAGGAGCTGGCATCTCACTCTCTTTGAATCTTCTTTATCATGCTAAGAGGAGCAGGAAAAAGCAAAAAATTTCAGAATTGCACCTTGCAATGCGGAGAAATTACTGCTTGTGCATTTACAATATTCATTGATTTTTGCCATTGAAAAACGTCCAGAAATGATTGAAGCTACTGACTGAATGAAAGGAGCTGGCATCTCACTCTCTTTGAATCTTCTTTATCATGCTAAGAGGAGCAGGAAAAAGCAAAAAATTTCAGAATTGCATCTTGCAATGCGGAGAAATTACTGTTTGTGCATTTACAATATTCATTGATTTTTGCCATTGAAACACGTCCAGAAATGTTTGAAGCTACTGACTGAATGAAAGGAGCTGGCATCTCACTCTCTTTGAATCTTCTTTATCATGATAGGATTAGCAGGAAAAAGCAAAAAATTTCAGAATTGCACCTTGCAATGTGGAGATATTACTGTTTGTGCATTTACAATATTCATTGGTTTTTGCCATTGAAAAACGTCCAGAAATGTTTGAAGCTACTGACTGAATGAAAGGAGCTGGCATCTCACTCTCTTTGAATCTTCTTTATCATGCTAGGGTTAGCAGGAAAAAGCAAAAAATTTCAGAATTGCACCTTGCAATGTGGAGATATTACTGTTTGTGCATTTACAATATTCATTGATTTTTGCCATTGAAAAACGTCCAGAAATGTTTATACCAGAAATGTTTGAAGCTACTGACTGAATGAAAGGAGCTGGCATCTCACTCTCTTTGAATCTTATTTATCATGCTAAAAGGAACAGGAAAAAGCAAAAAATTTCAGAATTGCACCTTGCAATGCGGAGAAATTACTGTTTGTGCATTTACAATATTCATTGATTTTTGCCATTGAAAAACATCATGTTATTCATATACCAGAAATGATTGAAGCTACTGACTGAATGAAAGGAGCTGGCATCTCACTCTCTTTGAATCTTCTTTATCATGCTAGGATTAGCAGGAAAAAGCAAAAAATTTCAGAATTGCACCTTGCAATGTGGAGATATTACTGTTTGTGCATTTACAATATTCATTGATTTTTGCCATTGAAAAACGTCCAGAAATGTTTGAAGCTACTGACTGAATGAAAGGAGCTGGCATCTCACTCTCTTTGAATCGTCTTTATCATGCTAGGATTAACAGGAAAAAGCTAAAAATTTCAGAATTGCACCTTGCAATGTGGAGATATTACTGTTTGTGCATTTACAATATTCATTGATTTTTGCCATTGAAAAACATGTTTTTCATATACCAGAAATGTTTGAAGCTACTGACTGAATGAAAGGAGCTTGCATCTCACTCTCTTTGAATCTTCTTTATCATGCTAGGATTAGCAGGAAAAAGCAAAAAATTTCAGAATTGCACCTTGCAATGTGGAGATATTACTGTTTGTGCATTTACAATATTCATTGATTTTTGCCATTGAAAAACATGTTTTTCATATACCAGAAATGTTTGAAGCTACTGACTGAATGAAAGGAGCTGGCATCTCACTCTCTTTGAATCTTCTTTATCATGCTAGGATTAACAGGAAAAAGCAAAAAATTTCAGAATTGCACCTTGCAATGTGGAGATATTACTGTTGGTGCATTTACAATATTCATTGATTTTTGCCATTGAAAAACGTCCAGAAATGTTTGAAGCTACTGACTGAATGAAAGGAGCTGGCATCTCACTCTCTTTGAATCTTCTTTATCATGCTAGGATTAGCAGGAAAAAGCAAAAAATTTCAGAATTGCACCTTGCAATGTGGAGATATTACTGTTTGTGCATTTACAATATTCATTGATTTTTGCCATTGAAAAACATGTTTTTGATATACCAGAAATGTTTGAAGCTACTGACTGAATGAAAGGAGCTGGCATCTCACTCTCTTTGAATCTTCTTTATCATGCTAGGATTAACAGGAAAAAGCAAAAAATTTCAGAATTGCACCTTGCAATGTGGAGATATTACTGTTTGTGCATTTACAATATTCATTGATTTTTGCCATTGAAAAACATGTTTTTCATATACCAGAAATGTTTGAAGCTACTGACTGAATGAAAGGAGCTGGCATCTCACTCTCTTTGAATCTTCTTTATCATGCTAGGATTAACAGGAAAAAGCAAAAAATTTCAGAATTGCACCTTGCAATGTGGAGATATTACTGTTTGTGCATTTACAATATTCATTGATTTTTGCCATTGAAAAACATGTTTTTCATATACCAGAAATGTTTGAAGCTACTGACTGAATGAAAGGAGCTGGCATCTCACTCTCTTTGAATCTTCTTTATCATGCTAGGATTAGCAGGAAAAAGCAAAAAATTTCAGAATTGCACCTTGCAATGTGGAGATATTACTGTTTGTGCATTTACAATATTCATTGATTTTTGCCATTGAAAAACATGTTTTTCATATACCAGAAATGTTTGAAGCTACTGACTGAATGAAAGGAGCTGGCATCTCACTCTCTTTGAATCTTCTTTATCATGCTAGGATTAACAGGAAAAAGCAAAAAATTTCAGAATTGCACCTTGCAATGTGGAGATATTACTGTTTGTGCATTTACAATATTCATTGATTTTTGCCATTGAAAAACGTCCAGAAATGTTTGAAGCTACTGACTGAATGAAAGGAGCTGGCATCTCACTCTCTTTGAATCTTCTTTATCATGCTAGGATTAGCAGGAAAAAGCAAAAAATTTCAGAATTGCACCTTGCAATGTGGAGATATTACTGTTTGTGCATTTACAATATTCATTGATTTTTGCCATTGAAAAACGTCCAGAAATGTTTGAAGCTACTGACTGAATGAAAGGAGCTGGCATCTCACTCTCTTTGAATCTTCTTTATCATGCTAGGATTAGCAGGAAAAAGCAAAAAATTTCAGAATTGCACCTTGCAATGTGGAGATATTACTGTTTGTGCATTTACAATATTCATTGATTTTTGCCATTGAAAAACATGTTTTTCATATACCAGAAATGTTTGAAGCTACTGACTGAATGAAAGGAGCTGGCATCTCACTCTCTTTGAATCTTCTTTATCATGCTAGGATTATCAGGAAAAAGCAAAAAATTTCAGAATTGCACCTTGCAATGTGGAGATATTACTGTTTGTGCATTTACAATATTCATTGATTTTTGCCATTGAAAAACGTCCAGAAATGTTTGAAGCTACTGACTGAATGAAAGGAGCTGGCATCTCACTCTCTTTGAATCTTCTTTATCATGCTAGGATTAGCAGGAAAAAGCAAAAAATTTCAGAATTGCACCTTGCAATGTGGAGATATTACTGTTTGTGCATTTACAATATTCATTGATTTTTGCCATTGAAAAACGTTTTTCATATACCAGAAATGTTTGAAGCTACTGACTGAATGAAAGGAGCTGGCATCTCACTCTCTTTGAATCTTCTTTATCATGCTAGTATTAACAGGAAAAAGCAAAAAATTTCAGAATTGCACCTTGCAATGTGGAGATATTACTGTTTGTGCATTTACAATATTCATTGATTTTTGCCATTGAAAAACGTCCAGAAATGTTTGAAGCTACTGACTGAATGAAAGGAGCTGGCATCTCACTCTCTTTGAGTCTTTATCATGCTAGGATTAACAGGAAAAAGCTAAAAATTTCAGAATTGCACCTTGCAATGTGGAGATATTACTGTTTGTGCATTTACAATATTCATTGATTTTTGCCATTGAAAAACATGTTTTTCATATACCAGAAATGTTTGAAGCTACTGACTGAATGAAAGGAGCTGGCATCTCACTCTCTTTGAATCTTCTTTATCATGCTAGGATTAGCAGGAAAAAGCAAAAAATTTCAGAATTGCACCTTGCAATGTGGAGATATTACTGTTTGTGCATTTACAATATTCATTGATTTTTGCCATTGAAAAACATGTTTTTCATATACCAGAAATGTTTGAAGCTACTGACTGAATGAAAGGAGCTGGCATCTCACTCTCTTTGAATCTTCTTTATCATGCTAGGATTAACAGGAAAAAGCAAAAAATTTCAGAATTGCACCTTGCAATGTGGAGATATTACTGTTTGTGCATTTACAATATTCATTGATTTTTGCCATTGAAAAACGTCCAGAAATGTTTGAAGCTACTGACTGAATGAAAGGAGCTGGCATCTCACTCTCTTTGAATCTTCTTTATCATGCTAGGATTAGCAGGAAAAAGCAAAAAATTTCAGAATTGCACCTTGCAATGTGGAGATATTACTGTTTGTGCATTTACAATATTCATTGATTTTTGCCATTGAAAAACATGTTTTTCATATACCAGAAATGTTTGAAGCTACTGACTGAATGAAAGGAGCTGGCATCTCACTCTCTTTGAATCTTCTTTATCATGCTAGGATTAACAGGAAAAAGCAAAAAATTTCAGAATTGCACCTTGCAATGTGGAGATATTACTGTTTGTGCATTTACAATATTCATTGATTTTTGCCATTGAAAAACATGTTTTTCATATACCAGAAATGTTTGAAGCTACTGACTGAATGAAAGGAGCTGGCATCTCACTCTCTTTGAATCTTCTTTATCATGCTAGGATTAACAGGAAAAAGCAAAAAATTTCAGAATTGCACCTTGCAATGTGGAGATATTACTGTTTGTGCATTTACAATATTCATTGATTTTTGCCGTTGAAAAACGTCCAGAAATGTTTGAAGCTACTGACTGAATGAAAGGAGCTGGCATCTCACTCTCTTTGAATCTTCTTTATCATGCTAGGATTAGCAGGAAAAAGCAAAAAATTTCAGAATTGCACCTTGCAATGTGGAGATATTACTGTTTGTGCATTTACAATATTCATTGATTTTTGCCATTGAAAAACATGTTTTTCATATACCAGAAATGTTTGAAGCTACTGACTGAATGAAAGGAGCTGGCATCTCACTCTCTTTGAATCTTCTTTATCATGCTAGGATTAGCAGGAAAAAGCAAAAAATTTCAGAATTGCACCTTGCAATGTGGAGATATTACTGTTTGTGCATTTACAATATTCATTGATTTTTGCCATTGAAAAACATGTTTTTCATATACCAGAAATGTTTGAAGCTACTGACTGAATGAAAGGAGCTGGCATCTCACTCTCTTTGAATCTTCTTTATCATGCTAGGATTAACAGGAAAAAGCAAAAAATTTCAGAATTGCACCTTGCAATGTGGAGATATTACTGTTTGTGCATTTACAATATTCATTGATTTTTGCCATTGAAAAACGTCCAGAAATGTTTGAAGCTACTGACTGAATGAAAGGAGCTGGCATCTCACTCTCTTTGAATCTTCTTTATCATGCTAGGATTAGCAGGAAAAAGCAAAAAATTTCAGAATTGCACCTTGCAATGTGGAGATATTACTGTTTGTGCATTTACAATATTCATTGATTTTTGCCATTGAAAAACATGTTTTTCATATACCAGAAATGTTTGAAGCTACTGACTGAATGAAAGGAGCTGGCATCTCACTCTCTTTGAATCTTCTTTATCATGCTAGGATTAACAGGAAAAAGCAAAAAATTTCAGAATTGCACCTTGCAATGTGGAGATATTACTGTTTGTGCATTTACAATATTCATTGATTTTTGCCATTGAAAAACATGTTTTTCATATACCAGAAATGTTTGAAGCTACTGACTGAATGAAAGGAGCTGGCATCTCACTCTCTTTGAATCTTCTTTATCATGCTAGGATTAACAGGAAAAAGCAAAAAATTTCAGAATTGCACCTTGCAATGTGGAGATATTACTGTTTGTGCATTTACAATATTCATTGATTTTTGCCGTTGAAAAACGTCCAGAAATGTTTGAAGCTACTGACTGAATGAAAGGAGCTGGCATCTCACTCTCTTTGAATCTTCTTTATCATGCTAGGATTAGCAGGAAAAAGCAAAAAATTTCAGAATTGCACCTTGCAATGTGGAGATATTACTGTTTGTGCATTTACAATATTCATTGATTTTTGCCATTGAAAAACATGTTTTTCATATACCAGAAATGTTTGAAGCTACTGACTGAATGAAAGGAGCTGGCATCTCACTCTCTTTGAATCTTCTTTATCATGCTAGGATTAGCAGGAAAAAGCAAAAAATTTCAGAATTGCACCTTGCAATGTGGAGATATTACTGTTTGTGCATTTACAATATTCATTGATTTTTGCCATTGAAAAACGTCCAGAAATGTTTGAAGCTACTGACTGAATGAAAGGAGCTGGCATCTCACTCTCTTTGAATCTTCTTTATCATGCTAGGATTAGCAGGAAAAAGCAAAAAATTTCAGAATTGCACCTTGCAATGTGGAGATATTACTGTTTGTGCATTTACAATATTCATTGATTTTTGCCATTGAAAAACATGTTTTTCATATACCAGAAATGTTTGAAGCTACTGACTGAATGAAAGGAGCTGGCATCTCACTCTCTTTGAATCATCTTTATCATGCTAGGATTAGCAGGAAAAAGCAAAAAATTTCAGAATTGCACCTTGCAATGTGGAGATATTACTGTTTGTGCATTTACAATATTCATTGATTTTTGCCATTGAAAAACGTCCAGAAATGTTTGAAGCTACTGACTGAATGAAAGGAGCTGGCATCTCACTCTCTTTGAATCTTCTTTATCATGCTAGGATTAGCAGGAAAAAGCAAAAAATTTCAGAATTGCACCTTGCAATGTGGAGATATTACTGTTTGTGCATTTACAATATTCATTGATTTTTGCCATTGAAAAACGTTTTTCATATACCAGAAATGTTTGAAGCTACTGACTGAATGAAAGGAGCTGGCATCTCACTCTCTTTGAATCTTCTTTATCATGCTAGGATTAACAGGAAAAAGCAAAAAATTTCAGAATTGCACCTTGCAATGTGGAGATATTACTGTTTGTGCATTTACAATATTCATTGATTTTTGCCATTGAAAAACGTCCAGAAATGTTTGCATCTCACTCTCTTTGAATCTTATTTATCATGCTAAGAGGAGCAGGAAAAAGCAAAAAATTTCAGAATTGCACCTTGCAATGTGGAGAAATTACTGTTTGTGCATTTACAATATTCATTGATTTTTGCCATTGAAAAACATCATGTTATTCATATACCAGAAATGATTGAAGCTACTGACTGAATGAAAGGAGCTGGCATCTCACTCTCTTTGAATCTTCTTTATCATGCTAGGATTAGCAGGAAAAAGCAAAAAATTTCAGAATTGCACCTTGCAATGTGGAGATATTACTGTTTGTGCATTTACAATATTCATTGATTTTTGCCATTGAAAAACGTCCAGAAATGTTTGAAGCTACTGACTGAATGAAAGGAGCTGGCATCTCACTCTCTTTGAATCTTCTTTATCATGCTAGGATTAGCAGGAAAAAGCAAAAAATTTCAGAATTGCACCTTGCAATGTGGAGATATTACTGTTTGTGCATTTACAATATTCATTGATTTTTGCCATTGAAAAACGTCCAGAAATGTTTGAAGCTACTGACTGAATGAAAGGAGCTGGCATCTCACTCTCTTTGAATCTTCTTTATCATGCTAGGAGTAGCAGGAAAAAGCAAAAAATTTCAGAATTGCACCTTGCAATGTGGAGATATTACAGTTTGTGCATTTACAATATTCATTGATTTTTTCCATTGAAAAACGTCCAGAAATGTTTGAAGCTACTGACTGAATGAAAGGAGCTGGCATCTCACTCTCTTTGAATCTTCTTTATCATGCTAGGATTAGCAGGAAAAAGCAAAAAATTTCAGAATTGCACCTTGCAATGTGGAGATATTACTGTTTGTGCATTTACAATATTCATTGATTTTTGCCATTGAAAAACATCATGTTATTCATATACCAGAAATGTTTGAAGCTACTGACTGAATGAAAGGAGCTGGCATCTCACTCTCTTTGAATCTTCTTTATCATGCTAGGATTAGCAGGAAAAAGCAAAAAATTTCAGAATTGCACCTTGCAATGTGGAGATATTACTGTTTGTGCATTTACAATATTCATTGATTTTTGCCATTGAAAAACGTCCAGAAATGTTTATACCAGAAATGTTTGAAGCTACTGACTGAATGAAAGGAGCTGGCATCTCACTCTCTTTGAATCTTCTTTATCATGCTAAGAGGAGCAGGAAAAAGCAAAAAAATTCAGAATTGCACCTTGCAATGCGGAGAAATTACTGTTTGTGCATTTACAATATTCATTATTATTTTTGCCATTGAAACACGTCCAGAAATGTTTGAAGCTACTGACTGAATGAAAGGAGCTGGCATCTCACTCTCTTTGAATCTTCTTTATCATGATAGGATTAGCAGGAAAAAGCAAAAAATTTCAGAATTGCACCTTGCAATGTGGAGATATTACTGTTTGTGCATTTACAATATTCATTGATTTTTGCCATTGAAAAACGTCCAGAAATGTTTATACCAGTAATGTTTGAAGCTACTGACTGAATGAAAGGAGCTGGCATCTCACTCTCTTTGAATCTTATTTATCATGCTAAGAGGAGCAGGAAAAAGCAAAAAATTTCAGAATTGCACCTTGCAATGCGGAGAAATTACTGTTTGTGCATTTACAATATTCATTGATTTTTGCCATTGAAAAACATCATGTTATTCATATACCAGAAATGATTGAAGCTACTGACTGAATGAAAGGAGCTGGCATCTCACTCTCTTTGAATCTTCTTTATCATGCTAGGATTAGCAGGAAAAAGCAAAAAATTTCAGAATTGCACCTTGCAATGTGGAGATATTACTGTTTGTGCATTTACAATATTCATTGATTTTTGCCATTGAAAAACGTCCAGAAATGTTTGAAGCTACTGACTGAATGAAAGGAGCTGGCATCTCACTCTCTTTGAATCTTCTTTATCATGCTAGGATTAGCAGGAAAAAGCAAAACATTTCAGAATTGCACCTTGCAATGTGGAGATATTACTGTTTGTGCATTTACAATATTCATTGATTTTTGCCATTGAAAAACGTCCAGAAATGTTTGAAGCTACTGACTGAATGAAAGGAGCTGGCATCTCACTCTCTTTGAATCTTCTTTATCATGCTAGGAGTAGCAGGAAAAAGCAAAAAATTTCAGAATTGCACCTTGCAATGTGGAGATATTACTGTTTGTGCATTTACAATATTCATTGATTTTTTCCATTGAAAAACGTCCAGAAATGTTTGAAGCTACTGACTGAATGAAAGGAGCTGGCATCTCACTCTCTTTGAATCTTCTTTATCATGCTAGGATTAGCAGGAAAAAGCAAAAAATTTCAGAATTGCACCTTGCAATGTGGAGATATTACTGTTTGTGCATTTACAATATTCATTGATTTTTGCCATTGAAAAACATCATGTTATTCATATACCAGAAATGTTTGAAGCTACTGACTGAATGAAAGGAGCTGGCATCTCACTCTCTTTGAATCTTCTTTATCATGCTAGGATTAGCAGGAAAAAGCAAAAAATTTCAGAATTGCACCTTGCAATGTGGAGATATTACTGTTTGTGCATTTACAATATTCATTGATTTTTGCCATTGAAAAACGTCCAGAAATGTTTGAAGCTACTGACTGAATGAAAGGAGCTGGCATCTCACTCTATTTGAATCTTCTTTATCATGCTAGGATTAGCAGGAGAAAAGCAAAAAATTTCAGAATTGCACCTTGCAATGTGGAGATATTACTGTTTGTGCATTTACAATATTCATTGATTTTTGCAATTGAAAAACGTCCAGAAATGTTTATCCCAGAAATGGTTGAAGCTACTGACTGAATGAAAGGAGCTGGCATCTCACTCTCTTTGAATCTTCTTTATCATGCTAAGAGGAGCAGGAAAAAGCAAAAAAATTCAGAATTGCACCTTGCAATGCGGAGAAATTACTGTTTGTGCATTTACAATATTCATTGATTTTTGCCATTGAAAAACATCATGTTATTCATATACCAGAAATGATTGAAGCTACTGACTGAATGAAAGGAGCTGGCATCTCACTCTCTTTGAATCTTCTTTATCATGCTAGGATTAGCAGGAAAAAGCAAAAAATTTCAGAATTGCACCTTGCAATGTGGAGATATTACTGTTTGTGCATTTACAATATTCATTGATTTTTGCCATTGAAAAACGTCCAGAAATGTTTGAAGCTGCTGACTGAATGAAAGGAGCTGGCATCTCACTCTCTTTGAATCTTCTTTATCATGCTAGGAGTAGCAGGAAAAAGCAAAAAATTTCAGAATTGCACCTTGCAATGTGGAGATATTACTGTTTGTGCATTTACAATATTCATTGATTTTTTCCATTGAAAAACATCCAGAAATGTTTGAAGCTACTGACTGAATGAAAGGAGCTGGCATCTCACTCTCTTTGAATCTTCTTTATCATGCTAGGATTAGCAGGAAAAAGCAAAAAATTTCAGAATTGCACCTTGCAATGTGGAGATATTACTGTTTGTGCATTTACAATATTCATTGATTTTTGCCATTGAAAAACATCATGTTATTCATATACCAGAAATGTTTGAAGCTACTGACTGAATGAAAGGAGCTGGCATTTCACTCTCTTTGAATCTTCTTTATCATGCTAGGATTAGCAGGAAAAAGCAAAAAATTTCAGAATTGCACCTTGCAATGTGGAGATATTACTGTTTGTGCATTTACAATATTCATTGATTTTTGCCATTGAAAAACGTCCAGAAATGTTTGAAGCTACTGACTGAATGAAAGGAGCTGGCATCTCACTCTATTTGAATCTTCTTTATCATGCTAGGATTAGCAGGAAAAAGCAAAAAATTTCAGAATTGCACCTTGCAATGTGGAGATATTACTGTTTGTGCATTTACAATATTCATTGATTTTTGCCATTGAAAAACGTCCAGAAATGTTTATACCAGAAATGTTTGAAGCTACTGACTGAATGAAAGGAGCTGGCATCTCACTCTCTTTGAATCTTCTTTATCATGCTAAGAGGAGCAGGAAAAAGCAAAAAAATTCAGAATTGCACCTTGCAATGCGGAGAAATTACTGTTTGTGCATTTACAATATTCATTGATTTTTGCCATTGAAAAACGTCCAGAAATGATTGAAACTACTGACTGAATGAAAGGAGCTGGCATCTCACTCTCTTTGAATCTTCTTTATCATGCTAAGAGGAGCAGGAAAAAGCAAAAAATTTCATAATTGCACCTTGCAATGCGGAGAAATTACTGTTTGTGCATTTACAATATTCATTGATTTTTGCCATTGAAAAACGTCCAGAAATGATTGAAGCTACTGACTGAATGAAAGTAGCTGGCATCTCACTCTCTTTGAATCTTCTTTATCATGCTAAGAGGAGCAGGAAAAAGCAAAAAATTTCAGAATTGCACCTTGCAATGCGGAGAAATTACTGTTTGTGCATTTACAATATTCATTGATTTTTGCCATTGAAAAACGTCCAGAAATGATTGAAGCTACTGACTGAATGAAAGGAGTTGGCATCTCACTCTCTTTGAATCTTCTTTACCATGCTAAGAGGAGCAGGAAAAAGCAAAAAATTTCAGAATTGCACCTTGCAATGCGGAGAAATTACTGTTTGTGCATTTACAATATTCATTGATTTTTGACATTGAAAAACATCATGTTATTCATATACCAGAAATAAATGAAGCTACTGACTGAATGAAAGGAGCTGGCATCTCACTCTCGTTGAATCTTCTTTATCATGCTAAGAGGAGCAGGAAAAAGCAAAAAATTTCAGAATTGCACCTTGCAATGCGGAGAAATTACTGTTTGTGCATTTACAATATTCATTGATTTTTGCCATTGAAAAACGTCCAGAAATGATTGAAGCTACTGACTGAATGAAAGGAGCTGGCATCTCACTCTCTTTGAATCTTCTTTATGATGCTAAGAGGAGCAGGAAAAAGCAAAAAATTTCAGAATTGCACCTTGCAATGCGGAGAAATTACTGTTTGTGCATTTACAATATTCATTGATTTTTGCCATTGAAAAACGTCCAGAAATGATTGAAGCTACTGACTGAATGAAAGGAGCTGGCATCTCACTCTCTTTGAATTTTCTTTATCACGCTAAGAGGAGCAGGAAAAAGCAAAAAATTTCAGAATTGCACCTTGCAATGCGGAGAAATTACTGTTTGTGCATTTACAATATTCATTGATTTTTGCCATTGAAAAACATCATGTTATTCATATACCAGAAATGTTTGAAGCTATTGACTGAATGAAAGAAGCTGGCATCTCACTATCTTTGAATCTTCTTTATCATGCTATGAGGAGCAGGAAAAAGCAAAAAATTTCAGAATTGCACCTTGCAATGTGGAGATATTACTGTTTGTGCATTTACAATATTCATTGATTTTTGCCATTGAAAAACGTCCAGAAATGTTTGAAGCTACTGACTGAATGAAAGGAGCTGGCATCTTACTCTCTTTGAATCTTCTTTATCATGCTAAGAGGAGCAGGAAAAAGCAAAAAATTTCAGAATTGCACCTTGCAATGCGGAGAAATTACTGTTTGTGCATTTACAACATTCATTGATTTTTGCCATTGAAAAACATCATGTTATTCATATACCAGAAATGTTTGAAGCTACTGACTGAATGAAAGAAGCTGGCATCTCACTATCTTTGAATCTTGTTTATCATGCTAAGAGGAGCAGGAAAAAGCAAAAAATTTCAGAATTGCACCTTGCAATGCGGAGAAATTACTGTTTGTGCATTTACAATATTCATTGATTTTTGCCATTGAAAAACGTCCAGAAATGATTGAAGCTACTGACTGAATGAAAGGAGCTGGCATCTCACTCTCTTTGAATCTTGTTTATCATGCTAAGAGGAGCAGGAAAAAGCAAAAAATTTCAGAATTGCACCTTGCAATGCGGAGAAATTACTGTTTGTGCATTTACAATATTCATTGATTTTTGCCATTGAAAAACGTCCAGAAATGTTTGAAGCTACTGACTGAATGAAAGGAGCTGGCATCTTACTCTCTTTGAATCTTCTTTATCATGCTAAGAGGAGCAGGAAAAAGCAAAAAATTTCAGAATTGCACCTTGCAATGCGGAGAAATTACTGTTTGTGCATTTACAATATTCATTGATTTTTGCCATTGAAAAACATCATGTTATTCATATACCAGAAATGTTTGAAGCTACTGACTGAATGAAAGAAGCTGGCATCTCACTATCTTTGAATCTTCTTTATCATGCTAAGAGGAGCAGGAAAAAGCAAAAAATTTCAGAATTGCACCTTGCAATGCGGAGAAATTACTGTTTGTGCATTTACAATATTCATTGATTTTTGCCATTGAAAAACGTCCAGAAATGATTGAAGCTACTGACTGAATGAAAGGAGCTGGCATCTCACTCTCTTTGAATCTTGTTTATCATGCTAAGAGGAGCAGGAAAAAGCAAAAAATTTCAGAATTGCACCTTGCAATGCGGAGAAATTACTGTTTGTGCATTTACAATATTCATTGATTTTTGCCATTGAAAAACGTCCAGAAATGTTTGAAGCTACTGACTGAATGAAAGGAGCTGGCATCTTACTCTCTTTGAATCTTCTTTATCATGCTAGGATTAGTAGGAAAAAGCAAAAAATTTCAGAATTGCACCTTGCAATGTGGAGATATTACTGTTTGTGCATTTACAATATTCATTGATTTTTGCCATTGAAAAACGTCCAGAAATGTTTGAAGCTACTGACTGAATGAAAGGAGCTGGCATCTCACTCTCTTTGAATCTTCTTTATCATGCTAGGAGTAGCAGGAAAAAGCAAAAAATTTCAGAATTGCACCTTGCAATGTGGAGATATTACTGTTTGTGCATTTACAATATTCATTGATTTTTGCCATTGAAAAACGTCCAGAAATGTTTGAAGTTACTGACTGAATGAAAGGAGCTGGCATCTCACTCTCTTTGAATCTTCTTTATCATGCTAGGATTAGCAGGGAAAAGCAAAAAATTTCAGAATTGCACCTTGCAATGTGGAGATATTACTGTTTGTGCATTTACAATATTCATTGATTTTTGCCATTGAAAAACGTCCAGAAATGTTTGAAGCTACTGACTGAATGAAAGGAGCTGGCATCTCACTCTATTTGAATCTTCTTTATCATGCTAGGATTAGCAGGAAAAAGCAAAAAATTTCAGAATTGCACCTTGCAATGTGGAGATATTACTGTTTGTGCATTTACAATATTCATTGATTTTTGCCATTGAAAAACGTCCAGAAATGTTTATACCAGAAATGTTTGAAGCTACTGACTGAATGAAAGGAGCTGGCATCTCACTCTCTTTGAATCTTCTTTATCATGCTAAGAGGAGCAGGAAAAAGCAAAAAATTTCAGAATTGCACCTTGCAATGCGGAGAAATTACTGTTTGTGCATTTACAATATTCATTGATTTTTGCCATTGAAAAACGTCCAGAAATGATTGAAGCTACTGACTGAATGAAAGGAGCTGGCATCTCACTCTCTTTGAATCTTCTTTATCATGCTAAGAGGAGCAGGAAAAAGCAAAAAATTTCAGAATTGCACCTTGCAATGCGGAGAAATTACTGTTTGTGCATTTACAATATTCATTGATTTTTGCCATTGAAAAACATCATGTTATTCATATACCAGAAATGATTGAAGCTACTGACTGAATGAAAGGAGCTGGCATCTCACTCTCTTTGAATCTTCTTTATCATGCTAAGAGGAGCAGGAAAAAGCAAAAAATTTCAGAATTGCACCTTGCAATGTGGAGAAATTACTGTTTGTGCATTTACAATATTCATTGATTTTTGCCATTGAAAAACGTCCAGAAATGATTGAAGCTACTGACTGAATGAAAGGAGCTGGCATCTCACTCTTTTTTAATCTTCTTTATCATGCTAAGAGGAGCAGGAAAAAGCAAAAAATTTCAGAATTGCACCTTGCAATGCGGAGAAATTACTGTTTGTGCATTTACAATATTCATTGATTTTTGCCATTGAAAAACGTCCAGAAATGATTGAAGCTACTGACTGAATGAAAGGAGCAGGCATCTCACTCTCTTTGAATCTTCTTTATCATGCTAAGAGGAGCAGGAAAAAGCAAAAAATTTCAGAATTGCAACTTGCAATGCGGAGAAATTACTGTTTGTGCATTTACAATATTCATTGATTTTTGCCATTGAAAAACGTCCAGAAATGATTGAAGCTACTGACTGAATGAAAGGAGCTGGCATCTCACTCTCTTTGAATCTTCTTTATCATGCTAAGAGGAGCAGGAAAAAGCAAAAAATTTCAGAATTGCACCTTGCAATGCGGAGAAATTACTGTTTGTGCATTTACAATATTCATTGATTTTTGCCATTGAAAAACGTCCAGAAATGATTGAAGCTACTGACTGAATGAAAGGAGCTGGCATCTCACTCTCTTTGAATCTTCTTTATCATGCTAAGAGGAGCAGGAAAAAGCAAAAAATTTCAGAATTGCAACTTGCAATGCGGAGAAATTACTGTTTGTGCATTTACAATATTCATTGATTTTTGCCATTGAAAAACATCATGTTATTCATATACCAGAAATGTTTGAACCTACTGACTGAATGAAAGAAGCTGGCATCTCACTATCTTTGCATCTTCTTTATCATGCTAAGAGGAGCAGGAAAAAGCAAAAAATTTCAGAATTGCACCTTGCAATGCGGAGAAATTACTGTTTGTGCATTTACAATATTCATTGATTTTTGCCATTGAAAAACGTCCAGAAATGTTTGAAGCTACTGACTGAATGAATGGAGCTGGCATCTTACTCTCTTTGAATCTTCTTTATCATGCTAGGATTAGCAGGAAAAAGCAAAAAATTTCAGAATTGCACCTTGCAATGTGGAGATATTACTGTTTGTGCATTTACAATATTCATTGATTTTTGCCATTGAAAAACGTCCAGAAATGTTTGAAGTTACTGACTGAATGAAAGGAGCTGGCATCTCACTCTCTTTGAATCTTCTTTATCATGCTAGGAGTAGCAGGAAAAAGCAAAAAATTTCAGAATTGCACCTTGCAATGTGGAGATATTACTGTTTGTGCATTTACAATATTCATTGATTTATAACATTGAAAAACGTCCAGAAATGTTTGAAGCTACTGACTGAATGAAAGGAGCTGGCATCTCACTCTCTTTGAATCTTCTTTATCATGCTAGGATTAGCAGGAAAAAGCAAAAAATTTCAGAATTGCACCTTGCAATGTGGAGATATTACTGTTTGTGCATTTACAATATTCATTGATTTTTGCCATTGAAAAACGTCCAGAAATGTTTATACCAGAAATGTTTGAAGCTACTGACTGAATGAAAGGAGCTGGCATCTCACTCTCTTTGAATCTTCTTTATCATGCTAAGAGGAGCAGGAAAAAGCAAAAAATTTCAGAATTGCACCTTGCAATGCGGAGAAATTACTGTTTGTGCATTTACAATATTCATTGATTTTTGCCATTGAAAAACGTCCAGAAATGATTGAAGCTACTGACTGAATGAAAGGAGCTGGCATCTCACTCTCTTTGAATCTTCTTTATCATGCTAAGAGGAGCAGGAAAAAGCAAAAAATTTCAGAATTGCACCTTGCAATGCGGAGAAATTACTGTTTGTGCATTTACAATATTCATTGATTTTTGCCATTGAAAAACATCATGTTATTCATATACCAGAAATGATTGAAGCTACTGACTGAATGAAAGGATCTGGCATCTCACTCTCTTTGAATCTTCTTTATCATGCTAAGAGGAGCAGGAAAAAGCAAAAAATTTCAGAATTGCACCTTGCAATGCGGAGAAATTACTGTTTGTGCATTTACAATATTCATTGATTTTTGCCATTGAAAAACGTCCAGAAATGATTGAAGCTACTGACTGAATGAAAGGAGCTGGCATCTCACTCTCTTTGAATCTTCTTTATCATGCTAAGAGGAGCAGGAAAAAGCAAAAAATTTCAGAATTGCACCTTGCAATGCGGAGAAATTACTGTTTGTGCATTTACAATATTCATTGATTTTTGCCATTGAAAAACGTCCAGAAATGATTGAAGCTACTGACTGAATGAAAGGAGCTGGCATCTCACTCTCTTTGAATCTTCTTTATCATGCTAAGAGGAGCAGGAAAAGCAAAAAATTTCAGAATTGCAACTTGCAATGCGGAGAAATTACTGTTTGTGCATTTACAATATTCATTGATTTTTGCCATTGAAAAACATCATGTTATTCATATACCAGAAATGATTGAAGCTACTGACTGAATGAAAGGAGCTGGCATCTCACTCTCTTTGAATCTTCTTTATCATGCTAAGAGGAGCAGGAAAAAGCAAAAAATTTCAGAATTGCACCTTGCAATGCGGAGAAATTACTGTTTGTGCATTTACAATATTCATTGATTTTTGCCATTGAAAAACGTCCAGAAATGATTGAAGCTACTGACTGAATGAAAGGAGCTGGCATCTCACTCTCTTTGAATCTTCTTTATCATGCTAAGAGGAGCAGGAAAAAGCAAAAAATTTCAGAATTGCAACTTGCAATGCGGAGAAATTACTGTTTGTGCATTTACAATATTCATTGATTTTTGCCATTGAAAAACATCATGTTATTCATATACCAGAAATGTTTGAAGCTACAGACTGAATGAAAGAAGCTGGCATCTCACTATCTTTGAATCTTCTTTATCATGCTAAGAGGAGCAGGAAAAAGCAAAAAATTTCAGAATTGCACCTTACAATGCGGAGAAATTACTGTTTGTGCATTTACAATATTCATTGATTTTTGCCATTGAAAAACGTCCAGAAATGATTGAAGCTACTGACTGAATGAAAGGAGCTGGCATCTCACTCTCTTTGAATCTTCTTTATCATGCTAGGAGTAGCAGTAAAAAGCAAAAAATTTCAGAATTGCACCTTGCAATGTGGAGATATTACTGTTTGTGCATTTACAATATTCATTGATTTATGCCATTGAAAAACGTCCAGAAATGTTTGAAGCTACTGACTGAATGAAAGGAGCTGGCATCTCACTCTCTTTGAATCTTCTTTATCATGCTAGGATTAGCAGGAAAAAGCAAAAAATTTCAGAATTGCACCTTGCAATGTGGAGATATTACTGTTTGTGCATTTACAATATTCATTGATTTTTGCCATTGAAAAACGTCCAGAAATGTTTATACCAGAAATGTTTGAAGCTACTGACTGAATGAAAGGAGCTGGCATCTCACTCTCTTTGAATCTTCTTTATCATGCTAAGAGGAGCAGGAAAAAGCAAAAAATTTCAGAATTGCACCTTGCAATGCGGAGAAATTACTGTTTGTGCATTTACAATATTCATTGATTTTTGCCATTGAAAAACATCCAGAAATGATTGAAGCTACTGACTGAATGAAAGGAGCTGGCATCTCACTCTCTTTGAATCTTCTTTATCATGCTAAGAGGAGCAGGAAAAAGCAAAAAATTTCAGAATTGCACCTTGCAATGCGGAGAAATTACTGTTTGTGCATTTACAATATTCATTGATTTTTGCCATTGAAAAACATCATGTTATTCATATACCAGAAATGATTGAAGCTACTGACTGAATGAAAGGAGCTGGCATCTCACTCTCTTTGAATCTTCTTTATCATGCTAAGAGGAGCAGGAAAAAGCAAAAAATTTCAGAATTGCACCTTGCAATGCGGAGAAATTACTGTTTGTGCATTTACAATATTCATTGATTTTTGCCATTGAAAAACGTCCAGAAATGATTGAAGCTACTGACTGAATGAAAGGAGCTGGCATCTCACTCTCTTTGAATCTTCTTTATCATGCTAAGCGGAGCAGGAAAAAGCAAAAAATTTCAGAATTGCACCTTGCAATGCGGAGAAATTACTGTTTGTGCATTTACAATATTCATTGATTTTTGCCATTGAAAAACGTCCAGAAATGATTGAAGCTACTGACTGAATGAAAGGAGCTGGCATCTCACTCTCTTTGAATCTTCTTTATCATGCTAAGAGGAGCAGGAAAAAGCAAAAAATTTCAGAATTGCAACTTGCAATGCGGAGAAATTACTGTTTGTGCATTTACAATATTCATTGATTTTTGCCATTGAAAAACGTCCAGAAATGATTGAAGCTACTGACTGAATGAAAGGAGCTGGCATCTCACTCTCTTTGAATCTTCTTTATCATGCTAAGAGGAGCAGGAAAAAGCAAAAAATTTCAGAATTGCACCTTGCAATGCGGAGAAATTACTGTTTGTGCATTTACAATATTCATTGATTTTTGCCATTGAAAAACATCATGTTATTCATATCCCAGAAATGTTTGAAGCTACTGACTGAATGAAAGAAGCTGGCAACTCACTCTCTTTGAATCTTCTTTATCATGCTAAGAGGAGCAGGAAAAAGTAAAAAATTTCAGAATTGCACCTTGCAATGCGGAGAAATTACTGTTTGTGCATTTACAATATTCATTGATTTTTGCAATTGAAAAACGTCCAGAAATGATTGAAGCTACTGACTGAATGAAAGGAGCTGGCATCTCACTCTCTTTGAATCTTCTTTATCATGCTAAGAGGAGCAGGAAAAAGCAAAAAATTTCAGAATTGCACCTTGCAATGCGGAGAAATTACTGTTTGTGCATTTACAATATTCATTGATTTTTGCCATTGAAAAACGTCCAGAAATGATTGAAGCTACTGACTGAATGAAAGGAGCTGTTATCTCACTCTCTTTGAATCTTGTTTATCATGCTAAGAGGAGCAGGAAAAAGCAAAAAATTTCAGAATTGCACCTTGCAATGCGGAGAAATTACTGTTTGTGCATTTACAATATTCATTGATTTTTGCCATTGAAAAACATCATGTTATTCATATACCAGAAATGATTGAAGCTACTGACTGAAAGAAAGGAGCTGGCATCTCACACTCTTTGAATCTTCTTTATCATGCTAAGAGGAGCAGGAAAAAGTAAAAAATTTCAGAATTGCACCTTGCAATGCGGAGAAATTACTGTTTGTGCATTTACAATATTCAATGATTTTTGCCATTGAAAAACGTCCAGAAATGATTGAAGCTACTGACTGAACGAAAGGAGCTGGCATCTCACTCTCTTTGAATCTTCTTTATCATGCTAAGAGGAGCAGGAAAAAGCAAAAAATTTCAGAATTGCACCTTGCAATGCGGAGAAATTACTGTTTGTGCATTTACAATATTCATTGATTTTTGCCATTGAAAAACATCATGTTATTCATATACCAGAAATGTTTGAAGCTACTGACTGAATGAAAGGAGCTGGCATCTCACTCTCTTTGAATCTTCTTCATAATGCTAAGAGGAGCAGGAAAAAGCAAAAAATTTCAGAATTGCACCTTGCAATGCGGAGAAATTACTGTTTGAGCATTTACAATATTCATTGATTTTTGCCATTGAAAAACGTCCAGAAATGATTGAAGCTACTGACGGAATGAAAGGAGCTGGCATCTCACTCTCTTTGAATCTTCTTTATCATGCTAAGAGGAGCAGGAAAAAGCAAAAAATTTCAGAATTGCACCTTGCAATGCGGAGAAATTACTGTTTGTGCATTTACAATATTCATTGATTTTTGCCATTGAAAAACATCATGTTATTCATATACCAGAAATGTTTGAAGCTACTGACTGAATGAAAGGAGCTGGCATCTCACTCTCTTTGAATCTTCTTTATCATGCTAAGAGGAGCAGGAAAAAGCAAAAAATTTCAGAATTGCACCTTGCAATGCGGATAAATTACTGTTTGTGCATTTACAATATTCATTGATTTTTGCCATTGAAAAACGTCCAGAAATGATTGAAGCTACTGACTGAATGAAAGGAGCTGGCATCTCACTCTCTTTGAATCTTGTTTATCATGCTAAGAGGAGCAGGAAAAAGCAAAAAATTTCAGAATTGCACCTTGCAATGCGGAGAAATTACTGTTTGTGCATTTACAATATTCATTGATTTTTGCCATTGAAAAACGTCCAGAAATGATTGAAGCTACTGACTGAATGAAAGGAGCTGGCATCTCACTCTCTTTGAAACTTCTTTATCATGCTAAGAGGAGCAGGAAAAAGCAAAAATTTTCAGAATTGCACCTTGCAATGCGGAGAAATTACTGTTTGTGCATTTACAATATTCATTGATTTTTGCCATTGAAAAACGTCCAGAAATGATTGAAGCTACTGACTGAATGAAAGGAGCTGGCATCTCACTCTCTTTGAATCTTCTTTATCATGCTAAGAGGAGCAGGAAAAAGCAAAAAATTTCAGAATTGCACCTTGCAATGCGGAGAAATTACTGTTTGTGCATTTACAATATTCATTGATTTTTGCCATTGAAAAACATCATGTTATTCATATACCAGAAATGTTTGAAGCTACTGACTGAATGAAAGGAGCTGGCATCTCACTCTCTTTGAATCTTCTTTATCATGCTACGAGGAGCAGGAAAAGGCAAAAAATTTCAGAATTGCACCTTGCAATGCGGAGAAATTACTGTTTGTGCATTTACAATATTCATTGATTTTTGCCATTGAAAAACGTCCAGAAATGATTGAAGCTACTGACTGATTGAAAGGAGCTGGCATCTCACTCTCTTTGAATCTTCTTTATCATGCTAAGAGGAGCAGGAAAAAGCAAAAAATTTCAGAATTGCACCTTGCAATGCGGAGAAATTACTGTTTGTGCATTTACAATATTCATTGATTTTTGCCATTGAAAAACATCATGTTATTCATATACCAGAAATGTTTGAAGCTACTGACTGAATGAAAGGAGCTGGCATCTCACTCTCTTTGAATCTTCTTTATCATGCTAAGAGGAGCAGGAAAAAGCAAAAAATTTCAGAATTGCACCTTGCAATGCGGATAAATTACTGTTTGTGCATTTACAATATTCATTGATTTTTGCCATTGAAAAACATCATGTTATTCATATACCAGAAATGATTGAAGCTACTGACTGAATGAAAGGAGCTGGCATCTCACTCTCTTTGAATCTTCTTTATCATGCTAAGAGGAGCAGGATAAAGCAAAAAATTTCAGAATTGCACCTTGCAATGCGGAGAAATTACTGTTTGTGCATTTACAATATTCATTGATTTTTGCCATTGAAAAACATCATGTTATTCATATACCAGAAATGATTGAAGCTACTGACTGAATGAAAGTAGCTGGCATGTCACTCTCTTTGAATCTTCTTTATCATGCTAAGAGGAGCAGGAAAAAGCAAAAAATTTCAGAATTGCACCTTGCAATGCGGAGAAATTACTGTTTGTGCATTTACAATATTCATTGATTTTTGCAATTGAAAAACGTCCAGAAATGATTGAAGCTACTGACTGAATGAAAGGAGCTGGCATCTCACTCTCTTTGAATCTTCTTTATCATGCTAAGAGGAGCAGGAAAAAGCAAAAAATTTCAGAATTGCACCTTGCAATGCGGAGAAATTACTGTTTGTGCATTTACAATATTCATTGATTTTTGCCATTGAAAAACGTCCAGAAATGATTGAAGCTACTGACTGAATGAAAGGAGCTGTTATCTCACTCTCTTTGAATGTTCTTTACCATGCTAAGAGGAGCAGGAAAAAGCAAAAAATTTCAGAATTGCACCTTGCAATGCGGAGAAATTACTGTTTGTGCAATAACATGATGCACAAACAGTAATTTCTCCGCATTGCAAGGTGCAATTCTGAAATTTTTTGCTTTTTCCTGCTCCTCTTAGCATGATAAAGAAGAATCAAAGAGAGTGAGATGCCAGCTCCTTTCATTCAGTCTGTAGCTTCAATCATTTCTGGATGTTTTTCAATGGCAAAAATCAATGAATATTGTAAATGCACAAACAGTAATTTCTCCGCATTGCAAGGTGCAATTCTGAAATTTTTTGCTTTTTCCTGCTCCTCTTAGCATTATGAAGAAGATTCAAAGAGAGTGAGATGCCAGCTCCTTTCATTCAGTCAGTAGCTTCAAACATTTCTGGTATATGAATAACATGATGTTTTTCAATGGCAAAAATCAATGAATATTGTAAATGCACAAACAGTAATTTCTCCGCATTGCAAGGTGCAATTCTGAAATTTTTTGCTTTTTCCTGCTCCTCTTAGCATGATAAAGAAGATTCAAAGAGAGTGAGATGCCAGCTCCTTTCGTTCAGTCAGTAGCTTCAATAATTTCTGGACGTTTTTCAATGGCAAAAATCATTGAATATTGTAAATGCACAAACAGTAATTTCTCCGCATTGCAAGGTGCAATTCTGAAATTTTTTACTTTTTCCTGCTCCTCTTAGCATGATAAAGAAGATTCAAAGAGAGTGAGATGCCAGCTCCTTTCATTCAGTCTGTAGCTTCAATCATTTCTGGACGTTTTTCAATGGCAAAAATCAATGAATATTGTAAATGCACAAACAGTAATTTCTCCGCATTGCAAGGTGCAATTCTGAAATTTTTTGCTTTTTCCTGCTCCTCTTAGCATGATAAAGAAGTTTCAAAGAGAGTGAGATGCCAGCTCCTTTCATTCAGTCAGTAGCTTCAATCATTTCTGGACATTTTTCAATGGCAAAAATCAATGAATATTGTAAATGCACAAACAGTAATTTCTCCACATTGCAAGGTGCAATTCTGAAATTTTTTGCTTTTTCCTGCTCCTCTTAGCATGATAAACAAGATTCAAAGAGAGTGAGATGTCAGCTCCTTTCATTCAGTCAGTAGCTTCAATCATTTCTGGACGTTTTTCAATGGCAAAAATCAATGAATATTGTAAATGCACAAACAGTAATTTCTCCGCATTGCAAGGTGCAATTCTGAAATTTTTTGCTTTTTCCTGCTCCTCTTAGCATGATAAAGAAGATTCAAAGAGAGTGAGATGCCAGCTCCTTTCATTCAGTCAGTAGCTTCAAACATTTCTGGTATATGAATAACATGATGTTTTTCAATGGCAAAAATCAATGAATATTGTAAATGCACAAACAGTAATTTCTCCGCATTGCAAGGTGCAATTCTGAAATTTTTTGCTTTTTCCTGCTCCTCTTAGCATGATAAAGAAGATTCAAAGAGAGTGAGATGCCAGCTCCTTTCATTCAGTCAGTAGCTTCAATCATTTCTGGACGTTTTTCAATTGCAAAAATCAATGAATATTGTAAATGCACAAACAGTAATTTCTCCGCATTGCAAGGTGCAATTCTGAAATTTTTTGCTTTTTCCTGCTCCTCTTAGCATGATAAAGAAGATTCAAAGAGAGTGAGATGCCAGCTCCTTTCATTCAGTCAGTAGCTTCAATCATTTCTGGTATATGAATAACATGATGTTTTTCAATGGCAAAAATCAATGAATATTGTAAATGCACAAACAGTAATTTCTCCGCATTGCAAGGTGCAATTCTGAAATTTTTTGCTTTTTCCTGCTCCTCTTAGCATGATAAAGAAGATTCAAAGAGAGTGAGATGCCAGCTCCTTTCATTCAGTCAGTAGCTTCAATCATTTCTGGTTTATGAATAACATGATGTTTTTCAATGGCAAAAATCAATGAATATTGTAAATGCACAAACAGTAATTTATCCGCATTGCAAGGTGCAATTCTGAAATTTTTTGCTTTTTCCTGCTCCTCTTAGCATGATAAAGAAGATTGAAAGAGAGTGAGATGCCAGCTCCTTTCATTCAGTCAGTAGCTTCAAACATTTCTGGTATATGAATAACATGATGTTTTTCAATGGCAAAAATCAATGAATATTGTAAATGCACAAACAGTAATTTCTCCGCATTGCAAGGTGCAATTCTGAAATTTTTTGCTTTTTCCTGCTCCTCTTAGCATGATAAAGAAGATTCAAAGAGAGTGAGATGCCAGCTCCTTTCATTCAGTCAGTAGCTTCAATCATTTCTGGATGTTTTTCAATGGCAAAAATCAATGAATATTGTAAATGCACAAACAGTAATTTCTCCGCATTGCAAGGTGCAATTCTGAAATTTTTTGCTTTTTCCTGCTCCTCTTAGCATTATGAAGAAGATTCAAAGAGAGTGAGATGCCAGCTCCTTTCATTCAGTCAGTAGCTTCAAACATTTCTGGTATATGAATAACATGATGTTTTTCAATGGCAAAAATCAATGAATATTGTAAATGCACAAACAGTAATTTCTCCGCATTGCAAGGTGCAATTCTGAAATTTTTTGCTTTTTCCTGCTCCTCTTAGCATGATAAAGAAGATTCAAAGAGAGTGAGATGCCAGCTCCTTTCGTTCAGTCAGTAGCTTCAATAATTTCTGGACGTTTTTCAATGGCAAAAATCATTGAATATTGTAAATGCACAAACAGTAATTTCTCCGCATTGCAAGGTGCAATTCTGAAATTTTTTGCTTTTTCCTGCTCCTCTTAGCATGATAAAGAAGATTCAAAGAGAGTGAGATGCCAGCTCCTTTCATTCAGTCAGTAGCTTCAATCATTTCTGGTATATGAATAACATGATGTTTTTCAATGGCAAAAATCAGTGAATATTGTAAATGCACAAACAGTAATTTCTCCGCATTGCAAGGTGCAATTCTGAAATTTTTTGCTTTTTCCTGCTCCTCTTAGCATGATAAAGAAGATTCAAAGAGAGTGAGATGCCAGCTCCTTTCATTCAGTCAGTAGCTTCAATCATTTCTGGTATATGAATAACATGATGTTTTTCAATGGCAAAAATCAATGAATATTGTAAATGCACAAACAGTAATTTATCCGCATTGCAAGGTGCAATTCTGAAATTTTTTGCTTTTTCCTGCTCCTCTTAGCATGATAAAGAAGATTGAAAGAGAGTGAGATGCCAGCTCCTTTCATTCAGTCAGTAGCTTCAAACATTTCTGGTATATGAATAACATGATGTTTTTCAATGGCAAAAATCAATGAATATTGTAAATGCACAAACAGTAATTTCTCCGCATTGCAAGGTGCAATTCTGAAATTTTTTGCTTTTTCCTGCTCCTCTTAGCATGATAAAGAAGATTCAAAGAGAGTGAGATGCCAGCTCCTTTCATTCAGTCAGTAGCTTCAATCATTTCTGGACGTTTTTCAATGGCAAAAATCAATGAATATTGTAAATGCACAAACAGTAATTTCTCCGCATTGCAAGGTGCAATTCTGAAATGTTTTGCTTTTTCCTGCTCCTCTTAGCATGATAAAGAAGATTCAAAGAGAGTGAGATGCCAGCTCCTTTCATTCAGTCAGTAGCTTCAGTCATTTCTGGTATATGAATAACATGATGTTTTTCAATGGCAAAAATCAATGAATTTTGTAAATGCACAAACAGTAATTTCTCCGCATTGCAAGGTGCAATTCTGAAATTTTTTGCTTTTTCCTGCTCCTCTTAGCATAATAAAGAAGATTCAAAGAGAGTGAGATGCCAGCTCCTTTCATTCAGTCAGTAGCTTCAATCATTTCTGGACGTTTTTCAATGGCAAAAATCAATGAATATTGTAAATGCACAAACAGTAATTTCTCCGCATTGCAAGGTGCAATTCTGAAATTTTTTGCTTTTTCCTGCTCCTCTTAGCATTATGAAGAAGATTCAAAGAGAGTGAGATGCCAGCTCCTTTCATTCAGTCAGTAGCTTCAAACATTTCTGGTATATGAATAACATGATGTTTTTCAATGGCAAAAATCAATGAATATTGTAAATGCACAAACAGTAATTTCTCCGCATTGCAAGGTGCAATTCTGAAATTTTTTGCTTTTTCCTGCTCCTCTTAGCATGATAAAGAAGATTCAAAGAGAGTGAGATGCCAGCTCCTTTCGTTCAGTCAGTAGCTTCAATAATTTCTGGACGTTTTTCAATGGCAAAAATCATTGAATATTGTAAATGCACAAACAGTAATTTCTCCGCATTGCAAGGTGCAATTCTGAAATTTTTTACTTTCTCCTGCTCCTCTTAGCATGATAAAGAAGATTCAAAGAGAGTGAGATGCCAGCTCCTTTCATTCAGTCAGTAGCTTCAATCATTTCTGGACGTTTTTCAATGGCAAAAATCAATGAATATTGTAAATGCACAAACAGTAATTTCTCCGCATTGCAAGGTGCAATTCTGAAATTTTTTGCTTTTTCCTGCTCCTCTTAGCATGATAAAGAAGTTTCAAAGAGAGTGAGATGCCAGCTCCTTTCATTCAGTCAGTAGCTTCAATCATTTCTGGACGTTTTTCAATGGCAAAAATCAATGAATATTGTAAATGCACAAACAGTAATTTCTCCGCATTGCAAGGTGCAATTCTGAAATTTTTTGCTTTTTCCTGCTCCTCTTAGCATGATAAACAAGATTCAAAGAGAGTGAGATGCCAGCTCCTTTCATTCAGTCAGTAGCTTCAATCATTTCTGGACGTTTTTCAATGGCAAAAATTAATGAATATTGTAAATGCACAAACAGTAATTTCTCCGCATTGCAAGGTGCAATTCTGAAATTTTTTGCTTTTTCCTGCTCCTCTTAGCATGATAAAGAAGATTCAAAGAGAGTGAGATGCCAGCTCCTTTCATTCAGTCAGTAGCTTCAAACATTTCTGGTATATGAATAACATGATGTTTTTCAATGGCAAAAATCAATGAATATTGTAAATGCACAAACAGTAATTTCTCCGCATTGCAAGGTGCAATTCTGAAATTTTTTGCTTTTTCCTGCTCCTCTTAGCATGATAAAGAAGATTCAAAGAGAGTGAGATGCCAGCTCCTTTCATTCAGTCAGTAGCTTCAATCATTTCTGGACGTTTTTCAATTGCAAAAATCAATGAATATTGTAAATGCACAAACAGTAATTTCTCCGCATTGCAAGGTGCAATTCTGAAATTTTTTGCTTTTTCCTGCTCCTCTTAGCATGATAAAGAAGATTCAAAGAGAGTGAGATGCCAGCTCCTTTCATTCAGTCAGTAGCTTCTATCATTTCTGGTATATGAATAACATGATGTTTTTCAATGGCAAAAATCAATGAATATTGTAAATGCACAAACAGTAATTTATCCGCATTGCAAGGTGCAATTCTGAAATTTTTTGCTTTTTCCTGCTCCTCTTAGCATGATAAAAAGATTGAAAGATAGTGAGATGCCAGCTCCTTTCATTCAGTCAGTAGCTTCAAACATTTCTGGTATATGAATAACATGATGTTTTTCAATGGCAAAAATCAATGAATATTGTAAATGCACAAACAGTAATTTCTCCGCATTGCAAGGTGCAATTCTGAAATTTTTTGCTTTTTCCTGCTCCTCTTAGCATGATAAAGAAGATTCAAAGAGAGTGAGATGCCAGCTCCTTTCATTCAGTCAGTAGCTTCAATCATTTCTGGACGTTTTTCAATGGCAAAAATCAATGAATATTGTAAATGCACAAACAGTAATTTCTTCGCATTGCAAGGTGCAATTCTGAAATTTTTTGCTTTTTCCTGCTCCTCTTAGAATTATGAAGAAGATTCAAAGAGAGTGAGATGCCAGCTCCTTTCATTCAGTCAGTAGCTTCAAACATTTCTGGTATATGAATAACATGATGTTTTTCAATGGCAAAAATCAATGAATATTGTAAATGCACAAACAGTAATTTCTCCGCATTGCAAGGTGCAATTCTGAAATTTTTTGCTTTTTCCTGCTCCTCTTAGCATGATAAAGAAGATTCAAAGAGAGTGAGATGCCAGATCCTTTCATTCAGTCAGTAGCTTCAATCATTTCTGGTATATGAATAACATGATGTTTTTCAATGGCAAAAATCAATGAATATTGTAAATGCACAAACAGTAATTTCTCCGCATTGCAAGGTGCAATTCTGAAATTTTTTGCTTTTTCCTGCTCCTCTTAGCATGATAAAGAAGATTCAAAGAGAGTGAGATGCCAGCTCCTTTCATTCAGTCAGTAGCTTCAATCATTTCTGGTATATGAATAACATGATGTTTTTCAATGGCAAAAATCAATGAATATTGTAAATGCACAAACAGTAATTTATCCGCATTGCAAGGTGCAATTCTGAAATTTTTTGCTTTTTCCTGCTCCTCTTAGCATTATGAAGAAGATTCAAAGAGAGTGAGATGCCAGCTCCTTTCATTCAGTCAGTAGCTTCAAACATTTCTGGTATATGAATAACATGATGTTTTTCAATGGCAAAAATCAATGAATATTGTAAATGCACAAACAGTAATTTCTCCGCATTGCAAGGTGCAATTCTGAAATTTTTTGCTTTTTCCTGCTCCTCTTAGCATGATAAAGAAGATTCAAAGAGAGTGAGATGCCAGCTCCTTTCGTTCAGTCAGTAGCTTCAATAATTTCTGGACGTTTTTCAATGGCAAAAATCATTGAATATTGTAAATGCACAAACAGTAATTTCTCCGCATTGCAAGGTGCAATTCTGAAATTTTTTACTTTTTCCTGCTCCTCTTAGCATGATAAAGAAGATTCAAAGAGAGTGAGATGCCAGCTCCTTTCATTCAGTCAGTAGCTTCAATCATTTCTGGACGTTTTTCAATGGCAAAAATCAATGAATATTGTAAATGCACAAACAGTAATTTCTCCGCATTGCAAGGTGCAATTCTGAAATTTTTTGCTTTTTCCTGCTCCTCTTAGCATGATAAAGAAGTTTCAAAGAGAGTGAGATGCCAGCTCCTTTCATTCAGTCAGTAGCTTCAATCATTTCTGGACGTTTTTCAATGGCAAAAATCAATGAATATTGTAAATGCACAAACAGTAATTTCTCCGCATTGCAAGGTGCAATTCTGAAATTTTTTGCTTTTTCCTGCTCCTCTTAGCATGATAAACAAGATTCAAAGAGAGTGAGATGCCAGCTCCTTTCATTCAGTCAGTAGCTTCAATCATTTCTGGACGTTTTTCAATGGCAAAAATTAATGAATATTGTAAATGCACAAACAGTAATTTCTCCGCATTGCAAGGTGCAATTCTGAAATTTTTTGCTTTTTCCTGCTCCTCTTAGCATGATAAAGAAGATTCAAAGAGAGTGAGATGCCAGCTCCTTTCATTCAGTCAGTAGCTTCAAACATTTCTGGTATATGAATAACATGATGTTTTTCAATGGCAAAAATCAATGAATATTGTAAATGCACAAACAGTAATTTCTCCGCATTGCAAGGTGCAATTCTGAAATTTTTTGCTTTTTCCTGCTCCTCTTAGCATGATAAAGAAGATTCAAAGAGAGTGAGATGCCAGCTCCTTTCATTCAGTCAGTAGCTTCAATCATTTCTGGACGTTTTTCAATTGCAAAAATCAATGAATATTGTAAATGCACAAACAGTAATTTCTCCGCATTGCAAGGTGCAATTCTGAAATTTTTTGCTTTTTCCTGCTCCTCTTAGCATGATAAAGAATATTCAAAGAGAGTGAGATGCCAGCTCCTTTCATTCAGTCAGTAGCTTCTATCATTTCTGGTATATGAATAACATGATGTTTTTCAATGGCAAAAATCAATGAATATTGTAAATGCACAAACAGTAATTTATCCGCATTGCAAGGTGCAATTCTGAAATTTTTTGCTTTTTCCTGCTCCTCTTAGCATGATAAAAAGATTGAAAGATAGTGAGATGCCAGCTCCTTTCATTCAGTCAGTAGCTTCAAACATTTCTGGTATATGAATAACATGATGTTTTTCAATGGCAAAAATCAATGAATATTGTAAATGCACAAACAGTAATTTCTCCGCATTGCAAGGTGCAATTCTGAAATTTTTTGCTTTTTCCTGCTCCTCTTAGCATGATAAACAAGATTCAAAGAGAGTGAGATGCCAGCTCCTTTCATTCAGTCAGTAGCTTCAATCATTTCTGGACGTTTTTCAATGGCAAAAATCAATGAATATTGTAAATGCACAAACAGTAATTTCTTCGCATTGCAAGGTGCAATTCTGAAATTTTTTGCTTTTTCCTGCTCCTCTTAGCATTATGAAGAAGATTCAAAGAGAGTGAGATGCCAGCTCCTTTCATTCAGTCAGTAGCTTCAAACATTTCTGGTATATGAATAACATGATGTTTTTCAATGGCAAAAATCAATGAATATTGTAAATGCACAAACAGTAATTTCTCCGCATTGCAAGGTGCAATTCTGAAATTTTTTGCTTTTTCCTGCTCCTCTTAGCATGATAAAGAAGATTCAAAGAGCGTGAGATGCCAGATCCTTTCATTCAGTCAGTAGCTTCAATCATTTCTGGTATATGAATAACATGATGTTTTTCAATGGCAAAAATCAATGAATATTGTAAATGCACAAACAGTAATTTCTCCGCATTGCAAGGTGCAATTCTGAAATTTTTTGCTTTTTCCTGCTCCTCTTAGCATGATAAAGAAGATTCAAAGAGAGTGAGATGCCAGCTCCTTTCATTCAGTCAGTAGCTTCAATCATTTCTGGTATATGAATAACATGATGTTTTTCAATGGCAAAAATCAATGAATATTGTAAATGCACAAACAGTAATTTATCCGCATTGCAAGGTGCAATTCTGAAATTTTTTGCTTTTTCCTGCTCCTCTTAGCATTATGAAGAAGATTCAAAGAGAGTGAGATGCCAGCTCCTTTCATTCAGTCAGTAGCTTCAAACATTTCTGGTATATGAATAACATGATGTTTTTCAATGGCAAAAATCAATGAATATTGTAAATGCACAAACAGTAATTTCTCCGCATTGCAAGGTGCAATTCTGAAATTTTTTGCTTTTTCCTGCTCCTCTTAGCATGATAAAGAAGATTCAAAGAGAGTGAGATGCCAGCTCCTTTCGTTCAGTCAGTAGCTTCAATCATTTCTGGACGTTTCTCAATGGCAAAAATCATTGAATATTGTAAATGCACAAACAGTAATTAATCCGCATTGCAAGGTGCAATTCTGAAATTTTTTGCTTTTTCCTGCTCCTCTTAGCATGATAAACAAGATTCAAAGAGAGTGAGATGCCAGCTCCTTTCATTCAGTCAGTAGCTTCAATCATTTCTGGACGTTTTTCAATGGCAAAAATCAATGAATATTGTAAATGCACAAACAGTAATTTCTCCGCATTGCAAGGTGCAATTCTGAAATTTTTTGCTTTTTCCTGCTCCTCTTAGCATGATAAAGAAGATTCAAAGAGAGTGAGATGCCAGCTCCTTTTATTCAGTCAGTAGCTTCAAACATTTCTGGTATATGAATAACATGATGTTTTTCAATGGCAAAAATCAATGAATATTGTAAATGCACAAACAGTAATTTCTCCGCATTGCAAGGTGCAATTCTGAAATTTTTTGCTTTTTCCTGCTCCTCTTAGCATGATAAAGAAGATTCAAAGAGAGTGAGATGCCAGCTCCTTTCATTCAGTCGGTAGCTTCAATCATTTCTGGACGTTTTTCAATTGCAAAAATCAATGAATATTGTAAATGCACAAACAGTAATTTCTCCGCATTGCAAGGTGCAATTCTGAAATTTTTTGCTTTTTCCTGCTCCTGTTAGCATGATAAAGAAGATTCAAAGAGAGTGAGATGCCAGCTCCTTTCATTCAGTCAGTAGCTTCAATCATTTCTGGTATATGAATAACATGATGTTTTTCAATGGCAAAAATCAATGAATATTGTAAATGCACAAACAGTAATTTATCCGCATTGCAAGGTGCAATTCTGAAATTTTTTGCTTTTTCCTGCTCCTCTTAGCATGATAAAGAAGATTCAAAGAGAGTGAGATGCCAGCTCCTTTCATTCAGTCAGTAGCTTCAAACATTTCTGGTATATGAATAACATGATGTTTTTCAATGGCAAAAATCAATGAATATTGTAAATGCACAAACAGTAATTTCTCCGCATTGCAAGGTGCAATTCTGAAATTTTTTGCTTTTTCCTGCTCCTCTTAGCATGATAAAGAAGATTCAAAGAGAGTGAGATGCCAGCTCCTTTCATTCAGTCAGTAGCTTCAATCATTTCTGGACGTTTTTCAATGGCAAAAATCAATGAATATTGTAAATGCACAAACAGTAATTTCTCCGCATTGCAAGGTGCAATTCTGAAATTTTTTGCTTTTTCCTGCTCCTCTTAGCATGATAAAGAAGATTCAAAGAGAGTGAGATGCCAGCTCCTTTCATTCAGTCAGTAGCTTCAGTCATTTCTGGTATATGAATAACATGATGTTTTTCAATGGCAAAAATCAATGAATTTTGTAAATGCACAAACAGTAATTTCTCCGCATTGCAAGGTGCAATTCTGAAATTTTTTGCTTTTTCCTGCTCCTCTTAGCATGATAAAGAAGATTCAAAGAGAGTGAGATGCCAGCTCCTTTCATTCAGTCAGTAGCTTCAAACATTTCTGGTATATGAATAACATGATGTTTTTCAATGGCAAAAATCAATGAATATTGTAAATGCACAAACAGTAATTTCTCCGCATTGCAAGGTGCAATTCTGAAATTTTTTGCTTTTTCCTGCTCCTCTTAGCATGATAAAGAAGATTCAAAGAGAGTGAGATGCCAGCTCGTTTCATTCAGTCGGTAGCTTCAATCATTTCTGGACGTTTTTCAATTGCAAAAATCAATGAATATTGTAAATGCACAAACAGTAATTTCTCCGCATTGCAAGGTGCAATTCTGAAATTTTTTGCTTTTTCCTGCTCCTGTTAGCATGATAAAGAAGATTCAAAGAGAGTGAGATGCCAGCTCCTTTCATTCAGTCAGTAGCTTCAATCATTTCTGGTATATGAATAACATGATGTTTTTCAATGGCAAAAATCAATGAATATTGTAAATGCACAAACAGTAATTTATCCGCATTGCAATGTGCAATTCTGAAATTTTTTGCTTTTTCCTGCTCCTCTTAGCATGATAAAGAAGATTCAAAGAGAGTGAGATGCCAGCTCCTTTCATTCAGTCAGTAGCTTCAAACATTTCTGGTATATGAATAACATGATGTTTTTCAATGGCAAAAATCAATGAATATTGTAAATGCACAAACAGTAATTTCTCCGCATTGCAAGGTGCAATTCTGAAATTTTTTGCTTTTTCCTGCTCCTCTTAGCATGATAAAGAAGATTCAAAGAGAGTGAGATGCCAGCTCCTTTCATTCAGTCAGTAGCTTCAATCATTTCTGGACGTTTTTCAATGGCAAAAATCAATGAATATTGTAAATGCACAAACAGTAATTTCTCCGCATTGCAAGGTGCAATTCTGAAATTTTTTGCTTTTTCCTGCTCCTCATAGCATGATAAAGAAGATTCAAAGAGAGTGAGATGCCAGCTCCTTTCATTCAGTCAGTAGCTTCAATCATTTCTGGACGTTTTTCAATGGCAAAAATCAATGAATATTGTAAATGCACAAACAGTAATTTCTCCGCATTGCAAGGTGCAATTCTGAAATTTTTTGCTTTTTCCTGCTCCTCTTAGCATTATGGAGAAGATTCAAAGAGAGTGAGATGCCAGCTCCTTTCATTCAGTCAGTAGCTTCAAACATTTCTGGTATATGAATAACATGATGTTTTTCAATGGCAAAAATCAATGAATATTGTAAATGCACAAACAGTAATTTCTCCGCATTGCAAGGTGCAATTCTGAAATTTTTTGCTTTTTCCTGCTCCTCTTAGCATGATAAAGAAGATTCAAAGAGAGTGAGATGCCAGCTCCTTTCGTTCAGTCAGTAGCTTCAATCATTTCTGGACGTTTTTCAATGGCAAAAATCATTGAATATTGTAAATGCACAAACAGTAATTTCTCCGCATTGCAAGATGCAATTCTGAAATTTTTTACTTTTTCCTGCTCCTCTTAGCATGATAAAGAAGATTCAAAGAGAGTGAGATGCCAGCTCCTTTCATTCAGTCAGTAGCTTCAATCATTTATGGTATATGAATAACATGATGTTTTTCAATCGCAAAAATCAATGAATATTGTAAATGCACAAACAGTAATTTCTCCGCATTGCAAGGTGCAATTCTGAAATTTTTTGCTTTTTCCTGCTCCTCTTAGCATGATAAAGAAGATTCAAAGAGAGTGAGATGCCAGCTCCTTTCATTCAGTCAGTAGCTTCAATCATTTCTGGACGTTTTTCAATGGCAAAAATCAATGAATATTGTAAATGCACAAACAGTAATTTCTCCGCATTGCAAGGTGCAATTCTGAAATTTTTTACTTTTTCCTGCTCCTCTTAGCATGATAAAGAAGATTCAAAGAGAGTGAGATGCCAGCTCCTTTCATTCAGTCAGTAGCTTCAATCATTTCTGGTATATGAATAACATGATGTTTTTCAATGGCAAAAATCAATGAATTTTGTAAATGCACAAACAGTAATTTCTCCGCATTGCAAGGCGCAATTCTGAAATTTTTTGCTTTTTCCTGCTCCTCTTAGCATGATAAAGAAGATTCAAAGAGAGTGAGATGCCAGCTCCTTTCATTCAGTCAGTAGCTTCAATCATTTCTGGACGTTTTTCAATGGCAAAAATCAATGAATATTGTAAATGCACAAACAGTAATTTCTCCGCATTGCAAGGTGCAATTCTGAAATTTTTTGCTTTTTCCTGCTCCTCTTAGCATGATAAAGAAGATTCAAAGAGAGTGAGATGCCAGCTCCTTTCATTCAGTCAGTAGCTTCAATCATTTCTGGACGTTTTTCAATGGCAAAAATCAATGAATATTGTAAATGCACAAACAGTAATTTCTCCGCATTGCAAGGTGCAATTCTGAAATTTTTTGCTTTTTCCTGCTCCTCTTAGCATGATAAAGAAGATTCAAAGAGAGTGAGGTGCCAGCTCCTTTCATTCAGTCAGTAGCTTCAAACATTTCTGGTATATGAATAACATGTTTTTCAATGGCAAAAATCAATGAATATTGTAAATGCACAAACAGTAATTTCTCCGCATTGCAAGGTGCAATTCTGAAATTTTTTGCTTTTTCCTGCTCCTCTTAGCATGATAAAGAAGATTCAAAGAGAGTGAGATGCCAGCTCCTTTCATTCAGTCAGTAGCTTCAATCATTTCTGGACGTTTTTCAATGGCAAAAATCAATGAATATTGTAAATGCACAAACAGTAATTTCTCCGCATTGCAAGGTGCAATTCTGAAATTTTTTGCTTTTTCCTGCTCCTCTTAGCATGATAAAGAAGATTCAAAGAGAGTGAGATGCCAGCTCCTTTCATTCAGTCAGTAGCTTCAATCATTTCTGGACGTTTTTCAATGGCAAAAATCAATGAATATTGTAAATGCACAAACTGTAATTTCTCCGCATTGCAAGGTGCAATTCTGAAATTTTTTGCTTTTTCCTGCTCCTCTTAGCATGATAAAGAAGATTCAAAGAGAGTGAGATGCCAGCTCCTTTCATTCAGTCAGTAGCTTCAATCATTTCTGGACGTTTTTCAATGGCAAAAATCAATGAATATTGTAAATGCACAAACAGTAATTTCTCCGCATTGCAAGGTGCAATTCTGAAATTTTTTGCTTTTTCCTGCTCCTCTTAGCATGGTAAAGAAGATTCAAAGAGAGTGAGATTCCAGCTCCTTTCATTCAGTCAGTAGCTTCAAACATTTCTGGTATATGAATAACATGATGTTTTTCAATGGCAAAAATCAATGAATATTGTAAATGCACAAACAGTAATTTCTCCGCATTGCAAGGTGCAAGTCTGAAATTTTTTGCTTTTTCCTGCTCCTCTTAGCATGATAAAGAAGATTCAAAGAGAGTGAGATGCCAGCTCCTTTCATTCAGTCAGTAGCTTCAATCATTTCTGGACGTTTTTCAATGGCAAAAATCAATGAATATTGTAAATGCACAAACTGTAATTTCTCCGCATTGCAAGGTGCAATTCTGAAATTTTTTGCTTTTTCCTGCTCCTCTTAGCATGATAAAGAAGATTCAAAGAGAGTGAGATGCCAGCTCCTTTCATTCAGTCAGTAGCTTCAATCATTTCTGGACGTTTTTCAATGGCAAAAATCAATGAATATTGTAAATGCACAAACAGTAATTTCTCCGCATTGCAAGGTGCAATTCTGAAATTTTTTGCTATTTCCTGCTCCTCTTAGTATGGTAAAGAAGATTCAAAGAGAGTGAGATGCCAGCTCCTTTTATTCAGTCAGTAGCTTCAAACATTTCTGGTATATGAATAACATGATGTTTTTCAATGGCAAAAATCAATGAATATTGTAAGTGCACAAACAGTAATTTCTCCGCATTGCAAGGTGCAAGTCTGAAATTTTTTGCTTTTTCCTGCTCCTCTTAGCATGATAAAAAGATTCAAAGAGAGTGAGATGCCAGCTCCTTTCATTCAGTCAGTAGCTTCAAACATTTCTGGTATATGAATAACATGATGTTTTTCAATGGCAAAAATCAATGAATATTGTAAATGCACAAACAGTAATTTCTCCGCATTGCAAGGTGCAATTCTGAAATTTTTTGCTTTTTCCTGCTCCTCTTAGCATGATAAAGAAGATTCAAAGAGAGTGAGATGCCAGCTCCTTTCATTCAGTCAGTAGCTTCAATCATTTCTGGACGTTTTTCAATGGGAAAAATCAATGAATATTGTAAATGCACAAACAGTAATTTCTCCGCATTGCAAGGTGCAATTCTGAAATTTTTTGCTTTTTCCTGCTCCTCTTAGCATGATAAACAAGATTCAAAGAGAGTGAGATGCCAGCTCCTTTCATTCAGTCAGTAGCTTCAATCATTTCTGGACGTTTTTCAAAGGCAAAAATCAATGAATATTGTAAATGCACAAACAGTAATTTCTCCGCATTGCAAGGTGCAATTCTGAAATTTTTTGCTTTTTCCTGCTGCTCTTAGCATGATAAAGAAGATTCAAAGAGAGTGAGATGCCAGCTCCTTTCATTCAGTCAGTAGCTTCAATCATTTCTGGTATATGAATAACATGATGTTTTTCAATGGCAAAAATGAATGAATATTGTAAATGCACAAACAGTAATTTATCCGCATTGCAAGGTGCAATTCTGAAATTTTTTGCTTTTTCCTGCTCCTCTTAGCATGATAAAGAAGATTCAAAGAGAGTGAGATGCCAGCTCCTTTCATTCAGTCAGTAGCTTCAAACATTTCTGGTATATGAATAACATGATGATTTTCAATGGCAAAAATCAATGAATATTGTAAATGCACAAACAGTAATTTCTCCGCATTGCAAGGTGCAATTCTGAAATTTTTTGCTTTTTCCTGCTCCTCTTAGCATGATAAAGAAGATTCAAAGAGAGTGAGATGCCAGCTCCTTTCATTCAGTCAGTAGCTTCAATCATTTCTGGACGTTTTTCAATGGCAAAAATCAATGAATATTGTAAATGCACAAACAGTAATTTCTCCGCATTGCAAGGTGCAATTCTGAAATTTTTTGCTTTTTCCTGCTCCTCTTAGCATGATAAAGAAGATTCAAAGAGAGTGAGATGCCAGCTCCTTTCATTCAGTCAGTAGCTTCAATCATTTCTGGTATATGAATAACATGATGTTTTTCAATGGCAAAAATCAATGAATTTTGTAAATGCACAAACAGTAATTTCTCCGCATTGCAAGGTGCAATTCTGAAATTTTTTGCTTTTTCCTGCTCCTCTTAGCATGATAAAGAAGATTCAAAGAGAGTGAGATGCCAGCTCCTTTCATTCAGTCAGTAGCTTCAATCATTTCTGGACGTTTTTCAATGGCAAAAATCAATGAATTGTAAATGCACAAACAGTAATTTCTCCGCATTGCAAGGTGCAATTCTGAAATTTTTTACTTTTTCCTGCTCCTCTTAGCATGATAAAGAAGATTCAAAGAGAGTGAGATGCCAGCTCCTTTCATTCAGTCAGTAGCTTCAAACATTTCTGGTATATGAATAACATGATGTTTTTCAATGGCAAAAATCAATGAATATTTTAAATGCACAAACAGTGATTTCTCCGCATTGCAAGGTGCAATTCTGAAATTTTTTGCTTTTTCCTGCTCCTCTTTGCATGATAAAGAAGATTTAAAGAGAGTGAGATGCCAGCTCCTTTCGTTCAGTCAGTAGCTTCAATCATTTCTGGACGTTTTTCAATGGCAAAAATCATTGAATATTGTAAATGCACAAACATTAATTTCTTCGCATTGCAAGGTGCAATTCTGAAATTTTTTACTTTTTCCTGCTCCTCTTAGCATGATAAAGAAGATTCAAAGAGAGTGAGATGCCAGCTCCTTTCATTCAGTCAGTAGCTTCAATCATTTCTGGTATATGAATAACATGATGTTTTTCAATGGCAAAAATCAATGAATATTGTAAATGCACAAACAGTAATTTCTCCGCATTGCAAGGTGCAATTCTGAAATTTTTTACTTTTTCCTGCTCCTCTTAGCATGATAAAGAAGATTCAAAGAGAGTGAGATGCCAGCTCTTTCATTCAGTCAGTAGCTTCAATCATTTCTGGTATATGAATAACATGATGTTTTTCAATGGCAAAAATCAATGAATATTGTAAATGCACAAACAGTAATTTATCCGCATTGCAAGGTGCAATTCTGAAATTTTTTGCTTTTTCCTGCTCCTCTTAGCATGATAAAGAAGATTCAAAGAGAGTGAGATGCCAGCTCCTTTCATTCAGTCAGTAGCTTCAAACATTTCTGGTATATGAATAACATGATGATTTTCAATGGCAAAAATCAATGAATATTGTAAATGCACAAACAGTAATTTCTCCGCATTGCAAGGTGCAATTCTGAAATTTTTTGCTTTTTCCTGCTCCTCTTAGCATGATAAAGAAGATTCAAAGAGAGTGAGATGCCAGCTCCTTTCATTCAGTCAGTAGCTTCAATCATTTCTGGACGTTTTTCAATGGCAAAAATCAATGAATATTGTAAATGCACAAACAGTAATTTCTCCGCATTGCAAGGTGCAATTCTGAAATTTTTTGCTTTTTCCTGCTCCTCTTAGCATGATAAAGAAGATTCAAAGAGAGTGAGATGCCAGCTCCTTTCATTCAGTCAGTAGCTTCAATCATTTCTGGTATATGAATAACATGATGTTTTTCAATGGCAAAAATCAATGAATTTTGTAAATGCACAAACAGTAATTTCTCCGCATTGCAAGGTGCAATTCTGAAATTTTTTGCTTTTTCCTGCTCCTCTTAGCATGATAAAGAAGATTCAAAGAGAGTGAGATGCCAGCTCCTTTCATTCAGTCAGTAGCTTCAATCATTTCTGGACGTTTTTCAATGGCAAAAATCAATGAATTGTAAATGCACAAACAGTAATTTCTCCGCATTGCAAGGTGCAATTCTGAAATTTTTTGCTTTTTCCTGCTCCTCTTAGCATGATAAAGAAGATTCAAAGAGAGTGAGATGCCAGCTCCTTTCATTCAGTCAGTAGCTTCAAACATTTCTGGTATATGAATAACATGATGTTTTTCAATGGCAAAAATCAATGAATATTTTAAATGCACAAACAGTGATTTCTCCGTATTGCAAGGTGCAATTCTGAAATTTTTTGCTTTTTCCTGCTCCTCTTTGCATGATAAAGAAGATTTAAAGAGAGCGAGATGCCAGCTCCTTTCGTTCAGTCAGTAGCTTCAATCATTTCTGGACGTTTTTCAATGGCAAAAATCATTGAATATTGTAAATGCACAAACATTAATTTCTCTGCATTGCAAGGTGCAATTCTGAAATTTTTTACTTTTTCCTGCTCCTCTTAGCATGATAAAGAAGATTCAAAGAGAGTGAGATGCCAGCTCCTTTCATTCAGTCAGTAGCTTCAATCATTTCTGGTATATGAATAACATGATGTTTTTCAATGGCAAAAATCAATGAATATTGTAAATGCACAAACAGTAATTTCTCCGCATTGCAAGGTGCAATTCTGAAATTTTTTACTTTTTCCTGCTCCTCTTAGCATGATAAAGAAGATTCAAAGAGAGTGAGATGCCAGCTCTTTCATTCAGTCAGTAGCTTCAATCATTTCTGGTATATGAATAACATGATGTTTTTCAATGGCAAAAATCAATGAATATAGTAAATGCACAAACAGTAATTTCTCCGCATTGCAAGGTGCAATTCTGAAATTTTTTGCTTTTTCCTGCTCCTCTTAGCATGATAAAGAAGATTCAAAGAGAGTGAGATGCCAGCTCCTTTCATTCAGTCAGTAGCTTCAATCATTTCTGGACGTTTTTCAATGGCAAAAATCAATGAATATTGTAAATGCACAAACAGTAATTTCTCCGCATTGCAAGGTGCAATTCTGAAATTTTTTGCTTTTTCGTGCTCCTCTTAGCATGATAAACAAGATTCAAAGAGAGTGAGATGCCAGCTCCTTTCATTCAGTCAGTAGCTTCAATCATTTCTGGACGTTTTTCAATGGCAAAAATCATTGAATATTGTAAATGCACAAACAGTAATTTCTCCGCATTGCAAGGTGCAATTCTGAAATTTTTTACTTTTTCCTGCTCCTCTTAGCATGATAAAGAAGATTCAAAGAGAGTGAGATGCCAGCTCCTTTCATTCAGTCAGTAGCTTCAATCATTTCTGGTATATGAATAACATGATGTTTTTCAATCGCAAAAATCAATGAATATTGTAAATGCACAAACAGTAATTTCTCCGCATTGCAAGGTGCAATTCTGAAATTTTTTGCTTTTTCCTGCTCCTCTTAGCATGATAAAGAAGATTCAAAGAGAGTGAGATGCCAGCTCCTTTCATTCAGTCAGTAGCTTCAATCATTTCTGGACGTTTTTCAATGGCAAAAATCAATGAATATTGTAAATGCACAAACAGTAATTTCTCCACATTGCAAGGTGCAATTCTGAAATTTTTTGCTTTTTCCTGCTCCTCTTAGCATGATAAAGAAGATTCAAAGAGAGTGAGATGCCAGCTCCTTTCATTCAGTCAGTAGCTTCAATCATTTCTGGACATTTTTCAATGGCAAAAATCAATGAATATTGTAAATGCACAAACAGTAATTTCTCCGCATTGCAAGGTGCAATTCTGAAATTTTTTGCTTTTTCCTGCTCCTCTTAGCATGATAAAGAAGATTCAGAGAGAGTGAGATGCCAGCTCCTTTCATTCAGTCAGTAGCTTCAATCATTTCTGGACGTTTTTCAATGGCAAAAATCAATGAATTGTAAATGCACAAACAGTAATTTCTCCGCATTGCAAGGTGCAATTCTGAAATTTTTTGCTTTTTCCTGCTCCTCTTAGCATGATAAAGAAGATTCAAAGAGAGTGAGATGCCAGCTCCTTTCATTCAGTCAGTAGCTTCAATCATTTCTGGACGTTTTTCAATGGCAAAAATCAATGAATATTGTAAATGCACAAACAGTAATTTCTCCGCATTGCAAGGTGCAATTCTGAAATTTTTTGCTTTTTCGTGCTCCTCTTAGCATGATAAACAAGATTCAAAGAGAGTGAGATGCCAGCTCCTTTCATTCAGTCAGTAGCTTCAATCATTTCTGGACGTTTTTCAATGGCAAAAATCATTGAATATTGTAAATGCACAAACAGTAATTTCTCCGCATTGCAAGGTGCAATTCTGAAATTTTTTACTTTTTCCTGCTCCTCTTAGCATGATAAAGAAGATTCAAAGAGAGTGAGATGCCAGCTCCTTTCATTCAGTCAGTAGCTTCAATCATTTCTGGTATATGAATAACATGATGTTTTTCAATCGCAAAAATCAATGAATATTGTAAATGCACAAACAGTAATTTCTCCGCATTGCAAGGTGCAATTCTGAAATTTTTTGCTTTTTCCTGCTCCTCTTAGCATGATAAAGAAGATTCAAAGAGAGTGAGATGCCAGCTCCTTTCATTCAGTCAGTAGCTTCAATCATTTCTGGACGTTTTTCAATGGCAAAAATCAATGAATATTGTAAATGCACAAACAGTAATTTCTCCACATTGCAAGGTGCAATTCTGAAATTTTTTGCTTTTTCCTGCTCCTCTTAGCATGATAAAGAAGATTCAAAGAGAGTGAGATGCCAGCTCCTTTCATTCAGTCAGTAGCTTCAAACATTTCTGGTATATGAATAACATGATGATTTTCAATGGCAAAAATCAATGAATATTGTAAATGCACAAACAGTAATTTCTCCGCATTGCAAGGTGCAATTCTGAAATTTTTTGCTTTTTCCTGCTCCTCTTAGCATGATAAAGAAGATTCAAAGAGAGTGAGATGCCAGCTCCTTTCATTCAGTCAGTAGCTTCAATCATTTCTGGACGTTTTTCAATGGCAAAAATCAATGAATATTGTAAATGCACAAACAGTAATTTCTCCGCATTGCAAGGTGCAATTCTGAAATTTTTTGCTTTTTCCTGCTCCTCTTAGCATGATAAAGAAGATTCAAAGAGAGTGAGATGCCAGCTCCTTTCATTCAGTCAGTAGCTTCAATCATTTCTGGTATATGAATAACATGATGTTTTTCAATGGCAAAAATCAATGAATTTTGTAAATGCACAAACAGTAATTTCTCCGCATTGCAAGGTGCAATTCTGAAATTTTTTGCTTTTTCCTGCTCCTCTTAGCATGATAAAGAAGATTCAAAGAGAGTGAGATGCCAGCTCCTTTCATTCAGTCAGTAGCTTCAATCATTTCTGGACGTCTTTCAATGGCAAAAATCAATGAATTGTAAATGCACAAACAGTAATTTCTCCGCATTGCAAGGTGCAATTCTGAAATTTTTTGCTTTTTCCTGCTCCTCTTAGCATGATAAAGAAGATTCAAAGAGAGTGAGATGCCAGCTCCTTTCATTCAGTCAGTAGCTTCAAACATTTCTGGTATATGAATAACATGATGTTTTTCAATGGCAAAAATCAATGAATATTTTAAATGCACAAACAGTGATTTCTCCGTATTGCAAGGTGCAATTCTGAAATTTTTTGCTTTTTCCTGCTCCTCTTTGCATGATAAAGAAGATTTAAAGAGAGCGAGATGCCAGCTCCTTTCGTTCAGTCAGTAGCTTCAATCATTTCTGGACGTTTTTCAATGGCAAAAATCATTGAATATTGTAAATGCACAAACATTAATTTCTCTGCATTGCAAGGTGCAATTCTGAAATTTTTTACTTTTTCCTGCTCCTCTTAGCATGATAAAGAAGATTCAAAGAGAGTGAGATGCCAGCTCCTTTCATTCAGTCAGTAGCTTCAATCATTTCTGGTATATGAATAACATGATGTTTTTCAATGGCAAAAATCAATGAATATTGTAAATGCACAAACAGTAATTTCTCCGCATTGCAAGGTGCAATTCTGAAATTTTTTACTTTTTCCTGCTCCTCTTAGCATGATAAAGAAGATTCAAAGAGAGTGAGATGCCAGCTCTTTCATTCAGTCAGTAGCTTCAATCATTTCTGGTATATGAATAACATGATGTTTTTCAATGGCAAAAATCAATGAATATAGTAAATGCACAAACAGTAATTTCTCCGCATTGCAAGGTGCAATTCTGAAATTTTTTGCTTTTTCCTGCTCCTCTTAGCATGATAAAGAAGATTCAAAGAGAGTGAGATGCCAGCTCCTTTCATTCAGTCAGTAGCTTCAATCATTTCTGGACGTTTTTCAATGGCAAAAATCAATGAATATTGTAAATGCACAAACAGTAATTTCTCCGCATTGCAAGGTGCAATTCTGAAATTTTTTGCTTTTTCGTGCTCCTCTTAGCATGATAAACAAGATTCAAAGAGAGTGAGATGCCAGCTCCTTTCATTCAGTCAGTAGCTTCAATCATTTCTGGACGTTTTTCAATGGCAAAAATCATTGAATATTGTAAATGCACAAACAGTAATTTCTCCGCATTGCAAGGTGCAATTCTGAAATTTTTTACTTTTTCCTGCTCCTCTTAGCATGATAAAGAAGATTCAAAGAGAGTGAGATGCCAGCTCCTTTCATTCAGTCAGTAGCTTCAATCATTTCTGGTATATGAATAACATGATGTTTTTCAATCGCAAAAATCAATGAATATTGTAAATGCACAAACAGTAATTTCTCCGCATTGCAAGGTGCAATTCTGAAATTTTTTGCTTTTTCCTGCTCCTCTTAGCATGATAAAGAAGATTCAAAGAGAGTGAGATGCCAGCTCCTTTCATTCAGTCAGTAGCTTCAATCATTTCTGGACGTTTTTCAATGGCAAAAATCAATGAATATTGTAAATGCACAAACAGTAATTTCTCCACATTGCAAGGTGCAATTCTGAAATTTTTTGCTTTTTCCTGCTCCTCTTAGCATGATAAAGAAGATTCAAAGAGAGTGAGATGCCAGCTCCTTTCATTCAGTCAGTAGCTTCAATCATTTCTGGACATTTTTCAATGGCAAAAATCAATGAATATTGTAAATGCACAAACAGTAATTTCTCCGCATTGCAAGGTGCAATTCTGAAATTTTTTGCTTTTTCCTGCTCCTCTTAGCATGATAAAGAAGATTCAGAGAGAGTGAGATGCCAGCTCCTTTCATTCAGTCAGTAGCTTCAATCATTTCTGGACGTTTTTCAATGGCAAAAATCAATGAATTGTAAATGCACAAACAGTAATTTCTCCGCATTGCAAGGTGCAATTCTGAAATTTTTTGCTTTTTCCTGCTCCTCTTAGCATGATAAAGAAGATTCAAAGAGAGTGAGATGCCAGCTCCTTTCATTCAGTCAGTAGCTTCAATCATTTCTGGACGTTTTTCAATGGCAAAAATCAATGAATATTGTAAATGCACAAACAGTAATTTCTCCGCATTGCAAGGTGCAATTCTGAAATTTTTTGCTTTTTCGTGCTCCTCTTAGCATGATAAACAAGATTCAAAGAGAGTGAGATGCCAGCTCCTTTCATTCAGTCAGTAGCTTCAATCATTTCTGGACGTTTTTCAATGGCAAAAATCATTGAATATTGTAAATGCACAAACAGTAATTTCTCCGCATTGCAAGGTGCAATTCTGAAATTTTTTACTTTTTCCTGCTCCTCTTAGCATGATAAAGAAGATTCAAAGAGAGTGAGATGCCAGCTCCTTTCATTCAGTCAGTAGCTTCAATCATTTCTGGTATATGAATAACATGATGTTTTTCAATCGCAAAAATCAATGAATATTGTAAATGCACAAACAGTAATTTCTCCGCATTGCAAGGTGCAATTCTGAAATTTTTTGCTTTTTCCTGCTCCTCTTAGCATGATAAAGAAGATTCAAAGAGAGTGAGATGCCAGCTCCTTTCATTCAGTCAGTAGCTTCAATCATTTCTTGACGTTTTTCAATGGCAAAAATCAATGAATATTGTAAATGCACAAACAGTAATTTCTCCACATTGCAAGGTGCAATTCTGAAATTTTTTGCTTTTTCCTGCTCCTCTTAGCATGATAAAGAAGATTCAAAGAGAGTGAGATGCCAGCTCCTTTCATTCAGTCAGTAGCTTCAATCATTTCTGGACATTTTTCAATGGCAAAAATCAATGAATATTGTAAATGCACAAACAGTAATTTCTCCGCATTGCAAGGTGCAATTCTGAAATTTTTTGCTTTTTCCTGCTCCTCTTAGCATGATAAAGAAGATTCAGAGAGAGTGAGATGCCAGCTCCTTTCATTCAGTCAGTAGCTTCAATCATTTCTGGACGTTTTTCAATGGCAAAAATCAATGAATATTGTAAATGCACAAACAGTAATTTCTCCGCATTGCAAGGTGCAATTCTGAAATTTTTTGCTTTTTCCTGCTCCTCTTAGCATGATAAAGAAGATTCAAAGAGAGTGAGGTGCCAGCTCCTTTCATTCAGTCAGGAGCTTCAAACATTTCTGGTATATGAATAACATGTTTTTCAATGGCAAAAATCAATGAATATTGTAAATGCACAAACAGTAATTTCTCCGCATTGCAAGGTGCAATTTTGAAATTTTTTGCTTTTTCCTGCTCCTCTTAGCATGATAAAGAAGATTCAAAGAGAGTGAGATGCCAGCTCCTTTCATTCAGTCAGTAGCTTCAATCATTTCTGGACGTTTTTCAATGGCAAAAATCAATGAATATTGTAAATGCAAAAACAGTAATTTCTCCGCATTGCAAGGTGCAATTCTGAAATTTTTTGCTTTTTCCTGCTCCTCTTAGCATGATAAAGAAGATTCAAAGAGAGTGAGATGCCAGCTCCTTTCATTCAGTCAGTAGCTTCAATCATTTCTGGACGTTTTTCAATGGCAAAAATCAATGAATATTGTAAATGCACAAACTGTAATTTCTCCGCATTGCAAGGTGCAATTCTGAAATTTTTTGCTTTTTCCTGCTCCTCTTAGCATGATAAAGAAGATTCAAAGAGAGTGAGATGCCAGCTCCTTTCATTCAGTCAGTAGCTTCAATCATTTCTGGACGTTTTTCAATGGCAAAAATCAATGAATATTGTAAATGCACAAACAGTAATTTCTCCGCATTGCAAGGTGCAATTCTGAAATTTTTTGCTTTTTCCTGCTCCACTTAGCATGATAAAGAAGTTTCAGAGAGAGTGAGATGCCAGCTCCTTTCATTCAGTCAGTAGCTTCAATCATTTCTGGACGTTTTTCAATGGCAAAAATCAATGAATATTGTAAATGCACAAACAGTAATTTCTCCGCATTGCAAGGTGCAATTCTGAAATTTTTTGCTTTTTCCTGCTCCTCTTAGCATGATAAAGAAGATTCAAAGAGAGTGAGATGTCAGCTCCTTTCATTCAGTAAGTAGCTTCAAACATTTCTGGTATATGAATAACATGATGTTTTTCAATGGCAAAAATCAATGAATATTGTAAATGCACAAACAGTAATTTCTCCGCATTGCAAGGTGCAATTCTTAAATTTTTTGCTTTTTCCTGCTCCTCTTAGCATGATAAAGAAGATTCAAAGAGAGTGAGATGCCAGCTCCTTTCATTCAGTCAGTAGCTTCAATCATTTCTGGTATATGAATAACATGATGTTTTTCAATGGCAAAAATCAATGAATTTTGTAAATGCACAAAGAGTAATTTCTCAGCATTGCAAGGTGCAATTCTGAAATTTTTTGCTTTTTCCTGCTCCTCTTAGCATGATAAAGAAGTTTCAAAGAGAGTGAGATGCCAGCTCCTTTCATTGTCAGTAGCTTCAATCATTTCTGGACGTTTTCCAATGGCAAAAATCAATGAATATTGTAAATGCACAAACAGCAATTTCTCCGCATTGCAAGGTGCAATTCTGAAATTTTTTGCTTTTTCCTGCTCCTCTTAGCATTATGAAGAAGATTCAAAGAGAGTGAGATACCAGCTCCTTTCATTCAGTCAGTAGCTTCAAACATTTCTGGTATATGAATAACATGATGTTTTTCAATGGCAAAAATCAATGAATTTTGTAAATGCACAAACAGTAATTTCTCCGCATTGCAAGGCGCAATTCTGAAATTTTTTGCTTTTTCCTGCTCCTCTTAGCATGATAAAGAAGATTCAAAGAGAGTGAGATGCCAGCTCCTTTCATTCAGTCAGTAGCTTCAATCATTTCTGGACATTTTTCAATGGCAAAAATCAATGAATATTGTAAATGCACAAACAGTAATTTCTCCGCATTGCAAGGTGCAATTCTGAAATTTTTTGCTTTTTCCTGCTCCTCTTAGCATGATAAAGAAGATTCCAAGAGAGTGAGATGCCAGCTCCTTTCATTCAGTCAGTAGCTTCAATCATTTCTGGACGTTTTTCAATGGCAAAAATCAATGAATATTGTAAATGCACAAACAGTAATTTCTCCGCATTGCAAGGTGCAATTCTGAAATTTTTTGCTTTTTCCTGCTCCTCTTAGCATGATAAAGAAGATTCAAAGAGAGTGAGGTGCCAGCTCCTTTCATTCAGTCAGGAGCTTCAAACATTTCTGGTATATGAATAACATGTTTTTCAATGGCAAAAATCAATGAATATTGTAAATGCACAAATAGTAATTTCTCCGCATTGCAAGGTGCAATTCTGAAATTTTTTGCTTTTTCCTGCTCCTCTTAGCATGATAAAGAAGATTCAAAGAGAGTGAGATGCCAGCTCCTTTCATTCAGTCAGTAGCTTCAATCATTTCTGGACGTTTTTCAATGGCAAAAATCAATGAATATTGTAAATGCACAAACAGTAATTTCTCCGCATTGCAAGGTGCAATTCTGAAATTTTTTGCTTTTTCCTGCTCCTCTTAGCATGATAAAGAAGATTCAAAGAGAGTGAGATGCCAGCTCCTTTCATTCAGTCAGTAGCTTCAATCATTTCTGGACGTTTTTCAATGGCAAAAATCAATGAATATTGTAAATGCACAAACAGTAATTTCTCCGCATTGCAAGGTGCAATTCTGAAATTTTTTGCTTTTTCCTGCTCCTCTTAGCATGATAAAGAAGATTCAAAGAGAGTGAGATGTCAGCTCCTTTCATTCAGTCAGTAGCTTCAAACATTTCTGGTATATGAATAACATGATGTTTTTCAATGGCAAAAATCAATGAATATTGTAAATGCACAAACAGTAATTTCTCCGCATTGCAAGGTGCAATTCTGAAATTTTTTGCTTTTTCCTGCTCCTCTTAGCATGATAAAGAAGATTCAAAGAGAGTGAGATGCCAGCTCCTTTCATTCAGTCAGTAGCTTCAATCATTTCTGGTATATGAATAACATGATGTTTTTCAATGGCAAAAATCAATGAATTTTGTAAATGCACAAACAGTAATTTCTCAGCATTGCAAGGTGCAATTCTGAAATTTTTTGCTTTTTCCTGCTCCTCTTAGCATGATAAAGAAGATTCAAAAGAGTGAGAAGCCAGCTCCTTTCATTGTCAGTAGCTTCAATCATTTCTTGACGTTTTTCAATGGCAAAAATCAATGAATATTGTAAATGCACAAACAGTAATTTCTCCGCATTGCAAGGTGCAATTCTGAAATTTTTTGCTTTTTCCTGCTCCTCTTAGCATTATGAAGAAGATTCAAAGAGAGTGAGATACCAGCTCCTTTCATTCAGTCAGTAGCTTCAAACATTTCTGGTATATGAATAACATGATGTTTTTCAATGGCAAAAATCAATGAATATTGTAAATGCACAAACAGTAATTTCTCCGCATTGCAAGGTGCAATTCTGAAATTTTTTGCTTTTTCTTGCTCCTCTTAGCATGATAAAGAAGATTCAAAGAGAGTGAGATGCCAGCTCCTTTCGTTCAGTCAGTAGCTTCAATCATTTCTGGACGTTTTTCAATGGCAAAAATCATTGAATATTGTAAATGCACAAACAGTAATTTCTCCGCATTGCAAGGTGCAATTCTGAAATTTTTTACTTTTTCCTGCTCCTCTTAGCATGATAAAGAAGATTCAAAGAGAGTGAGATGCCAGCTCCTTTCATTCAGTCAGTAGCTTCAATCATTTCTGGACGTTTTTCAATTGCAAAAATCAATGAATATTGTAAATGCACAAACAGTAATTTCTCCGCATTGCAAGGTGCAATTCTGAAATTTTTTGCTTTTTCCTGCTCCTCTTAGCATGATAAAGAAGATTCAAAGAGAGTGAGATGCCAGCTCCTTTCATTCAGTCAGTAGCTTCAATCATTTCTGGACTTTTTTCAATGGCAAAAATCAATGAATATTGTAAATGCACAAACAGTAATTTCTCCGCATTGCAAGGTGCAATTCTGAAATTTTTTGCTTTTTCCTGCTCCTCTTAGCATGATAAAGAAGATTCAAAGAGAGTGAGATGCCAGCTCCTTTCCTTCAGTCAGTAGCTTCAATCATTTCTGGTATATGAATAACATGATGTTTTTCAATGGCAAAAATCAATGAATTTTGTAAATGCACAAACAGTAATTTCTCCGCATTGCAAGGCGCAATTCTGAAATTTTTTGCTTTTTCCTGCTCCTCTTAGCATGATAAAGAAGATTCAAAGAGAGTGAGATGCCAGCTCCTTTCATTCAGTCAGTAGCTTCAATCATTTCTGGACATTTTTCAATGGCAAAAATCAATGAATATTGTAAATGCACAAACAGTAATTTCTCCGCATTGCAAGGTGCAATTCTGAAATTTTTTGCTTTTTCCTGCTCCTCTAAGCATGATAAAGAAGATTCAAAGAGAGTGAGATGCCAGCTCCTTTCATTCAGTCAGGAGCTTCAAACATTTCTGGTATATGAATAACATGTTTTTCAATGTCAAAAATCAATGAATATTGTAAATGCACAAACAGTAATTTCTCCGCATTGCAAGGTGCAATTCTGAAATTTTTTGCTTTTTCCTGCTCCTCTTAGCATGATAAAGAAGATTCAAAGAGAGTGAGATGCCAGCTCCTTTCATTCAGTCAGTAGCTTCAATCATTTCTGGACGTTTTTCAATGGCAAAAATCAATGAATATTGTAAATGCACAAATAGTAATTACTCCGCATTGCAAGGTGCAATTCTGAAATTTTTTGCTTTTTCCTGCTCCTCTTAGCATGATAAAGAAGATTCAAAGAGAGTGAGATGCCAGCTCCTTTCATTCAGTCAGTAGCTTCAATCATTTCTGGACGTTTTTCAATGGCAAAAATCAATGAATATTGTAAATGCACAAACTGTAATTTCTCCGCATTGCAAGGTGCAATTCTGAAATTTTTTGCTTTTTCCTGCTCCTCTTAGCATGATAAAGAAGATTCAAAGAGAGTGAGATGCCAGCTCCTTTCATTCAGTCAGTAGCTTCAATCATTTCTGGACGTTTTTCAATGGCAAAAATCAATGAATATTGTAAATGCACAAACAGTAATTTCTCCGCATTGCAAGGTGCAATTCTGAAATTTTTTGCTTTTTCCTGCTCCTCTTAGCATGATAAAGAAGATTCAAAGAGAGTGAGATGCCAGCTCCTTTCATTCAGTCAGTAGCTTCAATCATTTCTGGACGTTTTTCAATGGCAAAAATCAATGAATATTGTAAATGCACAAACAGTAATTTCTCCGCATTGCAAGGTGCAATTCTGAAATTTTTTGCTTTTTCCTGCTCCTCTTAGCATGATAAAGAAGATTCAAAGAGAGTGAGATGTCAGCTCCTTTCATTCAGTCAGTAGCTTCAAACATTTCTGGTATATGAATAACATGATGTTTTTCAATGGCAAAAATCAATGAATATTGTAAATGCACAAACAGTAATTTCTCCGCATTGCAAGGTGCAATTCTGAAATTTTTTGCTTTTTCCTGCTCCTCTTAGCCATGATAAAGAAGATTCAAAGAGAGTGAGATGCCAGCTCCTTTCATTCAGTCAGTAGCTTCAATCATTTCTGGTATATGAATAACATGATGTTTTTCAATGGTAAAAATCAATGAATTTTGTAAATGCACAAACAGTAATTTCTCAGCATTGCAAGGTGCAATTCTGAAATTTTTTGCTTTTTCCTGCTCCTCTTAGCATGATAAAGAAGATTCAAAGACAGTGAGATGCCAGCTCCTTTCATTGTCAGTAGCTTCAATCATTTCTGGACGTTTTTCAATGGCAAAAATCAATGAATATTGTAAATGCACAAACAGTAATTTCTCCGCATTGCAAGGTGCAATTCTGAAATTTTTTGCTTTTTCCTGCTCCTCTTAGCATTATGAAGAAGATTCAAAGAGAGTGAGATACCAGCTCCTTTCATTAAGTCAGTAGCTTCAAACATTTCTGGTATATGAATAACATGATGTTTTTCAATGGCAAAAATCAATGAATATTGTAAATGCACAAACAGTAATTTCTCCGCATTGCAAGGTGCAATTCTGAAATTTTTTGCTTTTTCCTGCTCCTCTTAGCATGATAAAGAAGATTCAAAGAGAGTGAGATGCCAGCTCCTTTCGTTCAGTCAGTAGCTTCAATCATTTCTGGACGTTTTTCAATGGCAAAAATCATTGAATATTGTAAATGCACAAACAGTAATTTCTCCGCATTGCAAGGTGCAATTCTGAAATTTTTTACTTTTTCCTGCTCCTCTCAGCATGATAAAGAAGATTCAAAGAGAGTGAGATGACAGCTCCTTTCATTCAGTCAGTAGCTTCAATCATTTCTGGTATATGAATAACATGATGTTTTTCAATCGCAAAAATCAATGAATATTGTAAATGCACAAACAGTAATTTCTCCGCATTGCAAGGTGCAATTCTGAAATTTTTTGCTTTTTCCTGCTCCTCTTAGCATGATAAAGAAGATTCAAAGAGAGTGAGATGCCAGCTCCTTTCATTCAGTCAGTAGCTTCAATCATTTCTGGACGTTTTTCAATGGCAAAAATCAATGAATATTGTAAATGCACAAACAGTAATTTCTCCGCATTGCAAGGTGCAATTCTGAAATTTTTTGCTTTTTCCTGCTCCTCTTAGCATGATAAAGAAGATTCAAAGAGAGTGAGATGCCAGCTCCTTTCCTTCAGTCAGTAGCGTCAATCATTTCTGGCATATGAATAACATGATGTTTTTCAATGGCAAAAATCAATGAATATTGTAAATGCACAAACAGTAATTTCTCCGCATTGCAAGGTGCAATTCTGAAATTTTTTGCTTTTTCCTGCTCCTCTTAGCATGATAAAGAAGATTCAAAGAGAGTGAGGTGCCAGATCCTTTCATTCAGTCAGGAGCTTCAAACATTTCTGGTATATGAATAACATATTTTTCAATGGCAAAAATCAATGAATATTGTAAATGCACAAACAGTAATTTCTCCGCATTGCAAGGTGCAATTCTGAAATTTTTTGCTTTTTCCTGCTCCTCTTAGCATGATAAAGAAGATTCAAAGAGAGTGAGATGCCAGCTCCTTTCATTCAGTCAGTAGGTTAAATCATTTCTGGACGTTTTTCAATGGCAAAAATCAATGAATATTGTAAATGCACAAACAGTAATTTCTCCGCATTGCAAGGTGCAATTCTGAAATTTTTTGCTTTTTCCTGCTCCTCTTAGCATGATAAAGAAGATTCAAAGAGAGTGAGATGCCAGCTCCTTTCATTCAGTCAGTAGCTTCAATCATTTCTGGACGTTTTTCAATGGCAAAAATCAATGAATATTGTAAATGCACAAACAGTAATTTCTCCGCATTGCAAGGTGCAATTCTGAAATTTTTTGCTTTTTCCTGCTCCTCTTAGCATGATAAACAAGATTCAAAGAGAGTGAGATGCCAGCTCCTTTCATTCAGTCAGTAGCTTCAATCATTTCTGGACGTTTTTCAATGGCAAAAATCATTGAATATTGTAAATGCACAAACAGTAATTTCTCCGCATTGCAAGGTGCAATTCTGAAATTTTTTACTTTTTCCTGCTCCTCTTAGCATGATAAAGAAGATTCAAAGAGAGTGAGATGCCAGCTCCTTTCATTCAGTCAGTAGCTTCAATCATTTCTGGTATATGAATAACATGATGTTTTTCAATCGCAAAAATCAATGAATATTGTAAATGCACAAACAGTAATTTCTCCGCATTGCAAGGCGCAATTCTGAAATTTTTTGCTTTTTCCTGCTCCTCTTAGCATGATAAAGAAGATTCAAAGAGAGTGAGATGCCAGCTCCTTTCATTCAGTCAGTAGCTTCAATCATTTCTGGACATTTTTCAATGGCAAAAATCAATGAATATTGTAAATGCACAAACAGTAATTTCTCCGCATTGCAAGGTGCAATTCTGAAATTTTTTGCTTTTTCCTGCTCCTCTTAGCATGATAAAGAAGATTCAAAGAGAGTGAGATGCCAGCTCCTTTCATTCAGTCAGTAGCTTCAATCATTTCTGGACGTTTTTCAATGGCAAAAATCAATGAATATTGTAAATGCACAAACAGTAATTTCTCCGCATTGCAAGGTGCAATTCTGAAATTTTTTGCTTTTTCCTGCCCCTCTTAGCATGATAAAGAAGATTCAAAGAGAGTGAGGTGCCAGCTCCTTTCATTCAGTCAGGAGCTTCAAACATTTCTGGTATATGAATAACATGTTTTTCAATGGCAAAAATCAATGAATATTGTAAATGCACAAACAGTAATTTCTCCGCATTGCAAGGTGCAATTCTGAAATTTTTTTCTTTTTCCTGCTCCTCTTAGCATGATAAAGAAGATTCAAAGAGAGTGAGATGCCAGCTCCTTTCATTCAGTCAGTAGCTTCAATCATTTCTGGACGTTTTTCAATGGCAAAAATCAATGAATATTGTAAATGCACAAACAGTAATTTCTCCGCATTGCAAGGTGCAATTCTGAAATTTTTTGCTTTTTCCTGCTCCTCTTAGCATGATAAAGAAGATTCAAAGAGAGTGAGATGCCAGCTCCTTTCATTCAGTCAGTAGCTTCAATCATTTCTGGACGTTTTTCAATGGCAAAAATCAATGAATATTGTAAATGCACAAACAGTAATTTCTCCGCATTGCAAGGTGCAATTCTGAAATTTTTTGCTTTTTCCTGCTCCTCTTAGCATGATAAAGAAGATTCAAAGAGAGTGAGATGCCAGCTCCTTTCATTCAGTCAGTAGCTTCAATCATTTCTGGACGTTTTTCAATGGCAAAAATCAATGAATATTGTAAATGCACAAACAGTAATTTCTCCGCATTGCAAGGTGCAATTCTGAAATTTTTTGCTTTTTCCTGCTCCTCTTAGCATGATAAAGAAGATTCAAAGAGAGTGAGATGTCAGCTCCTTTCATTCAGTCAGTAGCTTCAAACATTTCTGGTATATGAATAACATGATGTTTTTCAATGGCAAAAATCAATGAATATTGTAAATGCACAAACAGTAATTTCTCCGCATTGCAAGGTGCAATTCTGAAATTTTTTGCTTTTTCCTGCTCCTCTTAGCATGATAAAGAAGATTCAAAGAGAGTGAGGTGCCAGCTCCTTTCATTCAGTCAGGAGCTTCAAACATTTCTGGTATATGAATAACATGTTTTTCAATGGCAAAAATCAATGAATATTGTAAATGCACAAACAGTAATTTCTCCGCATTGCAAGGTGCAATTCTGAAATTTTTTGCTTTTTCCTGCTCCTCTTAGCATGATAAAGAAGATTCAAAGAGAGTGAGATGCCAGCTCCTTTCATTCAGTCAGTAGCTTCAATCATTTCTGGACGTTTTTCAATGGCAAAAATCAATGAATATTGTAAATGCACAAACAGTAATTTCTCCGCATTGCAAGGTGCAATTCTGAAATTTTTTGCTTTTTCCTGCTCCTCTTAGCATGATAAAGAAGATTCAAAGAGAGTGAGATGCCAGCTCCTTTCATTCAGTCAGTAGCTTCAATCATTTCTGGACGTTCTTCAATGGCAAAAATCAATGAATATTGTAAATGCACAAACTGTAATTTCTCCGCATTGCAAGGTGCAATTCTGAATTTTTTTGCTTTTTCCTGCTCCTCTTAGCATGATAAAGAAGATTCAAAGAGAGTGAGATGCCAGCTCCTTTCATTCAGTCAGTAGCTTCAATCATTTCTGGACGTTTTTCAATGGCAAAAATCAATGAATATTGTAAATGCACAAACAGTAATTTCTCCGCATTGCAAGGTGCAATTCTGAAATTTTTTGCTTTTTCCTGCTCCTCTTAGCATGATAAAGAAGATTCAAAGAGAGTGAGATGCCAGCTCCTTTCCTTCAGTCAGTAGCGTCAATCATTTCTGGCATATGAATAACATGATGTTTTTCAATGGCAAAAATCAATGAATTTTGTAAATGCACAAACAGTAATTTCTCCGCATTGCAAGGTGCAATTCTGAAATTTTTTGCTTTTTCCTGCTCCTCTTAGCATGATAAAGAAGATTCAAAGAGAATGAGATGACAGCTCCTTTCATTCAGTCAGTAGCTTCAATCATTTCTGGACGTTTTTCAATGGCAAAAATCAATGAATATTGTAAATGCACAAACAGTAATTTCTCCGCATTGCAAGGTGCAATTCTGAAATTTTTTGCTTTTTCCTGCTCCTCTTAGCATGATAAAGAAGATTCAAAGAGAGTGAGGTGCCAGATCCTTTCATTCAGTCAGGAGCTTCAAACATTTCTGGTATATGAATAACATATTTTTCAATGGCAAAAATCAATGAATATTGTAAATGCACAAACAGTAATTTCTCCGCATTGCAAGGTGCAATTCTGAAATTTTTTGCTTTTTCCTGCTCCTCTTAGCATGATAAAGAAGATTCAAAGAGAGTGAGATGCCAGCTCCTTTCATTCAGTCAGTAGCTTCAATCATTTCTGGACGTTTTTCAATGGCAAAAATCAATGAATATTGTAAATGCACAAACAGTAATTTCTCCGCATTGCAAGGTGCAATTCTGAAATTTTTTGCTTTTTCCTGCTCCTCTTAGCATGATAAAGAAGATTCAAAGAGAGTGAGATGCCAGCTCCTTTCATTCAGTCAGTAGCTTCAATCATTTCTGGACGTTTTTCAATGGCAAAAATCAATGAATATTGTAAATGCACAAACAGTAATTTCTCCGCATTGCAAGGTTCAATTCTGAAATTTTTTGCTTTTTCCTGCTCCTCTTAGCATGATAAACAAGATTCAAAGAGAGTGAGATGCCAGCTCCTTTCATTCAGTCAGTAGCTTCAATCATTTCTGGACGTTTTTCAATGGCAAAAATCATTGAATATTGTAAATGCACAAACAGTAATTTCTCCGCATTGCAAGGTGCAATTCTGAAATTTTTTACTTTTTCCTGCTCCTCTTAGCATGATAAAGAAGATTCAAAGAGAGTGAGATGCCAGCTCCTTTCATTCAGTCAGTAGCTTCAATCATTTCTGGTATATGAATAACATGATGTTTTTCAATCGCAAAAATCAATGAATATTGTAAATGCACAAACAGTAATTTCTCCGCATTGCAAGGCGCAATTCTGAAATTTTTTGCTTTTTCCTGCTCCTCTTAGCATGATAAAGAAGATTCAAAGAGAGTGAGATGCCAGCTCCTTTCATTCAGTCAGTAGCTTCAATCATTTCTGGACATTTTTCAATGGCAAAAATCAATGAATATTGTAAATGCACAAACAGTAATTTCTCCGCATTGCAAGGTGCAATTCTGAAATTTTTTGCTTTTTCCTGCTCCTCTTAGCATGATAAAGAAGATTCAAAGAGAGTGAGATGCCAGCTCCTTTCATTCAGTCAGTATCTTCAATCATTTCTAGACGTTTTTCAATGGCAAAAATCAATGAATATTGTAAATGCACAAACAGTAATTTCTCCGCATTGCAAGGTGCAATTCTGAAATTTTTTGCTTTTTCCTGCCCCTCTTAGCATGATAAAGAAGATTCAAAGAGAGTGAGGTGCCAGCTCCTTTCATTCAGTCAGGAGCTTCAAACATTTCTGGTATATGAATAACATGTTTTTCAATGGCAAAAATCAATGAATATTGTAAATGCACAAACAGTAATTTCTCCGCATTGCAAGGTGCAATTCTGAAATTTTTTGCTTTTTCCTGCTCCTCTTAGCATGATAAAGAAGTTTCAAAGAGAGTGAGATGCCAGCTCCTTTCATTCAGTCAGTAGCTTCAATCATTTCTGGACGTTTTTCAATGGCAAAAATCAATGAATATTGTAAATGCACAAACAGTAATTTCTCCGCATTGCAAGGTGCAATTCTGAAATTTTTTGCTTTTTCCTGCTCCTCTTAGCATGATAAAGAAGATTCAAAGAGAGTGAGATGCCAGCTCCTTTCATTCAGTCAGTAGCTTCAATCATTTCTGGACGTTCTTCAATGGCAAAAATCAATGAATATTGTAAATGCACAAACTGTAATTTCTCCGCATTGCAAGGTGCAATTCTGAAATTTTTTGCTTTTTCCTGCTCCTCTTAGCATGATAAAGAAGATTCAAAGAGAGTGAGATGCCAGCTCATTTCATTCAGTCAGTAGCTTCAATCATTTCTGGACGTTTTTCAATGGCAAAAATCAATGAATATTGTAAATGCACAAACAGTAATTTCTCCGCATTGCAAGGTGCAATTCTGAAATTTTTTGCTTTTTCCTGCTCCTCTTAGCATGATAAAGAAGATTCAAAGAGAGTGAGATGCCAGCTCCTTTCATTCAGTCAGTAGCTTCAATCATTTCTGGACGTTTTTCAATGGCAAAAATCAATGAATATTGTAAATGCACAAACAGTAATTTCTCCGCATTGCAAGGTGCAATTCTGAAATTTTTTGCTTTTTCCTGCTCCTCTTAGCATGATAAAGAAGATTCAAAGAGAGTGAGATGTCAGCTCCTTTCATTCAGTCAGTAGCTTCAAACATTTCTGGTATATGAATAACATGATGTTTTTCAATGGCAAAAATCAATGAATATTGTAAATGCACAAACAGTAATTTCTCCGCATTGCAAGGTGCAATTCTGAAATTTTTTGCTTTTTCCTGCTCCTCTTAGCATGATAAAGAAGATTCAAAGAGAGTGAGGTGCCAGCTCCTTTCATTCAGTCAGGAGCTTCAAACATTTCTGGTATATGAATAACATGTTTTTCAATGGCAAAAATCAATGAATATTGTAAATGCACAAACAGTAATTTCTCCGCATTGCAAGGTGCAATTCTGAAATTTTTTGCTTTTTCCTGCTCCTCTTAGCATGATAAAGAAGATTCAAAGAGAGTGAGATGCCAGCTCCTTTCATTCAGTCAGTAGCTTCAATCATTTCTGGACGTTTTTCAATGGCAAAAATCAATGAATATTGTAAATGCACAAACAGTAATTTCTCCGCATTGCAAGGTGCAATTCTGAAATTTTTTGCTTTTTCCTGCTCCTCTTAGCATGATAAAGAAGATTCAAAGAGAGTGAGATGCCAGCTCCTTTCATTCAGTCAGTAGCTTCAATCATTTCTGGACGTTCTTCAATGGCAAAAATCAATGAATATTGTAAATGCACAAACTGTAATTTCTCCGCATTGCAAGGTGCAATTCTGAATTTTTTTTGCTTTTTCCTGCTCCTCTTAGCATGATAAAGAAGATTCAAAGAGAGTGAGATGCCAGCTCCTTTCATTCAGTCAGTAGCTTCAATCATTTCTGGACGTTTTTCAATGGCAAAAATCAATGAATATTGTAAATGCACAAACAGTAATTTCTCCGCATTGCAAGGTGCAATTCTGAAATTTTTTGCTTTTTCCTGCTCCTCTTAGCATGATAAAGAAGATTCAAAGAGAGTGAGATGCCAGCTCCTTTCATTCAGTCAGTAGCTTCAATCATTTCTGGACGTTTTTCAATGGCAAAAATCAATGAATATTGTAAATGCACAAACAGTAATTTCTCCGCATTGCAAGGTGCAATTCTGAAATTTTTTGCTTTTTCCTGCTCCTCTTAGCATGATAAAGAAGATTCAAAGAGAGTGAGATGTCAGCTCCTTTCATTCAGTCAGTAGCTTCAAACATTTCTGGTATATGAATAACATGATGTTTTTCAATGGCAAAAATCAATGAATATTGTAAATGCACAAACAGTAATTTCTCCGCATTGCAAGGTGCAATTCTGAAATTTTTTGCTTTTTCCTGCTCCTCTTAGCATGATAAAGAAGATTCAAAGAGAGTGAGATGCCAGCTCCTTTCATTCAGTCAGTAGCTTCAATCATTTCTGGTATATGAATAACATGATGTTTTTCAATGGCAAAAATCAATGAATTTTGTAAATGCACAAACAGTAATTTCTCAGCATTGCAAGGTGCAATTCTGAAATTTTTTGCTTTTTCCTGCTCCTCTTAGCATGATAAAGAAGATTCAAAGAGAGTGAGATGCCAGCTCCTTTCATTGTCAGTAGCTTCAATCATTTCTGGACGTTTTTTAATGGCAAAAATCAATGAATATTGTAAATGCACAAACAGTAATTTCTCCGCATTGCAAGGTGCAATTCTGAAATTTTTTGCTTTTTCCTGCTCCTCTTAGCATTATGAAGAAGATTCAAAGAGAGTGAGATACCAGCTCCTTTAATTAAGTCAGTAGCTTCAAACATTTCTGGTATATGAATAACATGATGTTTTTCAATGGCAAAAATCAATGAATATTGTAAATGCACAAACAGTAATTTCTCCGCATTGCAAGGTGCAATTCTGAAATTTTTTGCTTTTTCCTGCTCCTCTTAGCATGATAAAGAAGATTCAAAGAGAGTGAGATGTCAGCTCCTTTCATTCAGTCAGTAGCTTCAAACATTTCTGGTATATGAATAACATGATGTTTTTCAATGGCAAAAATCAATGAATATTGTAAATGCACAAACAGTAATTTCTCCGCATTGCAAGGTGCAATTCTGAAATTTTTTGCTTTTTCCTGCTCCTCTTAGCATGATAAAGAAGATTCAAAGAGAGTGAGATGCCAGCTCCTTTCATTCAGTCAGTAGCTTCAATCATTTCTGGTATATGAATAACATGATGTTTTTCAATGGCAAAAATCAATGAATTTTGTAAATGCACAAACAGTAATTTCTCAGCATTGCAAGGTGCAATTCTGAAATTTTTTGCTTTTTCCTGCTCCTCTTAGCATGATAAAGAAGATTCAAAGAGAGTGAGATGCCAGCTCCTTTCATTGTCAGAAGCTTCAATCATTTCTGGACGTTTTTTAATGGCAAAAATCAATGAATATTGTAAATGCACAAACAGTAATTTCTCCGCATTGCAAGGTGCAATTCTGAAATTTTTTGCTTTTTCCTGCTCCTCTTAGCATTATGAAGAAGATTCAAAGAGAGTGAGATACCAGCTCCTTTCATTAAGTCAGTAGCTTCAAACATTTCTGGTATATGAATAACATGATGTTTTTCAATCGCAAAAATCAATGAATATTGTAAATGCACAAACAGTAATTTCTCCGCATTGCAAGGTGCAATTCTGAAATTTTTTGCTTTTTCCTGCTCCTCTTAGCATGATAAAGAAGATTCAAAGAGAGTGAGATGCCAGCTCCTTTCATTCAGTCAGTAGCTTCAATCATTTCTGGACGTTTTTCAATGGCAAAAATCAATGAATATTGTAAATGCACAAACAGTAATTTCTCCGCATTGCAAGGTGCAATTCTGAAATTTTTTGCTTTTTCCTGCTCCTCTTAGCATGATAAAGAAGATTCAAAGAGAGTGAGATGCCAGCTCCTTTCCTTCAGTCAGTAGCGTCAATCATTTCTGGCATATGAATAACATGATGTTTTTCAATGGCAAAAATCAATGAATTTTGTAAATGCACAAACAGTAATTTCTCCGCATTGCAAGGCGCAATTCTGAAATTTTTTGCTTTTTCCTGCTCCTCTTAGCATGATAAAGAAGATTCAAAGAGAGTGAGATGCCAGCTCCTTTCATTCAGTCAGTAGCTTCAATCATTTCTGGTCATTTTTCAATGGCAAAAATCAATGAATATTGTAAATGCACAAACAGTAATTTCTCCGCATTGCAAGGTGCAATTCTGAAATTTTTTGCTTTATCCTGCTCCTCTTAGCATGATAAAGAACATTCAAAGAGAGTGAGATGACAGCTCCTTTCATTCAGTCAGTAGCTTCAATCATTTCTGGACGTTTTTCAATGGCAAAAATCAATGAATATTGTAAATGCACAAACAGTAATTTCTCCGCATTGCAAGGTGCAATTCTGAAATTTTTTGCTTTTTCCTGCTCCTCTTAGCATGATAAAGAAGATTCAAAGAGAGTGAGGTGCCAGCTCCTTTCATTCAGTCAGGAGCTTCAAACATTTCTGGTATATGAATATCATGTTTTTCAATGGCAAAAATCAATGAATATTGTAAATGCACAAACAGTAATTTCTCCGCATTGCAAGGTGCAATTCTGAAATTTTTTGCTTTTTCCTGCTCCTCTTAGCATGATAAAGAAGATTCAAAGAGAGTGAGATGCCAGCTCCTTTCATTCAGTCAGTAGCTTCAATCATTTCTGGACGTTTTTCAATGGCAAAAATCAATGAATATTGTAAATGCACAAACAGTAATTTCTCCGCATTGCAAGGTGCAATTCTGAAATTTTTTGCTTTTTCCTGCTCCTCTTAGCATGATAAACAAGATTCAAAGAGAGTGAGATGCCAGCTCCTTTCATTCAGTCAGTAGCTTCAATCATTTCTGGACGTTTTTCAATGGCAAAAATCATTGAATATTGTAAATGCACAAACAGTAATTTCTCCGCATTGCAAGGTGCAATTCTGAAATTTTTTACTTTTTCCTGCTCCTCTTAGCATGATAAAGAAGATTCAAAGAGAGTGAGATGCCAGCTCCTTTCATTCAGTCAGTAGCTTCAATCATTTCTGGTATATGAATAACAAGATGTTTTTCAATTGCAAAAATCAATGAATATTGTAAATGCAGAAACAGTAATTTTTCCGCATTGCAAGGTGCAATTCTGAAATTTTTTGCTTTTTCCTGCTCCTCTTAGCATGATAAAGAAGATTCAAAGAGAGTGAGATGCCAGCTCCTTTCCTTCAGTCAGTAGCTTCAATCATTTCTGGTATATGAATAACATGATGTTTTTCAATGGCAAAAATCAATGAATTTTGTAAATGCACAAACAGTAATTTCTCCGCATTGCAAGGCGCAATTCTGAAATTTTTTGCTTTTTCCTGCTCCTCTTAGCATGATAAAGAAGATTCAAAGAGAGTGAGATGCCAGCTCCTTTCATTCAGTCAGTAGCTTCAATCATTTCTGGACATTTTTCAATGGCAAAAATCAATGAATATTGTAAATGCACAAACAGTAATTTCTCCGCATTGCAAGGTGCAATTCTGAAATTTTTTGCTTTTTCCTGCTCCTCTTAGCATGATAAAGAAGATTCAAAGAGAGTGAGATGCCAGCTCCTTTCATTCAGTCAGTAGCTTCAATCATTTCTGGACGTTTTTCAATGGCAAAAATCAATGAATATTGTAAATGCACAAACAGTAATTTCTCCGCATTGCAAGGTGCAATTCTGAAATTTTTTGCTTTTTCCTGCTCCTCTTAGCATGATAAAGAAGATTCAAAGAGAGTGAGATGCCAGCTCCTTTCATTCAGTCAGTACCTTCAATCATTTCTGGACGTTTTTCAATGGCAAAAATCAATGAATATTGTAAATGCACAAACAGTAATTTCTCCGCATTGCAAGGTGCAATTCTGAAATTTTTTGCTTTTTCCTGCTCCTCTTAGCATGATAAAGAAGATTCAAAGAGAGTGAGATGCCAGCTCCTTTCATTCAGTCAGTAGCTTCAATCATTTCTGGACGTTTTTCAATGGCAAAAATCAATGAATATTGTAAATGCACAAACTGTAATTTCTCCGCATTGCAAGGTGCAATTCTGAAATTTTTTGCTTTTTCCTGCTCCTCTTAGCATGATAAAGAAGATTCAAAGAGAGTGAGATGCCAGCTCCTTTCATTCAGTCAGTAGCTTCAATCATTTCTGGTATATGAATAACATGATGTTTTTCAATAGCAAAAATCAATGAATATTGTAAATGCACAAACAGTAATTTCTCCGCATTGCAAGGTGCAATTCTGAAATTTTTTGCTTTTTCCTGCTCCTCTTAGCATGATAAACAAGATTCAAAGAGAGTGAGATGCCAGCTCCTTTCATTCAGTCAGTAGCTTCAATCATTTCTGGACGTTTTTCAATGGCAAAAATCAATGAATATTGTAAATGCACAAACAGTAATTTCTCCGCATTGCAAGGTGCAATTCTGAAATTTTTTGCTTTTTCCTGCTCCTCTTAGCATGATAAACAAGATTCAAAGAGAGTGAGATGCCAGCTCCTTTCATTCAGTCAGTAGCTTCAATCATTTCTGGACGTTTTTCAATGGCAAAAATCAATGAATATTGTAAATGCACAAACAGTAATTTCTCCGCATTGCAAGGTGCAATTCTGAAATTTTTTGCTTTTTCCTGCTCCTCTTAGCATGATAAAGAAGATTCAAAGAGAGTGAGATGCCAGCTCCTTTCATTCAGTCAGTAGCTTCAATCATTTCTGGTATATGAATAACATGATGTTTTTCAATGGCAAAAATCAATGAATATTGTAAATGCACAAACAGTAATTTCTCCGCATTGCAAGGTGCAATTCTGAAATTTTTTGCTTTTTCCTGCTCCTCTTAGCATGATAAAGAAGATTCAAAGAGAGTGAGATGCCAGCTCCTTTCATTCAGTCAGTAGCTTCAATCATTTCTGGACGTTTTTCAATGGCAAAAATCAATGAATATTGTAAATGCACAAACAGTAATTTCTCCGCATTGCAAGGTGCAATTCTGAAATTTTTTGCTTTTTCCTGCTCCTCTTAGCATGATAAACAAGATTCAAAGAGAGTGAGATGCCAGCTCCTTTCATTCAGTCAGTAGCTTCAATCATTTCTGGATGTTTTTCAATGGCAAAAATCAATGAATATTGTAAATGCACAAACAGTAATTTCTCCGCATTGCAAGGTGCAATTCTGAAATTTTTTGCTTTTTCCTGCTCCTCTTAGCATGATAAAGAAGATTCAAAGAGAGTGAGATGCCAGCTCCTTTCCTTCAGTCAGTAGCTTCAATCATTTCTGGTATATGAATAACATGATGTTTTTCAATGGCAAAAATCAATGAATTTTGTAAATGCACAAACAGTAATTTCTCCGCATTGCAAGGCGCAATTCTGAAATTTTTTGCTTTTTCCTGCTCCTCTTAGCATGATAAAGAAGATTCAAAGAGAGTGAGATGCCAGCTCCTTTCATTCAGTCAGTAGCTTCAATCATTTCTGGACATTTTTCAATGGCAAAAATCAATGAATATTGTAAATGCACAAACAGTAATTTCTCCGCATTGCAAGGTGCAATTCTGAAATTTTTTGCTTTTTCCTGCTCCTCTTAGCATGATAAAGAAGATTCAAAGAGAGTGAGATGCCAGCTCCTTTCATTCAGTCAGTAGCTTCAATCATTTCTGGACGTTTTTCAATGGCAAAAATCAATGAATATTGTAAATGCACAAACAGTAATTTCTCCGCATTGCAAGGTGCAATTCTGAAATTTTTTGCTTTTTCCTGCTCCTCTTAGCATGATAAAGAAGATTCAAAGAGAGTGATATTCCAGCTCCTTTCATTCAGTCAGTACCTTCAATCATTTCTGGACGTTTTTCAATGGCAAAAATCAATGAATATTGTAAATGCACAAACAGTAATTTCTCCGCATTGCAATGTGCAATTCTGAAATTTTTTGCTTTTTCCTGCTCCTCTTAGCATGATAAAGAATATTCAAAGAGAGTGAGATGCCAGCTCCTTTCATTCAGTCAGTAGCTTCAATCATTTCTGGACGTTTTTCAATGGCAAAAATCAATGAATATTGTAAATGCACAAACAGTAATTTCTCCGCATTGCAAGGTGCAATTCTGAAATTTTTTGCTTTTTCCTGCTCCTCTTAGCATGATAAAGAAGATTCAAAGAGAGTGAGATGCCAGATCCTTTCATTCAGTCAGTAGCTTCAATCATTTCTGGTATATGAATAACATGATGTTTTTCAATAGCAAAAATCAATGAATATTGTAAATGCACAAACAGTAATTTCTCCGCATTGCAAGGTGCAATTCTGAAATTTTTTGCTTTTTCCTGCTCCTCTTAGCATGATAAAGAAGATTCAAAGAGAGTGAGATGCCAGCTCCTTTCATTCAGTCAGTAGCTTCAATCATTTCTGGACGTTTTTCAATGGCAAAAATCAATGAATATTGTAAATGCACAAACAGTAATTTCTCCGCATTGCAAGGTGCAATTCTGAAATTTTTTGCTTTTTCCTGCTCCTCTTAGCATGATAAACAAGATTCAAAGAGAGTGAGATACCAGCTCCTTTCATTCAGTCAGTAGCTTCAATCATTTCTGGACGTTTTTCAATGGCAAAAATCATTGAATATTGTAAATGCACAAACAGTAATTTCTCCGCATTGCAAGGTGCAATTCTGAAATTTTTTACTTTTTCCTGCTCCTCTTAGCATGATAAAGAAGATTCAAAGAGAGTGAGATGCCAGCTCCTTTCATTCAGTCAGTAGCTTCAATCATTTCTGGTATATGAATAACATGATGTTTTTCAATCGCAAAAATCAATGAATATTGTAAATGCACAAACAGTAATTTCTCCGCATTGCAAGGTGCAATTCTGAAATTTTTTGCTTTTTCCTGCTCCTCTTAGCATGATAAAGAAGATTCAAAGAGAGTGAGATGCCAGCTCCTTTCATTCAGTCAGTAGCTTCAATCATTTCTGGACGTTTTTCAATGGCAAAAATCAATGAATATTGTAAATGCACAAACAGTAATTTCTCCGCATTGCAAGGAGCAATTCTGAAATTTTTTGCTTTTTCCTGCTCCTCTTAGCATGATAAAGAAGATTCAAAGAGAGTGAGATGCCAGCTCCTTTCCTTCAGTCAGTAGCTTCAATCATTTCTGGTATATGAATAACATGATGTTTTTCAATGGCAAAAATCAATGAATTTTGTAAATGCACAAACAGTAATTTCTCCGCATTGCAAGGCGCAATTCTGAAATTTTTTGCTTTTTCCTGCTCCTCTTAGCATGATAAAGAAGATTCAAAGAGAGTGAGATGCCAGCTCCTTTCATTCAGTCAGTAGCTTCAATCATTTCTGGACATTTTTCAATGGCAAAAATCAATGAATATTGTAAATGCACAAACAGTAATTTCTCCGCATTGCAAGGTGCAATTCTGAAATTTTTTGCTTTTTCCTGCTCCTCTTAGCATGATAAAGAAGATTCAAAGAGAGTGAGATGCCAGCTCCTTTCATTCAGTCAGTAGCTTCTATCATTTCTGGACGTTTTTCAATGGCAAAAATCAATGAATATTGTAAATGCACAAACAGTAATTTCTCCGCATTGCAAGGTGCAATTCTGAAATTTTTTGCTTTTTCCTGCTCCTCTTAGCATGATAAAGAAGATTCAAAGAGAGTGAGGTGCCAGCTCCTTTCATTCAGTCAGGAGCTTCAAACATTTCTGGTATATGAATAACATGTTTTTCAATGGCAAAAATCAATGAATATTGTAAATGCACAAACAGTAATTTCTCCGCATTGCAAGGTGCAATTCTGAAATTTTTTGCTTTTTCCTGCTCCTCTTAGCATGATAAAGAAGATTCAAAGAGAGTGAGATGCCAGCTCCTTTCATTCAGTCAGTAGCTTCAATCATTTCTGGACGTTTTTCAATGGCAAAAATCAATGAATATTGTAAATGCACAAACTGTAATTTCTCCGCATTGCAAGGTGCAATTCTGAAATTTTTTGCATTTTCCTGCTCCTCTTAGCATGATAAAGAAGATTCAAAGAGAGTGAGATGCCAGCTCCTTTCATTCAGTCAGTAGCTTCAATCATTTCTGGACGTTTTTCAATGGCAAAAATCAACGAATATTGTAAATGCACAAACAGTAATTTCTCCGCATTGCAAGGTGCAATTCTGAAATTTTTTGCTTTTTCCTGCTCCTCTTAGCATGATAAAGAAGATTCAAAGAGAGTGAGATGCCAGCTCCTTTCATTCAGTCAGTAGCTTCAATCATTTCTGGACGTTTTTCAATGGCAAAAATCAATGAATATTGTAAATGCACAAACTGTAATTTCTCCGCATTGCAAGGTGCAATTCTGAAATTTTTTGCTTTTTCCTGCTCCTCTTAGCATGATAAAGAAGATTCAAAGAGAGTGAGATGCCAGCTCCTTTCATTCAGTCAGTAGCTTCAATCATTTCTGGACGTTTTTCAATGGCAAAAATCAATGAATATTGTAAATGCACAAACAGTAATTTCTCCGCATTGCAAGGTGCAATTCTGAAATTTTTTGCTTTTTCCTGCTCCTCTTAGCATGATAAAGAAGATTCAAAGAGAGTGAGAGGCCAGCTCCTTTCATTCAGTCAGTACCTTCAATCATTTCTGGACGTTTTTCAATGGCAAAAATCAATGAATATTGTAAATGCACAAACAGTAATTTCTCCGCATTGCAAGGTGCAATTCTGAAATTTTTTGCTTTTTCCTGCTCCTCTTAGCATGATAAAGAAGATTCAAAGAGAGTGAGGTGCCAGCTCCTTTCATTCAGTCAGGAGCTTCAAACATTTCTGGTATATGAATAACATGTTTTTCAATGGCAAATATCAATGAATATTGTAAATGCACAAACAGTAATTTCTCCGCATTGCAAGGTGCAATTCTGAAATTTTTTGCTTTTTCCTGCTCCTCTTAGCATGATAAAGAAGATTCAAAGAGAGTGAGATGCCAGCTCCTTTCATTCAGTCAGTACCTTCAATCATTTCTGGACGTTTTTCAATGGCAAAAATCAATGAATATTGTAAATGCACAAACAGTAATTTCTCCGCATTGCAAGGTGCAATTCTGAAATTTTTTGCTTTTTCCTGCTCCTCTTAGCATGATAAAGAAGATTCAAAGAGAGTGAGGTGCCAGCTCCTATCATTCAGTCAGGAGCTTCAAACATTTCTGGTATATGAATAACATGTTTTTCAATGGCAAAAATCAATGAATATTGTAAATGCACAAACAGTAATTTCTCCGCATTGCAAGGTGCAATTCTGAAATTTTTTGCTTTTTCCTGCTCCTCTTAGCATGATAAAGAAGATTCAAAGAGAGTGAGATGCCAGCTCCTTTCATTCAGTCAGTAGCTTCAATCATTTCTGGACGTTTTTCAATGGCAAAAATCAATGAATATTGTAAATGCACAAACTGTAATTTCTCCGCATTGCAAGGTGCAATTCTGAAATTTTTTGCATTTTCCTGCTCCTCTTAGCATGATAAAGAAGATTCAAAGAGAGTGAGATGCCAGCTCCTTTCATTCAGTCAGTAGCTTCAATCATTTCTGGACGTTTTTCAATGGCAAAAATCAACGAATATTGTAAATGCACAAACAGTAATTTCTCCGCATTGCAAGGTGCAATTCTGAAATTTTTTGCTTTTTCCTGCTCCTCTTAGCATGATAAAGAAGATTCAAAGAGAGTGAGATGCCAGCTCCTTTCATTCAGTCAGTAGCTTCAATCATTTCTGGACGTTTTTCAATGGCAAAAATCAATGAATATTGTAAATGCACAAACTGTAATTTCTCCGCATTGCAAGGTGCAATTCTGAAATTTTTTGCTTTTTCCTGCTCCTCTTAGCATGATAAAGAAGATTCAAAGAGAGTGAGATGCCAGCTCCTTTCATTCAGTCAGTAGCTTCAATCATTTCTGGACGTTTTTCAATGGCAAAAATCAATGAATATTGTAAATGCACAAACAGTAATTTCTCCGCATTGCAAGGTGCAATTCTGAAATTTTTTGCTTTTTCCTGCTCCTCTTAGCATGATAAAGAAGATTCAAAGAGAGTGAGATGCCAGCTCCTTTCATTCAGTCAGTACCTTCAATCATTTCTGGACGTTTTTCAATGGCAAAAATCAATGAATATTGTAAATGCACAAACAGTAATTTCTCCGCATTGCAAGGTGCAATTCTGAAATTTTTTGCTTTTTCCTGCTCCTCTTAGCATGATAAAGAAGATTCAAAGAGAGTGAGGTGCCAGCTCCTTTCATTCAGTCAGGAGCTTCAAACATTTCTGGTATATGAATAACATGTTTTTCAATGGCAAAAATCAATGAATATTGTAAATGCACAAACAGTAATTTCTCCGCATTGCAAGGTGCAATTCTGAAATTTTTTGCTTTTTCCTGCTCCTCTTAGCATGATAAAGAAGATTCAAAGAGAGTGAGATGCCAGCTCCTTTCATTCAGTCAGTACCTTCAATCATTTCTGGACGTTTTTCAATGGCAAAAATCAATGAATATTGTAAATGCACAAACAGTAATTTCTCCGCATTGCAAGGTGCAATTCTGAAATTTTTTGCTTTTTCCTGCTCCTCTTAGCATGATAAAGAAGATTCAAAGAGAGTGAGGTGCCAGCTCCTTTCATTCAGTCAGGAGCTTCAAACATTTCTGGTATATGAATAACATGTTTTTCAATGGCAAAAATCAATGAATATTGTAAATGCACAAACAGTAATTTCTCCGCATTGCAAGGTGCAATTCTGAAATTTTTTGCTTTTTCCTGCTGCTCTTAGCATGATAAAGAAGATTCAAAGAGAGTGAGATGCCAGCTCCTTTCATTCAGTCAGTAGCTTCAATCATTTCTGGACGTTTTTCAATGGCAAAAATCAATGAATATTGTAAATGCACAAACTGTAATTTCTCCGCATTGCAAGGTGCAATTCTGAAATTTTTTGCATTTTCCTGCTCCTCTTAGCATGATAAAGAAGATTCAAAGAGAGTGAGATGCCAGCTCCTTTCATTCAGTCAGTAGCTTCAATCATTTCTGGACGTTTTTCAATGGCAAAAATCAACGAATATTGTAAATGCACAAACAGTAATTTCTCCGCATTGCAAGGTGCAATTCTGAAATTTTTTGCTTTTTCCTGCTCCTCTTAGCATGATAAAGAAGATTCAAAGAGAGTGAGATGCCAGCTCCTTTCATTCAGTCAGTAGCTTCAATCATTTCTGGACGTTTTTCAATGGCAAAAATCAATGAATATTGTAAATGCACAAACTGTAATTTCTCCGCATTGCAAGGTGCAATTCTGAAATTTTTTGCTTTTTCCTGCTCCTCTTAGCATGATAAAGAAGATTCAAAGAGAGTGAGATGCCAGCTCCTTTCATTCAGTCAGTAGCTTCAATCATTTCTGGACGTTTTTCAATGGCAAAAATCAATGAATATTGTAAATGCACAAACAGTAATTTCTCCGCATTGCAAGGTGCAATTCTGAAATTTTTTGCTTTTTCCTGCTCCTCTTAGCATGATAAAGAAGATTCAAAGAGAGTGAGATGCCAGCTCCTTTCATTCAGTCAGTACCTTCAATCATTTCTGGACGTTTTTCAATGGCAAAAATCAATGAATATTGTAAATGCACAAACAGTAATTTCTCCGCATTGCAAGGTGCAATTCTGAAATTTTTTGCTTTTTCCTGCTCCTCTTAGCATGATAAAGAAGATTCAAAGAGAGTGAGATGCCAGCTCCTTTCATTCAGTCAGTAGCTTCAAACATTTCTGGTATATGAATAACATGATGTTTTTCAATGGCAAAAATCAATGAATATTGTAAATGCACAAACAGTAATTTCTCCGCATTGCAAGGTGCAAGTCTGAAATTTTTTTGCTTTTTCCTGCTCCTCTTAGCATGATAAAGAAGATTCAAAGAGAGTGAGATGCCAGCTCCTTTCATTCAGTCAGTAGCTTCAAACATTTCTGGTATATGAATAACATGATGTTTTTCAATGGCAAAAATCAATGAATATTGTAAATGCACAAACAGTAATTTCTCCGCATTGCAAGGTGCAAGTCTGAAATTTTTTGCTTTTTCCTGCTCCTCTTAGCATGATAAAGAAGATTCAAAGAGAGTGAGATGCCAGCTCCTTTCATTCAGTCAGTAGCTTCAATCATTTCTGGACGTTTTTCAATGGTAAAAATCAATGAATATTGTAAATGCACAAACAGTAATTTCTCCACATTGCAAGGTGCAATTCTGAAATTTTTTGCTTTTTCCTGCTCCTCTTAGCATGATAAAGAAGATTCAAAGAGAGTGAGATGCCAGCTCCTTTCATTCAGTCAGTAGCTTCAAACATTTCTGGTATATGAATAACATGATGTTTTTCAATGGCAAAAATCAATGAATATTGTAAATGCACAAACAGTAATTTCTCCGCATTGCAAGGTGCAATTCTGAAATTTTTTGCTTTTTCCTGCTCCTCTTAGCATGATAAAGAAGATTCAAAGAGAGTGAGATGCCAGCTTCTTTCATTCAGTCAGTAGCTTCAATCATTTCTGGATGTTTTTCAATGGCAAAAATCAATGAATATTGTAAATGCACAAACTGTAATTTCTCCGCATTGCAAGGTGCAATTCTGAAATTTTTTGCTTTTTCCTGCTCCTCTTAGCATGATAAAGAAGATTCAAAGAGAGTGAGATGCCAGCTCCTTTCATTCAGTCAGTAGCTTCAATCATTTCTGGACGTTTTTCAATGGCAAAAATCAATGAATTTTGTAAATGCACAAACAGTAATTTCTCCGCATTGCAAGGTGCAATTCTGAAATTTTTTGCTTTTTCCTGCTCCTCTTAGCATGATAAAGAAGATTCAAAGAGAGTGAGATGCCAGCTCCTTTCATTCAGTCAGTACCTTCAATCATTTCTGGACGTTTTTCAATGGCAAAAATCAATGAATATTGTAAATGCACAAACAGTAATTTCTCCGCATTGCAAGGTGCAATTCTGAAATTTTTTGCTTTTTCCCGCTCCTCTTAGCGTGATAAAGAAGATTCAAAGAGAGTGAGGTGCCAGCTCCTTTCATTCAGTCAGTAGCTTCAAACATTTCTGGTATATGAATAACATGTTTTTCAATGGCAAAAATCAATGAATATTGTAAATGCACAAACAGTAATTTCTCCGCATTGCAAGGTGCAATTCTGAAATTTTTTGCTTTTTCCTGCTCCTCTTAGCATGATAAAGAAGATTCAAAGAGAGTGAGATGCCAGCTCCTTTCATTCAGTCAGTAGCTTCAATCATTTCTGGACGTTTTTCAATGGCAAAAATCAATGAATATTGTAAATGCACAAACAGTAATTTCTCTGCATTGCAAGGTGCAATTCTGAAATTTTTTGCTTTTTCCTGCTCCTCTTAGCATGATAAAGAAGATTCAAAGAGAGTGAGATGCCAGCTCCTTTCATTCAGTCAGTAGCTTCAATCATTTCTGGACGTTTTTCAATGGCAAAAATCAATGAATATTGTAAATGCACAAACAGTAATTTCTCCGCATTGCAAGGTGCAATTCTGAAATTTTTTGCTTTTTCCCGCTCCTCTTAGCGTGATAAAGAAGATTCAAAGAGAGTGAGGTGCCAGCTCCTTTCATTCAGTCAGTAGCTTCAAACATTTCTGGTATATGAATAACATGTTTTTCAATGGCAAAAATCAATGAATATTGTAAATGCACAAACAGTAATTTCTCCGCATTGCAAGGTGCAATTCTGAAATTTTTTGCTTTTTCCTGCTCCTCTTAGCATGATAAAGAAGATTCAAAGAGAGTGAGATGCCAGCTCCTTTCATTCAGTCAGTAGCTTCAATCATTTCTGGACGTTTTTCAATGGCAAAAATCAATGAATATTGTAAATGCACAAACAGTAATTTCTCTGCATTGCAAGGTGCAATTCTGAAATTTTTTGCTTTTTCCTGCTCCTCTTAGCATGATAAAGAAGATTCAAAGAGAGTGAGATGCCAGCTCCTTTCATTCAGTCAGTAGCTTCAATCATTTCTGGACGTTTTTCAATGGCAAAAATCAATGAATATTGTAAATGCACAAACAGTAATTTCTCCGCATTGCAAGGTGCAATTCTGAAATTTTTTGCTTTTTCCTGCTCCTCTTAGCATGATAAAGAAGATTCAAAGAGAGTGAGATGCCAGCTCCTTTCATTCAGTCAGTAGCTTCAAACATTTCTGGTATATGAATAACATGATGTTTTTCAATGGCAAAAATCAATGAATATTGTAAATGCACAAACAGTAATTTCTCCGCATTGCAAGGTGCAAGTCTGAAATTTTTTGCTTTTTCCTGCTCCTCTTAGCATGATAAAGAAGATTCAAAGAGAGTGAGATGCCAGCTACTTTCATTCAGTCAGTAGCTTCAATCATTTCTGGACGTTTTTCAATGGTAAAAATCAATGAATATTGTAAATGCACAAACAGTAATTTCTCCACATTGCAATGTGCAATTCTAAAATTTTTTGCTTTTTCCTGCTCCTCTTAGCATGATAAAGAAGATTCAAAGAGAGTGAGATGCCAGCTCCTTTCATTCAGTCAGTACCTTCAATCATTTCTGGACGTTTTTCAATGGCAAAAATCAATGAATATTGTAAATGCACAAACAGTAATTTCTCCGCATTGCAAGGTGCAATTCTGAAATTTTTTGCTTTTTCCTGCTCCTCTTAGCATGATAAAGAAGATTCAAAGAGAGTGAGATGCCAGCTCCTTTCATTCAGTCAGTAGCTTCAAACATTTCTGGTATATGAATAACATGATGTTTTTCAATGGCAAAAATCAATGAATATTGTAAATGCACAAACAGTAATTTCTCCGCATTGCAAGGTGCAAGTCTGAAAATTTTTGCTTTTTCCTGCTCCTCTTAGCATGATAAAGAAGATTCAAAGAGAGTGAGATGCCAGCTACTTTCATTCAGTCAGTAGCTTCAATCATTTCTGGACGTTTTTCAATGGTAAAAATCAATGAATATTGTAAATGCACAAACAGTAATTTCTCCACATTGCAAGGTGCAATTCTGAAATTTTTTGCTTTTTCCTGCTCCTCTTAGCATGATAAAGAAGATTCAAAGAGAGTGAGATGCCAGCTCCTTTCATTCAGTCAGTAGCTTCAATCATTTCTGGACGTTTTTCAATGGCAAAAATCAATGAATATTGTAAATGCACAAACAGTAATTTCTCCGCATTGCAAGGTGCAATTCTGAAATTTTTTGCTTTTTCCTGCTCCTCTTAGCATGATAAAGAAGATTCAAAGAGAGTGAGATGCCAGCTCCTTTCATTCAGTCAGTACCTTCAATCATTTCTGGACGTTTTTCAATGGCAAAAATCAATGAATATTGTAAATGCACAAACAGTAATTTCTCCGCATTGCAAGGTGCAATTCTGAAATTTTTTGCTTTTTCTCGCTCCTCTTAGCATGATAAAGAAGATTCAAAGAGAGTGAGGTGCCAGCTCCTTTCATTCAGTCAGTAGCTTCAAACATTTCTGGTATATGAATAACATGTTTTTCAATGGCAAAAATCAATGAATATTGTAAATGCACAAACAGTAATTTCTCCGCATTGCAAGGTGCAATTCTGAAATTTTTTGCTTTTTCCTGCTCCTCTTAGCATGATAAAGAAGATTCAAAGAGAGTGAGATGCCAGCTCCTTTCATTCAGTCAGTAGCTTCAATCATTTCTGGACGTTTTTCAATGGCAAAAATCAATGAATATTGTAAATGCACAAACAGTAATTTCTCCGCATTGCAAGGTGCAATTCTGAAATTTTTTGCTTTTTCCTGCTCCTCTTAGCATGATAAAGAAGATTCAAAGAGAGTGAGATGCCAGCTCCTTTCATTCAGTCAGTAGCTTCAATCATTTCTGGACGTTTTTCAATGGCAAAAATCAATGAATATTGTAAATGCACAAACAGTAATTTCTCCGCATTGCAAGGTGCAATTCTGAAATTTTTTGCTTTTTCCTGCTCCTCTTAGCATGATAAAGAAGATTCAAAGAGAGTGAGATGCCAGCTCCTTTCATTCAGTCAGTAGCTTCAAACATTTCTGGTATATTAATAACATGATGTTTTTCAATGGCAAAAATCAATGAATATTGTAAATGCACAAACAGTAATTTCTCCGCATTGCAAGGTGCAAGTCTGAAATTTTTTGCTTTTTCCTGCTCCTCTTAGCATGATAAAGAAGATTCAAAGAGAGTGAGATGCCAGCTCCTTTCATTCAGTCAGTACCTTCAATCATTTCTGGACGTTTTTCAATGGCAAAAATCAATGAATATTGTAAATGCACAAACAGTAATTTCTCCGCATTGCAAGGTGCAATTCTGAAATTTTTTGCTTTTTCCTGCTCCTCTTAGCATGATAAAGAAGATTCAAAGAGAGTGAGATGCCAGCTCCTTTCATTCAGTCAGTAGCTTCAAACATTTCTGGTATATGAATAACATGATGTTTTTCAATGGCAAAAATCAATGAATATTGTAAATGCACAAACAGTAATTTCTCCGCATTGCAAGGTGCAAGTCTGAAATTTTTTTGCTTTTTCCTGCTCCTCTTAGCATGATAAAGAAGATTCAAAGAGAGTGAGATGCCAGCTCCTTTCATTCAGTCAGTAGCTTCAAACATTTCTGGTATATGAATAACATGATGTTTTTCAATGGCAAAAATCAATGAATATTGTAAATGCACAAACAGTAATTTCTCCGCATTGCAAGGTGCAAGTCTGAAATTTTTTGCTTTTTCCTGCTCCTCTTAGCATGATAAAGAAGATTCAAAGAGAGTGAGATGCCAGCTCCTTTCATTCAGTCAGTAGCTTCAATCATTTCTGGACGTTTTTCAATGGTAAAAATCAATGAATATTGTAAATGCACAAACAGTAATTTCTCCACATTGCAAGGTGCAATTCTGAAATTTTTTGCTTTTTCCTGCTCCTCTTAGCATGATAAAGAAGATTCAAAGAGAGTGAGATGCCAGCTCCTTTCATTCAGTCAGTAGCTTCAAACATTTCTGGTATATGAATAACATGATGTTTTTCAATGGCAAAAATCAATGAATATTGTAAATGCACAAACAGTAATTTCTCCGCATTGCAAGGTGCAATTCTGAAATTTTTTGCTTTTTCCTGCTCCTCTTAGCATGATAAAGAAGATTCAAAGAGAGTGAGATGCCAGCTTCTTTCATTCAGTCAGTAGCTTCAATCATTTCTGGACGTTTTTCAATGGCAAAAATCAATGAATATTGTAAATGCACAAACAGTAATTTCTCCGCATTGCAAGGTGCAATTCTGAAATTTTTTGCTTTTTCCTGCTCCTCTTAGCATGATAAAGAAGATTCAAAGAGAGTGAGATGCCAGCTCCTTTCATTCAGTCAGTAGCTTCAATCATTTCTGGACGTTTTTCAATGGCAAAAATCAATGAATATTGTAAATGCACAAACAGTAATTTCTCCGCATTGCAAGGTGCAATTCTGAAATTTTTTGCTTTTTCCTGCTCCTCTTAGCATGATAAAGAAGATTCAAAGAGAGTGAGATGCCAGCTCCTTTCATTCAGTCAGTACCTTCAATCATTTCTGGACGTTTTTCAATGGCAAAAATCAATGAATATTGTAAATGCACAAACAGTAATTTCTCCGCATTGCAAGGTGCAATTCTGAAATTTTTTGCTTTTTCCCGCTCCTCTTAGCGTGATAAAGAAGATTCAAAGAGAGTGAGGTGCCAGCTCCTTTCATTCAGTCAGTAGCTTCAAACATTTCTGGTATATGAATAACATGTTTTTCAATGGCAAAAATCAATGAATATTGTAAATGCACAAACAGTAATTTCTCCGCATTGCAAGGTGCAATTCTGAAATTTTTTGCTTTTTCCTGCTCCTCTTAGCATGATAAAGAAGATTCAAAGAGAGTGAGATGCCAGCTCCTTTCATTCAGTCAGTAGCTTCAATCATTTCTGGACGTTTTTCAATGGCAAAAATCAATGAATATTGTAAATGCACAAACAGTAATTTCTCCGCATTGCAAGGTGCAATTCTGAAATTTTTTGCTTTTTCCTGCTCCTCTTAGCATGATAAAGAAGATTCAAAGAGAGTGAGATGCCAGCTCCTTTCATTCAGTCAGTAGCTTCAATCATTTCTGGACGTTTTTCAATGGCAAAAATCAATGAATATTGTAAATGCACAAACAGTAATTTCTCCGCATTGCAAGGTGCAATTCTGAAATTTTTTGCTTTTTCCTGCTCCTCTTAGCATGATAAAGAAGATTCAAAGAGAGTGAGATGCCAGCTCCTTTCATTCAGTCAGTAGCTTCAAACATTTCTGGTATATGAATAACATGATGTTTTTCAATGGCAAAAATCAATGAATATTGTAAATGCACAAACAGTAATTTCTCCGCATTGCAAGGTGCAAGTCTGAAATTTTTTGCTTTTTCCTGCTCCTCTTAGCATGATAAAGAAGATTCAAAGAGAGTGAGATGCCAGCTACTTTCATTCAGTCAGTAGCTTCAATCAATTCTGGACGTTTTTCAATGGTAAAAATCAATGAATATTGTAAATGCACAAACAGTAATTTCTCCACATTGCAATGTGCAATTCTAAAATTTTTTGCTTTTTCCTGCTCCTCTTAGCATGATAAAGAAGATTCAAAGACAGTGAGATGCCAGCTCCTTTCATTCAGTCAGTACCTTCAATCATTTCTGGACGTTTTTCAATGGCAAAAATCAATGAATATTGTAAATGCACAAACAGTAATTTCTCCGCATTGCAAGGTGCAATTCTGAAATTTTTTGCTTTTTCCTGCTCCTCTTAGCATGATAAAGAAGATTCAAAGAGAGTGAGATGCCAGCTCCTTTCATTCAGTCAGTAGCTTCAAACATTTCTGGTATATGAATAACATGATGTTTTTCAATGGCAAAAATCAATGAATATTGTAAATGCACAAACAGTAATTTCTCCGCATTGCAAGGTGCAAGTCTGAAAATTTTTGCTTTTTCCTGCTCCTCTTAGCATGATAAAGAAGATTCAAAGAGAGTGAGATGCCAGCTACTTTCATTCAGTCAGTAGCTTCAATCATTTCTGGACGTTTTTCAATGGTAAAAATCAATGAATATTGTAAATGCACAAACAGTAATTTCTCCACATTGCAAGGTGCAATTCTGAAATTTTTTGCTTTTTCCTGCTCCTCTTAGCATGATAAAGAAGATTCAAAGAGAGTGAGATGCCAGCTCCTTTCATTCAGTCAGTAGCTTCAATCATTTCTGGACGTTTTTCAATGGCAAAAATCAATGAATATTGTAAATGCACAAACAGTAATTTCTCCGCATTGCAAGGTGCAATTCTGAAATTTTTTGCTTTTTCCTGCTCCTCTTAGCATGATAAAGAAGATTCAAAGAGAGTGAGATGCCAGCTCCTTTCATTCAGTCAGTACCTTCAATCATTTCTGGACGTTTTTCAATGGCAAAAATCAATGAATATTGTAAATGCACAAACAGTAATTTCTCCGCATTGCAAGGTGCAATTCTGAAATTTTTTGCTTTTTCTCGCTCCTCTTAGCATGATAAAGAAGATTCAAAGAGAGTGAGGTGCCAGCTCCTTTCATTCAGTCAGTAGCTTCAAACATTTCTGGTATATGAATAACATGTTTTTCAATGGCAAAAATCAATGAATATTGTAAATGCACAAACAGTAATTTCTCCGCATTGCAAGGTGCAATTCTGAAATTTTTTGCTTTTTCCTGCTCCTCTTAGCATGATAAAGAAGATTCAAAGAGAGTGAGATGCCAGCTCCTTTCATTCAGTCAGTAGCTTCAATCATTTCTGGACGTTTTTCAATGGCAAAAATCAATGAATATTGTAAATGCACAAACAGTAATTTCTCCGCATTGCAAGGTGCAATTCTGAAATTTTTTGCTTTTTCCTGCTCCTCTTAGCATGATAAAGAAGATTTAAAGAGAGTGAGATGCCAGCTCCTTTCATTCAGTCAGTAGCTTCAATCATTTCTGGACGTTTTTCAATGGCAAAAATCAATGAATATTGTAAATGCACAAACAGTAATTTCTCCGCATTGCAAGGTGCAATTCTGAAATTTTTTGCTTTTTCCTGCTCCTCTTAGCATGATAAAGAAGATTCAAAGAGAGTGAGATGCCAGCTCCTTTCATTCAGTCAGTAGCTTCAAACATTTCTGGTATATTAATAACATGATGTTTTTCAATGGCAAAAATCAATGAATATTGTAAATGCACAAACAGTAATTTCTCCGCATTGCAAGGTGCAAGTCTGAAATTTTTTGCTTTTTCCTGCTCCTCTTAGCATGATAAAGAAGATTCAAAGAGAGTGAGATGCCAGCTACTTTCATTCAGTCAGTAGCTTCAATCATTTCTGGACGTTTTTCAATGGTAAAAATCAATGAATATTGTAAATGCACAAACAGTAATTTCTCCACATTGCAATGTGCAATTCTAAAATTTTTTGCTTTTTCCTGCTCCTCTTAGCATGATAAAGAAGATTCAAAGAGAGTGAGATGCCAGCTCCTTTCATTCAGTCAGTAGCTTCAAACATTTCTGGTATATGAATAACATGTTTTTCAATGGCAAAAATCAATGAATATTGTAAATGCACAAACAGTAATTTCTCCGCATTGCAAGGTGCAATTCTGAAATTTTTTGCTTTTTCCTGCTCCTCTTAGCATGATAAAGAAGATTCAAAGAGAGTGAGATGCCAGCTCCTTTCATTCAGTCAGTAGCTTCAATCATTTCTGGTATATGAATAACATGATGTTTTTCAATGGCAAAAATCAATGAATTTTGTAAATGCACAAACAGTAATTTCTCAGCATTGCAAGGTGCAATTCTGAAATTTTTTGCTTTTTCCTGCTCCTCTTAGCATGATAAAGAAGATTCAAAGAGAGTGAGAAGCCAGCTCCTTTCATTGTCAGTAGCTTCAATCATTTCTTGACGTTTTTCAATGGCAAAAATCAATGAATATTGTAAATGCACAAACAGTAATTTCTCCGCATTGCAAGGTGCAATTCTGAATTTTTTTGCTTTTTCCTGCTCCTCTTAGCATTATGAAGAAGATTCAAAGAGAGTGAGATACCAGCTCCTTTCATTCAGTCAGTAGCTTCAAACATTTCTGGTATATGAATAACATGATGTTTTTCAATGGCAAAAATCAATGAATATTGTAAATGCACAAACAGTAATTTCTCCGCATTGCAAGGTGCAATTCTGAAATTTTTTGCTTTTTCTTGCTCCTCTTAGCATGATAAAGAAGATTCAAAGAGAGTGAGATGCCAGCTCATTTCGTTCAGTCAGTAGCTTCAATCATTTCTGGACGTTTTTCAATGGCAAAAATCATTGAATATTGTAAATGCACAAACAGTAATTTCTCCGCATTGCAAGGTGCAATTCTGAAATTTTTTACTTTTTCCTGCTCCTCTTAGCATGATAAAGAAGATTCAAAGAGAGTGAGATGCCAGCTCCTTTCATTCAGTCAGTAGCTTCAATCATTTCTGGACGTTTTTCAATTGCAAAAATCAATGAATATTGTAAATGCACAAACAGTAATTTCTCCGCATTGCAAGGTGCAATTCTGAAATTTTTTGCTTTTTCCTGCTCCTCTTAGCATGATAAAGAAGATTCAAAGAGAGTGAGATGCCAGCTCCTTTCATTCAGTCAGTAGCTTCAATCATTTCTGGACTTTTTTCAATGGCAAAAATCAATGAATATTGTAAATGCACAAACAGTAATTTCTCCGCATTGCAAGGTGCAATTCTGAAATTTTTTGCTTTTTCCTGCTCCTCTTAGCATGATAAAGAAGATTCAAAGAGAGTGAGATGCCAGCTCCTTTCCTTCAGTCAGTAGCTTCAATCATTTCTGGTATATGAATAACATGATGTTTTTCAATTGCAAAAATCAATGAATTTTGTAAATGCACAAACAGTAATTTCTCCGCATTGCAAGGCGCAATTCTGAAATTTTTTGCTTTTTCCTGCTCCTCTTAGCATGATAAAGAAGATTCAAAGAGAGTGAGATGCCAGCTCCTTTCATTCAGTCAGTAGCTTCAATCATTTCTGGACATTTTTCAAAGCAAAAATCAATGAATATTGTAAATGCACAAACAGTAATTTCTCCGCATTGCAAGGTGCAATTCTGAAATTTTTTGCTTTTTCCTGCTCCTCTAAGCATGATAAAGAAGATTCAAAGAGAGTGAGATGCCAGCTCCTTTCATTCAGTCAGTAGCTTCAATCATTTCTGGACGTTTTTCAATGGCAAAAATCAATGAATATTGTAAATGCACAAACAGTAATTTCTCCGCATTGCAAGGTGCAATTCTGAAATTTTTTGCTTTTTCCTGCTCCTCTTAGCATGATAAAGAAGATTCAAAGAGAGTGAGGTGCCAGCTCCTTTCATTCAGTCAGGAGCTTCAAACATTTCTGGTATATGAATAACATGTTTTTCAATGTCAAAAATCAATGAATATTGTAAATGCACAAACAGTAATTTCTCCGCATTGCAAGGTGCAATTCTGAAATTTTTTGCTTTTTCCTGCTCCTCTTAGCATGATAAAGAAGATTCAAAGAGAGTGAGATGCCAGCTCCTTTCATTCAGTCAGCAGCTTCAATCATTTCTGGACGTTTTTCAATGGCAAAAATCAATGAATATTGTAAATGCACAAATAGTAATTACTCCGCATTGCAAGGTGCAATTCTGAAATTTTTTGCTTTTTCCTGCTCCTCTTAGCATGATAAAGAAGATTCAAAGAGAGTGAGATGCCAGCTCCTTTCATTCAGTCAGTAGCTTCAATCATTTCTGGACGTTTTTCAATGGCAAAAATCAATGAATATTGTAAATGCACAAACTGTAATTTCTCCGCATTGCAAGGTGCAATTCTGAAATTTTTTGCTTTTTCCTGCTCCTCTTAGCATGATAAAGAAGATTCAAAGAGAGTGAGATGCCAGCTCCTTTCATTCAGTCAGTAGCTTCAATCATTTCTGGACGTTTTTCAATGGCAAAAATCAATGAATATTGTAAATGCACAAACAGTAATTTCTCCGCATTGCAAGGTGCAATTCTGAAATTTTTTGCTTTTTCCTGCTCCTCTTAGCATGATAAAGAAGATTCAAAGAGAGTGAGATGCCAGCTCCTTTCATTCAGTCAGTAGCTTCAATCATTTCTGGACGTTTTTCAATGGCAAAAATCAATGAATATTGTAAATGCACAAACAGTAATTTCTCCGCATTGCAAGGTGCAATTCTGAATTTTTTTGCTTTTTCCTGCTCCTCTTAGCATGATAAAGAAGATTCAAAGAGAGTGAGATGTCAGCTCCTTTCATTCAGTCAGTAGCTTCAAACATTTCTGGTATATGAATAACATGATGTTTTTCAATGGCAAAAATCAATGAATATTGTAAATGCACAAACAGTAATTTCTCCGCATTGCAAGGTGCAATTCTGAAATTTTTTGCTTTTTCCTGCTCCTCTTAGCCATGATAAAGAAGATTCAAAGAGAGTGAGATGCCAGCTCCTTTCATTCAGTCAGTAGCTTCAATCATTTCTGGTATATGAATAACATGATGTTTTTCAATGGTAAAAATCAATGAATTTTGTAAATGCACAAACAGTAATTTCTCAGCATTGCAAGGTGCAATTCTGAAATTTTTTGCTTTTTCCTGCTCCTCTTAGCATGATAAAGAAGATTCAAAGAGAGTGAGATGCCAGCTCCTTTCATTGTCAGTAGCTTCAATCATTTCTGGACGTTTTTCAATGGCAAAAATCAATGAATATTGTAAATGCACAAACAGTAATTTCTCCGCATTGCAAGGTGCAATTCTGAAATTTTTTGCTTTTTCCTGCTCCTCTTAGCATTATGAAGAAGATTCAAAGAGAGTGAGATACCAGCTCCTTTCATTAAGTCAGTAGCTTCAAACATTTCTGGTATATGAATAACATGATGTTTTTCAATGGCAAAAATCAATGAATATTGTAAATGCACAAACAGTAATTTCTCCGCATTGCAAGGTGCAATTCTGAAATTTTTTGCTTTTTCCTGCTCCTCTTAGCATGATAAAGAAGATTCAAAGAGAGTGAGATGCCAGCTCCTTTCGTTCAGTCAGTAGCTTCAATCATTTCTGGACGTTTTTCAATGGCAAAAATCATTGAATATTGTAAATGCACAAACAGTAATTTCTCCGCATTGCAAGGTGCAATTCTGAAATTTTTTACTTTTTCCTGCTCCTCTTAGCATGATAAAGAAGATTCAAAGAGAGTGAGATGCCAGCTCCTTTCATTCAGTCAGTAGCTTCAATCATTTCTGGTATATGAATAACATGATGTTTTTCAATCGCAAAAATCAATGAATATTGTAAATGCACAAACAGTAATTTCTCCGCATTGCAAGGTGCAATTCTGAAATTTTTTGCTTTTTCCTGCTCCTCTTAGCATGATAAAGAAGATTCAAAGAGAGTGAGATGCCAGCTCCTTTCATTCAGTCAGTAGCTTCAATCATTTCTGGACGTTTTTCAATGGCAAAAATCAATGAATATTGTAAATGCACAAACAGTAATTTCTCCGCATTGCAAGGTGCAATTCTGAAATTTTTTGCTTTTTCCTGCTCCTCTTAGCATGATAAAGAAGATTCAAAGAGAGTGAGATGCCAGCTCCTTTCCTTCAGTCAGTAGCGTCAATCATTTCTGGCATATGAATAACATGATGTTTTTCAATGGCAAAAATCAATGAATTTTGTAAATGCACAAACAGTAATTTCTCCGCATTGCAAGGCGCAATTCTGAAATTTTTTGCTTTTTCCTGCTCCTCTTAGCATGATAAAGAAGATTCAAAGAGAGTGATATGCCAGCTCCTTTCATTCAGTCAGTAGCTTCAATCATTTCTGGACATTTTTCAATGGCAAAAATCAATGAATATTGTAAATGCACAAACAGTAATTTCTCCGCATTGCAAGGTGCAATTCTGAAATTTTTTGCTTTTTCCTGCTCCTCTTAGCATGATAAAGAAGATTCAAAGAGAATGAGATGACAGCTCCTTTCATTCAGTCAGTAGCTTCAATCATTTCTGGACGTTTTTCAATGGCAAAAATCAATGAATATTGTAAATGCACAAACAGTAATTTCTCCGCATTGCAAGGTGCAATTCTGAAATTTTTTGCTTTTTCCTGCTCCTCTTAGCATGATAAAGAAGATTCAAAGAGAGTGAGGTGCCAGATCCTTTCATTCAGTCAGGAGCTTCAAACATTTCTGGTATATGAATAACATATTTTTCAATGGCAAAAATCAATGAATATTGTAAATGCACAAACAGTAATTTCTCCGCATTGCAAGGTGCAATTCTGAAATTTTTTGCTTTTTCCTGCTCCTCTTAGCATGATAAAGAAGATTCAAAGAGAGTGAGATGCCAGCTCCTTTCATTCAGTCAGTAGCTTAAATCATTTCTGGACGTTTTTCAATGGCAAAAATCAATGAATATTGTAAATGCACAAACAGTAATTTCTCCGCATTGCAAGGTGCAATTCTGAAATTTTTTGCTTTTTCCTGCTCCTCTTAGCATGATAAAGAAAATTCAAAGAGAGTGAGATGCCAGCTCCTTTCATTCAGTCAGTATCTTCAATCATTTCTGGACGTTTTTCAATGGCAAAAATCAATGAATATTGTAAATGCACAAACAGTAATTTCTCCGCATTGCAAGGTGCAATTCTGAAATTTTTTGCTTTTTCCTGCTCCTCTTAGCATGATAAACAAGATTCAAAGAGAGTGAGATGCCAGCTCCTTTCATTCAGTCAGTAGCTTCAATCATTTCTGGACGTTTTTCAATGGCAAAAATCATTGAATATTGTAAATGCACAAACAGTAATTTCTCCGCATTGCAAGGTGCAATTCTGAAATTTTTTACTTTTTCCTGCTCCTCTTAGCATGATAAAGAAGATTCAAAGAGAGTGAGATGCCAGCTCCTTTCATTCAGTCAGTAGCTTCAATCATTTCTGGTATATGAATAACATGATGTTTTTCAATCGCAAAAATCAATGAATATTGTAAATGCACAAACAGTAATTTCTCCGCATTGCAAGGCGCAATTCTGAAATTTTTTGCTTTTTCCTGCTCCTCTTAGCATGATAAAGAAGATTCAAAGAGAGTGAGATGCCAGCTCCTTTCATTCAGTCAGTAGCTTCAATCATTTCTGGACATTTTTCAATGGCAAAAATCAATGAATATTGTAAATGCACAAACAGTAATTTCTCCGCATTGCAAGGTGCAATTCTGAAATTTTTTGCTTTTTCCTGCTCCTCTTAGCATGATAAAGAAGATTCAAAGAGAGTGAGATGCCAGCTCCTTTCATTCAGTCAGTAGCTTCAATCATTTCTGGACGTTTTTCAAAGGCAAAAATCAATGAATATTGTAAATGCACAAACAGTAATTTCTCCGCATTGCAAGGTGCAATTCTGAAATTTTTTGCTTTTTCCTGCCCCTCTTAGCATGATAAAGAAGATTCAAAGAGAGTGAGGTGCCAGCTCCTTTCATTCAGTCAGGAGCTTCAAACATTTCTGGTATATGAATAACATGTTTTTCAATGGCAAAAATCAATGAATATTGTAAATGCACAAACAGTAATTTCTCCGCATTGCAAGGTGCAATTCTGAAATTTTTTGCTTTTTCCTGCTCCTCTTAGCATGATAAAGAAGATTCAAAGAGAGTGAGATGCCAGCTCCTTTCATTCAGTCAGTAGCTTCAATCATTTCTGGACGTTTTTCAATGGCAAAAATCAATGAATTTTGTAAATGCACAAACAGTAATTTCTCCGCATTGCAAGGTGCAATTCTGAAATTTTTTGCTTTTTCCTGCTCCTCTTAGCATGATAAAGAAGATTCAAAGAGAGTGAGATGCCAGCTCCTTTCATTCAGTCAGTAGCTTCAATCATTTCTGGACGTTCTTCAATGGCAAAAATCAATGAATATTGTAAATGCACAAACTGTAATTTCTCCGCATTGCAAGGTGCAATTCTGAAATTTTTTGCTTTTTCCTGCTCCTCTTAGCATGATAAAGAAGATTCAAAGAGAGTGAGATGCCAGCTCCTTTCATTCAGTCAGTAGCTTCAATCATTTCTGGACGTTTTTCAAAGGCAAAAATCAATGAATATTGTAAATGCACAAACAGTAATTTCTCCGCATTGCAAGGTGCAATTCTGAAATTTTTTGCTTTTTCCTGCTCCTCTTAGCATGATAAAGAAGATTCAAAGAGAGTGAGATGCCAGCTCCTTTCATTCAGTCAGTAGCTTCAATCATTTCTGGACGTTTTTCAATGGCAAAAATCAATGAATATTGTAAATGCACAAACAGTAATTTCTCCGCATTGCAAGGTGCAATTCTGAAATTTTTTGCTTTTTCCTGCTCCTCTTAGCATGATAAAGAAGATTCAAAGAGAGTGAGATGTCAGCTCCTTTCATTCAGTCAGTAGCTTCAAACATTTCTGGTATATGAATAACATGATGTTTTTCAATGGCAAAAATCAATGAATATTGTAAATGCACAAACAGTAATTTCTCCGCATTGCAAGGTGCAATTCTGAAATTTTTTGCTTTTTCCTGCTCCTCTTAGCATGATAAAGAAGATTCAAAGAGAGTGAGGTGCCAGCTCCTTACATTCAGTCAGGAGCTTCAAACATTTCTGGTATATGAATAACATGTTTTTCAATGGCAAAAATCAATGAATATTGTAAATGCACAAACAGTAATTTCTCCGCATTGCAAGGTGCAATTCTGAAATTTTTTGCTTTTTCCTGCTCCTCTTAGCATGATAAAGAAGATTCAAAGAGAGTGAGATGCCAGCTCCTTTCATTCAGTCAGTAGCTTCAATCATTTCTGGACGTTTTTCAATGGCAAAAATCAATGAATATTGTAAATGCACAAACAGTAATTTCTCCGCATTGCAAGGTGCAATTCTGAAATTTTTTGCTTTTTCCTGCTCCTCTTAGCATGATAAAGAAGATTCAAAGAGAGTGAGATGCCAGCTCCTTTCATTCAGTCAGTAGCTTCAATCATTTCTGGACATTCTTCAATGGCAAAAATCAATGAATATTGTAAATGCACAAACTGTAATTTCTCCGCATTGCAAGGTGCAATTCTGAATTTTTTTGCTTTTTCCTGCTCCTCTTAGCATGATAAAGAAGATTCAAAGAGAGGGAGATGCCAGCTCCTTTCATTCAGTCAGTAGCTTCAATCATTTCTGGACGTTTTTCAATGGCAAAAATCAATGAATATTGTAAATGCACAAACAGTAATTTCTCCGCATTGCAAGGTGCAATTCTGAAATTTTTTGCTTTTTCCTGCTCCTCTTAGCATGATAAAGAAGATTCAAAGAGAGTGAGATGCCAGCTCCTTTCATTCAGTCAGTAGCTTCAATCATTTCTGGACGTTTTTCAATGGCAAAAATCAATGAATATTGTAAATGCACAAACAGTAATTTCTCCGCATTGCAAGGTGCAATTCTAAAATTTTTTGCTTTTTCCTGCTCCTCTTAGCATGATAAAGAAGATTCAAAGAGAGTGAGATGTCAGCTCCTTTCATTCAGTCAGTAGCTTCAAACATTTCTGGTATATGAATAACATGATGTTTTTCAATGGCAAAAATCAATGAATATTGTAAATGCACAAACAGTAATTTCTCCGCATTGCAAGGTGCAATTCTGAAATTTTTTGCTTTTTCCTGCTCCTCTTAGCATGATAAAGAAGATTCAAAGAGAGTGAGATGCCAGCTCCTTTCATTCAGTCAGTAGCTTCAATCATTTCTGGTATATGAATAACATGATGTTTTTCAATGGCAAAAATCAATGAATTTTGTAAATGCACAAACAGTAATTTCTCAGCATTGCAAGGTGCAATTCTGAAATTTTTTGCTTTTTCCTGCTCCTCTTAGCATGATAAAGAAGATTCAAAGAGAGTGAGATGCCAGCTCCTTTCATTGTCAGTAGCTTCAATCATTTCTGGACGTTTTTTAATGGCAAAAATCAATGAATATTGTAAATGCACAAACAGTAATTTCTCCGCATTGCAAGGTGCAATTCTGAAATTTTTTGCTTTTTCCTGCTCCTCTTAGCATTATGAAGAAGATTCAAAGAGAGTGAGATACCAGCTCCTTTCATTAAGTCAGTAGCTTCAAACATTTCTGGTATATGAATAACATGATGTTTTTCAATGGCAAAAATCAATGAATATTGTAAATGCACAAACAGTAATTTCTCCGCATTGCAAGGTGCAATTCTGAAATTTTTTGCTTTTTCCTGCTCCTCTTAGCATGATAAAGAAGATTCAAAGAGAGTGAGATGTCAGCTCCTTTCATTCAGTCAGTAGCTTCAAACATTTCTGGTATATGAATAACATGATGTTTTTCAATGGCAAAAATCAATGAATATTGTAAATGCACAAACAGTAATTTCTCCGCATTGCAAGGTGCAATTCTGAAATTTTTTGCTTTTTCCTGCTCCTCTTAGCATGATAAAGAAGATTCAAAGAGAGTGAGATGCCAGCTCCTTTCATTCAGTCAGTAGCTTCAATCATTTCTGGTATATGAATAACATGATGTTTTTCAATGGCAAAAATCAATGAATTTTGTAAATGCACAAACAGTAATTTCTCAGCATTGCAAGGTGCAATTCTGAAATTTTTTGCTTTTTCCTGCTCCTCTTAGCATGATAAAGAAGATTCAAAGAGAGTGAGATGCCAGCTCCTTTCATTGTCAGAAGCTTCAATCATTTCTGGACGTTTTTTAATGGCAAAAATCAATGAATATTGTAAATGCACAAACAGTAATTTCTCCGCATTGCAAGGTGCAATTCTGAAATTTTTTGCTTTTTCCTGCTCCTCTTAGCATTATGAAGAAGATTCAAAGAGAGTGAGATACCAGCTCCTTTCATTAAGTCAGTAGCTTCAAACATTTCTGGTATATGAATAACATGATGTTTTTCAATCGCAAAAATCAATGAATATTGTAAATGCACAAACAGTAATTTCTCCGCATTGCAAGGTGCAATTCTGAAATTTTTTGCTTTTTCCTGCTCCTCTTAGCATGATAAAGAAGATTCAAAGAGAGTGAGATGCCAGCTCCTTTCATTCAGTCAGTAGCTTCAATCATTTCTGGACGTTTTTCAATGGCAAAAATCAATGAATATTGTAAATGCACAAACAGTAATTTCTCCGCATTGCAAGGTGCAATTCTGAAATTTTTTGCTTTTTCCTGCTCCTCTTAGCATGATAAAGAAGATTCAAAGAGAGTGAGATGCCAGCTCCTTTCCTTCAGTCAGTAGCGTCAATCATTTCTGGCATATGAATGACATGATGTTTTTCAATGGCAAAAATCAATGAATTTTGTAAATGCACAAACAGTAATTTCTCCGCATTGCAAGGCGCAATTCTGAAATTTTTTGCTTTTTCCTGCTCCTCTTAGCATGATAAAGAAGATTCAAAGAGAGTGAGATGCCAGCTCCTTTCATTCAGTCAGTAGCTTCAATCATTTCTGGACATTTTTCAATGGCAAAAATCAATGAATATTGTAAATGCACAAACAGTAATTTCTCCGCATTGCAAGGTGCAATTCTGAAATTTTTTGCTTTTTCCTGCTCCTCTTAGCATGATAAAGAACATTCAAAGAGAGTGAGATGACAGCTCCTTTCATTCAGTCAGTAGCTTCAATCATTTCTGGACGTTTTTCAATGGCAAAAATCAATGAATATTTTAAATGCACAAACAGTAATTTCTCCGCATTGCAAGGTGCAATTCTGAAATTTTTTGCTTTTTCCTGCTCCTCTTAGCATGATAAAGAAGATTCAAAGAGAGTGAGGTGCCAGCTCCTTTCATTCAGTCAGGAGCTTCAAACATTTCTGGTATATGAATAACATGTTTTTCAATGGCAAAAATCAATGAATATTGTAAATGCACAAACAGTAATTTCTCCACATTGCAAGGTGCAATTCTGAAATTTTTTGCTTTTTCCTGCTCCTCTTAGCATGATAAACAAGATTCAAAGAGAGTGAGATGCCAGCTCCTTTCATTCAGTCAGTAGCTTCAATCATTTCTGGACGTTTTTCAATGGCAAAAATCATTGAATATTGTAAATGCACAAACAGTAATTTCTCCGCATTGCAAGGTGCAATTCTGAAATTTTTTACTTTTTCCTGCTCCTCTTAGCATGATAAAGAAGATTCAAAGAGAGTGAGATGCCAGCTCCTTTCATTCAGTCAGTAGCTTCAATCATTTCTGGTATATGAATAACAAGATGTTTTTCAATCGCAAAAATCAATGAATATTGTAAATGCACAAACAGTAATTTCTCCGCATTGCAAGGTGCAATTCTGAAATTTTTTGCTTTTTCCTGCTCCTCTTAGCATGATAAAGAAGATTCAAAGAGAGTGAGATGCCAGCTCCTTTCCTTCAGTCAGTAGCTTCAATCATTTCTGGTATATGAATAACATGATGTTTTTCAATGGCAAAAATCAATGAATTTTGTAAATGCACAAACAGTAATTTCTCCGCATTGCAAGGCGCAATTCTGAAATTTTTTGCTTTTTCCTGCTCCTCTTAGCATGATAAAGAAGATTCAAAGAGAGTGAGATGCCAGCTCCTTTCATTCAGTCAGTAGCTTCAATCATTTCTGGACATTTTTCAATGGCAAAAATCAATGAATATTGTAAATGCACAAACAGTAATTTCTCCGCATTGCAAGGTGCAATTCTGAAATTTTTTGCTTTTTCTTGCTCCTCTTAGCATGATAAAGAAGATTCAAAGAGAGTGAGATGCCAGCTCCTTTCATTCAGTCAGTAGCTTCAATCATTTCTGGACGTTTTTCAATGGCAAAAATCAATGAATATTGTAAATGCACAAACAGTAATTTCTCCGCATTGCAAGGTGCAATTCTGAAATTTTTTGCTTTTTCCTGCTCCTCTTAGCATGATAAAGAAGATTCAAAGAGAGTGAGATGCCAGCTCCTTTCATTCAGTCAGTACCTTCAATCATTTCTGGACGTTTTTCAATGGCAAAAATCAATGAATATTGTAAATGCACAAACAGTAATTTCTCCGCATTGCAAGGAGCAATTCTGAAATTTTTTGCTTTTTCCTGCTCCTCTTAGCATGATAAAGAAGATTCAAAGAGAGTGAGATGCCAGCTCCTTTCATTCAGTCAGTAGCTTCAATCATTTCTGGACGTTTTTCAATGGCAAAAATCAATGAATATTGTAAATGCACAAACTGTAATTTCTCCGCATTGCAAGGTGCAATTCTGAAATTTTTTGCTTTTTCCTGCTCCTCTTAGCATGATAAAGAAGATTCAAAGAGAGTGAGATGCCAGCTCCTTTCATTCAGTCAGTAGCTTCAATCATTTCTGGTATATGAATAACATGATGTTTTTCAATAGCAAAAATCAATGAATATTGTAAATGCACAAACAGTAATTTCTCCGCATTGCAAGGTGCAATTCTGAAATTTTTTGCTTTTTCCTGCTCCTCTTAGCATGATAAAGAAGATTCAAAGAGAGTGAGATGCCAGCTCCTTTCATTCAGTCAGTAGCTTCAATCATTTCTGGACATTTTTCAATGGCAAAAATCAATGAATATTGTAAATGCACAAACAGTAATTTCTCCGCATTGCAAGGTGCAATTCTGAAATTTTTTGCTTTTTCCTGCTCCTCTTAGCATGATAAACAAGATTCAAAGAGAGTGAGATGCCAGCTCCTTTCATTCAGTCAGTAGCTTCAATCATTTCTGGACGTTTTTCAATGGCAAAAATCAATGAATATTGTAAATGCACAAACAGTAATTTCTCCTCATTGCAAGGTGCAATTCTGAAATTTTTTGCTTTTTCCTGCTCCTCTTAGCATGATAAAGAAGATTCAAAGAGAGTGAGATGCCAGCTCCTTTCATTCAGTCAGTAGCTTCAATCATTTCTGGTATATGAATAACATGATGTTTTTCAATGGCAAAAATCAATGAATATTGTAAATGCACAAACAGTAATTTCTCCGCATTGCAAGGTGCAATTCTGAAATTTTTTGCTTTTTCCTGCTCCTCTTAGCATGATAAAGAAGATTCAAAGAGAGTGAGATGCCAGCTCCTTTCATTCAGTCAGTAGCTTCAATCATTTCTGGACGTTTTTCAATGGCAAAAATCAATGAATATTGTAAATGCACAAACAGTAATTTCTCCGCATTGCAAGGTGCAATTCTGAAATTTTTTGCTTTTTCCTGCTCCTCTTAGCATGATAAACAAGATTCAAAGAGAGTGAGATGCCAGCTCCTTTCATTCAGTCAGTAGCTTCAATCATTTCTGGACGTTTTTCAATGGCAAAAATCATTGAATATTGTAAATGCACAAACAGTAATTTCTCCGCATTGCAAGGTGCAATTCTGAAATTTTTTACTTTTTCCTGCTCCTCTTAGCATGATAAAGAAGATTCAAAGAGAGTGAGATGCCAGCTCCTTTCATTCAGTCAGTAGCTTCAATCATTTCTGGTATATGAATAACATGATGTTTTTCAATCGCAAAAATCAATGAATATTGTAAATGCACAAACAGTAATTTCTCCGCATTCCAAGGTGCAATTCTGACATTTTTTGCTTTTTCCTGCTCCTCTTAGCATGATAAAGAAGATTCAAAGAGAGTGAGATGCCAGCTCCTTTCATTCAGTCAGTAGCTTCAATCATTTCTGGATGTTTTTCAATGGCAAAAATCAATGCATATTGTAAATGCACAAACAGTAATTTCTCCGCATTGCAAGGTGCAATTCTGAAATTTTTTGCTTTTTCCTGCTCCTCTTAGCATGATAAAGAAGATTCAAAGAGAGTGAGATGCCAGCTCCTTTCCTTCTGTCAGTAGCTTCAATCATTTCTGGTATATGAATAACATGATGTTTTTCAATGGCAAAAATCAATGAATTTTGTAAATGCACAAACAGTAATTTCTCCGCATTGCAAGGCGCAATTCTGAAATTTTTTGCTTTTTCCTGCTCCTCTTAGCATGATAAAGAAGATTCAAAGAGAGTGAGATGCCAGCTCCTTTCATTCAGTCAGTAGCTTCAATCATTTCTGGACATTTTTCAATGGCAAAAATCAATGAATATTGTAAATGCACAAACAGTAATTTCTCCGCATTGCAAGGTGCAATTCTGAAATTTTTTGCTTTTTCCTGCTCCTCTTAGCATAATAAAGAAGATTCAAAGAGAGTGAGATGCCAGCTCCTTTCATTCAGTCAGTAGCTTCAATCATTTCTGGACGTTTTTCAATGGCAAAAATCAATGAATATTGTAAATGCACAAACAGTAATTTCTCCGCATTGCAAGGTGCAATTCTGAAATTTTTTGCTTTTTCCTGCTCCTCTTAGCATGATAAAGAAGATTCAAAGACAGTGATATTCCAGCTCCTTTCATTCAGTCAGTAGCTTCAATCATTTCTGGACGTTTTTCAATGGCAAAAATCATTGAATATTGTAAATGCACAAACAGTAATTTCTCCGCATTGCAAGGTGCAATTCTGAAATTTTTTACTTTTTCCTGCTCCTCTTAGCATGATAAAGAAGATTCAAAGAGAGTGAGATGCCAGCTCCTTTCATTCAGTCAGTAGCTTCAATCATTTCTGGTATATGAATAACAAGATGTTTTTCAATCGCAAAAATCAATGAATATTGTAAATGCACAAACAGTAATTTCTCCGCATTGCAAGGTGCAATTCTGAAATTTTTTGCTTTTTCCTGCTCCTCTTAGCATGATAAAGAAGATTCAAAGAGAGTGAGATGCCAGCTCCTTTCCTTCAGTCAGTAGCTTCAATCATTTCTGGTACATGAATAACATGATGTTTTTCAATGGCAAAAATCAATGAATTTTGTAAATGCACAAACAGTAATTTCTCCGCATTGCAAGGCGCAATTCTGAAATTTTTTGCTTTTTCCTGCTCCTCTTAGCATGATAAAGAAGATTCAAAGAGAGTGAGATGCCAGCTCCTTTCATTCAGTCAGTAGCTTCAATCATTTCTGGACATTTTTCAATGGCAAAAATCAATGAATATTGTAAATGCACAAACAGTAATTTCTCCGCATTGCAAGGTGCAATAATGAAATTTTTTGCTTTTTCTTGCTCCTCTTAGCATGATAAAGAAGATTCAAAGAGAGTGAGATGCCAGCTCCTTTCATTCAGTCAGTAGCTTCAATCATTTCTGGACGTTTTTCAATGGCAAAAATCAATGAATATTGTAAATGCACAAACAGTAATTTCTCCGCATTGCAAGGTGCAATTCTGAAATTTTTTGCTTTTTCCTGCTCCTCTTAGCATGATAAAGAAGATTCAAAGAGAGTGAGATGCCAGCTCCTTTCATTCAGTCAGTACCTTCAATCATTTCTGGACGTTTTTCAATGGCAAAAATCAATGAATATTGTAAATGCACAAACAGTAATTTCTCCGCATTGCAAGGTGCAATTCTGAAATTTTTTGCTTTTTCCTGCTCCTCTTAGCATGATAAAGAAGATTCAAAGAGAGTGAGATGCCAGCTCCTTTCATTCAGTCAGTAGCTTCAATCATTTCTGGACGTTTTTCAATGGCAAAAATCAATGAATATTGTAAATGCACAAACTGTAATTTCTCCGCATTGCAAGGTGCAATTCTGAAATTTTTTGCTTTTTCCTGCTCCTCTTAGCATGATAAAGAAGATTCAAAGAGAGTGAGATGCCAGCTCCTTTCATTCAGTCAGTAGCTTCAATCATTTCTGGTATATGAATAACATGATGTTTTTCAATAGCAAAAATCAATGAATATTGTAAATGCACAAACAGTAATTTCTCCGCATTGCAAGGTGCAATTCTGAAATTTTTTGCTTTTTCCTGCTCCTCTTAGCATGATAAAGAAGATTCAAAGAGAGTGAGATGCCAGCTCCTTTCATTCAGTCAGTAGCTTCAATAATTTCTGGACATTTTTCAATGGCAAAAATCAATGAATATTGTAAATGCACAAACAGTAATTTCTCCGCATTGCAAGGTGCAATTCTGAAATTTTTTGCTTTTTCCTGCTCCTCTTAGCATGATAAACAAGATTCAAAGAGAGTGAGATGCCAGCTCCTTTCATTCAGTCAGTAGCTTCAATCATTTCTGGACGTTTTTCAATGGCAAAAATCAATGAATATTGTAAATGCACAAACAGTAATTTCTCCGCATTGCAAGGTGCAATTCTGAAATTTTTTGCTTTTTCCTGCTCCTCTTAGCATGATAAAGAAGATTCAAAGAGAGTGAGATGCCAGCTCCTTTCATTCAGTCAGTAGCTTCAATCATTTCTGGTATATGAATAACATGATGTTTTTCAATGGCAAAAATCAATGAATATTGTAAATGCACAAACAGTAATTTCTCCGCATTGCAAGGTGCAATTCTGAAATTTTTTGCTTTTTCCTGCTCCTCTTAGCATGATAAAGAAGATTCAAAGAGAGTGAGATGCCAGCTCCTTTCATTCAGTCAGTAGCTTCAATCATTTCTGGTATATGAATAACATGATGTTTTTCAATAGCAAAAATCAATGAATATTGTAAATGCACAAACAGTAATTTCTCCGCATTGCAAGGTGCAATTCTGAAATTTTTTGCTTTTTCCTGCTCCTCTTAGCATGATAAAGAAGATTCAAAGAGAGTGAGATGCCAGCTCCTTTCATTCAGTCAGTACCTTCAATCATTTCTGGACGTTTTTCAATGGCAAAAATCAATGAATATTGTAAATGCACAAACAGTAATTTCTCCGCATTGCAAGGTGCAATTCTGAAATTTTTTGCTTTTTCCTGCTCCTCTTAGCATGATAAAGAAGATTCAAAGAGAGTGAGATGCCAGCTCCTTTCATTCAGTCAGTAGCTTCAATCATTTCTGGACGTTTTTCAATGGCAAAAATCAATGAATATTGTAAATGCACAAACTGTAATTTCTCCGCATTGCAAGGTGCAATTCTGAAATTTTTTGCTTTTTCCTGCTCCTCTTAGCATGATAAAGAAGATTCAAAGAGAGTGAGATGCCAGCTCCTTTCATTCAGTCAGTAGCTTCAATCATTTCTGGTATATGAATAACATGATGTTTTTCAATAGCAAAAATCAATGAATATTGTAAATGCACAAACAGTAATTTCTCCGCATTGCAAGGTGCAATTCTGAAATTTTTTGCTTTTTCCTGCTCCTCTTAGCATGATAAAGAAGATTCAAAGAGAGTGAGATGCCAGCTCCTTTCATTCAGTCAGTAGCTTCAATAATTTCTGGACATTTTTCAATGGCAAAAATCAATGAATATTGTAAATGCACAAACAGTAACTTCTCCGCATTGCAAGGTGCAATTCTGAAATTTTTTGCTTTTTCCTGCTCCTCTTAGCATGATAAACAAGATTCAAAGAGAGTGAGATGCCAGCTCCTTTCATTCAGTCAGTAGCTTCAATCATTTCTGGACGTTTTTCAATGGCAAAAATCAATGAATATTGTAAATGCACAAACAGTAATTTCTCCGCATTGCAAGGTGCAATTCTGAAATTTTTTGCTTTTTCCTGCTCCTCTTAGCATGATAAAGAAGATTCAAAGAGAGTGAGATGCCAGCTCCTTTCATTCAGTCAGTAGCTTCAATCATTTCTGGTATATGAATAACATGATGTTTTTCAATGGCAAAAATCAATGAATATTGTAAATGCACAAACAGTAATTTCTCCGCATTGCAAGGTGCAATTCTGAAATTTTTTGCTTTTTCCTGCTCCTCTTAGCATGATAAAGAAGATTCAAAGAGAGTGAGATGCCAGCTCCTTTCATTCAGTCAGTAGCTTCAATCATTTCTGGACGTTTTTCAATGGCAAAAATCAATGAATATTGTAAATGCACAAACAGTAATTTCTCCGCATTGCAAGGTGCAATTCTGAAATTTTTTGCTTTTTCCTGCTCCTCTTAGCATGATAAACAAGATTCAAAGAGAATGAGATGCCAGCTCCTTTCATTCAGTCAGTAGCTTCAATCATTTCTGGACGTTTTTCAATGGCAAAAATCATTGAATATTGTAAATGCACAAACAGTAATTTCTCCGCATTGCAAGGTGCAATTCTGAAATTTTTTACTTTTTCCTGCTCCTCTTAGCATGATAAAGAAGATTCAAAGAGAGTGAGATGCCAGCTCCTTTCATTCAGTCAGTAGCTTCAATCATTTCTGGTATATGAATAACATGATGTTTTTCAATCGCAAAAATCAATGAATATTGTAAATGCACAAACAGTAATTTCTCCGCATTGCAAGGTGCAATTCTGAAATTTTTTGCTTTTTCCTGCTCCTCTTAGCATGATAAAGAAGATTCAAAGAGAGTGAGATGCCAGCTCCTTTCATTCAGTCAGTAGCTTCAATCATTTCTGGATGTTTTTCAATGGCAAAAATCAATGAATATTGTAAATGCACAAACAGTAATTTCTCCGCATTGCAAGGTGCAATTCTGAAATTTTTTGCTTTTTCCTGCTCCTCTTAGCATGATAAAGAAGATTCAAAGAGAGTGAGATGCCAGCTCCTTTCCTTCTGTCAGTAGCTTCAATCATTTCTGGTATATGAATAACATGATGTTTTTCAATGGCAAAAATCAATGAATTTTGTAAATGCACAAACAGTAATTTCTCCGCATTGCAAGGCGCAATTCTGAAATTTTTTGCTTTTTCCTGCTCCTCTTAGCATGATAAAGAAGATTCAAAGAGAGTGAGATGCCAGCTCCTTTCATTCAGTCAGTAGCTTCAATCATTTCTGGACATTTTTCAATGGCAAAAATCAATGAATATTGTAAATGCACAAACAGTAATTTCTCCGCATTGCAAGGTGCAATTCTGAAATTTTTTGCTTTTTCCTGCTCCTCTTAGCATAATAAAGAAGATTCAAAGAGAGTGAGATGCCAGCTCCTTTCATTCAGTCAGTAGCTTCAATCATTTCTGGACGTTTTTCAATGGCAAAAATCAATGAATATTGTAAATGCACAAACAGTAATTTCTCCGCATTGCAAGGTGCAATTCTGAAATTTTTTGCTTTTTCCTGCTCCTCTTAGCATGATAAAGAAGATTCAATGACAGTGATATTCCAGCTCCTTTCATTCAGTCAGTACCTTCAATCATTGCTGGACGTTTTTCAATGGCAAAAATCAATGAATATTGTAAATGCACAAACAGTAATTTCTCCGCATTGCAAGGTGCAATTCTGAAATTTTTTGCTTTTTCCTGCTCCTCTTAGCATGATAAAGAATATTCAAAGAGAGTGAGATGCCAGCTCCTTTCATTCAGTCAGTAGCTTCAATCATTTCTGGACGTTTTTCAATGGCAAAAATCAATGAATATTGTAAATGCACAAACTGTAATTTCTCCGCATTGCAAGGTGCAATTCTGAAATTTTTTGCTTTTTCCTGCTCCTCTTAGCATGATAAAGAAGATTCAAAGAGAGTGAGATGCCAGCTCCTTTCATTCAGTCAGTAGCTTCAATCATTTCTGGTATATGAATAACATGATGTTTTTCAATAGCAAAAATCAATGAATATTGTAAATGCACAAACAGTAATTTCTCCGCATTGCAAGGTGCAATTCTGAAATTTTTTGCTTTTTCCTGCTCATCTTAGCATGATAAAGAAGATTCAAAGAGAGTGAGATGCCAGCTCCTTTCATTCAGTCAGTAGCTTCAATCATTTCTGGACGTTTTTCAATGGCAAAAATCAATGAATATTGTAAATGCACAAACAGTAATTTCTCCGCATTGCAAGGTGCAATTCTGAAATTTTTTGCTTTTTCCTGCTCCTCTTAGCATGATAAACAAGATTCAAAGAGAGTGAGATACCAGCTCCTTTCATTCAGTCAGTAGCTTCAATCATTTCTGGACGTTTTTCAATGGCAAAAATCATTGAATATTGTAAATGCACAAACAGTAATTTCTCCGCATTGCAAGGTGCAATTCTGAAATTTTTTACTTTTTCCTGCTCCTCTTAGCATGATAAAGAAGATTCAAAGAGAGTGAGATGCCAGCTCCTTTCATTCAGTCAGTAGCTTCAATCATTTCTGGTATATGAATAACATGATGTTTTTCAATCGCAAAAATCAATGAATATTGTAAATGCACAAACAGTAATTTCTCCGCATTGCAAGGTGCAATTCTGAAATTTTTTGCTTTTTCCTGCTCCTCTTAGCATGATAAAGAAGATTCAAAGAGAGTGAGATGCCAGCTCCTTTCATTCAGTCAGTAGCTTCAATCATTTCTGGACGTTTTTCAATGGCAAAAATCAATGAATATTGTAAATGCACAAACAGTAATTTCTCCGCATTGCAAGGTGCAATTCTGAAATTTTTTGCTTTTTCCTGCTCCTCTTAGCATGATAATGAAGATTCAAAGAGAGTGAGATGCCAACTCCTTTCCTTCAGTCAGTAGCTTCAATCATTTCTGGTATATGAATAACATGATGTTTTTCAATGGCAAAAATCAATGAATTTTGTAAATGCACAAACAGTAATTTCTCCGCATTGCAAGGCGCAATTCTGAAATTTTTTGCTTTTTCCTGCTCCTCTTAGCATGATAAAGAAGATTCAAAGAGAGTGAGATGCCAGCTCCTTTCATTCAGTCAGTAGCTTCAATCATTTCTGGACATTTTTCAATGGCAAAAATCAATGAATATTGTAAATGCACAAACAGTAATTTCTCCGCATTGCAAGGTGCAATTCTGAAATTTTTTGCTTTTTCCTGCTCCTCTTAGCATGATAAAGAAGATTCAAAGAGAGTGAGATGCCAGCTCCTTTCATTCAGTCAGTAGCTTCTATCATTTCTGGACGTTTTTCAATGGCAAAAATCAATGAATATTGTAAATGCACAAACAGTAATTTCTCCGCATTGCAAGGTGCAATTCTGAAATTTTTTGCTTTTTCCTGCTCCTCTTAGCATGATAAAGAAGATTCAAAGAGAGTGAGGTGCCAGCTCCTTTCATTCAGTCAGGAGCTTCAAACATTTCTGGTATATGAATAACATGTTTTTCAATGGCAAAAATCAATGAATATTGTAAATGCACAAACAGTAATTTCTCCGCATTGCAAGGTGCAATTCTGAAATTTTTTGCTTTTTCCTGCTCCGCTTAGCATGATAAAGAAGATTCAAAGAGAGTGAGATGCCAGCTCCTTTCATTCAGTCAGTAGCTTCAATCATTTCTGGACGTTTTTCAATGGCAAAAATCAATGAATATTGTAAATGCACAAACTGTAATTTCTCCGCATTGCAAGGTGCAATTCTGAAATTTTTTGCATTTTCCTGCTCCTCTTAGCATGATAAAGAAGATTCAAAGAGAGTGAGATGCCAGCTCCTTTCATTCAGTCAGTAGCTTCAATCATTTCTGGACGTTTTTCAATGGCAAAAATCAACGAATATTGTAAATGCACAAACAGTAATTTCTCCGCATTGCAAGGTGCAATTCTGAAATTTTTTGCTTTTTCCTGCTCCTCTTAGCATGATAAAGAAGATTCAAAGAGAGTGAGATGCCAGCTCCTTTCATTCAGTCAGTAGCTTCAATCATTTCTGGACGTTTTTCAATGGCAAAAATCAATGAATATTGTAAATGCACAAACTGTAATTTCTCCGCATTGCAAGGTGCAATTCTGAAATTTTTTGCTTTTTCCTGCTCCTCTTAGCATGATAAAGAAGATTCAAAGAGAGTGAGATGCCAGCTCCTTTCATTCAGTCAGTAGCTTCAATCATTTCTGGACGTTTTTCAATGGCAAAAATCAATGAATATTGTAAATGCACAAACAGTAATTTCTCCGCATTGCAAGGTGCAATTCTGAAATTTTTTGCTTTTTCCTGCTCCTCTTAGCATGATAAAGAAGATTCAAAGAGAGTGATATGCCAGCTCCTTTCATTCAGTCAGTACCTTCAATCATTTCTGGACGTTTTTCAATGGCAAAAATCAATGAATATTGTAAATGCACAAACAGTAATTTCTCCGCATTGCAAGGTGCAATTCTGAAATTTTTTGCTTTTTCCTGCTCCTCTTAGCATGATAAAGAAGATTCAAAGAGAGTGAGATGCCAGCTCCTTTCATTCAGTCAGTAGCTTCAAACATTTCTGGTATATGAATAACATGATGTTTTTCAATGGCAAAAATCAATGAATATTGTAAATGCACAAACAGTAATTTCTCCGCATTGCAAGGTGCAAGTCTGAAATTTTTTGCTTTTTTCTGCTCCTCTTAGCATGATAAAGAAGATTCAAAGAGAGTGAGATGCCAGCTCCTTTCATTCAGTCAGTAGCTTCAAACATTTCTGGTATATGAATAACATGATGTTTTTCAATGGCAAACATCAATGAATATTGTAAATGCACAAACAGTAATTTCTCCGCATTGCAAGGTGCAAGTCTGAAATTTTTTGCTTTTTCCTGCTCCTCTTAGCATGATAAAGAAGATTCAAAGAGAGTGAGATGCCAGCTCCTTTCATTCAGTCAGTAGCTTCAATCATTTCTGGACGTTTTTCAATGGTAAAAATCAATGAATATTGTAAATGCACAAACAGTAATTTCTCCACATTGCAAGGTGCAATTCTGAAATTTTTTGCTTTTTCCTGCTCCTCTTAGCATGATAAAGAAGATTCAAAGAGAGTGAGATGCCAGCTCCTTTCATTCAGTCTGTAGCTTCAAACATTTCTGGTATATGAATAACATGATGTTTTTCAATGGCAAAAATCAATGAATATTGTAAATGCACAAACAGTAATTTCTCCGCATTGCAAGGTGCAATTCTGAAATTTTTTGCTTTTTCCTGCTCCTCTTAGCATGATAAAGAAGATTCAAAGAGAGTGAGATGCCAGCTTCTTTCATTCAGTCAGTAGCTTCAATCATTTCTGGATGTTTTTCAATGGCAAAAATCAATGAATATTGTAAATGCACAAACTGTAATTTCTCCGCATTGCAAGGTGCAATTCTGAAATTTTTTGCTTTTTCCTGCTCCTCTTAGCATGATAAAGAAGATTCAAAGAGAGTGAGATGCCAGCTCCTTTCATTCAGTCAGTAGCTTCAATCATTTCTGGACGTTTTTCAATGGCAAAAATCAATGAATATTGTAAATGCACAAACAGTAATTTCTCCGCATTGCAAGGTGCAATTCTGAAATTTTTTGCTTTTTCCTGCTCCTCTTAGCATGATAAAGAAGATTCAAAGAGAGTGAGATGCCAGCTCCTTTCATTCAGTCAGTACCTTCAATCATTTCTGGACGTTTTTCAATGGCAAAAATCAATGAATATTGTAAATGCACAAACAGTAATTTCTCCGCATTGCAAGGTGCAATTCTGAAATATTTTGCTTTTTCCCACTCCTCTTAGCATGATAAAGAAGATTCAAAGAGAGTGAGGTGCCAGCTCCTTTCATTCAGTCAGTAGCTTCAAACATTTCTGGTATATGAATAACATGTTTTTCAATGGCAAAAATCAATGAATATTGTAAATGCACAAACAGTAATTTCTCCGCATTGCAAGGTGCAATTCTGAAATTTTTTGCTTTTTCCTGCTCCTCTTAGCATGATAAAGAAGATTCAAAGAGAGTGAGATGCCAGCTCCTTTCATTCAGTCAGTAGCTTCAATCATTTCTGGACGTTTTTCAATGGCAAAAATCAATGAATATTGTAAATGCACAAACAGTAATTTCTCCGCATTGCAAGGTGCAATTCTGAAATTTTTTGCTTTTTCCTGCTCCTCTTAGCATGATAAAGAAGATTCAAAGAGAGTGAGATGCCAGCTCCTTTCATTCAGTCAGTAGCTTCAATCATTTCTGGACGTTTTTCAATGGCAAAAATCAATGAATATTGTAAATGCACAAACAGTAATTTCTCCGCATTGCAAGGTGCAATTCTGAAATTTTTTGCTTTTTCCTGCTCCTCTTAGCATGATAAAGAAGATTCAAAGAGAGTGAGATGCCAGCTCCTTTCATTCAGTCAGTAGCTTCAAACATTTCTGGTATATGAATAACATGATGTTTTTCAATGGCAAAAATCAATGAATATTGTAAATGCACAAACAGTAATTTCTCCGCATTGCAAGGTGCAAGTCTGAAATTTTTTGCTTTTTCCTGCTCCTCTTAGCATGATAAAGAAGATTCAAAGAGAGTGAGATGCCAGCTACTTTCATTCAGTCAGTAGCTTCAATCATTTCTGGACGTTTTTCAATGGTAAAAATCAATGAATATTGTAAATGCACAAACAGTAATTTCTCCACATTGCAATGTGCAATTCTAAAATTTTTTGCTTTTTCCTGCTCCTCTTAGCATGATAAAGAAGATTCAAAGAGAGTGAGATGCCAGCTCCTTTCATTCAGTCAGTACCTTCAATCATTTCTGGACGTTTTTCAATGGCAAAAATCAATGAATATTGTAAATGCACAAACAGTAATTTCTCCGCATTGCAAGGTGCAATTCTGAAATTTTTTGCTTTTTCCTGCTCCTCTTAGCATGATAAAGAAGATTCAAAGAGAGTGAGATGCCAGCTCCTTTCATTCAGTCAGTAGCTTCAAACATTTCTGGTATATGAATAACATGATGTTTTTCAATGGCAAAAATCAATGAATATTGTAAATGCACAAACAGTAATTTCTCCGCATTGCAAGGTGCAAGTCTGAAAATTTTTGCTTTTTCCTGCTCCTCTTAGCATGATAAAGAAGATTCAAAGAGAGTGAGATGCCAGCTACTTTCATTCAGTCAGTAGCTTCAATCATTTCTGGACGTTTTTCAATGGTAAAAATCAATGAATATTGTAAATGCACAAACAGTAATTTCTCCACATTGCAAGGTGCAATTCTGAAATTTTTTGCTTTTTCCTGCTCCTCTTAGCATGATAAAGAAGATTCAAAGAGAGTGAGATGCCAGCTCCTTTCATTCATGCAGTAGCTTCAATCATTTCTGGACGTTTTTCAATGGCAAAAATCAATGAATATTGTAAATGCACAAACAGTAATTTCTCCGCATTGCAAGGTGCAATTCTGAAATTTTTTGCTTTTTCCTGCTCCTCTTAGCATGATAAAGAAGATTCAAAGAGAGTGAGATGCCAGCTCCTTTCATTCAGTCAGTACCTTCAATCATTTCTGGACGTTTTTCAATGGCAAAAATCAATGAATATTGTAAATGCACAAACAGTAATTTCTCCGCATTGCAAGGTGCAATTCTGAAATTTTTTGCTTTTTCTCGCTCCTCTTAGCATGATAAAGAAGATTCAAAGAGAGTGAGGTGCCAGCTCCTTTCATTCAGTCAGTAGCTTCAAACATTTCTGGTATATGAATAACATGTTTTTCAATGGCAAAAATCAATGAATATTGTAAATGCACAAACAGTAATTTCTCCGCATTGCAAGGTGCAATTCTGAAATTTTTTGCTTTTTCCTGCTCCTCTTAGCATGATAAAGAAGATTCAAAGAGAGTGAGATGCCAGCTCCTTTCATTCAGTCAGTAGCTTCAATCATTTCTGGACGTTTTTCAATGGCAAAAATCAATGAATATTGTAAATGCACAAACAGTAATTTCTCCGCATTGCAAGGTGCAATTCTGAAATTTTTTGCTTTTTCCTGCTCCTCTTAGCATGATAAAGAAGATTCAAAGAGAGTGAGATGCCAGCTCCTTTCATTCAGTCAGTAGCTTCAATCATTTCTGGACGTTTTTCAATGGCAAAAATCAATGAATATTGTAAATGCACAAACAGTAATTTCTCCGCATTGCAAGGTGCAATTCTGAAATTTTTTGCTTTTTCCTGCTCCTCTTAGCATGATAAAGAAGATTCAAAGAGAGTGAGATGCCAGCTCCTTTCATTCAGTCAGTAGCTTCAAACATTTCTGGTATATGAATAACATGATGTTTTTCAATGGCAAAAATCAATGAATATTGTAAATGCACAAACAGTAATTTCTCCGCATTGCAAGGTGCAAGTCTGAAATTTTTTGCTTTTTCCTGCTCCTCTTAGCATGATAAAGAAGATTCAAAGAGAGTGAGATGCCAGCTACTTTCATTCAGTCAGTAGCTTCAATCATTTCTGGACGTTTTTCAATGGTAAAAATCAATGAATATTGTAAATGCACAAACAGTAATTTCTCCACATTGCAATGTGCAATTCTAAAATTTTTTGCTTTTTCCTGCTCCTCTTAGCATGATAAAGAAGATTCAAAGAGAGTGAGATGCCAGCTCCTTTCATTCAGTCAGTACCTTCAATCATTTCTGGACGTTTTTCAATGGCAAAAATCAATGAATATTGTAAATGCACAAACAGTAATTTCTCCGCATTGCAAGGTGCAATTCTGAAATTTTTTGCTTTTTCCTGCTCCTCTTAGCATGATAAAGAAGATTCAAAGAGAGTGAGATGCCAGCTCCTTTCATTCAGTCAGTAGCTTCAAACATTTCTGGTATATGAATAACAGGATGTTTTTCAATGGCAAAAATCAATGAATATTGTAAATGCACAAACAGTAATTTCTCCGCATTGCAAGGTGCAAGTCTGAAAATTTTTGCTTTTTCCTGCTCCTCTTAGCATGATAAAGAAGATTCAAAGAGAGTGAGATGCCAGCTACTTTCATTCAGTCAGTAGCTTCAATCATTTCTGGACGTTTTTCAATGGTAAAAATCAATGAATATTGTAAATGCACAAACAGTAATTTCTCCACATTGCAAGGTGCAATTCTGAAATTTTTTGCTTTTTCCTGCTCCTCTTAGCATGATAAAGAAGATTCAAAGAGAGTGAGATGCCAGCTCCTTTCATTCAGTCAGTAGCTACAATCATTTCTGGACGTTTTTCAATGGCAAAAATCAATGAATATTGTAAATGCACAAACAGTAATTTCTCCGCATTGCAAGGTGCAAGTCTGAAATTTTTTGCTTTTTCCTGCTCCTCTTAGCATGATAAAGAAGATTCAAAGAGAGTGAGATGCCAGCTCCTTTCATTCAGTCAGTACCTTCAATCATTTCTGGACGTTTTTCAATGGCAAAAATCAATGAATATTGTAAATGCACAAACAGTAATTTCTCCGCATTGCAAGGTGCAATTCTGAAATTTTTTGCTTTTTCTCGCTCCTCTTAGCATGATAAAGAAGATTCAAAGAGAGTGAGGTGCCAGCTCCTTTCATTCAGTCAGTAGCTTCAAACATTTCTGGTATATGAATAACATGTTTTTCAATGGCAAAAATCAATGAATATTGTAAATGCACAAACAGTAATTTCTCCGCATTGCAAGGTGCAATTCTGAAATTTTTTGCTTTTTCCTGCTCCTCTTAGCATGATAAAGAAGATTCAAAGAGAGTGAGATGCCAGCTCCTTTCATTCAGTCAGTAGCTTCAATCATTTCTGGACGTTTTTCAATGGCAAAAATCAATGAATATTGTAAATGCACAAACAGTAATTTCTCCGCATTGCAAGGTGCAATTCTGAAATTTTTTGCTTTTTCCTGCTCCTCTTAGCATGATAAAGAAGATTCAAAGAGAGTGAGATGCCAGCTCCTTTCATTCAGTCAGTAGCTTCAATCATTTCTGGACGTTTTTCAATGGCAAAAATCAATGAATATTGTAAATGCACAAACAGTAATTTCTCCGCATTGCAAGGTGCAATTCTGAATTTTTTTGCTTTTTCCTGCTCCTCTTAGCATGATAAAGAAGATTCAAAGAGAGTGAGATGCCAGCTCCTTTCATTCAGTCAGTAGCTTCAAACATTTCTGGTATATGAATAACATGATGTTTTTCAATGGCAAAAATCAATGAATATTGTAAATGCACAAACAGTAATTTCTCCGCATTGCAAGGTGCAAGTCTGAAATTTTTTGCTTTTTCCTGCTCCTCTTAGCATGATAAAGAAGATTCAAAGAGAGTGAGATGCCAGCTACTTTCATTCAGTCAGTAGCTTCAATCATTTCTGGACGTTTTTCAATGGTAAAAATCAATGAATATTGTAAATGCACAAACAGTAATTTCTCCACATTGCAATGTGCAATTCTAAAATTTTTTGCTTTTTCCTGCTCCTCTTAGCATGATAAAGAAGATTCAAAGAGAGTGAGATGCCAGCTCCTTTCATTCAGTCAGTAGCTTCAAACATTTCTGGTATATGAATAACATGATGTTTTTCAATGGCAAAAATCAATGAATATTGTAAATGCACAAACAGTAATTTCTCCGCATTGCAAGGTGCAATTCTGAAATTTTTTGCTTTTTCCTGCTCCTCTTAGCATGATAAAGAAGATTCAAAGAGAGTGAGATGCCAACTCCTTTCATTCAGTCAGTAGCTTCAAACATTTCTGGTATATGAATAACATGATGTTTTTCAATGGCAAAAATCAATGAATATTGTAAATGCACAAACAGTAATTTCTCCGCATTGCAAGGTGCAATTCTGAAATTTTTTGCTTTTTCCTGCTCCTCTTAGCATGATAAAGAAGATTCAAAGAGAGTGAGATGCCAGCTCCTTTCATTCAGTCAGTAGCTTCAATCATTTCTGGACGTTTTTCAATGGCAAAAATCAATGAATATTGTAAATGCACAAACAGTAATTTCTCCGCATTGCAAGGTGCAATTCTGAAATTTTTTGCTTTTTCCTGCTCCTCTTAGCATGATAAAGAAGATTCAAAGAGAGTGAGATGCCAGCTCCTTTCATTCAGTCAGTAGCTTCAATCATTTCTGGACGTTTTTCAATGGCAAAAATCAATGAATATTGTAAATGCACAAACAGTAATTTCTCCGCATTGCAAGGTGCAATTCTGAAATTTTTTGCTTTTTCCTGCTCCTCTTAGCATGATAAAGAAGATTCAAAGAGAGTGAGATGCCAGCTCCTTTGATTCAGTCAGAAGCTTCAAACATTTCTGGTATATGAATAACATGATGTTTTTCAATGGCAAAAATCAATGAATATTGTAAATGCACAAACAGTAATTTCTCCGCATTGCAAGGTGCAAGTCTGAAATTTTTTGCTTTTTCCTGCTCCTCTTAGCATGATAAAGAAGATTCAAAGAGAGTGAGATGCCAGCTACTTTCATTCAGTCAGTAGCTTCAATCATTTCTGGACGTTTTTCAATGGTAAAAATCAATGAATATTGTAAATGCACAAACAGTAATTTCTCCACATTGCAAGGTGCAATTCTGAAATTTTTTGCTTTTTCCTGCTCCTCTTAGCATGATAAAGAAGATTCAAAGAGAGTGAGATGCCAGCTCCTTTCATTCAGTCAGTAGCTTCAAACATTTCTGGTATATGAATAACATGATGTTTTTCAATGGCAAAAATCAATGAATATTGTAAATGCACAAACAGTAATTTCTCCACATTGCAAGGTGCAATTCTGAAATTTTTTGCTTTTTCCTGCTCCTCTTAGCATGATAAAGAAGATTCAAAGAGAGTGAGATGCCAGCTCCTTTCATTCAGTCAGTAGCTTCAAACATTTCTGGTATATGAATAACATGATGTTTTTCAATGGCAAAAATCAATGAATATTGTAAATGCACAAACAGTAATTTCTCCGCATTGCAAGGTGCAATTCTGAAATTTTTTGCTTTTTCCTGCTCCTCTTAGCATGATAAAGAAGATTCAAAGAGAGTGAGATGCCAGCTCCTTTCATTCAGTCAGTAGCTTCAATCATTTCTGGACGTTTTTCAATGGCAAAAATCAATGAATATTGTAAATGCACAAACAGTAATTTCTCCGCATTGCAAGGTGCAATTCTGAAATTTTTTGCTTTTTCCTGCTCCTCTTAGCATGATAAAGAAGATTCAAAGAGAGTGAGATGTCAGCTCCTTTCATTCAGCCAGTAGCTTCAAACATTTCTGGTATATGAATAACATGATGTTTTTCAATGGCAAAAATCAATGAATATTGTAAATGCACAAACAGTAATTTCTCCGCATTGCAAGGTGCAATTCTGAAATTTTTTGCTTTTTCCTGCTCCTCTTAGCATGATAAAGAAGATTCAAAGAGAGTGAGATGCCAGCTCCTTTCATTCAGTCAGTAGCTTCAATCATTTCTGGACGTTTTTCAATGGCAAAAATCAATGAATATTATAAATGCACAAACAGTAATTTCTCCGCATTGCAAGGTGCAATTCTGAAATTTTTTGCTTTTTCCTGCTCCTCTTAGCATGATAAAGAAGATTCAAAGAGAGTGAGATGCCAGCTCCTTTCATTCAGTCAGTAGCTTCAATCATTTCTGGACGTTTTTCAATGGCAAAAATCATTGAATATTATAAATGCACAAACAGTAATTTCTCCGCATTGCAAGGTGCAATTCTGAAATTTTTTGCTTTTTCTCGCTCCTCTTAGCATGATAAAGAAGATTCAAAGAGAGTGAGGTGCCAGCTCCTTTCATTCAGTCAGTAGCTTCAAACATTTCTGGTATATGAATAACATGTTTTTCAATGGCAAAAATCAATGAATATTGTAAATGCACAAACAGTAATTTCTCCGCATTGCAAGGTGCAATTCTGAAATTTTTTGCTTTTTCCTGCTCCTCTTAGCATGATAAAGAAGATTCAAAGAGAGTGAGATGCCAGCTCCTTTCATTCAGTCAGTAGCTTCAATCATTTCTGGACGTTTTTCAATGGCAAAAATCAATGAATATTGTAAATGCACAAACAGTAATTTCTCCGCATTGCAAGGTGCAATTCTGAAATTTTTTGCTTTTTCCTGCTCCTCTTAGCATGATAAAGAAGATTCAAAAAGAGTGAGATGCCAGCTCCTTTCATTCAGTCAGTAGCTTCAATCATTTCTGGACGTTTTTCAATGGCAAAAATCAATGAATATTGTAAATGCACAAACAGTAATTTCTCCGCATTGCAAGGTGCAATTCTGAAATTTTTTGCTTTTTCCTGCTCCTCTTAGCATGATAAAGAAGATTCAAAGAGAGTGAGATGCCAGCTCCTTTCATTCAGTCAGTAGCTTCAAACATTTCTGGTATATGAATAACATGATGTTTTTCAATGGCAAAAATCAATGAATATTGTAAATGCACAAACAGTAATTTCTCCGCATTGCAAGGTGCAAGTCTGAAATTTTTTGCTTTTTCCTGCTCCTCTTAGCATGATAAAGAAGATTCAAAGAGAGTGAGATGCCAGCTACTTTCATTCAGTCAGTAGCTTCAATCATTTCTGGACGTTTTTCAATGGTAAAAATCAATGAATATTGTAAATGCACAAACAGTAATTTCTCCACATTGCAATGTGCAATTCTAAAATTTTTTGCTTTTTCCTGCTCCTCTTAGCATGATAAAGAAGATTCAAAGAGAGTGAGATGCCAGCTCCTTTCATTCAGTCAGTAGCTTCAAACATTTCTGGTATATGAATAACATGATGTTTTTCAATGGCAAAAATCAATGAATATTGTAAATGCACAAACAGTAATTTCTCCGCATTGCAAGGTGCAATTCTGAAATTTTTTGCTTTTTCCTGCTCCTCTTAGCATGATAAAGAAGATTCAAAGAGAGTGAGATGCCAGCTCCTTTCATTCAGTCAGTAGCTTCAATCATTTCTGGACGTTTTTCAATGGCAAAAATCAATGAATATTGTAAATGCACAAACAGTAATTTCTCCGCATTGCAAGGTGCAATTCTGAAATTTTTTGCTTTTTCCTGCTCCTCTTAGCATGATAAAGAAGATTCAAAGAGAGTGAGATGCCAGCTCCTTTCATTCAGTCAGTAGCTTCAATCATTTCTGGACGTTTTTCAATGGCAAAAATCAATGAATATTGTAAATGCACAAACAGTAATTTCTCCGCATTGCAAGGTGCAATTCTGAAATTTTTTGCTTTTTCCTGCTCCTCTTAGCATGATAAAGAAGATTCAAAGAGAGTGAGATGCCAGCTCCTTTCGTTCAGTCAGTAGCTTCAATCATTTCTGGACGTTTTTCAATGGCAAAAATCATTGAATATTATAAATGCACAAACAGTAATTTCTCCGCATTGCAAGGTGCAATTCTGAAATTTTTTGCTTTTTCTCGCTCCTCTTAGCATGATAAAGAAGATTCAAAGAGAGTGAGGTGCCAGCTCCTTTCATTCAGTCAGTAGCTTCAAACATTTCTGGTATATGAATAACATGTTTTTCAATGGCAAAAATCAATGAATATTGTAAATGCACAAACAGTAATTTCTCCGCATTGCAAGGTGCAATTCTGAAAATTTTTGCTTTTTCCTGCTCCTCTTAGCATGATAAAGAAGATTCAAAGAGAGTGAGATGCCAGCTCCTTTCATTCAGTCAGTAGCTTCAATCATTTCTGGACGTTTTTCAATGGCAAAAATCAATGAATATTGTAAATGCACAAACAGTAATTTCTCCGCATTGCAAGGTGCAATTCTGAAATTTTTTGCTTTTTCCTGCTCCTTTTAGCATGATAAAGAAGATTCAAAGAGAGTGAGATGCCAGCTCCTTTCATTCAGTCAGTAGCTTCAATCATTTCTGGACGTTTTTCAATGGCAAAAATCAATGAATATTGTAAATGCACAAACAGTAATTTCTCCGCATTGCAAGGTGCAATTCTGAAATTTTTTGCTTTTTCCTGCTCCTCTTAGCATGATAAAGAAGATTCAAAGAGAGTGAGATGCCAGCTCCTTTCATTCAGTCAGTAGCTTCAAACATTTCTGGTATATGAATAACATGATGTTTTTCAATGGCAAAAATCAATGAATATTGTAAATGCACAAACAGTAATTTCTCCGCATTGCAAGGTGCAAGTCTGAAATTTTTTGCTTTTTCCTGCTCCTCTTAGCATGATAAAGAAGATTCAAAGAGAGTGAGATGCCAGCTACTTTCATTCAGTCAGTAGCTTCAATCATTTCTGGACGTTTTTCAATGGTAAAAATCAATGAATATTGTAAATGCACAAACAGTAATTTCTCCACATTGCAATGTGCAATTCTAAAATTTTTTGCTTTTTCCTGCTCCTCTTAGCATGATAAAGAAGATTCAAAGAGAGTGAGATGCCAGCTCCTTTCATTCAGTCAGTAGCTTCAAACATTTCTGGTATATGAATAACATGATGTTTTTCAATGGCAAAAATCAATGAATATTGTAAATGCACAAACAGTAATTTCTCCGCATTGCAAGGTGCAATTCTGAAATTTTTTGCTTTTTCCTGCTCCTCTTAGCATGATAAAGAAGATTCAAAGAGAGTGAGATGCCAACTCCTTTCATTCAGTCAGTAGCTTCAAACATTTCTGGTATATGAATAACATGATGTTTTTCAATGGCAAAAATCAATGAATATTGTAAATGCAGAAACAGTAATTTCTCCGCATTGCAAGGTGCAATTCTGAAATTTTTTGCTTTTTCCTGCTCCTCTTAGCATGATAAAGAAGATTCAAAGAGAGTGAGATGCCAGCTCCTTTCATTCAGTCAGTACCTTCAATCATTTCTGGACGTTTTTCAATGGCAAAAATCAATGAATATTGTAAATGCACAAACAGTAATTTCTCCGCATTGCAAGGTGCAATTCTGAAATTTTTTGCTTTTTCCCGCTCCACTTAGCATGATAAAGAAGATTCAAAGAGAGTGAGGTGCCAGCTCCTTTCATTCAGTCAGTAGCTTCAAACATTTCTGGTATATGAATAACATGTTTTTCAATGGCAAAAATCAATGAATATTGTAAATGCACAAACAGTAATTTCTCCGCATTGCAAGGTGCAATTCTGAAATTTTTTGCTTTTTCCTGCTCCTCTTAGCATGATAAAGAAGATTCAAAGAGAGTGAGATGCCAGCTCCTTTCATTCAGTCAGTAGCTTCAATCATTTCTGGACGTTTTTCAATGGCAAAAATCAATGAATATTGTAAATGCACAAACAGTAATTTCTCCGCATTGCAAGGTGCAATTCTGAAATTTTTTGCTTTTTCCTGCTCCTCTTAGCATGATAAAGAAGATTCAAAGAGAGTGAGATGCCAGCTCCTTTCATTCAGTCAGTAGCTTCAATCATTTCTGGACGTTTTTCAATGGCAAAAATCAATGAATATTGTAAATTCACAAACAGTAATTTCTCCGCATTGCAAGGTGCAATTCTGAAATTTTTTGCTTTTTCCTGCTCCTCTTAGCATGATAAAGAAGATTCAAAGAGAGTGAGATGCCAGCTCCTTTGATTCAGTCAGTAGCTTCAAACATTTCTGGTATATGAATAACATGATGTTTTTCAATGGCAAAAATCAATGAATATTGTAAATGCACAAACAGTAATTTCTCCGCATTGCAAGGTGCAAGTCTGAAATTTTTTGCTTTTTCCTGCTCCTCTTAGCATGATAAAGAAGATTCAAAGAGAGTGAGATGCCAGCTACTTTCATTCAGTCAGTAGCTTCAATCATTTCTGGACGTTTTTCAATGGTAAAAATCAATGAATATTGTAAATGCACAATCAGTAATTTCTCCACATTGCAAGGTGCAATTCTGAAATTTTTTGCTTTTTCCTGCTCCTCTTAGCATGATAAAGAAGATTCAAAGAGAGTGAGATGCCAGCTCCTTTCATTCAGTCAGTAGCTTCAAACATTTCTGGTATATGAATAACATGATGTTTTTCAATGGCAAAAATCAATGAATATTGTAAATGCACAAACAGTAATTTCTCCGCATTGCAAGGTGCAAGTCTGAAATTTTTTGCTTTTTCCTGCTCCTCTTAGCATGATAAAGAAGATTCAAAGAGAGTGAGATGCCAGCTACTTTCATTCAGTCAGTAGCTTCAATCATTTCTGGACGTTTTTCAATGGTAAAAATCAATGAATATTGTAAATGCACAAACAGTAATTTCTCCACATTGCAAGGTGCAATTCTGAAATTTTTTGCATTTTCCTGCTCCTCTTAGCATGATAAAGAAGATTCAAAGAGAGTGAGATGCCAGCTCCTTTCATTCAGTCAGTAGCTTCAAACATTTCTGGTATATGAATAACATGATGTTTTTCAATGGCAAAAATCAATGAATATTGTAAATGCACAAACAGTAATTTCTCCACATTGCAAGGTGCAATTCTGAAATTTTTTGCTTTTTCCTGCTCCTCTTAGCATGATAAAGAAGATTCAAAGAGAGTGAGATGCCAGCTCCTTTCATTCAGTCAGTAGCTTCAAACATTTCTGGTATATGAATAACATGATGTTTTTCAATGGCAAAAATCAATGAATATTGTAAATGCACAAACAGTAATTTCTCCGCATTGCAAGGTGCAATTCTGAAATTTTTTGCTTTTTCCTGCTCCTCTTAGCATGATAAAGAAGATTCAAAGAGAGTGAGATGCCAGCTCCTTTCATTCAGTCAGTAGCTTCAATCATTTCTGGACGTTTATCAATGGCAAAAATCAATGAATATTGTAAATGCACAAACAGTAATTTCTCCGCATTGCAAGGTGCAATTCTGAAATTTTTTGCTTTTTCCTGCTCCTCTTAGCATGATAAAGAAGATTCAAAGAGAGTGAGATGTCAGCTCCTTTCATTCAGTCAGTAGCTTCAAACATTTCTGGTATATGAATAACATGATGTTTTTCAATGGCAAAAATCAATGAATATTGTAAATGCACAAACAGTAATTTCTCCGCATTGCAAGGTGCAATTCTGAAATTTTTTGCTTTTTCCTGCTCCTCTTAGCATGATAAAGAAGATTCAAAGAGAGTGAGATGCCAGCTCCTTTCATTCAGTCAGTAGCTTCAATCATTTCTGGACGTTTTTCAATGGCAAAAATCAATGAATATTGTAAATGCACAAACTGTAATTTCTCCGCATTGCAAGGTGCAATTCTGAAATTTTTTGCTTTTTCCTGCTCCTCTTAGCATGATAAAGAAGATTCAAAGAGAGTGAGATGCCAGCTCCTTTCGTTCAGTCAGTAGCTTCAATCATTTCTGGACGTTTTTCAATGGCAAAAATCATTGAATATTATAAATGCACAAACAGTAATTTCTCCGCATTGCAAGGTGCAATTCTGAAATTTTTTACTTTTTCCTGCTCCTCTTAGCATGATAAAGAAGATTCAAAGAGAGTGAGATGCCAGCTCCTTTCATTCAGTCAGTAGCTTCAATCATTTCTGGTATATGAATAACATGATGTTTTTCAATGGCAAAAATCAATGAATATTGTAAATGCACAAACAGTAATTTCTCCGCATTGCAAGGTGCAATTCTGAAATTTTTTGCTTTTTCCTGCTCCTCTTAGCATGATAAAGAAGATTCAAAGAGAGTGAGATGCCAGCTCCTTTCATTCAGTCAGTAGCTTCAATCATTTCTGGACGTTTTTCAATGGCAAAAATCAATGAATATTGTAAATGCACAAACAGTAATTTCTCCGCATTGCAAGGTGCAATTCTGAAATTTTTTGCTTTTTCCTGCTCCTCTTAGCATGATAAAGAAGATTCAAAGAGAGTGAGATGCCAGCTCCTTTCATTCAGTCAGTAGCTTCAAACATTTCTGGTATATGAATAACATGATGTTTTTCAATGGCAAAAATCAATGAATATTGTAAATGCACAAACAGTAATTTCTCCGCATTGCAAGGTGCAAGTCTGAAATTTTTTGCTTTTTCCTGCTCCTCTTAGCATGATAAAGAAGATTCAAAGAGAGTGAGATGCCAGCTACTTTCATTCAGTCAGTAGCTTCAATCATTTCTGGACGTTTTTCAATGGTAAAAATCAATGAATATTGTAAATGCACAAACAGTAATTTCTCCACATTGCAAGGTGCAATTCTGAAATTTTTTGCTTTTTCCTGCTCCTCTTAGCATGATAAAGAAGATTCAAAGAGAGTGAGATGCCAGCTCCTTTCATTCAGTCAGTAGCTTCAAACATTTCTGGTATATGAATAACATGATGTTTTTCAATGGCAAAAATCAATGAATATTGTAAATGCACAAACAGTAATTTCTCCGCATTGCAAGGTGCAATTCTGAAATTTTTTGCTTTTTCCTGATCCTCTTAGCATGATAAAGAAGATTCAAAGAGAGTGAGATGCCAGCTCCTTTCATTCAGTCAGTAGCTTCAAACATTTCTGGTATATGAATAACATGATGTTTTTCAATGGCAAAAATCAATGAATATTGTAAATGCACAAACAGTAATTTCTCCGCATTGCAAGGTGCAAGTCTGAAATTTTTTGCTTTTTCCTGCTCCTCTTAGCATGATAAAGAAGATTCAAAGAGAGTGAGATGCCAGCTACTTTCATTCAGTCAGTAGCTTCAATCATTTCTGGACGTTTTTCAATGGTAAAAATCAATGAATATTGTAAATGCACAAACAGTAATTTCTCCACATTGCAAGGTGCAATTCTGAAATTTTTTGCTTTTTCCTGCTCCTCTTAGCATGATAAAGAAGATTCAAAGAGAGTGAGATGCCAGCTCCTTTCATTCAGTCAGTAGCTTCAAACATTTCTGGTATATGAATAACATGATGTTTTTCAATGGCAAAAATCAATGAATATTGTAAATGCACAAACAGTAATTTCTCCGTATTGCAAGGTGCAATTCTGAAATTTTTTGCTTTTTCCTGCTCCTCTTAGCATGATAAAGAAGATTCAAAGAGAGTGAGATGCCAGCTCCTTTCATTCAGTCAGTAGCTTCAAACATTTCTGGTATATGAATAACATGATGTTTTTCAATGGCAAAAATCAATGAATATTGTAAATGCACAAACAGTAATTTCTCCGCATTGCAAGGTGCAATTCTGAAATTTTTTGCTTTTTCCTGCTCCTCTTAGCATGATAAAGAAGATTCAAAGAGAGTGAGATGCCAGCTCCTTTCATTCAGTCAGTAGCTTCAATCATTTCTGGACATTTATCAATGGCAAAAATCAATGAATATTGTAAATGCACAAACAGTAATTTCTCCGCATTGCAAGGTGCAATTCTGAAATTTTTTGCTTTTTCCTGCTCCTCTTAGCATGATAAAGAAGATTCAAAGAGAGTGAGATGTCAGCTCCTTTCATTCAGTCAGTAGCTTCAAACATTTCTGGTATATGAATAACATGATGTTTTTCAATGGCAAAAATCAATGAATATTGTAAATGCACAAACAGTAATTTCTCCGCATTGCAAGGTGCAATTCTGAAATTTTTTGCTTTTTCCTGCTCCTCTTAGCATGATAAAGAAGATTCAAAGAGAGTGAGATGCCAGCTCCTTTCATTCAGTCAGTAGCTTCAATCATTTCTGGACGTTTTTCAATGGCAAAAATCAATGAATATTGTAAATGCACAAACAGTAATTTCTCCGCATTGCAAGGTGCAATTCTGAATTTTTTTGCTTTTTCCTGCTCCTCTTAGCATGATAAAGAAGATTCAAAGAGAGTGAGATGCCAGCTCCTTTCGTTCAGTCAGTAGCTTCAATCATTTCTGGACGTTTTTCAATGGCAAAAATCATTGAATATTATAAATGCACAAACAGTAATTTCTCCGCATTGCAAGGTGCAATTCTGAAATTTTTTACTTTTTCCTGCTCCTCTTAGCATGATAAAGAAGATTCAAAGAGAGTGAGATGCCAGCTCCTTTCATTCAGTCAGTAGCTTCAATCATTTCTGGTATATGAATAACATGATGTTTTTCAATGGCAAAAATCAATGAATATTGTAAATGCACAAACAGTAATTTCTCCGCATTGCAAGGTGCAATTCTGAAATTTTTTGCTTTTTCCTGCTCCTCTTAGCATGATAAAGAAGATTCAAAGAGAGTGAGATGCCAGCTCCTTTCATTCAGTCAGTAGCTTCAATCATTTCTGGACGTTTTTCAATGGCAAAAATCAATGAATATTGTAAATGCACAAACAGTAATTTCTCCGCATTGCAAGGTGCAATTCTGAAATTTTTTGCTTTTTCCTGCTCCTCTTAGCATGATAAACAAGATTCAAAGAGAGTGAGATGCCAGCTCCTTTCATTCAGTCAGTAGCTTCAATCATTTCTGGACGTTTTTCAATGGCAAAAATCAATGAATATTGTAAATGCACAAACAGTAATTTCTCCGCATTGCAAGGTGCAATTCTGAAATTTTTTGCTTTTTCCTGCTCCTCTTAGCATGATAAAGAAGATTCAAAGAGAGTGAGATGCCAGCTCCTTTCATTCAGTCAGTAGCTTCAAACATTTCTGGTATATGAATAACATGATGTTTTTCAATGGCAAAAATCAATGAATATTGTAAATGCACAAACAGTAATTTCTCCGCATTGCAAGGTGCAAGTCTGAAATTTTTTGCTTTTTCCTGCTCCTCTTAGCATGATAAAGAAGATTCAAAGAGAGTGAGATGCCAGCTCCTTTCATTCAGTCAGTAGCTTCAATCATTTCTGGACGTTTTTCAATGGTAAAAATCAATGAATATTGTAAATGCACAAACAGTAATTTCTCCACATTGCAAGGTGCAATTCTGAAATTTTTTGCTTTTTCCTGCTCCTCTTAGCATGATAAAGAAGATTCAAAGAGAGTGAGATGCCAGCTCCTTTCATTCAGTCAGTAGCTTCAAACATTTCTGGTATATGAATAACATGATGTTTTTCAATGGCAAAAATCAATGAATATTGTAAATGCACAAACAGTAATTTCTCCGCATTGCAAGGTGCAATTCTGAAATTTTTTGCTTTTTCCTGCTCCTCTTAGCATGATAAAGAAGATTCAAAGAGAGTGAGATGCCAGCTCCTTTCATTCAGTCAGTAGCTTCAAACATTTCTGGTATATGAATAACATGATGTTTTTCAATGGCAAAAATCAATGAATATTGTAAATGCACAAACAGTAATTTCTCCGCATTGCAAGGTGCAAGTCTGAAATTTTTTGCTTTTTCCTGCTCCTCTTAGCATGATAAAGAAGATTCAAAGAGAGTGAGATGCCAGCTACTTTCATTCAGTCAGTAGCTTCAATCATTTCTGGACGTTTTTCAATGGTAAAAATCAATGAATATTGTAAATGCACAAACAGTAATTTCTCCACATTGCAAGGTGCAATTCTGAAATTTTTTGCTTTTTCCTGCTCCTCTTAGCATGATAAAGAAGATTCAAAGAGAGTGAGATGCCAGCTCCTTTCATTCAGTCAGTAGCTTCAAACATTTCTGGTATATGAATAACATGATGTTTTTCAATGGCAAAAATCAATGAATATTGTAAATGCACAAACAGTAATTTCTCCGTATTGCAAGGTGCAATTCTGAAATTTTTTGCTTTTTCCTGCTCCTCTTAGCATGATAAAGAAGATTCAAAGAGAGTGAGATGCCAGCTCCTTTCATTCAGTCAGTAGCTTCAATCATTTCTGGATGTTTTTCAATGGCAAAAATCAATGAATATTGTAAATGCACAAACTGTAATTTCTCCGCATTGCAAGGTGCAATTTTGAAATTTTTTGCTTTTTCCTGCTCCTCTTAGCATGATAAAGAAGATTCAAAGAGAGTGAGATGCCAGCTCCTTTCATTCAGTCAGTAGCTTCAATCATTTCTGGACGTTTTTCAATGGCAAAAATCAATGAATATTGTAAATGCACAAACAGTAATTTCTCCGCATTGCAAGGTGCAATTCTGAAATTTTTTGCTTTTTCCTGCTCCTCTTAGCATGATAAAGAAGATTCAAAGAGAGTGAGATGCCAGCTCCTTTCATTCAGTCAGTACCTTAAATCATTTCTGGACGTTTTTCAATGGCAAAAATCAATGAATATTGTAAATGCACAAACAGTAATTTCTCCGCATTGCAAGGTGCAATTCTGAAATTTTTTGCTTTTTCCCGCTCCTCTTAGCATGATAAAGAAGATTCAAAGAGAGTGAGGTGCCAGCTCCTTTCATTCAGTCAGTAGCTTCAAACATTTCTGGTATATGAATAACATGTTTTTCAATGGCAAAAATCAATGAATATTGTAAATGCACAAACAGTAATTTCTCCGCATTGCAAGGTGCAATTCTGAAATTTTTTGCTTTTTCCTGCTCCTCTTAGCATGATAAAGAAGATTCAAAGAGAGTGAGATGCCAAATCCTTTCATTCAGTCAGTAGCTTCAATCATTTCTGGACGTTTTTCAATGGCAAAAATCAATGAATATTGTAAATGCACAAACAGTAATTTCTCCGCATTGCAAGGTGCAATTCTGAAATTTTTTGCTTTTTCCTGCTCCTCTTAGCATGATAAAGAAGATTCAAAGAGAGTGAGATGCCAGCTCCTTTCATTCAGTCAGTAGCTTCAATCATTTCTGGACGTTTTTCAATGGCAAAAATCAATGAATATTGTAAATGCACAAACAGTAATTTCTCCGCATTGCAAGGTGCAATTCTGAAATTTTTTGCTTTTTCCTGCTCCTCTTAGCATGATAAAGAAGATTCAAAGAGAGTGAGATGCCAGCTCCTTTCATTCAGTCAGTAGCTTCAAACATTTCTGGTATATGAATAACATGATGTTTTTCAATGGCAAAAATCAATGAATATTGTAAATGCACAAACAATAATTTCTCCGCATTGCAAGGTGCAAGTCTGAAATTTTTTGCTTTTTCCTGCTCCTCTTAGCATGATAAAGAAGATTCAAAGAGAGTGAGATGCCAGCTACTTTCATTCAGTCAGTAGCTTCAATCATTTCTGGACGTTTTTCAATGGTAAAAATCAATGAATATTGTAAATGCACAAACAGTAATTTCTCCACATTGCAAGGTGCAATTCTGAAATTTTTTGCTTTTTCCTGCTCCTCTTAGCATGATAAAGAAGATTCAAAGAGAGTGAGATGCCAGCTCCTTTCATTCAGTCAGTAGCTTCAAACATTTCTGATATATGAATGACATGATGTTTTTCAATGGCAAAAATCAATGAATATTGTAAATGCACAAACAGTAATTTCTCCGCATTGCAAGGTGCAATTCTGAAATTTTTTGCTTTTTCCTGCTCCTCTTAGCATGATAAAGAAGATTCAAAGAGAGTGAGATGCCAGCTCCTTTCATTCAGTCAGTAGCTTCAAACATTTCTGGTATATGAATAACATGATGTTTTTCAATGGCAAAAATCAATGAATATTGTAAATGCACAAACAGTAATTTCTCCGCATTGCAAGGTGCAATTCTGAAATTTTTTGCTTTTTCCTGCTCCTCTTAGCATGATAAAGAAGATTCAAAGAGAGTGAGATGCCAGCTCCTTTCATTCAGTCAGTAGCTTCAATCATTTCTGGACGTTTTTCAATGGCAAAAATCAATGAATATTGTAAATGCACAAACAGTAATTTCTCCGCATTGCAAGGTGCAATTCTGAAATTTTTTGCTTTTTCCTGCTCCTCTTAGCATGATAAAGAAGATTCAAAGAGAGTGAGATGTCAGCTCCTTTCATTCAGTCATCAGCTTCAAACATTTCTGATATATGAATAACATGATGTTTTTCAATGGCAAAAATCAATGAATATTGTAAATGCACAAACAGTAATTTCTCCGCATTGCAAGGTGCAATTCTGAAATTTTTTGCTTTTTCCTGCTCCTCTTAGCATGATAAAGAAGATTCAAAGAGAGTGAGATGCCTGCTCCTTTCATTCAGTCAGTAGCTTCAATCATTTCTGGACGTTTTTCAATGGCAAAAATCAATGAATATTGTAAATGCACAAACAGTAATTTCTCCGCATTGCAAGGTGCAATTCTGAAATTTTTTGCTTTTTCCTGCTCCTCTTAGCATGATAAAGAAGATTCAAAGAGAGTGAGATGCCAGCTCCTTTCATTCAGTCAGTAGCTTCAATCATTTCTGGACGTTTTTCAATGGCAAAAATCAATGAATATTGTAAATGCACAAACAGTAATTTCTCCGCATTGCAAGGTGCAATTCTGAAATTTTTTGCTTTTTCGTGCTCCTCTTAGCATGATAAACAAGATTCAAAGAGAGTGAGATGCCAGCTCCTTTCATTCAGTCAGTAGCTTCAGTCATTTCTGGACGTTTTTCAATGGCAAAAATCAATGAATATTGTAAATGCACAAACAGTAATTTCTCCGCATTGCAAGGTGCAATTCTGAAATTTTTTGCTTTTTCCTGCTCCTCTTAGCATGATAAAGAAGATTCAAAGAGAGTGAGATGCCAGCTCCTTTCATTCAGTCAGTAGCTTCAATCATTTCTGGACGTTTTTCAATGGCAAAAATCAATGAATATTGTAAATGCACAAACAGTAATTTCTCCGCATTGCAAGGTGCAATTCTGAAATTTTTTGCTTTTTCCTGCTCCTCTTAGCATGATAAACATGATTCAAAGAGAGTGAGATGCCAGCTCCTTTCATTCAGTCAGTAGCTTCAATCATTTCTGGACGTTTTTCAATTGCAAAAATCAATGAATATTGTAAATGCACAAACAGTAATTTCTCCGCATTGCAAGGTGCAATTCTGAAATTTTTTGCTTTTTCCTGCTCCTCTTAGCATGATAAAGACGATTCAAAGAGAGTGAGATGCCAGCTACTTTCATTCAGTCAGTAGCTTCAATCATTTCTGGTATATGAATAACATGATGTTTTTCAATGGCAAAAATCAATGAATATTGTAAATGCACAAACAGTAATTTCTCCGCATTGCAAGGTGCAATTCTGAAATTTTTTGCTTTTTCCTGCTCCTCTTAGCATGATAAAGAAGATTCAAAGAGAGTGAGGTGCCAGCTCCTTTCATTCAGTCAGTAGCTTCAAACATTTCTGGTATATGAATAACATGTTTTTCAATGGCAAAAATCAATGAATATTGTAAATGCACAAACAGTAATTTCTCCGCATTGCAAGGTGCAATTGTGAAATTTTTTGCTTTTTCCTGCTCCTCTTAGCATGATAAAGAAGATTCAAAGAGAGTGAGATGCCAGCTCCTTTCATTCAGTCAGTAGCTTCAATCATTTCTGGACGTTTTTCAATGGCAAAAATCAATGAATATTGTAAATGCACAAACAGTAATTTCTCCGCATTGCAAGGTGCAATTCTGAAATTTTTTGCTTTTTCCTGCTCCTCTTAGCATGATAAAGAAGATTCAAAGAGAGTGAGATGCCAGCTCCTTTCAGTCAGTCAGTAGCTTCAAACATTTCTGGTATATGAATAACATGATGTTTTTCAATGGCAAAAATCAATGAATATTGTAAATGCACAAACAGTAATTTCTCCGCATTGCAAGGTGCAAGTCTGAAATTTTTTGCTTTTTCCTGCTCCTCTTAGCATGATAAAGAAGATTCAAAGAGAGTGAGATGCCAGCTACTTTCATTCAGTCAGTAGCTTCAATCATTTCTGGACGTTTTTCAATGGTAAAAATCAATGAATATTGTAAATGCACAAACAGTAATTTCTCCACATTGCAAGGTGCAATTCTGAAATTTTTTGCTTTTTCCTGCTCCTCTTAGCATGATAAAGAAGATTCAAAGAGAGTGAGATGCCAGCTCCTTTCATTCAGTCAGTAGCTTCAAACATTTCTGGTATATGAATAACATGATGTTTTCAATGGCAAAAATCAATGAATATTGTAAATGCACAAACAGTAAATTCTCCGCATTGCAAGGTGCAATTCTGAAATTTTTTGCTTTTTCCTGCTCCTCTTAGCATGATAAAGAAGATTCAAAGAGAGTGAGATGCCAGCTCCTTTCATTCAGTCAGTAGCTTCAAACATTTCTGGTATATGAATAACATGATGTTTTTCAATGGCAAAAATCAATGAATATTGTAAATGCACAAACAGTAATTTCTCCGCATTGCAAGGTGCAAGTCTGAAATTTTTTGCTTTTTCCTGCTCCTCTTAGCATGATAAAGAAGATTCAAAGAGAGTGAGATGCCAGCTACTTTCATTCAGTCAGTAGCTTCAATCATTTCTGGACGTTTTTCAATGGTAAAAATCAATGAATATTGTAAATGCACAAACAGTAATTTCTCCACATTGCAAGGTGCAATTCTGAAATTTTTTTCTTTTTCCTGCTCCTCTTAGCATGATAATGAAGATTCAAAGAGAGTGAGATGCCAGCTCCTTTCATTCAGTCAGTAGCTTCAAACATTTCTGGTATATGAATAACATGATGTTTTTCAATGGCAAAAATCAATGAATATTGTAAATGCACAAACAGTAATTTCTCCGCATTGCAAGGTGCAATTCTGAAATTTTTTGCTTTTTCCTGCTCCTCTTAGCATGATAAAGAAGATTCAAAGAGAGTGAGATGCCAGCTCCTTTCATTCAGTCAGTAGCTTCAATCATTTCTGGATGTTTTTCAATGGCAAAAATCAATGAATATTGTAAATGCACAAACTGTAATTTCTCCGCATTGCAAGGTGCAATTCTGAAATTTTTTACTTTTTCCTGCTCCTCTTAGCATGATAAAGAAGATTCAAAGAGAGTGAGATGCCAGCTCCTTTCATTCAGTCAGTAGCTTCAATCATTTCTGGACGTTTTTCAATGGCAAAAATCAATGAATATTGTAAATGCACAAACAATAATTTCTCCGCATTGCAAGGTGCAATTCTGAAATTTTTTGCTTTTTACTGCTCCTCTTAGCATGATAAAGAAGATTCAAAGAGAGTGAGATGCCAGCTCCTTTCATTCAGTCAGTACTTTCAATCATTTCTGGACGTTTTTCAATGGCAAAAATCAATGAATATTGTAAATGCACAAACAGTAATTTCTCCGCATTGCAAGGTGCAATTCTGAATTTTTTTGCTTTTTCCCGCTCCTCTTAGCATGATAAAGAAGATTCAAAGAGAGTGAGGTGCCAGCTCCTTTCATTCAGTCAGTAGCTTCAAACATTTCTGGTATATGAATAACATGTTTTTCAATGGCAAAAATCAATGAATATTGTAAATGCACAAACAGTAATTTCTCCGCATTGCAAGGTGCAATTCTGAAATTTTTTGCTTTTTCCTGCTCCGCTTAGCATGATAAAGAAGATTCAAAGAGAGTGAGATGCCAGCTCCTTTCATTCAGTCAGTAGCTTCAATCATTTCTGGACGTTTTTCAATGGCAAAAATCAATGAATATTGTAAATGCACAAACAGTAATTTCTCCGCATTGCAAGGTGCAATTCTGAAATTTTTTGCTTTTTCCTGCTCCTCTTAGCATGATAAAGAAGATTCAAAGAGAGTGAGATGCCAGCTCCTTTCATTCAGTCAGTAGCTTCAATCATTTCTGGACGTTTTTCAATGGCAAAAATCAATGAATATTGTAAATGCACAAACAGTAATTTCTCCGCATTGCAAGGTGCAATTCTGAAATTTTTTGCTTTTTCGTGCTCCTCTTAGCATGATAAACAAGATTTAAAGAGAGTGAGATGCCAGCTCCTTTCATTCAGTCAGTAGCTTCAGTCATTTCTGGACGTTTTTCAATGGCAAAAATCAATGAATATTGTAAATGCACAAACAGTAATTTCTCCGCATTGCAAGGTGCAATTCTGAAATTTTTTGCTTTTTCCTGCTCCTCTTAGCATGATAAAGAAGATTCAAAGAGAGTGAGATGCCAGCTCCTTTCATTCAGTCAGTAGCTTCAATCATTTCTGGACGTTTTTCAATGGCAAAAATCAATGAATATTGTAAATGCACAAACAGTAATTTCTCCGCATTGCAAGGTGCAATTCTGAAATTTTTTGCTTTTTCCTGCTCCTCTTAGCATGATAAAGAAGATTCAAAGAGAGTGAGATGCCAGCTCCTTTCATTCAGTCAGTAGCTTCAATCATTTCTGGTATATGAATAACATGATGTTTTTCAATAGCAAAAATCAATGAATATTGTAAATGCACAAACAGTAATTTCTCCGCATTGCAAGGTGCAATTCTGAAATTTTTTGCTTTTTCCTGCTCCTCTTAGCATGATAAAGAAGATTCAAAGAGAGTGAGATGCCAGCTCCTTTCATTCAGTCAGTAGCTTCAATCATTTCTGGACGTTTTTCAATGGCAAAAATCAATGAATATTGTAAATGCACAAACAGTAATTTCTCCGCATTGCAAGGTGCAATTCTGAAATTTTTTGCTTTTTCCTGCTCCTCTTAGCATGATAAACATGATTCAAAGAGAGTGAGATGCCAGCTCCTTTCATTCAGTCAGTAGCTTCAATCATTTCTGGACGTTTTTCAATTGCAAAAATCAATGAATATTGTAAATGCACAAACAGTAATTTCTCCGCATTGCAAGGTGCAATTCTGAAATTTTTTGCTTTTTCCTGCTCCTCTTAGCATGATAAAGACGATTCAAAGAGAGTGAGATGCCAGCTACTTTCATTCAGTCAGTAGCTTCAATCATTTCTGGTATATGAATAACATGATGTTTTTCAATGGCAAAAATCAATGAATATTGTAAATGCACAAACAGTAATTTCTCCGCATTGCAAGGTGCAATTCTGAAATTTTTTGCTTTTTCCTGCTCCTCTTAGCATGATAAAGAAGATTCAAAGAGAGTGAGGTGCCAGCTCCTTTCATTCAGTCAGTAGCTTCAAACATTTCTGGTATATGAATAACATGTTTTTCAATGGCAAAAATCAATGAATATTGTAAATGCACAAACAGTAATTTCTCCGCATTGCAAGGTGCAATTGTGAAATTTTTTGCTTTTTCCTGCTCCTCTTAGCATGATAAAGTAGATTCAAAGAGAGTGAGATGCCAGCTCCTTTCATTCAGTCAGTAGCTTCAATCATTTCTGGACGTTTTTCAATGGCAAAAATCAATGAATATTGTAAATGCACAAACAGTAATTTCTCCGCATTGCAAGGTGCAATTCTGAAATTTTTTGCTTTTTCCTGCTCCTCTTAGCATGATAAAGAAGATTCAAAGAGAGTGAGATGCCAGCTCCTTTCAGTCAGTCAGTAGCTTCAAACATTTCTGGTATATGAATAACATGATGTTTTTCAATGGCAAAAATCAATGAATATTGTAAATGCACAAACAGTAATTTCTCCGCATTGCAAGGTGCAAGTCTGAAATTTTTTGCTTTTTCCTGCTCCTCTTAGCATGATAAAGAAGATTCAAAGAGAGTGAGATGCCAGCTACTTTCATTCAGTCAGTAGCTTCAATCATTTCTGGACGTTTTTCAATGGTAAAAATCAATGAATATTGTAAATGCACAAACAGTAATTTCTCCACATTGCAAGGTGCAATTCTGAAATTTTTTGCTTTTTCCTGCTCCTCTTAGCATGATAAAGAAGATTCAAAGAGAGTGAGATGCCAGCTCCTTTCATTCAGTCAGTAGCTTCAAACATTTCTGGTATATGAATAACATGATGTTTTCAATGGCAAAAATCAATGAATATTGTAAATGCACAAACTGTAAATTCTCCGCATTGCAAGGTGCAATTCTGAAATTTTTTGCTTTTTCCTGCTCCTCTTAGCATGATAAAGAAGATTCAAAGAGAGTGAGATGCCAGCTCCTTTCATTCAGTCAGTAGCTTCAAACATTTCTGGTATATGAATAACATGATGTTTTTCAATGGCAAAAATCAATGAATATTGTAAATGCACAAACAGTAATTTCTCCGCATTGCAAGGTGCAAGTCTGAAATTTTTTGCTTTTTCCTGCTCCTCTTAGCATGATAAAGAATATTCAAAGAGAGTGAGATGCCAGCTACTTTCATTCAGTCAGTAGCTTCAATCATTTCTGGACGTTTTTCAATGGTAAAAATCAATGAATATTGTAAATGCACAAACAGTAATTTCTCCACATTGCAAGGTGCAATTCTGAATTTTTTTTCTTTTTCCTGCTCCTCTTAGCATGATAATGAAGATTCAAAGAGAGTGAGATGCCAGCTCCTTTCATTCAGTCAGTAGCTTCAAACATTTCTGGTATATGAATAACATGATGTTTTTCAATGGCAAAAATCAATGAATATTGTAAATGCACAAACAGTAATTTCTCCGCATTGCAAGGTGCAATTCTGAAATTTTTTGCTTTTTCCTGCTCCTCTTAGCATGATAAAGAAGATTCAAAGAGAGTGAGATGCCAGCTCCTTTCATTCAGTCAGTAGCTTCAATCATTTCTGGATGTTTTTCAATGGCAAAAATCAATGAATATTGTAAATGCAAAAACTGTAATTTCTCCGCATTGCAAGGTGCAATTCTGAATTTTTTTGCTTTTTCCCGCTCCTCTTAGCATGATAAAGAAGATTCAAAGAGAGTGAGGTGCCAGCTCCTTTCATTCAGTCAGTAGCTTCAAACATTTCTGGTATATGAATAACATGTTTTTCAATGGCAAAAATCAATGAATATTGTAAATGCACAAACAGTAATTTCTCCGCATTGCAAGGTGCAATTCTGAAATTTTTTGCTTTTTCCTGCTCCGCTTAGCATGATAAAGAAGATTCAAAGAGAGTGAGATGCCAGCTCCTTTCATTCAGTCAGTAGCTTCAATCATTTCTGGACGTTTTTCAATGGCAAAAATCAATGAATATTGTAAATGCACAAACAGTAATTTCTCCGCATTGCAACGTGCAATTCTGAAATTTTTTGCTTTTTCCTGCTCCTCTTAGCATGATAAAGAAGATTCAAAGAGAGTGAGATGCCAGCTCCTTTCATTCAGTCAGTAGCTTCAAACATTTCTGGTATATGAATAACATGATGTTTTTCAATGGCAAAAATCAATGAATATTGTAAATGCACAAACAGCAATTTCTCCGCATTGCAAGGTGCAAGTCTGAAATTTTTTGCTTTTTCCTGCTCCTCTTAGCATGATAAAGAAGATTCAAAGAGAGTGAGATGCCAGCTACTTTCATTCAGTCAGTAGCTTCAATCATTTCTGGACGTTTTTCAATGTTAAAAATCAATGAATATTGTAAATGCACAGTAATTTCTCCACATTGCAAGGTGCAATTCTGAAATTTTTTGCTTTTTCCTGCTCCTCTTAGCATGATAAAGAAGATTCAAAGAGAGTGAGATGCCAGCTCCTTTCATTCAGTCAGTAGCTTCAAACATTTCTGGTATATGAATAACATGATGTTTTTCAATGGCAAAAATCAATGAATATTGTAAATGCACAAACAGTAATTTCTCCGCATTGCAAGGTGCAATTCTGAAATTTTTTGCTTTTTCCTGCTCCTCTTAGCATGATAAAGAAGATTCAAAGAGAGTGAGATGCCAGCTCCTTTCATTCAGTCAGTAGCTTCAAACATTTCTGGTATATGAATAACATGATGTTTTTCAATGGCAAAAATCAATGAATATTGTAAATGCACAAACAGTAATTTCTCCGCATTGCAAGGTGCAATTCTGAAATTTTTTGCTTTTTCCTGCTCCTCTTAGCATGATAAAGAAGATTCAAAGAGAGTGAGATGCCAGCTCCTTTCATTCAGTCAGTAGCTTCAATCATTTCTGGACGTTTTTCAATGGCAAAAATCAATGAATATTGTAAATGCACAAACAGTAATTTCTCTGCATTGCAAGGTGCAATTCTGAAATTTTTTGCTTTTTCCTGCTCCTCTTAGCATGATAAAGAAGATTCAAAGAGAGTGAGATGTCAGCTCCTTTCATTCAGTCAGTAGCTTCAAACATTTCTGGTATATGAATAACATGATGTTTTTCAATGGCAAAAATCAATGAATATTGTAAATGCACAAACAGTAATTTCTCCGCATTGCAAGGTGCAATTCTGAAATTTTTTGCTTTTTCCTGCTCCTCTTAGCATGATAAAGAAGATTCAAAGAGAGTGAGATGCCAGCTCCTTTCATTCAGTCAGTAGCTTCAATCATTTCTGGACGTTTTTCAATGGCAAAAATCATTGAATATTATAAATGCACAAACAGTAATTTCTCTGCATTGCAAGGTGCAATTCTGAAATTTTTTGCTTTTTCCTGCTCCTCTTAGCATGATAAAGAAGATTCAAAGAGAGTGAGATGCCAGCTCCTTTCGTTCAGTCAGTAGCTTCAATCATTTCTGGACGTTTTTCAATGGCAAAAATCATTGAATATTATAAATGCACAAACAGTAATTTCTCCGCATTGCAAGGTGCAATTCTGAAATGTTTTACTTTTTCCTGCTCCTCTTAGCATGATAAAGAAGATTCAAAGAGAGTGAGATGCCAGCTCCTTTTATTCAGTCAGTAGCTTCAATCATTTCTGGTATATGAATAACATGATGTTTTTCAATGGCAAAAATCAATGAATATTGTAAATGCACAAACAGTAATTTCTCCGCATTGCAAGGTGCAATTCTGAAATTTTTTGCTTTTTCCTGCTCCTCTTAGCATGATAAAGAAGATTCAAAGAGAGTGAGATGCCAGCTCCTTTCATTCAGTCAGTACTTTCAATCATTTCTGGACGTTTTTCAATGGCAAAAATCAATGAATATTGTAAATGCACAAACAGTAATTTCTCCGCATTGCAAGGTGCAATTCTGAATTTTTTTGCTTTTTCCTGCTCCTCTTAGCATGATAAAGAAGATTCAAAGAGAGTGAGATGCCAGCTACTTTCATTCAGTCAGTAGCTTCAATCATTTCTGGACGTTTTTCAATGGTAAAAATCAATGAATATTGTAAATGCACAGTAATTTCTCCACATTGCAAGGTGCAATTCTGAAATTTTTTGCTTTTTCCTGCTCCTCTTAGCATGATAAAGAAGATTCAAAGAGAGTGAGATGCCAGCTCCTTTCATTCAGTCAGTAGCTTCAAACATTTCTGGTATATGAATAACATGATGTTTTTCAATGGCAAAAATCAATGAATATTGTAAATGCACAAACAGTAATTTCTCCGCATTGCAAGGTGCAATTCTGAAATTTTTTGCTTTTTCCTGCTCCTCTTAGCATGATAAAGAAGATTCAAAGAGAGTGAGATGCCAGCTCCTTTCATTCAGTCAGTAGCTTCAAACATTTCTGGTATATGAATAACATGATGTTTTTCAATGGCAAAAATCAATGAATATTGTAAATGCACAAACAGTAATTTCTCCGCATTGCAAGGTGCAATTCTGAAATTTTTTGCTTTTTCCTGCTCCTCTTAGCATGATAAAGAAGATTCAAAGAGAGTGAGATGCCAGCTCCTTTCATTCAGTCAGTAGCTTCAATCATTTCTGGACGTTTTTCAATGGCAAAAATCAATGAATATTGTAAATGCACAAACAGTAATTTCTCTGCATTGCAAGGTGCAATTCTGAAATTTTTTGCTTTTTCCTGCTCCTCTTAGCATGATAAAGAAGATTCAAAGAGAGTGAGATGTCAGTTCCTTTCATTCAGTCAGTAGCTTCAAACATTTCTGGTATATGAATAACATGATGTTTTTCAATGGCAAAAATCAATGAATATTGTAAATGCACAAACAGTAATTTCTCCGCATTGCAAGGTGCAATTCTGAAATTTTTTGCTTTTTCCTGCTCCTCTTAGCATGATAAAAAAGATTCAAAGAGAGTGAGATGCCAGCTCCTTTCATTCAGTCAGTAGCTTCAATCATTTCTGGACGTTTTTCAATGGCAAAAATCAATGAATATTGTAAATGCACAAACAGTAATTTCTCTGCATTGCAAGGTGCAATTCTGAAATTTTTTGCTTTTTCCTGCTCCTCTTAGCATGATAAAGAAGATTCAAAGAGAGTGAGATGCCAGCTCCTTTCGTTCAGTCAGTAGCTTCAATCATTTCTGGACGTTTTTCAATGGCAAAAATCATTGAATATTATAAATGCACAAACAGTAATTTCTCCGCATTGCAAGGTGCAATTCTGAAATTTTTTACTTTTTCCTGCTCCTCTTAGCATGATAAAGAAGATTCAAAGAGAGTGAGATGCCAGCTCCTTTCATTCAGTCAGTAGCTTCAATCAGTTCTGGTATATGAATAACATGATGTTTTTCAATGGCAAAAATCAATGAATATTGTAAATGCACAAACAGTAATTTCTCCGCATTGCAAGGTGCAATTCTGAAATTTTTTGCTTTTTCCTGCTCCTCTTAGCATGATAAAGAAGATTCAAAGAGAGTGAGATGCCAGCTCCTTTCATTCAGTCAGTAGCTTCAATCATTTCTGGACGTTTTTCAATGGCAAAAATCAATGAATATTGTAAATGCACAAACAGTAATTTCTCCGCATTGCAAGGTGCAATTCTGAAATTTTTTGATTTTTCCTGCTCCTCTTAGCATGATAAAGAAGATTCAAAGAGAGTGAGATGCCAACTACTTTCATTCAGTCAGTAGCTTCAAACATTTCTGGTATATGAATAACATGATGTTTTTCAATGGCAAAAATCAATGAATATTGTAAATGCACAAACAGTAATTTCTCCGCATTGCAAGGTGCAAGTCTGAAATTTTTTGCTTTTTCCTGCTCCTCTTAGCATGATAAAGAAGATTCAAAGAGAGTGAGATGCCAGCTACTTTCATTCAGTCAGTAGCTTCAATCATTTCTGGACGTTTTTCAATGGTAAAAATCAATGAATATTGTAAATGTACAAACAGTAATTTCTCCACATTGCAAGGTGCAATTCTGAAATTTTTTGCTTTTTCCTGCTCCTCTTAGCATGATAAAGAAGATTCAAAGAGAGTGAGATGCCAGCTCCTTTCATTCAGTCAGTAGCTTCAAACATTTCTGGTATATGAATAACATGATGTTTTTCAATGGCAAAAATCAATGAATATTGTAAATGCACAAACAGTAATTTCTCCGCATTGCAAGGTGCAATTCTGAAATTTTTTGCTTTTTCCTGCTCCTCTTAGCATGATAAAGAAGATTCAAAGAGAGTGAGATGCCAGCTCCTTTCATTCAGTCAGTAGCTTCAAACATTTCTGGTATATGAATAACATGATGTTTTTCAATGGCAAAAATCAATGAATATTGTAAATGCACAAAACAGTAATTTCTCCGCATTGCAAGGTGCAAGTCTGAAATTTTTTGCTTTTTCCTGCTCCTCTTAGCATGATAAAGAAGATTCAAAGAGAGTGAGATGCCAGCTACTTTCATTCAGTCAGTAGCTTCAATCATTTCTGGACGTTTTTCAATGGTAAAAATCAATGAATATTGTAAATGCACAAACAGTAATTTCTCCACATTGCAAGGTGCAATTCTGAAATTTTTTGCTTTTTCCTGCTCCTCTTAGCATGATAAAGAAGATTCAAAGAGAGTGAGATGCCAGCTCCTTTCATTCAGTCAGTAGCTTCAAACATTTCTGGTATATGAATAACATGATGTTTTTCAATGGCAAAAATCAATGAATATTGTAAATGCACAAACAGTAATTTCTCCGCATTGCAAGGTGCAATTCTGAAATTTTTTGCTTTTTCCTGCTCCTCTTAGCATGATAAAGAAGATTCAAAGAGAGTGAGATGCCAGCTCCTTTCATTCAGTCAGTAGCTTCAATCATTTCTGGATGTTTTTCAATGGCAAAAATCAATGAATATTGTAAATGCACAAACTGTAATTTCTCCGTATTGCAAGGTGCAATTCTGAAATTTTTTGCTTTTTCCTGCTCCTCTTAGCATGATAAAGAAGATTCAAAGAGAGTGAGATGCCAGCTCCTTTCATTCAGTCAGTAGCTTCAATCATTTCTGGACGTTTTTCAATGGCAAAAATCAATGAATATTGTAAATGCACAAACAGTAATTTCTCCGCATTGCAAGGTGCAATTCTGAAATTTTTTGCTTTTTCCTGCTCCTCTTAGCATGATAAAGAAGATTCAAAGAGAGTGAGATGCCAGCTCCTTTCATTCAGTCAGTAGCTTCAAACATTTCTGGTATATGAATAACATGATGTTTTTCAATGGCAAAAATCAATGAATATTGTAAATGCACAAACAGTAATTTCTCCGCATTGCAAGGTGCAATTCTGAAATTTTTTGCTTTTTCCTGCTCCTCTTAGCATGATAAAGAAGATTCAAAGAGAGTGAGATGCCAGCTCCTTTCATTCAGTCAGTAGCTTCAATCATTTCTGGATGTTTTTCAATGGCAAAAATCAATGAATATTGTAAATGCACAAACTGTAATTTCTCCGCATTGCAAGGTGCAATTCTGAAATTTTTTGCTTTTTCCTGCTCCTCTTAGCATGATAAAGAAGATTCAAAGAGAGTGAGATGTCAGCTCCTTTCATTCAGTGAGTACCTTCAATCATTTCTGGACGTTTTTCAATGGCAAAAATCAATGAATATTGTAAATGCACAAACAGTAATTTCTCCGCATTGCAAGGTGCAATTCTGAAATGTTTTGCTTTTTCCCGCTCCTCTTAGCATGATAAAGAAGATTCAAAGAGAGTGAGGTGCCAGCTCCTTTCATTCAGTCAGTAGCTTCAAACATTTCTGGTATATGAATAACATGTTTTTCAATGGCAAAAATCAATGAATATTGTAAATGCACAAACAGTAATTTCTCCGCATTGCAAGGTGCAATTCTGAAATTTTTTGCTTTTTCCTGCTCCTCTTAGCATGATAAAGAAGATTCAAAGAGAGTGAGATGCCAGCTCCTTTCATTCAGTCAGTAGCTTCAATCATTTCTGGACGTTTTTCAATGGCAAAAATCAATGAATATTGTAAATGCACAAACAGTAATTTCTCCGTATTGCAAGGTGCAATTCTGAAATTTTTTGCTTTTTCCTACTCCTCTTAGCATGATAAAGAAGATTCAAAGAGAGTGAGATGCCAGCTCCTTTCATTCAGTCAGTAGCTTCAATCATTTCTGGACGTTTTTCAATGGCAAAAATCATTGAATATTGTAAATGCACAAACAGTAATTTCTCTGCATTGCAAGGTGCAATTCTGAAATTTTTTGATTTTTCCTGCTCCTCTTAGCATGATAAAGAAGATTCAAAGAGAGTGAGATGTCAGCTCCTTTCATTCAGTCAGTAGCTTCAAACATTTCTGGTATATGAATAACATGATGTTTTTCAATGGCAAAAATCAATGAATATTGTAAATGCACAAACAGTAATTTCTCCGCATTGCAAGGTGCAATTCTGAAATTTTTTGCTTTTTCCTGCTCCTCTTAGCATGATAAAGAAGATTCAAAGAGAGTGAGATGCCAGCTCCTTTCATTCAGTCAGTAGCTTCAATCATTTCTGGACGTTTTTCAATGGCAAAAATCAATGAATATTGTAAATGCACAAACAGTAATTTCTCCGCATTGCAAGGTGCAATTCTGAAATTTTTTGCTTTTTCCTGCTCCTCTTAGCATGATAAAGAAGATTCAAAGAGAGTGAGATGCCAGCTCCTTTCGTTCAGTCAGTAGCTTCAATCATTTCTGGACGTTTTTCAATGGCAAAAATCATTGAATATTTTAAATGCACAAACAGTAATTTCTCCGCATTGCAAGGTGCAATTCTGAAATTTTTTACTTTTTCCTGCTCCTCTTAGCATGATAAAGAAGATTCAAAGAGAGTGAGATGCCAGCTCCTTTCATTCAGTCAGTAGCTTCAATCATTTCTGGTATATGAATAACATGATGTTTTTCAATGGCAAAAATCAATGAATATTGTAAATGCACAAGCAGTAATTTCTCCGCATTGCAAGGTGCAATTCTGAAATTTTTTGCTTTTTCCTGCTCCTCTTAGCATGATAAAGAAGATTCAAAGAGAGTGAGATGCCAGCTCCTTTCATTCAGTCAGTAGCTTCAATCATTTCTGGACGTTTTTCAATGGCAAAAATCAATGAATATTGTAAATGCACAAACAGTAATTTCTCCGCATTGCAAGGTGCAATTCTGAAATTTTTTGATTTTTCCTTCTCCTCTTAGCATGATAAAGAAGATTCAAAGAGAGTGAGATGCCAGCTCCTTTCATTCAGTCAGTAGCTTCAAACATTTCTGGTATATGAATAACATGATGTTTTTCAATGGCAAAAATCAATGAATATTGTAAATGCACAAACAGTAATTTCTCCGCATTGCAAGGTGCAATTCTGAAATTTTTTGCTTTTTCCTGCTCCTCTTAGCATGATAAAGAAGATTCAAAGAGAGTGAGATGCCAGCTCCTTTCATTCAGTCAGTAGCTTCAATCATTTCTGGACGTTTTTCAATGGCAAAAATCAATGAATATTGTAAATGCACAAACAGTAATTTCTCCGCATTGCAAGGTGCAATTCTGAAATTTTTTGCTTTCTCCTGCTCCTCTTAGCATGATAAAGAAGATTCAAAGAGAGTGAGATGCCAGCTCCTTTCGTTCAGTCAGTAGCTTCAATCATTTCTGGACGTTTTTCAATGGCAAAAATCATTGAATATTTTAAATGCACAAACAGTAATTTCTCCGCATTGCAAGGTGCAATTCTGAAATTTTTTACTTTTTCCTGCTCCTCTTAGCATGATAAAGAAGATTCAAAGAGAGTGAGATGCCAGCTCCTTTCATTCAGTCAGTAGCTTCAATCATTTCTGGTATATGAATAACATGATGTTTTTCAATGGCAAAAATCAATGAATATTGTAAATGCACAAACAGTAATTTCTCCGCATTGCAAGGTGCAATTCTGAAATTTTTTGCTTTTTCCTGCTCCTCTTAGCATGATAAAGAAGATTCAAAGAGAGTGAGATGCCAGCTCCTTTCATTCAGTCAGTAGCTTCAATCATTTCTGGACGTTTTTCAATGGCAAAAATCAATGAATATTGTAAATGCACAAACAGTAATTTCTCCGCATTGCAAGGTGCAATTCTGAAATTTTTTGATTTTTCCTTCTCCTCTTAGCATGATAAAGAAGATTCAAAGAGAGTGAGATGCCAGCTCCTTTCATTCAGTCAGTAGCTTCAAACATTTCTGGTATATGAATAACATGATGTTTTTCAATGGCAAAAATCAATGAATATTGTAAATGCACAAACAGTAATTTCTCCGCATTGCAAGGTGCAAGTCTGAAATTTTTTGCTTTTTCCTGCTCCTCTTAGCATGATAAAGAAGATTCAAAGAGAGTGAGATGCCAGCTACTTTCATTCAGTCAGTAGCTTCAATCATTTCTGGACGTTTTTCAATGGTAAAAATCAATGAATATTGTAAATGTACAAACAGTAATTTCTCCACATTGCAAGGTGCAATTCTGAAATTTTTTGCTTTTTCCTGCTCCTCTTAGCATGATAAAGAAGATTCAAAGAGAGTGAGATGCCAGCTCCTTTCATTCAGTCAGTAGCTTCAAACATTTCTGGTATATGAATAACATGATGTTTTTCAATGGCAAAAATCAATGAATATTGTAAATGCACAAACAGTAATTTCTCCGCATTGCAAGGTGCAATTCTGAAATTTTTTGCTTTTTCCTGCTCCTCTTAGCATGATAAAGAAGATTCAAAGAGAGTGAGATGCCAGCTCCTTTCATTCAGTCAGTAGCTTCAAACATTTCTGGTATATGAATAACATGATGTTTTTCAATGGCAAAAATCAATGAATATTGTAAATGCACAAACAGTAATTTCTCCGCATTGCAAGGTGCAAGTCTGAAATTTTTTGCTTTTTCCTGCTCCTCTTAGCATGATAAAGAAGATTCAAAGAGAGTGAGATGCCAGCTACTTTCATTCAGTCAGTAGCTTCAATCATTTCTGGACGTTTTTCAATGGTAAAAATCAATGAATATTGTAAATGCACAAACAGTAATTTCTCCACATTGCAAGGTGCAATTCTGAAATTTTTTGCTTTTTCCTGCTCCTCTTAACATGATAAAGAAGATTCAAAGAGAGTGAGATGCCAGCTCCTTTCATTCAGTCAGTAGCTTCAAACATTTCTGGTATATGAATAACATGATGTTTTTCAATGGCAAAAATCAATGAATATTGTAAATGCACAAACAGTAATTTCTCCGCATTGCAAGGTGCAATTCTGAAATTTTTTGCTTTTTCCTGCTCCTCTTAGCATGATAAAGAAGATTCAAAGAGAGTGAGATGCCAGCTCCTTTCATTCAGTCAGTAGCTTCAATCATTTCTGGATGTTTTTCAATGGCAAAAATCAATGAATATTGTAAATGCACAAACTGTAATTTCTCCGCATTGCAAGGTGCAATTCTGAAATTTTTTGCTTTTTCCTGCTCCTCTTAGCATGATAAAGAAGATTCAAAGAGAGTGAGATGCCAGCTCCTTTCATTCAGTCAGTAGCTTCAATCATTTCTGGACGTTTTTCAATGGCAAAAATCAATGAATATTGTAAATGCACAAACAGTAATTTCTCCGCATTGCAAGGTGCAATTCTGAAATTTTTTGTTTTTTCCTGCTCCTCTTAGCATGATAAAGAAGATTCAAAGAGAGTGAGATGCCAGCTCCTTTCATTCAGTCAGTACCTTCAATCATTTCTGGACGTTTTTCAATGGCAAAAATCAATGAATATTGTAAATGCACAAACAGTAATTTCTCCGCATTGCAAGGTGCAATTCTGAAATGTTTTGCTTTTTCCCGCTCCTCTTAGCATGATAAAGAAGATTCAAAGAGAGTGAGGTGCCAGCTCCTTTCATTCAGTCAGTAGCTTCAAACATTTCTGGTATATGAATAACATGTTTTTCAATGGCAAAAATCAATGAATATTGTAAATGCACAAACAGTAATTTCTCCGCATTGCAAGGTGCAATTCTGAAATTTTTTGATTTTTCCTGCTCCTCTTAGCATGATAAAGAAGATTCAAAGAGAGTGAGATGCCAGCTACTTTCATTCAGTCAGTAGCTTCAATCATTTCTGGACGTTTTTCAATGGTAAAAATCAATGAATATTGTAAATGCACAAACAGTAATTTCTCCACATTGCAAGGTGCAATTCTGAAATTTTTTGCTTTTTCCTGCTCCTCTTAGCATGATAAAGAAGATTCAAAGAGAGTGAGATGCCAGCTCCTTTCATTCAGTCAGTAGCTTCAAACATTTCTGGTATATGAATAACATGATGTTTTCAATGGCAAAAATCAATGAATATTGTAAATGCACAAACAGTAAATTCTCCGCATTGCAAGGTGCAATTCTGAAATTTTTTGCTTTTTCCTGCTCCTCTTAGCATGATAAAGAAGATTCAAAGAGAGTGAGATGCCAGCTCCTTTCATTCAGTCAGTATCTTCAAACATTTCTGGTATATGAATAACATGATGTTTTTCAATGGCAAAAATCAATGAATATTGTAAATGCACAAACAGTAATTTCTCCGCATTGCAAGGTGCAAGTCTGAAATTTTTTGCTTTTTCCTGCTCCTCTTAGCATGATAAAGAAGATTCAAAGAGAGTGAGATGCCAGCTACTTTCATTCAGTCAGTAGCTTCAATCATTTCTGGACGTTTTTCAATGGTAAAAATCAATGAATATTGTAAATGCACAAACAGTAATTTCTCCACATTGCAAGGTGCAATTCTGAAATTTTTTTCTTTTTCCTGCTCCTCTTAGCATGATAATGAAGATTCAAAGAGAGTGAGATGCCAGCTCCTTTCATTCAGTCAGTAGCTTCAAACATTTCTGGTATATGAATAACATGATGTTTTTCAATGGCAAAAATCAATGAATATTGTAAATGCACAAACAGTAATTTCTCCGCATTGCAAGGTGCAATTCTGAAATTTTTTGCTTTTTCCTGCTCCTCTTAGCATGATAAAGAAGATTCAAAGAGAGTGAGATGCCAGCTCCTTTCATTCAGTCAGTAGCTTCAATCATTTCTGGATGTTTTTCAATGGCAAAAATCAATGAATATTGTAAATGCACAAACTGTAATTTCTCCGCATTGCAAGGTGCAATTCTGAAATTTTTTACTTTTTCCTGCTCCTCTTAGCATGATAAAGAAGATTCAAAGAGAGTGAGATGCCAGCTCCTTTCATTCAGTCAGTAGCTTCAATCATTTCTGGACGTTTTTCAATGGCAAAAATCAATGAATATTGTAAATGCACAAACAGTAATTTCTCCGCATTGCAAGGTGCAATTCTGAAATTTTTTGCTTTTTCCTGCTCCTCTTAGCATGATAAAGAAGATTCAAAGAGAGTGAGATGCCAGCTCCTTTCATTCAGTCAGTACTTTCAATCATTTCTGGACGTTTTTCAATGGCAAAAATCAATGAATATTGTAAATGCACAAACAGTAATTTCTCCGCATTGCAAGGTGCAATTCTGAATTTTTTTGCTTTTTCCCGCTCCTCTTAGCATGATAAAGAAGATTCAAAGAGAGTGAGGTGCCAGCTCCTTTCATTCAGTCAGTAGCTTCAAACATTTCTGGTATATGAATAACATGTTTTTCAATGGCAAAAATCAATGAATATTGTAAATGCACAAACAGTAATTTCTCCGCATTGCAAGGTGCAATTCTGAAATTTTTTGCTTTTTCCTGCTCCGCTTAGCATGATAAAGAAGATTCAAAGAGAGTGAGATGCCAGCTCCTTTCATTCAGTCAGTAGCTTCAATCATTTCTGGACGTTTTTCAATGGCAAAAATCAATGAATATTGTAAATGCACAAACAGTAATTTCTCCGCATTGCAAGGTGCAATTCTGAAATTTTTTGCTTTTTCCTGCTCCTCTTAGCATGATAAAGAAGATTCAAAGAGAGTGAGATGCCAGCTCCTTTCATTCAGTCAGTAGCTTCAAACATTTCTGGTATATGAATAACATGATGTTTTTCAATGGCAAAAATCAATGAATATTGTAAATGCACAAACAGCAATTTCTCCGCATTGCAAGGTGCAAGTCTGAAATTTTTTGCTTTTTCCTGCTCCTCTTAGCATGATAAAGAAGATTCAAAGAGAGTGAGATGCCAGCTACTTTCATTCAGTCAGTAGCTTCAATCATTTCTGGACGTTTTTCAATGTTAAAAATCAATGAATATTGTAAATGCACAGTAATTTCTCCACATTGCAAGGTGCAATTCTGAAATTTTTTGCTTTTTCCTGCTCCTCTTAGCATGATAAAGAAGATTCAAAGAGAGTGAGATGCCAGCTCCTTTCATTCAGTCAGTAGCTTCAAACATTTCTGGTATATGAATAACATGATGTTTTTCAATGGCAAAAATCAATGAATATTGTAAATGCACAAACAGTAATTTCTCCGCATTGCAAGGTGCAATTCTGAAATTTTTTGCTTTTTCCTGCTCCTCTTAGCATGATAAAGAAGATTCAAAGAGAGTGAGATGCCAGCTCCTTTCATTCAGTCAGTAGCTTCAAACATTTCTGGTATATGAATAACATGATGTTTTTCAATGGCAAAAATCAATGAATATTGTAAATGCACAAACAGTAATTTCTCCGCATTGCAAGGTGCAATTCTGAAATTTTTTGATTTTTCCTGCTCCTCTTAGCATGATAAAGAAGATTCAAAGAGAGTGAGATGCCAGCTACTTTCATTCAGTCAGTAGCTTCAATCATTTCTGGACGTTTTTCAATGGTAAAAATCAATGAATATTGTAAATGCACAAACAGTAATTTCTCCACATTGCAAGGTGCAATTCTGAAATTTTTTGCTTTTTCCTGCTCCTCTTAGCATGATAAAGAAGATTCAAAGAGAGTGAGATGCCAGCTCCTTTCATTCAGTCAGTAGCTTCAAACATTTCTGGTATATGAATAACATGATGTTTTCAATGGCAAAAATCAATGAATATTGTAAATGCACAAACAGTAAATTCTCCGCATTGCAAGGTGCAATTCTGAAATTTTTTGCTTTTTCCTGCTCCTCTTAGCATGATAAAGAAGATTCAAAGAGAGTGAGATGCCAGCTCCTTTCATTCAGTCAGTATCTTCAAACATTTCTGGTATATGAATAACATGATGTTTTTCAATGGCAAAAATCAATGAATATTGTAAATGCACAAACAGTAATTTCTCCGCATTGCAAGGTGCAAGTCTGAAATTTTTTGCTTTTTCCTGCTCCTCTTAGCATGATAAAGAAGATTCAAAGAGAGTGAGATGCCAGCTACTTTCATTCAGTCAGTAGCTTCAATCATTTCTGGACGTTTTTCAATGGTAAAAATCAATGAATATTGTAAATGCACAAACAGTAATTTCTCCACATTGCAAGGTGCAATTCTGAAATTTTTTTCTTTTTCCTGCTCCTCTTAGCATGATAATGAAGATTCAAAGAGAGTGAGATGCCAGCTCCTTTCATTCAGTCAGTAGCTTCAAACATTTCTGGTATATGAATAACATGATGTTTTTCAATGGCAAAAATCAATGAATATTGTAAATGCACAAACAGTAATTTCTCCGCATTGCAAGGTGCAATTCTGAAATTTTTTGCTTTTTCCTGCTCCTCTTAGCATGATAAAGAAGATTCAAAGAGAGTGAGATGCCAGCTCCTTTCATTCAGTCAGTAGCTTCAATCATTTCTGGATGTTTTTCAATGGCAAAAATCAATGAATATTGTAAATGCACAAACTGTAATTTCTCCGCATTGCAAGGTGCAATTCTGAAATTTTTTACTTTTTCCTGCTCCTCTTAGCATGATAAAGAAGATTCAAAGAGAGTGAGATGCCAGCTCCTTTCATTCAGTCAGTAGCTTCAATCATTTCTGGACGTTTTTCAATGGCAAAAATCAATGAATATTGTAAATGCACAAACAGTAATTTCTCCGCATTGCAAGGTGCAATTCTGAAATTTTTTGCTTTTTCCTGCTCCTCTTAGCATGATAAAGAAGATTCAAAGAGAGTGAGATGCCAGCTCCTTTCATTCAGTCAGTACTTTCAATCATTTCTGGACGTTTTTCAATGGCAAAAATCAATGAATATTGTAAATGCACAAACAGTAATTTCTCCGCATTGCAAGGTGCAATTCTGAATTTTTTTGCTTTTTCCCGCTCCTCTTAGCATGATAAAGAAGATTCAAAGAGAGTGAGGTGCCAGCTCCTTTCATTCAGTCAGTAGCTTCAAACATTTCTGGTATATGAATAACATGTTTTTCAATGGCAAAAATCAATGAATATTGTAAATGCACAAACAGTAATTTCTCCGCATTGCAAGGTGCAATTCTGAAATTTTTTGCTTTTTCCTGCTCCGCTTAGCATGATAAAGAAGATTCAAAGAGAGTGAGATGCCAGCTCCTTTCATTCAGTCAGTAGCTTCAATCATTTCTGGACGTTTTTCAATGGCAAAAATCAATGAATATTGTAAATGCACAAACAGTAATTTCTCCGCATTGCAAGGTGCAATTCTGAAATTTTTTGCTTTTTCCTGCTCCTCTTAGCATGATAAAGAAGATTCAAAGAGAGTGAGATGCCAGCTCCTTTCATTCAGTCAGTAGCTTCAAACATTTCTGGTATATGAATAACATGATGTTTTTCAATGGCAAAAATCAATGAATATTGTAAATGCACAAACAGCAATTTCTCCGCATTGCAAGGTGCAAGTCTGAAATTTTTTGCTTTTTCCTGCTCCTCTTAGCATGATAAAGAAGATTCAAAGAGAGTGAGATGCCAGCTACTTTCATTCAGTCAGTAGCTTCAATCATTTCTGGACGTTTTTCAATGTTAAAAATCAATGAATATTGTAAATGCACAGTAATTTCTCCACATTGCAAGGTGCAATTCTGAAATTTTTTGCTTTTTCCTGCTCCTCTTAGCATGATAAAGAAGATTCAAAGAGAGTGAGATGCCAGCTCCTTTCATTCAGTCAGTAGCTTCAAACATTTCTGGTATATGAATAACATGATGTTTTTCAATGGCAAAAATCAATGAATATTGTAAATGCACAAACAGTAATTTCTCCGCATTGCAAGGTGCAATTCTGAAATTTTTTGCTTTTTCCTGCTCCTCTTAGCATGATAAAGAAGATTCAAAGAGAGTGAGATGCCAGCTCCTTTCATTCAGTCAGTAGCTTCAAACATTTCTGGTATATGAATAACATGATGTTTTTCAATGGCAAAAATCAATGAATATTGTAAATGCACAAACAGTAATTTCTCCGCATTGCAAGGTGCAATTCTGAAATTTTTTGCTTTTTCCTGCTCCTCTTAGCATGATAAAGAAGATTCAAAGAGAGTGAGATGCCAGCTCCTTTCATTCAGTCAGTAGCTTCAATCATTTCTGGACGTTTTTCAATGGCAAAAATCAATGAATATTGTAAATGCACAAACAGTAATTTCTCTGCATTGCAAGGTGCAATTCTGAAATTTTTTGCTTTTTCCTGCTCCTCTTAGCATGATAAAGAAGATTCAAAGAGAGTGAGATGTCAGCTCCTTTCATTCAGTCAGTAGCTTCAAACATTTCTGGTATATGAATAACATGATGTTTTTCAATGGCAAAAATCAATGAATATTGTAAATGCACAAACAGTAATTTCTCCGCATTGCAAGGTGCAATTCTGAAATTTTTTGCTTTTTCCTGCTCCTCTTAGCATGATAAAGAAGATTCAAAGAGAGTGAGATGCCAGCTCCTTTCATTCAGTCAGTAGCTTCAATCATTTCTGGACGTTTTTCAATGGCAAAAATCAATGAATATTGTAAATGCACAAACAGTAATTTCTCTGCATTGCAAGGTGCAATTCTGAAATTTTTTGCTTTTTCCTGCTCCTCTTAGCATGATAAAGAAGATTCAAAGAGAGTGAGATGCCAGCTCCTTTCGTTCAGTCAGTAGCTTCAATCATTTCTGGACGTTTTTCAATGGCAAAAATCATTGAATATTATAAATGCACAAACAGTAATTTCTCCGCATTGCAAGGTGCAATTCTGAAATTTTTTACTTTTTCCTGCTCCTCTTAGCATGATAAAGAAGATTCAAAGAGAGTGAGATGCCAGCTCCTTTCATTCAGTCAGTAGCTTCAATCAGTTCTGGTATATGAATAACATGATGTTTTTCAATGGCAAAAATCAATGAATATTGTAAATGCACAAACAGTAATTTCTCCGCATTGCAAGGTGCAATTCTGAAATTTTTTGCTTTTTCCTGCTCCTCTTAGCATGATAAAGAAGATTCAAAGAGAGTGAGATGCCAGCTCCTTTCATTCAGTCAGTAGCTTCAATCATTTCTGGACGTTTTTCAATGGCAAAAATCAATGAATATTGTAAATGCACAAACAGTAATTTCTCCGCATTGCAAGGTGCAATTCTGAAATTTTTTGATTTTTCCTGCTCCTCTTAGCATGATAAAGAAGATTCAAAGAGAGTGAGATGCCAACTACTTTCATTCAGTCAGTAGCTTCAAACATTTCTGGTATATGAATAACATGATGTTTTTCAATGGCAAAAATCAATGAATATTGTAAATGCACAAACAGTAATTTCTCCGCATTGCAAGGTGCAAGTCTGAAATTTTTTGCTTTTTCCTGCTCCTCTTAGCATGATAAAGAAGATTCAAAGAGAGTGAGATGCCAGCTACTTTCATTCAGTCAGTAGCTTCAATCATTTCTGGACGTTTTTCAATGGTAAAAATCAATGAATATTGTAAATGTACAAACAGTAATTTCTCCACATTGCAAGGTGCAATTCTGAAATTTTTTGCTTTTTCCTGCTCCTCTTAGCATGATAAAGAAGATTCAAAGAGAGTGAGATGCCAGCTCCTTTCATTCAGTCAGTAGCTTCAAACATTTCTGGTATATGAATAACATGATGTTTTTCAATGGCAAAAATCAATGAATATTGTAAATGCACAAACAGTAATTTCTCCGCATTGCAAGGTGCAATTCTGAAATTTTTTGCTTTTTCCTGCTCCTCTTAGCATGATAAAGAAGATTCAAAGAGAGTGAGATGCCAGCTCCTTTCATTCAGTCAGTAGCTTCAAACATTTCTGGTATATGAATAACATGATGTTTTTCAATGGCAAAAATCAATGAATATTGTAAATGCACAAAACAGTAATTTCTCCGCATTGCAAGGTGCAAGTCTGAAATTTTTTGCTTTTTCCTGCTCCTCTTAGCATGATAAAGAAGATTCAAAGAGAGTGAGATGCCAGCTACTTTCATTCAGTCAGTAGCTTCAATCATTTCTGGACGTTTTTCAATGGTAAAAATCAATGAATATTGTAAATGCACAAACAGTAATTTCTCCACATTGCAAGGTGCAATTCTGAAATTTTTTGCTTTTTCCTGCTCCTCTTAGCATGGTAAAGAAGATTCAAAGAGAGTGAGATGCCAGCTCCTTTCATTCAGTCAGTAGCTTCAAACATTTCTGGTATATGAATAACATGATGTTTTTCAATGGCAAAAATCAATGAATATTGTAAATGCACAAACAGTAATTTCTCCCCATTGCAAGGTGCAATTCTGAAATTTTTTGCTTTTTCCTGCTCCTCTTAGCATGATAAAGAAGATTCAAAGAGAGTGAGATGCCAGCTCCTTTCATTCAGTCAGTAGCTTCAATCATTTCTGGATGTTTTTCAATGGCAAAAATCAATGAATATTGTAAATGCACAAACTGTAATTTCTCCGCATTGCAAGGTGCAATTCTGAAATTTTTTGCTTTTTCCTGCTCCTCTTAGCATGATAAAGAAGATTCCAAGAGAGTGAGATGCCAGCACCTTTCATTCAGTCAGTAGCTTCAATCATTTCTGGACGTTTTTCAATGGCAAAAATCAATGAATATTGTAAATGCACAAACAGTAATTTCTCCGCATTGCAAGGTGCAATTCTGAAATTTTTTGCTTTTTCCTGCTCCTCTTAGCATGATAAAGAAGATTCAAAGAGAGTGAGATGCCAGCTCCTTTCATTCAGTCAGTAGCTTCAAACATTTCTGGTATATGAATAACATGATGTTTTTCAATGGCAAAAATCAATGAATATTGTAAATGCACAAACAGTAATTTCTCCGCATTGCAAGGTGCAATTCTGAAATTTTTTGCTTTTTCCTGCTCCTCTTAGCATGATAAAGAAGATTCAAAGAGAGTGAGATGCCAGCTCCTTTCATTCAGTCAGTAGCTTCAATCATTTCTGGATGTTTTTCAATGGCAAAAATCAATGAATATTGTAAATGCACAAACTGTAATTTCTCCGCATTGCAAGGTGCAATTCTGAAATTTTTTGCTTTTTCCTGCTCCTCTTAGCATGATAAAGAAGATTCAAAGAGAGTGAGATGCCAGCTCCTTTCATTCAGTGAGTACCTTCAATCATTTCTGGACGTTTTTCAATGGCAAAAATCAATGAATATTGTAAATGCACAAACAGTAATTTCTCCGCATTGCAAGGTGCAATTCTGAAATGTTTTGCTTTTTCCCGCTCCTCTTAGCATGATAAAGAAGATTCAAAGAGAGTGAGGTGCCAGCTCCTTTCATTCAGTCAGTAGCTTCAAACATTTCTGGTATATGAATAACATGTTTTTCAATGGCAAAAATCAATGAATATTGTAAATGCACAAACAGTAATTTCTCCGCATTGCAAGGTGCAATTCTGAAATTTTTTGCTTTTTCCTGCTCCTCTTAGCATGATAAAGAAGATTCAAAGAGAGTGAGATGCCAGCTCCTTTCATTCAGTCAGTAGCTTCAATCATTTCTGGACGTTTTTCAATGGCAAAAATCAATGAATATTGTAAATGCACAAACAGTAATTTCTCCGCATTGCAAGGTGCAATTCTGAAATTTTTTGCTTTTTCCTACTCCTCTTAGCATGATAAAGAAGATTCAAAGAGAGTGAGATGCCAGCTCCTTTCATTCAGTCAGTAGCTTCAATCATTTCTGGACGTTTTTCAATGGCAAAAATCATTGAATATTGTAAATGCACAAACAGTAATTTCTCTGCATTGCAAGGTGCAATTCTGAAATTTTTTGCTTTTTCCTGCTCCTCTTAGCGTGATAAAGAAGATTCAAAGAGAGTGAGATGTCAGCTCCTTTCATTCAGTCAGTAGCTTCAAACATTTCTGGTATATGAATAACATGATGTTTTTCAATGGCAAAAATCAATGAATATTGTAAATGCACAAACAGTAATTTCTCCGCATTGCAAGGTGCAATTCTGAAATTTTTTGCTTTTTCCTGCTCCTCTTAGCATGATAAAGAAGATTCAAAGAGAGTGAGATGCCAGCTCCTTTCATTCAGTCAGTAGCTTCAATCATTTCTGGACGTTTTTCAATGGCAAAAATCAATGAATATTGTAAATGCACAAACAGTAATTTCTCCGCATTGCAAGGTGCAATTCTGAAATTTTTTGCTTTTTCCTGCTCCTCTTAGCATGATAAAGAAGATTCAAAGAGAGTGAGATGCCAGCTCCTTTCGTTCAGTCAGTAGCTTCAATCATTTCTGGACGTTTTTCAATGGCAAAAATCATTGAATATTATAAATGCACAAACAGTAATTTCTCCGCATTGCAAGGTGCAATTCTGAAATTTTTTACTTTTTCCTGCTCCTCTTAGCACGATAAAGAAGATTCAAAGAGAGTGAGATGCCAGCTCCTTTCATTCAGTCAGTAGCTTCAATCATTTCTGGTATATGAATAACATGATGTTTTTCAATGGCAAAAATCAATGAATATTGTAAATGCACAAACAGTAATTTCTCCGCATTGCAAGGTGCAATTCTGAAATTTTTTGCTTTTTCCTGCTCCTCTTAGCATGATAAAGAAGATTCAAAGAGAGTGAGATGCCAGCTCCTTTCATTCAGTCAGTAGCTTCAATCATTTCTGGACGTTTTTCAATGGCAAAAATCAATGAATATTGTAAATGCACAAACAGTAATTTCTCCGCATTGCAAGGTGCAATTCTGAAATTTTTTGATTTTTCCTTCTCCTCTTAGCATGATAAAGAAGATTCAAAGAGAGTGAGATGCCAGCTCCTTTCATTCAGTCAGTAGCTTCAAACATTTCTGGTATATGAATAACATGATGTTTTTCAATGGCAAAAATCAATGAATATTGTAAATGCACAAACAGTAATTTCTCCGCATTGCAAGGTGCAAGTCTGAAATTTTTTGCTTTTTCCTGCTCCTCTTAGCATGATAAAGAAGATTCAAAGAGAGTGAGATGCCAGCTACTTTCATTCAGTCAGTAGCTTCAATCATTTCTGGACGTTTTTCAATGGTAAAAATCAATGAATATTGTAAATGTACAAACAGTAATTTCTCCACATTGCAAGGTGCAATTCTGAAATTTTTTGCTTTTTCCTGCTCCTCTTAGCATGATAAAGAAGATTCAAAGAGAGTGAGATGCCAGCTCCTTTCATTCAGTCAGTAGCTTCAAACATTTCTGGTATATGAATAACATGATGTTTTTCAATGGCAAAAATCAATGAATATTGTAAATGCACAAACAGTAATTTCTCCGCATTGCAAGGTGCAATTCTGAAATTTTTTGCTTTTTCCTGCTCCTCTTAGCATGATAAAGAAGATTCAAAGAGAGTGAGATGCCAGCTCCTTTCATTCAGTCAGTAGCTTCAAACATTTCTGGTATATGAATAACATGATGTTTTTCAATGGCAAAAATCAATGAATATTGTAAATGCACAAACAGTAATTTCTCCGCATTGCAAGGTGCAAGTCTGAAATTTTTTGCTTTTTCCTGCTCCTCTTAGCATGATAAAGAAGATTCAAAGAGAGTGAGATGCCAGCTACTTTCATTCAGTCAGTAGCTTCAATCATTTCTGGACGTTTTTCAATGGTAAAAATCAATGAATATTGTAAATGCACAAACAGTAATTTCTCCACATTGCAAGGTGCAATTCTGAAATTTTTTGCTTTTTCCTGCTCCTCTTAACATGATAAAGAAGATTCAAAGAGAGTGAGATGCCAGCACCTTTCATTCAGTCAGTAGCTTCAAACATTTCTGGTATATGAATAACATGATGTTTTTCAATGGCAAAAATCAATGAATATTGTAAATGCACAAACAGTAATTTCTCCGCATTGCAAGGTGCAATTCTGAAATTTTTTGCTTTTTCCTGCTCCTCTTAGCATGATAAAGAAGATTCAAAGAGAGTGAGATGCCAGCTCCTTTCATTCAGTCAGTAGCTTCAATCATTTCTGGATGTTTTTCAATGGCAAAAATCAATGAATATTGTAAATGCACAAACTGTAATTTCTCCGCATTGCAAGGTGCAATTCTGAAATTTTTTGCTTTTTCCTGCTCCTCTTAGCATGATAAAGAAGATTCAAAGAGAGTGAGATGCCAGCTCCTTTCATTAAGTCAGTAGCTTCAATCATTTCTGGACGTTTTTCAATGGCAAAAATCAATGAATATTGTAAATGCACAAACAGTAATTTCTCCGCATTGCAACGTGCAATTCTGAAATTTTTTGTTTTTTCCTGCTCCTCTTAGCATGATAAAGAAGATTCAAAGAGAGTGAGATGCCAGCTCCTTTCATTCAGTCAGTACCTTCAATCATTTCTGGACGTTTTTCAATGGCAAAAATCAATGAATATTGTAAATGCACAAACAGTAATTTCTCCGCATTGCAAGGTGCAATTCTGAAATGTTTTGCTTTTTCCCGCTCCTCTTAGCATGATAAAGAAGATTCAAAGAGAGTGAGGTGCCAGCTCCTTTCATTCAGTCAGTAGCTTCAAACATTTCTGGTATATGAATAACATGTTTTTCAATGGCAAAAATCAATGAATATTGTAAATGCACAAACAGTAATTTCTCCGCATTGCAAGGTGCAATTCTGAAATTTTTTTATTTTTCCTGCTCCTCTTAGCATGATAAAGAAGATTCAAAGAGAGTGAGATGCCAGCTCCTTTCATTCAGTCAGTAGCTTCAATCATTTCTGGACGTTTTTCAATGGCAAAAATCTATGAATATTGTAAATGCACAAACAGTAATTTCTCCGCATTGCAAGGTGCAATTCTGAAATTTTTTGCTTTTTCCTGCTCCTCTTAGCATGATAAAGAAGATTCAAAGAGAGTGAGATGCCAGCTCCTTTCATTCAGTCTGTAGCTTCAAACATTTCTGGTATATGAATAACATGATGTTTTTCAATGGCAAAAATCAATGAATATTGTAAATGCACAAACAGTAATTTCTCCGCATTGCAAGGTGCAATTCTGAAATTTTTTGCTTTTTCCTGCTCCTCTTAGCATGATAAAGAAGATTCAAAGAGAGTGAGATGCCAGCTCCTTTCATTCAGTCAGTAGCTTCAATCATTTCTGGATGTTTTTCAATGGCAAAAATCAATGAATATTGTAAATGCACAAACTGTAATTTCTCCGCATTGCAAGGTGCAATTCTGAAATTTTTTGCTTTTTCCTGCTTCTCTTAGCATGATAAAGAAGATTCAAAGAGAGTGAGATGCCAGCTCCTTTCATTCAGTCAGTAGCTTCAATCATTTCTGGACGTTTTTCAGTGGCAAAAATCAATGAATATTGTAAATGCACAAACAGTAATTTCTCCGCATTGCAAGGTGCAATTCTGAAATTTTTTGCTTTTTCCTGCTCCTCTTAGCATGATAAAGAAGATTCAAAGAGAGTGAGATGCCAGCTCCTTTCATTCAGTCAGTACCTTCAGTCATTTCTGGACGTTTTTCAATGGCAAAAATCAATGAATATTGTAAATGCACAAACAGTAATTTCTCCGCATTGCAAGGTGCAAGTCTGAAATTTTTTGCTTTTTCCTGCTCCTCTTAGCATGATAAAGAAGATTCAAAGAGAGTGAGATGCCAGCTACTTTCTTTCAGTCAGTAGCTTCAATCATTTCTGGACGTTTTTCAATGGTAAAAATCAATGAATATTGTAAATGCACAAACAGTAATTTCTCCACATTGCAAGGTGCAATTCTGAAATTTTTTGCTTTTTCCTGCTCCTCTTAGCATGATAAAGAAGATTCAAAGAGAGTGAGTTGCCAGCTCCTTTCATTCAGTCAGTAGCTTCAAACATTTCTGGTATATGAATAACATGATGTTTTTCAATGGCAAAAATCAATGAATATTGTAAATGCACAAACAGTAATTTCTCTGCATTGCAAGGTGCAATTCTGAAATTTTTTGCTTTTTCCTGCTCCTCTTAGCATGATAAAGAAGATTCAAAGAGAGTGAGATGCCAGCTCCTTTCATTCAGTCAGTAGCTTCAATCATTTCTGGATGTTTTTCAATGGCAAAAATCAATGAATATTGTAAATGCACAAACTGTAATTTCTCCGCATTGCAAGGTGCAATTCTGAAATTTTTTGCTTTTTCCTGCTCCTCTTAGCATGATAAAGAAGATTCAAAGAGAGTGAGATGCCAGCTCCTTTCATTCAGTCAGTAGCTTCAATCATTTCTGGACGTTTTTCAATGGCAAAAATCAATGAATATTGTATATGCACAAACAGTAATTTCTCCGCATTGCAAGGTGCAATTCTGAAATTTTTTGCTTTTTCCTGCTCCTCTTAGCATGATAAAGAAGATTCAAAGAGAGTGAGATGCCAGCTCCTTTCATTCAGTCAGTACCTTCAATCATTTCTGGACGTTTTTCAATGGCAAAAATCAATGAATATTGTAAATGCACAAACAGTAATTTCTCCGCATTGCAAGGTGCAATTCTGAAATTTTTTGCTTTTTCCCGCTCCTCTTAGCATGATAAAGAAGATTCAAAGAGAGTGAGGTGCCAGCTCCTTTCATTCAGTCAGTAGCTTCAAACATTTCTGGTATATGAATAACATGTTTTTCAATGGCAAAAATCAATGAATATTGTAAATGCACAAACAGTAATTTCTCCGCATTGCAAGGTGCAATTCTGAAATTTTTTGATTTTTCCTGCTCCTCTTAGCATGATAAAGAAGATTCAAAGAGAGTGAGATGCCAGCTCCTTTCATTCAGTCAGTAGCTTCAATCATTTCTGGACGTTTTTCAATGGCAAAAATCAATGAATATTGTAAATGCACAAACAGTAATTTCTCCGCATTGCAAGGTGCAATTCTGAAATTTTTTGCTTTTTCCTGCTCCTCTTAGCATGATAAAGAAGATTCAAAGAGAGTGAGATGCCAGCTCCTTTCATTCAGTCAGTAGCTTCAAACATTTCTGGTATATGAATAACATGATGTTTTTCAATGGCAAAAATCAATGAATATTGTAAATGCACAAACAGTAATTTCTCCGCATTGCAAGGTGCAAGTCTGAAATTTTTTGCTTTTTCCTGCTCCTCTTAGCATGATAAAGAAGATTCAAAGAGAGTGAGATGCCAGCTCCTTTCATTCAGTCAGTAGCTTCAATCATTTCTGGATGTTTTTCAATGGCAAAAATCAATGAATATTGTAAATGCACAAACTGTAATTTCTCCGCATTGCAAGGTGCAATTCTGAAATTTTTTGCTTTTTCCTGCTCCTCTTAGCATGATAAAGAAGATTCAAGAGAGTGAGATGCCAGCTCCTTTCATTCAGTCAGTAGCTTCAATCATTTCTGGACGTTTTTCAGTGGCAAAAATCAATGAATATTGTAAATGCACAAACAGTAATTTCTCCGCATTGCAAGGTGCAATTCTGAAATTTTTTGCTTTTTCCTGCTCCTCTTAGCATGATAAAGAAGATTCAAAGAGAGTGAGATGCCAGCTCCTTTCATTCAGTCAGTAGCTTCAAACATTTCTGGTATATGAATAACATGATGTTTTTCAATGGCAAAAATCAATGAATATTGTAAATGCACAAACAGTAATTTCTCCGCATTGCAAGGTGCAATTCTGAAATTTTTTGCTTTTTCCTGCTCATCTTAGCATGATAAAGAAGATTCAAAGAGAGTGAGATGCCAGCTCCTTTCATTCAGTCAGTAGCTTCAATCATTTCTGGATGTTTTTCAATGGCAAAAATCAATGAATATTGTAAATGCACAAACTGTAATTTCTCCGCATTGCAAGGTGCAATTCTGAAATTTTTTGCTTTTTCCTGCTCCTCTTAGCATGATAAAGAAGATTCAAAGAGAGTGAGATGCCAGCTCCTTTCATTCAGTCAGTAGCTTCAATCATTTCTGGACGTTTTTCAGTGGCAAAAATCAATGAATATTGTAAATGCACAAACAGTAATTTCTCCGCATTGCAAGGTGCAATTCTGAAATTTTTTGCTTTTTCCTGCTCCTCTTAGCATGATAAAGAAGATTCAAAGAGAGTGAGATGCCAGCTCCTTTCATTCAGTCAGTACCTTCAATCATTTCTGGACGTTTTTCAATGGCAAAAATCAATGAATATTGTAAATGCACAAACAGTAATTTCTCCGCATTGCAAGGTGCAAGTCTGAAATTTTTTGCTTTTTCCTGCTCCTCTTAGCATGATAAAGAAGATTCAAAGAGAGTGAGATGCCAGCTACTTTCATTCAGTCAGTAGCTTCAATCATTTCTGGACGTTTTTCAATGGTAAAAATCAATGAATATTGTAAATGCACAAACAGTAATTTCTCCACATTGCAAGGTGCAATTCTGAAATTTTTTGCTTTTTCCTACTCCTCTTAGCATGATAAAGAAGATTCAAAGAGAGTGAGTTGCCAGCTCCTTTCATTCAGTCAGTAGCTTCAAACATTTCTGGTATATGAATAACATGATGTTTTTCAATGGCAAAAATCAATGAATATTGTAAATGCACAAACAGTAATTTCTCCGCATTGCAAGGTGCAATTCTGAAATTTTTTGCTTTTTCCTGCTCCTCTTAGCATGATAAAGAAGATTCAAAGAGAGTGAGATGCCAGCTCCTTTCATTCAGTCAGTAGCTTCAATCATTTCTGGATGTTTTTCAATGGCAAAAATCAATGAATATTGTAAATGCACAAACTGTAATTTCTCCGCATTGCAAGGTGCAATTCTGAAATTTTTTGCTTTTTCCTGCTCCTCTTAGCATGATAAAGAAGATTCAAAGAGAGTGAGATGCCAGCTCCTTTCATTCAGTCAGTAGCTTCAATCATTTCTGGACGTTTTTCAATGGCAAAAATCAATGAATATTGTAAATGCACAAACAGTAATTTCTCCGCATTGCAAGGTGCAATTCTGAAATTTTTTGCTTTTTCCTGCTCCTCTTAGCATGATAAAGAAGATTCAAAGAGAGTGAGATGCCAGCTCCTTTCATTCAGTCAGTACCTTCAATCATTTCTGGACGTTTTTCAATGGCAAAAATCAATGAATATTGTAAATGCACAAACAGTAATTTCTCCGCATTGCAAGGTGCAATTCTGAAATTTTTTGCTTTTTCCCGCTCCTCTTAGCATGATAAAGAAGATTCAAAGAGAGTGAGGTGCCAGCTCCTTTCATTCAGTCAGTAGCTTCAAACATTTCTGGTATATGAATAACATGTTTTTCAATGGCAAAAATCAATGAATATTGTAAATGCACAAACAGTAATTTCTCCGCATTGCAAGGTGCAATTCTGAAATTTTTGGATTTTTCCTGCTCCTCTTAGCATGATAAAGAAGATTCAAAGAGAGTGAGATGCCAGCTCCTTTCATTCAGTCAGTAGCTTCAATCATTTCTGGACGTTTTTCAATGGCAAAAATCAATGAATATTGTAAATGCACAAACAGTAATTTCTCCGCATTCCAAGGTGCAATTCTGAAATTTTTTGCTTTTTCCTGCTCCTCTTAGCATGATAAAGAAGATTCAAAGAGAGTGAGATGCCAGCTCCTTTCATTCAGTCAGTAGCTTCAAACATTTCTGGTATATGAATAACATGATGTTTTTCAATGGCAAAAATCAATGAATATTGTAAATGCACAAACAGTAATTTCTCCGCATTGCAAGGTGCAATTCTGAAATTTTTTGCTTTTTCCTGCTCCTCTTAGCATGATAAAGAAGATTCAAAGAGAGTGAGATGCCAGCTCCTTTCATTCAGTCAGTAGCTTCAAACATTTCTGGTATATGAATAACATGATGTTTTTCAATGGCAAAAATCAATGAATATTGTAAATGCACAAACAGTAATTTCTCCACATTGCAAGGTGCAAGTCTGAAATTTTTTGCTTTTTCCTGCTCCTCTTAGCATGATAAAGAAGATTCAAAGAGAGTGAGATGCCAGCTCCTTTCATTCAGTCAGTAGCTTCAATCATTTCTGGATGTTTTTCAATGGCAAAAATCAATGAATATTGTAAATGCACAAACTGTAAATTCTCCGCATTGCAAGGTGCAATTCTGAAATTTTTTGCTTTTTCCTGCTCCTCTTAGCATGATAAAGAAGATTCAAGAGAGTGAGATGCCAGCTCCTTTCATTCAGTCAGTAGCTTCAATCATTTCTGGACGTTTTTCAGTGGCAAAAATCAATGAATATTGTAAATGCACAAACAGTAATTTCTCCGCATTGCAAGGTGCAATTCTGAAATTTTTTGCTTTTTCCTGCTCCTCTTAGCATGATAAAGAAGATTCAAAGAGAGTGAGATGCCAGCTCCTTTCATTCAGTCAGTACCTTCAATCATTTCTGGACGTTTTTCAATGGCAAAAATCAATGAATATTGTAAATGCACAAACAGTAATTTCTCCGCATTGCAAGGTGCAATTCTGAAATTTTTTGCTTTTTCCCGCTCCTCTTAGCATGATAAAGAAGATTCAAAGAGAGTGAGGTGCCAGCTCCTTTCATTCAGTCAGTAGCTTCAAACATTTCTGGTATATGAATAACATGTTTTTCAATGGCAAAAATCAATGAATATTGTAAATGCACAAACAGTAATTTCTCCGCATTGCAAGGTGCAATTCTGAAATTTTTTGATTTTTCCTGCTCCTCTTAGCATGATAAAGAAGATTCAAAGAGAGTGAGATGCCAGCTCCTTTCATTCAGTCAGTAGCTTCAATCATTTCTGGACGTTTTTCAATGGCAAAAATCAATGAATATTGTAAATGCACAAACAGTAATTTCTCCGCATTGCAAGGTGCAATTCTGAAATTTTTTGCTTTTTCCTGCTCCTCTTAGCATGATAAAGAAGATTCAAAGAGAGTGAGATGCCAGCTCCTTTCATTCAGTCAGTAGCTTCAATCATTTCTGGACGTTTTTCAATGGCAAAAATCAATGAATATTGTAAATGCACAAACAGTAATTTCTCCGCATTGCAAGGTGCAATTCTGAAATTTTTTGCTTTTTCCTGCTCCTCTTAGCATGATAAAGAAGATTCAAAGAGAGTGAGATGCCAGCTCCTTTCATTCAGTCAGTAGCTTCAAACATTTCTGGTATATGAATAACATGATGTTTTTCAATGGCAAAAATCAATGAATATTGTAAATGCACAAACAGTAATTTCTCCGCATTGCAAGGTGCAAGTCTGAAATTTTTTGCTTTTTCCTGCTCCTCTTAGCATGATAAAGAAGATTCAAAGAGAGTGAGATGCCAGTTACTTTCATTCAGTCAGTAGCTTCAATCATTTCTGGACGTTTTTCAATGGTAAAAATCAATGAATATTGTAAATGCACAAACAGTAATTTCTCCACATTGCAAGGTGCAATTCTGAAATTTTTTGCTTTTTCCTGCTCCTCTTAGCATGATAAAGAAGATTCAAAGAGAGTGAGATGCCAGCTCCTTTCATTCAGTCAGTAGCTTCAAACATTTCTGGTATATGAATAACATGATGTTTTTCAATGGCAAAAATCAATGAATATTTTAAATGCACAAACAGTAATTTCTCCGCATTGCAAGGTGCAATTCTGAAATTTTTTGCTTTTTCCTGCTCCTCTTAGCTTGATAAAGAAGATTCAAAGAGAGTGAGATGCCAGCTCCTTTCATTCAGTCAGTAGCTTCAATCATTTCTGGATGTTTTTCAATGGCAAAAATCAATGAATATTGTAAATGCACAAACAGTAATTTCTCCGCATTGCAAGGTGCAATTCTGAAATTTTTTGCTTTTTCCTGCTCCTCTTAGCATGATAAAGAAGATTCAAAGAGAGTGAGATGCCAGCTCCTTTCATTCAGTCAGTACCTTCAATCATTTCTGGACGTTTTTCAATGGCAAAAATCAATGAATATTGTAAATGCACAAACAGTAATTTCTCCGCATTGCAAGGTGCAATTCTGAAATTTTTTGCTTTTTCCCGCTCCTCTTAGCATGATAAAGAAGATTCAAAGAGAGTGAGGTGCCAGCTCCTTTCATTCAGTCAGTAGCTTCAAACATTTCTGGTATATGAATAACATGTTTTTCAATGGCAAAAATCAATGAATATTGTAAATGCACAAACAGTAATTTCTCCGCATTGCAAGGTGCAATTCTGAAATTTTTTGATTATTCCTGCTCCTCTTAGCATGATAAAGAAGATTCAAAGAGAGTGAGATGCCAGCTCCTTTCATTCAGTCAGTAGCTTCAATCATTTCTGGACGTTTTTCAATGGCAAAAATCAATGAATATTGTAAATGCACAAACAGTAATTTCTCCGCATTGCAAGGTGCAATTCTGAAATTTTTTGCTTTTTCCTGCTCCTCTTAGCATGATAATGAAGATTCAAAGAGAGTGAGATGCCAGCTCCTTTCATTCAGTCAGTAGCTTCAATCATTTCTGGACGTTTTTCAATGGCAAAAATCAATGAATATTGTAAATGCACAAACAGTAATTTCTCCGCATTGCAAGGTGCAATTCTGAAATTTTTTGCTTTTTCCTGCTCCTCTTAGCATGATAAAGAAGATTCAAAGAGAGTGAGATGCCAGCTCCTTTCATTCAGTCAGTAGCTTCAAACATTTCTGGTATATGAATAACATGATGTTTTTCAATGGCAAAAATCAATGAATATTGTAAATGCACAAACAGTAATTTCTCCGCATTGCAAGGTGCAAGTCTGAAATTTTTTGCTTTTTCCTGCTCCTCTTAGCATGATAAAGAAGATTCAAAGAGAGTGAGATGCCAGTTACTTTCATTCAGTCAGTAGCTTCAATCATTTCTGGACGTTTTTCAATGGTAAAAATCAATGAATATTGTAAATGCACAAACAGTAATTTCTCCACATTGCAAGGTGCAATTCTGAAATTTTTTGCTTTTTCCTGCTCCTCTTAGCATGATAAAGAAGATTCAAAGAGAGTGAGATGCCAGCTCCTTTCATTCAGTCAGTAGCTTCAAACATTTCTGGTATATGAATAACATGATGTTTTTCAATGGCAAAAATCAATGAATATTGTAAATGCACAAACAGTAATTTCTCCGCATTGCAAGGTGCAATTCTGAAATTTTTTGCTTTTTCCTGCTCCTCTTAGCATGATAAAGAAGATTCAAAGAGAGTGAGATGCCAGCTCCTTTCATTCAGTCAGTAGCTTCAAACATTTCTGGTATATGAATAACATAATGTTTTTCAATGGCAAAAATCAATGAATATTGTAAATGCACAAACAGTAATTTCTCCGCATTGCAAGGTGCAATTCTGAAATTTTTTGCTTTTTCCTGCTCCTCTTAGCATGATAAAGAAGATTCAAAGAGAGTGAGATGCCAGCTCCTTTCATTCAGTCAGTAGCTTCAATCATTTCTGGATGTTTTTCAATGGCAAAAATCAATGAATATTGTAAATGCACAAACAGTAATTTCTCCGCATTGCAAGGTGCAATTCTGAAATTTTTTGCTTTTTCCTGCTCCTCTTAGCATGATAAAGAAGATTCAAAGAGAGTGAGATGTCAGCTCCTTTCATTCAGTCAGTAGCTTCAAACATTTCTGGTATATGAATAACATGATGTTTTTCAATGGCAAAAATCAATGAATATTGTAAATGCACAAACAGTAATTTCTCCGCATTGCAAGGTGCAATTCTGAAATTTTTTGCTTTTTCCTGCTCCTCTTAGCATGATAAAGAAGATTCAAAGAGAGTGAGATGCCAGCTCCTTTCGTTCAGTCAGTAGCTTCAATCATTTCTGGACGTTTTTCAATGGCAAAAATCATTGAATATTATAAATGCACAAACAGTAATTTCTCCGCATTGCAAGGTGCAATTCTGAAATTTTTTACTTTTTCCTGCTCCTCTTAGCATGATAAAGAAGATTCAAAGAGAGTGAGATGCCAGCTCCTTTCATTCAGTCAGTAGCTTCAATCATTTCTGGTATATGAATAACATGATGTTTTTCAATGGCAAAAATCAATGAATATTGTAAATGCACAAACAGTAATTTCTCCGCATTGCAAGGTGCAATTCTGAAATTTTTTGCTTTTTCCTGCTCCTCTTAGCATGGTAAAGAAGATTCAAAGAGAGTGAGATGCCAGCTCCTTTCATTCAGTCAGTAGCTTCAATCATTTCTGGACGTTTTTCAATGGCAAAAATCAATGAATATTGTAAATGCACAAACAGTAATTTCTCCGCACTGCAAGGTGCAATTCTGAAATTTTTTGCTTTTTCCTGCTCCTCTTAGCATGATAAACAAGATTCAAAGAGAGTGAGATGCCAGCTCCTTTCATTCAGTCAGTAGCTTCAATCATTTCTGGACGTTTTTCAATGGCAAAAATCAATGAATATTGTAAATGCACAAACAGTAATTTCTCCGCATTGCAAGGTGCAATTCTGAAATTTTTTGCTTTTTCCTGCTCCTCTTAGCATGATAAAGAAGATTCAAAGAGAGTGAGATGCCAGCTCCTTTCATTCAGTCAGTAGCTTCAAACATTTCTGGTATATGAATAACATGATGTTTTTCAATGGCAAAAATCAATGAATATTGTAAATGCACAAACAGTAATTTCTCCGCATTGCAAGGTGCAATTCTGAAATTTTTTGCTTTTTCCTGCTCCTCTTAGCATGATAAAGAAGATTCAAAGAGAGTGAGATGCCAGCTCCTTTCGTTCAGTCAGTAGCTTCAATCATTTCTGGACGTTTTTCAATGGCAAAAATCATTGAATATTATAAATGCACAAACAGTAATTTCTCCGCATTGCAAGGTGCAATTCTGAAATTTTTTACTTTTTCCTGCTCCTCTTAGCATGATAAAGAAGATTCAAAGAGAGTGAGATGCCAGCTCCTTTCATTCAGTCAGTAGCTTCAATCATTTCTGGTATATGAATAACATGATGTTTTTCAATGGCAAAAATCAATGAATATTATTTATGCACAAACAGTAATTTCTCCGCATTCCAAGGTGCAATTCTGAAATTTTTTGCTTTTTCCTGCTCCTCTTAGCATGATAAAGAAGATTCAAAGAGAGTGAGATGCCAGCTCCTTTCATTCAGTCAGTAGCTTCAATCATTTCTGGATGTTTTTCAATGGCAAAAATCAATGAATATTGTAAATGCACAAACAGTAATTTCTCCGCATTGCAAGGTGCAATTCTGAAATTTTTTGCTTTTTCCTGCTCCTCTTAGCATGATAAACAAGATTCAAAGAGAGTGAGATGCCAGCTCCTTTCATTCAGTCAGTAGCTTCAATCATTTCTGGACGTTTTTCAATGGCAAAAATCAATGAATATTGTAAATGCACAAACAGTAATTTCTCCGCATTGCAAGGTGCAATTCTGAAATTTTTTGCTTTTTCCTGCTCCTCTTAGCATGATAAAGAAGATTCAAAGAGAGTGAGATGCCAGCTCCTTTCATTCAGTCAGTAGCTTTAATCATTTCTGGACGTTTTTCAATGGCAAAAATCAATGAATATTGTAAATGCACAAACAGTAATTTCTCCGCATTGCAAGGTGCAATTCTGAAATTTTTTGCTTTTTCCTGCTCCTCTTAGCATGATAAAGAAGATTCAAAGAGAGTGAGATGCCAGCTCCTTTCATTCAGTCAGTAGCTTCAAACATTTCTGGTATATGAATAACATGATGTTTTTCAATGGCAAAAATCAATGAATATTGTAAATGCACAAACAGTAATTTCTCCGCATTGCAAGGTGCAATTCTGAAATTTTTTGCTTTTTCCTGCTCCTCTTAGCATGATAAAGAAGATTCAAAGAGAGTGAGATGCCAGCTCCTTTCGTTCAGTCAGTAGCTTCAATCATTTCTGGACGTTTTTCAATGGCAAAAATCATTTAATATTATAAATGCACAAACAGTAATTTCTCCGCATTGCAAGGTGCAATTCTGAAATTTTTTGCTTTTTCCTGCTCCTCTTAGCATGATAAAGAAGATTCAAAGAGAGTGAGATGCCAGCTCCTTTCATTCAGTCAGTAGCTTCAAACATTTCTGGTATATGAATAACATGATGTTTTTCAATGGCAAAAATCAATGAATATTGTAAATGCACAAACAGTAATTTCTCCGCATTGCAAGGTGCAATTCTGAAATTTTTTGCTTTTTCCTGCTCCTCTTAGCATGATAAAGAAGATTCAAAGAGAGTGAGATGCCAGCTCCTTTCATTCAGTCAGTAGCTTCAAACATTTCTGGTATATGAATAACATGATGTTTTTCAATGGCAAAAATCAATGAATATTGTAAATGCACAAACAGTAATTTCTCCGCATTGCAAGGTGCAAGTCTGAAATTTTTTGCTTTTTCCTGCTCCTCTTAGCATGATAAAGAAGATTCAAAGAGAGTGAGATGCCAGCTACTTTCATTCAGTCAGTAGCTTCAATCATTTCTGAACGTTTTTCAATGGTAAAAATCAATGAATATTGTAAATGCACAAACAGTAATTTCTCCACATTGCAAGGTGCAATTCTGAAATTTTTTGCTTTTTCCTGCTCCTCTTAGCATGATAAAGAAGATTCAAAGAGAGTGAGATGCCAGCTCCTTTCATTCAGTCAGTAGCTTCAAACATTTCTGGTATATGAATAACATGATGTTTTTCAATGGCAAAAATCAATGAATATTGTAAATGCACAAACAGTAATTTCTCCGCATTGCAAGGTGCAATTCTGAAATTTTTTGCTTTTTCTTGCTCCTCTTAGCATGATAAAAAAGATTCAAAGAGAGTGAGATGCCAGCTCCTTTCATTCAGTCAGTAGCTTCAATCATTTCTGGACGTTTTTCAATGGCAAAAATCAATGAATATTGTAAATGCACAAACAGTAATTTCTCCGCATTGCAAGGTGCAATTCTGAAATTTTTTGCTTTTTCCTGCTCCTCTTAGCATGATAAAGAAGATTCAAAGAGAGTGAGATGCCAGCTCCTTTCATTCAGTCAGTAGCTTCAAACATTTCTGGTATATGAATAACATGATGTTTTTCAATGGCAAAAATCAATGAATATTGTAAATGCACAAACAGTAATTTCTCCGCATTGCAAGGTGCAAGTCTGAAATTTTTTGCTTTTTCCTGCTCCTCTTAGCATGATAAAGAAGATTCAAAGAGAGTGAGATGCCAGCTACTTTCATTCAGTCAGTAGCTTCAATCATTTCTGAACGTTTTTCAATGGTAAAAATCAATGAATATTGTAAATGCACAAACAGTAATTTCTCCACATTGCAAGGTGCAATTCTGAAATTTTTTGCTTTTTCCTGCTCCTCTTAGCATGATAAAGAAGATTCAAAGAGAGTGAGATGCCAGCTCCTTTCATTCAGTCAGTAGCTTCAAACATTTCTGGTATATGAATAACATGATGTTTTTCAATGGCAAAAATCAATGAATATTGTAAATGCACAAACAGTAATTTCTCCGCATTGCAAGGTGCAATTCTGAAATTTTTTGCTTTTTCCTGCTCCTCTTAGCATGATAAAGAAGATTCAAAGAGAGTGAGATGCCAGCTCCTTTCATTCAGTCAGTAGCTTCAAACATTTCTGGTATATGAATAACATGATGTTTTTCAATGGCAAAAATCAATGAATATTGTAAATGCACAAACAGTAATTTCTCCGCATTGCAAGGTGCAAGTCTGAAATTTTTTGCTTTTTCCTGCTCCTCTTAGCATGATAAAGAAGATTCAAAGAGAGTGAGATGCCAGCTCCTTTCATTCAGTCAGTAGCTTCAAACATTTCTGGTATATGAATAACATGATGTTTTTCAATGGCAAAAATCAATGAATATTGTAAATGCACAAACAGTAATTTCTCCGCATTGCAAGGTGCAAGTCTGAAATTTTTTGCTTTTTCCTGCTCCTCTTAGCATGATAAAGAAGATTCAAAGAGAGTGAGATGCCAGCTACTTTCATTCAGTCAGTAGCTTCAATCATTTCTGAACGTTTTTCAATGGTAAAAATCAATGAATATTGTAAATGCACAAACAGTAATTTCTCCACATTGCAAGGTGCAATTCTGAAATTTTTTGCTTTTTCCTGCTCCTCTTAGCATGATAAAGAAGATTCAAAGAGAGTGAGATGCCAGCTCCTTTCATTCAGTCAGTAGCTTCAAACATTTCTGGTATATGAATAACATGATGTTTTTCAATGGCAAAAATCAATGAATATTGTAAATGCACAAACAGTAATTTCTCCGCATTGCAAGGTGCAATTCTGAAATTTTTTGCTTTTTCTTGCTCCTCTTAGCATGATAAAAAAGATTCAAAGAGAGTGAGATGCCAGCTCCTTTCATTCAGTCAGTAGCTTCAATCATTTCTGGACGTTTTTCAATGGCAAAAATCAATGAATATTGTAAATGCACAAACAGTAATTTCTCCGCATTGCAAGGTGCAATTCTGAAATTTTTTGCTTTTTCCTGCTCCTCTTAGCATGATAAAGAAGATTCAAAGAGAGTGAGATGCCAGCTCCTTTCATTCAGTCAGTAGCTTCAAACATTTCTGGTATATGAATAACATGATGTTTTTCAATGGCAAAAATCAATGAATATTGTAAATGCACAAACAGTAATTTCTCCGCATTGCAAGGTGCAAGTCTGAAATTTTTTGCTTTTTCCTGCTCCTCTTAGCATGATAAAGAAGATTCAAAGAGAGTGAGATGCCAGCTACTTTCATTCAGTCAGTAGCTTCAATCATTTCTGAACGTTTTTCAATGGTAAAAATCAATGAATATTGTAAATGCACAAACAGTAATTTCTCCACATTGCAAGGTGCAATTCTGAAATTTTTTGCTTTTTCCTGCTCCTCTTAGCATGATAAAGAAGATTCAAAGAGAGTGAGATGCCAGCTCCTTTCATTCAGTCAGTAGCTTCAAACATTTCTGGTATATGAATAACATGATGTTTTTCAATGGCAAAAATCAATGAATATTGTAAATGCACAAACAGTAATTTCTCCGCATTGCAAGGTGCAATTCTGAAATTTTTTGCTTTTTCCTGCTCCTCTTAGCATGATAAAGAAGATTCAAAGAGAGTGAGATGCCAGCTCCTTTCATTCAGTCAGTAGCTTCAAACATTTCTGGTATATGAATAACATGATGTTTTTCAATGGCAAAAATCAATGAATATTGTAAATGCACAAACAGTAATTTCTCCGCATTGCAAGGTGCAAGTCTGAAATTTTTTGCTTTTTCCTGCTCCTCTTAGCATGATAAAGAAGATTCAAAGAGAGTGAGATGCCAGCTACTTTCATTCAGTCAGTAGCTTCAATCATTTCTGGACGTTTTTCAATGGTAAAAATCAATGAATATTGTAAATGCACAAACAGTAATTTCTCCACATTGCAAGGTGCAATTCTGAAATTTTTTGCTTTTTCCTGCTCCTCTTAGCATGATAAAGAAGATTCAAAGAGAGTGAGATGCCAGCTCCTTTCATTCAGTCAGTAGCTTCAAACATTTCTGGTATATGAATAACATGATGTTTTTCAATGGCAAAAATCAATGAATATTGTAAATGCACAAACAGTAATTTCTCCGCATTGCAAGGTGCAATTCTGAATTTTTTTGCTTTTTCCTGCTCCTCTTAGCATGATAAAGAAGATTCAAAGAGAGTGAGATGCCAGCTCCTTTCATTCAGTCAGTAGCTTCAAACATTTCTGGTATATGAATAACATGATGTTTTTCAATGGCAAAAATCAATGAATATTGTAAATGCACAAACAGTAATTTCTCCGCATTGCAAGGTGCAATTCTGAAATTTTTTGCTTTTTCCTGCTCCTCTTAGCATGATAAAGAAGATTCAAAGAGAGTGAGATGCCAGCTCCTTTCATTCAGTCAGTAGCTTCAATCATTTCTGGACGTTTTTCAATGGCAAAAATCAATGAATATTGTAAATGCACAAACAGTAATTTCTCCGCATTGCAAGGTGCAATTCTGAAATTTTTTGCTTTTTCCTGCTCCTCTTAGCATGATAAAGAAGATTCAAAGAGAGTGAGATGCCAGCTCCTTTCGTTCAGTCAGTAGCTTCAATCATTTCTGGACGTTTTTCAATGGCAAAAATCATTTAATATTATAAATGCACAAACAGTAATTTCTCCGCATTGCAAGGTGCAATTCTGAAATTTTTTGCTTTTTCCTGCTCCTCTTAGCATGATAAAGAAGATTCAAAGAGAGTGAGATGCCAGCTCCTTTCATTCAGTCAGTAGCTTCAATCATTTCTGGACGTTTTTCAATGGCAAAAATCAATGAATATTGTAAATGCACAAACAGTAATTTCTCCGCATTGCAAGGTGCAATTCTGAAATTTTTTGCTTTTTCCTGCTCCTCTTAGCATGATAAAGAAGATTCAAAGAGAGTGAGATGCCAGCTCCTTTCGTTCAGTCAGTAGCTTCAATCATTTCTGGACGTTTTTCAATGGCAAAAATCATTTAATATTATAAATGCACAAACAGTAATTTCTCCGCATTGCAAGGTGCAATTCTGAAATTTTTTGCTTTTTCCTGCTCCTCTTAGCATGATAAAGAAGATTCAAAGAGAGTGAGATGCCAGCTCCTTTCATTCAGTCAGTAGCTTCAAACATTTCTGGTATATGAATAACATGATGTTTTTCAATGGCAAAAATCAATGAATATTGTAAATGCACAAACAGTAATTTCTCCGCATTGCAAGGTGCAATTCTGAAATTTTTTGCTTTTTCCTGCTCCTCTTAGCATGATAAAGAAGATTCAAAGAGAGTGAGATGCCAGCTACTTTCATTCAGTCAGTAGCTTCAATCATTTCTGGACGTTTTTCAATGGTAAAAATCAATGAATATTGTAAATGCACAAACAGTAATTTCTCCACATTGCAAGGTGCAATTCTGAAATTTTTTGCTTTTTCCTGCTCCTCTTAGCATGATAAAGAAGATTCAAAGAGAGTGAGATGCCAGCTCCTTTCATTCAGTCAGTAGCTTCAAACATTTCTGGTATATGAATAACATGATGTTTTTCAATGGCAAAAATCAATGAATATTGTAAATGCACAAACAGTAATTTCTCCGCATTGCAAGGTGCAATTCTGAAATTTTTTGCTTTTTCCTGCTCCTCTTAGCATGATAAAGAAGATTCAAAGAGAGTGAGATGCCAGCTCCTTTCATTCAGTCAGTAGCTTCAATCATTTCTGGACGTTTTTCAATGGCAAAAATCAATGAATATTGTAAATGCACAAACAGTAATTTCTCCGCATTTCAATGTACAATTCCGAAATTTTTTGCTTTTTCCTGCTCCTCTTAGCATGATAAAGAAGATTCAAAGAGAGTGAGATGCCAGCTCCTTTCATTCAGTCAGTAGCTTCAAACATTTCTGGTATATGAATAACATGATGTTTTTCAATGGCAAAAATCAATGAATATTGTAAATGCACAAACAGTAATTTCTCCGCATTGCAAGGTGCAAGTCTGAAATTTTTTGCTTTTTCCTGCTCCTCTTAGCATGATAAAGAAGATTCAAAGAGAGTGAGATGCCAGCTACTTTCATTCAGTCAGTAGCTTCAATCATTTCTGAACGTTTTTCAATGGTAAAAATCAATGAATATTGTAAATGCACAAACAGTAATTTCTCCACATTGCAAGGTGCAATTCTGAAATTTTTTGCTTTTTCCTGCTCCTCTTAGCATGATAAAGAAGATTCAAAGAGAGTGAGATGCCAGCTCCTTTCATTCAGTCAGTAGCTTCAAACATTTCTGGTATATGAATAACATGATGTTTTTCAATGGCAAAAATCAATGAATATTGTAAATGCACAAACAGTAATTTCTCCGCATTGCAAGGTGCAATTCTGAAATTTTTTGCTTTTTCCTGCTCCTCTTAGCATGATAAAGAAGATTCAAAGAGAGTGAGATGCCAGCTCCTTTCATTCAGTCAGTAGCTTCAATCATTTCTGGACGTTTTTCAATGGCAAAAATCAATGAATATTGTAAATGCACAAACAGTAATTTCTCCGCATTGCAAGGTGCAATTCTGAAATTTTTTGCTTTTTCCTGCTCCTCTTAGCATGATAAAGAAGATTCAAAGAGAGTGAGATGCCAGCTCCTTTCGTTCAGTCAGTAGCTTCAATCATTTCTGGACGTTTTTCAATGGCAAAAATCATTTAATATTATAAATGCACAAACAGTAATTTCTCCGCATTGCAAGGTGCAATTCTGAAATTTTTTGCTTTTTCCTGCTCCTCTTAGCATGATAAAGAAGATTCAAAGAGAGTGAGATGCCAGCTCCTTTCATTCAGTCAGTAGCTTCAATCATTTCTGGACGTTTTTCAATGGCAAAAATCAATGAATATTGTAAATGCACAAACAGTAATTTCTCCGCATTGCAAGGTGCAATTCTGAAATTTTTTGCTTTTTCCTGCTCCTCTTAGCATGATAAAGAAGATTCAAAGAGAGTGAGATGCCAGCTCCTTTCGTTCAGTCAGTAGCTTCAATCATTTCTGGACGTTTTTCAATGGCAAAAATCATTTAATATTATAAATGCACAACAGTAATTTCTCCGCATTGCAAGGTGCAATTCTGAAATTTTTTGCTTTTTCCTGCTCCTCTTAGCATGATAAAGAAGATTCAAAGAGAGTGAGATGCCAGCTCCTTTCATTCAGTCAGTAGCTTCAAACATTTCTGGTATATGAATAACATGATGTTTTTCAATGGCAAAAATCAATGAATATTGTAAATGTACAAACAGTAATTTCTCCGCATTGCAAGGTGCAATTCTGAAATTTTTTGCTTTTTCCTGCTCCTCTTAGCATGATAAAGAAGATTCAAAGAGAGTGAGATGCCAGCTACTTTCATTCAGTCAGTAGCTTCAATCATTTCTGGACGTTTTTCAATGGTAAAAATCAATGAATATTGTAAATGCACAAACAGTAATTTCTCCACATTGCAAGGTGCAATTCTGAAATTTTTTGCTTTTTCCTGCTCCTCTTAGCATGATAAAGAAGATTCAAAGAGAGTGAGATGCCAGCTCCTTTCATTCAGTCAGTAGCTTCAAACATTTCTGGTATATGAATAACATGATGTTTTTCAATGGCAAAAATCAATGAATATTGTAAATGCACAAACAGTAATTTCTCCGCATTGCAAGGTGCAATTCTGAAATTTTTTGCTTTTTCCTGCTCCTCTTAGCATGATAAAGAAGATTCAAAGAGAGTGAGATGCCAGCTCCTTTCATTCAGTCAGTAGCTTCAATCATTTCTGGACGTTTTTCAATGGCAAAAATCAATGAATATTGTAAATGCACAAACAGTAATTTCTCCGCATTTCAATGTGCAATTCCGAAATTTTTTGCTTTTTCCTGCTCCTCTTAGCATGATAAAGAAGATTCAAAGAGAGTGAGATGCCAGCTCCTTTCATTCAGTCAGTAGCTTCAAACATTTCTGGTATATGAATAACATGATGTTTTTCAATGGCAAAAATCAATGAATATTGTAAATGCACAAACAGTAATTTCTCCGCATTGCAAGGTGCAAGTCTGAAATTTTTTGCTTTTTCCTGCTCCTCTTAGCATGATAAAGAAGATTCAAAGAGAGTGAGATGCCAGCTACTTTCATTCAGTCAGTAGCTTCAATCATTTCTGAACGTTTTTCAATGGTAAAAATCAATGAATATTGTAAATGCACAAACAGTAATTTCTCCACATTGCAAGGTGCAATTCTGAAATTTTTTGCTTTTTCCTGCTCCTCTTAGCATGATAAAGAAGATTCAAAGAGAGTGAGATGCCAGCTCCTTTCATTCAGTCAGTAGCTTCAAACATTTCTGGTATATGAATAACATGATGTTTTTCAATGGCAAAAATCAATGAATATTGTAAATGCACAAACAGTAATTTCTCCGCATTGCAAGGTGCAATTCTGAAATTTTTTGCTTTTTCCTGCTCCTCTTAGCATGATAAAGAAGATTCAAAGAGAGTGAGATGCCAGCTCCTTTCATTCAGTCAGTAGCTTCAAACATTTCTGGTATATGAATAACATGATGTTTTTCAATGGCAAAAATCAATGAATATTGTAAATGCACAAACAGTAATTTCTCCGCATTGCAAGGTGCAAGTCTGAAATTTTTTGCTTTTTCCTGCTCCTCTTAGCATGATAAAGAAGATTCAAAGAGAGTGAGATGCCAGCTACTTTCATTCAGTCAGTAGCTTCAATCATTTCTGGACGTTTTTCAATTATAAAAATCAATGAATATTGTAAATGCACAAACAGTAATTTCTCCACATTGCAAGGTGCAATTCTGAAATTTTTTGCTTTTTCCTGCTCCTCTTAGCATGATAAAGCAGATTCAAAGAGAGTGAGATGCCAGCTCCTTTCATTCAGTCAGTAGCTTCAAACATTTCTGGTATATGAATAACATGATGTTTTTCAATGGCAAAAATCAATGAATATTGTAAATGCACAAACAGTAATTTCTCCGCATTGCAAGGTGCAATTCTGAAATTTTTTGCTTTTTCCTGCTCCTCTTAGCATGATAAAGAAGATTCAAAGAGAGTGAGATGCCAGCTCCTTTCATTCAGTCAGTAGCTTCACACATTTCTGGTATATGAATAACATGATGTTTTTCAATGGCAAAAATCAATGAATATTGTAAATGCACAAACAGTAATTTCTCCGCATTGCAAGGTGCAATTCTGAAATTTTTTGCTTTTTCCTGCTCCTCTTAGCATGATAAAGAAGATTCAAAGAGAGTGAGATGCCAGCTCCTTTCATTCAGTCAGTAGCTTCAATCATTTCTGGACGTTTTTCAATGGCAAAAATCAATGAATATTGTAAATGCACAAACAGTAATTTCTCCGCATTGCAAGGTGCAATTCTGAAATTTTTTGCTTTTTCCTGCTCCTCTTAGCATGATAAAGAAGACTCAAAGAGAGTGAGATGTCAGCTCCTTTCATTCAGTCAGTAGCTTCAAACATTTCTGGTATATGAATAACATGATGTTTTTCAATGGCAAAAATCAATGAATATTGTAAATGCACAAAAAATAATTTCTCCGCATTGCAAGGTGCAATTCTGAAATTTTTTGCTTTTTCCTGCTCCTCTTAGCATGATAAAGAAGATTCAAAGAGAGTGAGATGCCAGCTCCTTTCATTCAGTCAGTAGCTTCAATCATTTCTGGACGTTTTTCAATGGCAAAAATCAATGAATATTGTAAATGCACAAACAGTAATTTCTCCGCATTGCAAGGTTCAATTCTGAAATTTTTTGCTTTTTCCTGCTCCTCTTAGCATGATAAAGAAGAATCAAAGAGAGTGAGATGCCAGCTCCTTTCATTCAGTCAGTAGCTTCAATCATTTCTGGTATATGAATAACATGATGTTTTTCAATGGCAAAAATCAATGAATATTGTAAATGCACAAACAGTAATTTCTCCGCATTGCAAGGTGCAATTCTGAAATTTTTTGCTTTTTCCTGCTCCTATTAGCATGATAAAGAAGATTCAAAGAGAGTGAGATGCCAGCTCCTTTCATTCAGTCAGTAGCTTCAATCATTTCTGGACGTTTTTCAATGGCAAAAATCAATGAATATTGTAAATGCACAAACAGTAATTTCTCCGCATTGCAAGGTGCAATTCTGAAATTTTTTGCTTTTTCCTGCTCCTCTTAGCATGATAAACAAGATTCAAAGAGAGTGAGATGCCAGCTCCTTTCATTCAGTCAGTAGCTTCAATCATTTCTGGACGTTTTTCAATGGCAAAAATCAATGAATATTGTAAATGCACAAACAGTAATTTCTCCGCATTGCAAGGTGCAATTCTGAAATTTTTTGCTTTTTCCTGCTCCTCTTAGCATGATAAAGAAGATTCAAAGAGAGTGAGATGCCAGCTCCTTTCATTCAGTCAGTAGCTTCAATCATTTCTGGACGTTTTTCAATGGCAAAAATCAATGAATATTGTAAATGCACAAACAGTAATTTCTCCACATTGCAAGGTGCAATTCGGAAATTTTTTGCTTTTTCCTGCTAATCCTAGCATGATAAAGAAGATTCAAAGAGAGTGAGATGCCAGCTCCTTTCATTCAGTCAGTAGCTTCAAACATTTCTGGTATATGAATAACATGATGTTTTTCAATGGCAAAAATCAATGAATATTGTAAATGCACAAACAGTAATTTCTCCGCATTGCAAGGTGCAATTCTGAAATTTTTTGCTTTTTCCTGCTCCTCTTAGCATGATAAAGAAGATTCAAAGAGAGTGAGATGCCAGCTCCTTTCATTCAGTCAGTAGCTTCAATCATTTCTGGACGTTTTTCAATGGCAAAAATCAATGAATATTGTAAATGCACAAACAGTAATTTCTCCACATTGCAAGGTGCAATTCGGAAATTTTTTGCTTTTTCCTGCTAATCCTAGCATGATAAAGAAGATTCAAAGAGAGTGAGATGCCAGCTCCTTTCATTCAGTCAGTAGCTTCAAACATTTCTGGTATATGAATAACATGATGTTTTTCAATGGCAAAAATCAATGAATATTGTAAATGCACAAACAGTAATTTCTCCGCATTGCAAGGTGCAATTCTGAAATTTTTTGCTTTTTCCTGCTCCTCTTAGCATGATAAAGAAGATTCAAAGAGAGTGAGATGCCAGCTCCTTTCATTCAGTCAGTAGCTTCAAACATTTCTGGTATATGAATAACATGATGTTTTTCAATGGCAAAAATCAATGAATATTGTAAATGCACAAACAGTAATTTCTCCGCATTGCAAGGTGCAAGTCTGAAATTTTTTGCTTTTTCCTGCTCCTCTTAGCATGATAAAGAAGATTCAAAGAGAGTGAGATGCCAGCTACTTTCATTCAGTCAGTAGCTTCAATCATTTCTGGACGTTTTTCAATGGTAAAAATCAATGAATATTGTAAATGCACAAACAGTAATTTCTCCACATTGCAAGGTGCAATTCTGAAATTTTTTGCTTTTTCCTGCTCCTCTTAGCATGATAAAGAAGATTCAAAGAGAGTGAGATGCCAGCTCCTTTCATTCAGTCAGTAGCTTCAAACATTTCTGGTATATGAATAACATGATGTTTTTCAATGGCAAAAATCAATGAATATTGTAAATGCACAAACAGTAATTTCTCCGCATTGCAAGGTGCAATTCTGAAATTTTTTGCTTTTTCCTGCTCCTCTTAGCATGATAAAGAAGATTCAAAGAGAGTGAGATGCCAGCTCCTTTCATTCAGTCAGTAGCTTCAAACATTTCTGGTATATGAATAACATGATGTTTTTCAATCGCAAAAATCAATGAATATTGTAAATGCACAAACAGTAATTTCTCCGCATTGCAAGGTGCAATTCTGAAATTTTTTGCTTTTTCCTGCTCCTCTTAGCATGATAAAGAAGATTCAAAGAGAGTGAGATGCCAGCTCCTTTCATTCAGTCAGTAGCTTCAATCATTTCTGGACGTTTTTCAATGGCAAAAATCAATGAATATTGTAAATGCACAAACAGTAATTTCTCCGCATTGCAAGGTGCAATTCTGAAATTTTTTGCTTTTTCCTGCTCCTCTTAGCATGATAAAGAAGATTCAAAGAGAGTGAGATGCCAGCTCCTTTCGTTCAGTCAGTAGCTTCAATCATTTCTGGACGTTTTTCAATGGCAAAAATCATTTAATATTATAAATGCACAAACAGTAATTTCTCCGCATTGCAAGGTGCAATTCTGAAATTTTTTGCTTTTTCCTGCTCCTCTTAGCATGATAAAGAAGATTCAAAGAGAGTGAGATGCCAGCTCCTTTCATTCAGTCAGTAGCTTCAATCATTTCTGGACGTTTTTCAATGGCAAAAATCAATGAATATTGTAAATGCACAAACAGTAATTTCTCCGCATTGCAAGGTGCAATTCTGAAATTTTTTGCTTTTTCCTGCTCCTCTTAGCATGATAAAGAAGATTCAAAGAGAGTGAGATGCCAGCTCCTTTCGTTCAGTCAGTAGCTTCAATCATTTCTGGACGTTTTTCAATGGCAAAAATCATTTAATATTATAAATGCACAAACAGTAATTTCTCCGCATTGCAAGGTGCAATTCTGAAATTTTTTGCTTTTTCCTGCTCCTCTTAGCATGATAAAGAAGATTCAAAGAGAGTGAGATGCCAGCTCCTTTCATTCAGTCAGTAGCTTCAAACATTTCTGGTATATGAATAACATGATGTTTTTCAATGGCAAAAATCAATGAATATTGTAAATGCACAAACAGTAATTTCTCCGCATTGCAAGGTGCAATTCTGAAATTTTTTGCTTTTTCCTGCTCCTCTTAGCATGATAAAGAAGATTCAAAGAGAGTGAGATGCCAGCTACTTTCATTCAGTCAGTAGCTTCAATCATTTCTGGACGTTTTTCAATGGTAAAAATCAATGAATATTGTAAATGCACAAACAGTAATTTCTCCACATTGCAAGGTGCAATTCTGAAATTTTTTGCTTTTTCCTGCTCCTCTTAGCATGATAAAGAAGATTCAAAGAGAGTGAGATGCCAGCTCCTTTCATTCAGTCAGTAGCTTCAAACATTTCTGGTATATGAATAACATGATGTTTTTCAATGGCAAAAATCAATGAATATTGTAAATGCACAAACAGTAATTTCTCCGCATTGCAAGGTGCAATTCTGAAATTTTTTGCTTTTTCCTGCTCCTCTTAGCATGATAAAGAAGATTCAAAGAGAGTGAGATGCCAGCTCCTTTCATTCAGTCAGTAGCTTCAAACATTTCTGGTATATGAATAACATGATGTTTTTCAATGGCAAAAATCAATGAATATTGTAAATGCACAAACAGTAATTTCTCCGCATTGCAAGGTGCAATTCTGAAATTTTTTGCTTTTTCCTGCTCCTCTTAGCATGATAAAGAAGATTCAAAGAGAGTGAGATGCCAGCTCCTTTCATTCAGTCAGTAGCTTCAATCATTTCTGGACGTTTTTCAATGGCAAAAATCAATGAATATTGTAAATGCACAAACAGTAATTTCTCCGCATTGCAAGGTGCAATTCTGAAATTTTTTGCTTTTTCCTGCTCCTCTTAGCATGATAAAGAAGATTCAAAGAGAGTGAGATGCCAGATCCTTTCGTTCAGTCAGTAGCTTCAATCATTTCTGGACGTTTTTCAATGGCAAAAATCATTTAATATTATAAATGCACAAACAGTAATTTCTCCGCATTGCAAGGTGCAATTCTGAAATTTTTTGCTTTTTCCTGCTCCTCTTAGCATGATAAAGAAGATTCAAAGAGAGTGAGATGCCAGCTCCTTTCATTCAGTCAGTAGCTTCAATCATTTCTGGACGTTTTTCAATGGCAAAAATCAATGAATATTGTAAATGCACAAACAGTAATTTCTCCGCATTGCAAGGTGCAATTCTGAAATTTTTTGCTTTTTCCTGCTCCTCTTAGCATGATAAAGAAGATTCAAAGAGAGTGAGATGCCAGCTCCTTTCGTTCAGTCAGTAGCTTCAATCATTTCTGGACGTTTTTCAATGGCAAAAATCATTTAATATTATAAATGCACAAACAGTAATTTCTCCGCATTGCAAGGTGCAATTCTGAAATTTTTTGCTTTTTCCTGCTCCTCTTAGCATGATAAAGAAGATTCAAAGAGAGTGAGATGCCAGCTCCTTTCATTCAGTCAGTAGCTTCAAACATTTCTGGTATATGAATAACATGATGTTTTTCAATGGCAAAAATCAATGAATATTGTAAATGCACAAACAGTAATTTCTCCGCATTGCAAGGTGCAATTCTGAAATTTTTTGCTTTTTCCTGCTCCTCTTAGCATGATAAAGAAGATTCAAAGAGAGTGAGATGCCAGCTACTTTCATTCAGTCAGTAGCTTCAATCATTTCTGGACGTTTTTCAATGGTAAAAATCAATGAATATTGTAAATGCACAAACAGTAATTTCTCCACATTGCAAGGTGCAAGTCTGAAATTTTTTGCTTTTTCCTGCTCCTCTTAGCATGATAAAGAAGATTCAAAGAGAGTGAGATGCCAGCTCCTTTCATTCAGTCAGTAGCTTCAAACATTTCTGGTATATGAATAACATGATGTTTTTCAATGGCAAAAATCAATGAATATTGTAAATGCACAAACAGTAATTTCTCCGCATTGCAAGGTGCAATTCTGAAATTTTTTGCTTTTTCCTGCTCCTCTTAGCATGATAAAGAAGATTCAAAGAGAGTGAGATGCCAGCTCCTTTCATTCAGTCAGTAGCTTCAATCATTTCTGGACGTTTTTCAATGGCAAAAATCAATGAATATTGTAAATGCACAAACAGTAATTTCTCCGCATTTCAAGGTGCAATTCCGAAATTTTTTGCTTTTTCCTGCTCCTCTTAGCATGATAAAGAAGATTCAAAGAGAGTGAGATGCCAGCTCCTTTCATTCAGTCAGTAGCTTCAAACATTTCTGGTATATGAATAACATGATGTTTTTCAATGGCAAAAATCAATGAATATTGTAAATGCACAAACAGTAATTTCTCCGCATTGCAAGGTGCAAGTCTGAAATTTTTTGCTTTTTCCTGCTCCTCTTAGCATGATAAAGAAGATTCAAAGAGAGTGAGATGCCAGCTACTTTCATTCAGTCAGTAGCTTCAATCATTTCTGAACGTTTTTCAATGGTAAAAATCAATGAATATTGTAAATGCACAAACAGTAATTTCTCCACATTGCAAGGTGCAATTCTGAAATTTTTTGCTTTTTCCTGCTAGTCTTAGCATGATAAAGAAGATTCAAAGAGAGTGAGATGCCAGCTACTTTCATTCAGTCAGTAGCTTCAATCATTTCTGGACGTTTTTCAATGGTAAAAATCAATGAATATTGTAAATGCACAAACAGTAATTTCTCCACATTGCAAGGTGCAATTCTGAAATTTTTTGCTTTTTCCTGCTCCTCTTAGCATGATAAAGAAGATTCAAAGAGAGTGAGATGCCAGCTCCTTTCATTCAGTCAGTAGCTTCAAACATTTCTGGTATATGAATAACATGATGTTTTTCAATGGCAAAAATCAATGAATATTGTAAATGCACAAACAGTAATTTCTCCGCATTGCAAGGTGCAATTCTGAAATTTTTTGCTTTTTCCTGCTCCTCTTAGCATGATAAAGAAGATTCAAAGAGAGTGAGATGCCAGCTCCTTTCATTCAGTCAGTAGCTTCAATCATTTCTGGACGTTTTTCAATGGCAAAAATCAATGAATATTGTAAATGCACAAACAGTAATTTCTCCGCATTGCAAGGTGCAATTCTGAAATTTTTTGCTTTTTCCTGCTCCTCTTAGCATGATAAAGAAGACTCAAAGAGAGTGAGATGTCAGCTCCTTTCATTCAGTCAGTAGCTTCAAACATTTCTGGTATATGAATAACATGATGTTTTTCAATGGCAAAAATCAATGAATATTGTAAATGCACAAAAAATAATTTCTCCGCATTGCAAGGTGCAATTCTGAAATTTTTTGCTTTTTCCTGCTCCTCTTAGCATGATAAAGAAGATTCAAAGAGAGTGAGATGCCAGCTCCTTTCATTCAGTCAGTAGCTTCAATCATTTCTGGACGTTTTTCAATGGCAAAAATCAATGAATATTGTAAATGCACAAACAGTAATTTCTCCGCATTGCAAGGTTCAATTCTGAAATTTTTTGCTTTTTCCTGCTCCTCTTAGCATGATAAAGAAGATTCAAAGAGAGTGAGATGCCAGCTCCTTTCATTCAGTCAGTAGCTTCAATCATTTCTGGTATATGAATAACATGATGTTTTTCAATGGCAAAAATCAATGAATATTGTAAATGCACAAACAGTAATTTCTCCGCATTGCAAGGTGCAATTCTGAAATTTTTTGCTTTTTCCTGCTCCTATTAGCATGATAAAGAAGATTCAAAGAGAGTGAGATGCCAGCTCCTTTCATTCAGTCAGTAGCTTCAATCATTTCTGGACGTTTTTCAATGGCAAAAATCAATGAATATTGTAAATGCACAAACAGTAATTTCTCCGCATTGCAAGGTGCAATTCTGAAATTTTTTGCTTTTTCCTGCTCCTCTTAGCATGATAAACAAGATTCAAAGAGAGTGAGATGCCAGCTCCTTTCATTCAGTCAGTAGCTTCAATCATTTCTGGACGTTTTTCAATGGCAAAAATCAATGAATATTGTAAATGCACAAACAGTAATTTCTCCGCATTGCAAGGTGCAATTCTGAAATTTTTTGCTTTTTCCTGCTCCTCTTAGCATGATAAAGAAGATTCAAAGAGAGTGAGATGCCAGCTCCTTTCATTCAGTCAGTAGCTTCAATCATTTCTGGACGTTTTTCAATGGCAAAAATCAATGAATATTGTAAATGCACAAACAGTAATTTCTCCACATTGCAAGGTGCAATTCGGAAATTTTTTGCTTTTTCCTGCTAATCCTAGCATGATAAAGAAGATTCAAAGAGAGTGAGATGCCAGCTCCTTTCATTCAGTCAGTAGCTTCAAACATTTCTGGTATATGAATAACATGATGTTTTTCAATGGCAAAAATCAATGAATATTGTAAATGCACAAACAGTAATTTCTCCGCATTGCAAGGTGCAATTCTGAAATTTTTTGCTTTTTCCTGCTCCTCTTAGCATGATAAAGAAGATTCAAAGAGAGTGAGATGCCAGCTCCTTTCATTCAGTCAGTAGCTTCAATCATTTCTGGACGTTTTTCAATGGCAAAAATCAATGAATATTGTAAATGCACAAACAGTAATTTCTCCGCATTGCAAGGTGCAATTCTGAAATTTTTTGCTTTTTCCTGCTCCTCTTAGCATGATAAACAAGATTCAAAGAGAGTGAGATGCCAGCTCCTTTCATTCAGTCAGTAGCTTCAATCATTTCTGGACGTTTTTCAATGGCAAAAATCAATGAATATTGTAAATGCACAAACAGTAATTTCTCCGCATTGCAAGGTGCAATTCTGAAATTTTTTGCTTTTTCCTGCTCCTCTTAGCATGATAAAGAAGATTCAAAGAGAGTGAGATGCCAGCTCCTTTCATTCAGTCAGTAGCTTCAATCATTTCTGGACGTTTTTCAATGGCAAAAATCAATGAATATTGTAAATGCACAAACAGTAATTTCTCCGCATTGCAAGGTGCAATTCTGAAATTTTTTGCTTTTTCCTGCTCCTCTTAGCATGATAAAGAAGATTCAAAGAGAGTGAGATGCCAGCTCCTTTCATTCAGTCAGTAGCTTCAAACATTTCTGGTATATGAATAACATGATGTTTTTCAATGGCAAAAATCAATGAATATTGTAAATGCACAAACAGTAATTTCTCCGCATTGCAAGGTGCAATTCTGAAATTTTTTGCTTTTTCCTGCTCCTCTTAGCATGATAAAGAAGATTCAAAGAGAGTGAGATGCCAGCTCCTTTCGTTCAGTCAGTAGCTTCAATCATTTCTGGATGTTTTTCAATGGCAAAAATCATTGAATATTATAAATGCACAAACAGTAATTTCTCCGCATTGCAAGGTGCAATTCTGAAATTTTTTGCTTTTTCCTGCTCCTCTTAGCATGATAAAGAAGATTCAAAGAGAGTGAGATGCCAGCTCCTTTCATTCAGTCAGTAGCTTCAAACATTTCTGGTATATGAATAACATGATGTTTTTCAATGGCAAAAATCAATGAATATTGTAAATGCACAAACAGTAATTTCTCCGCATTGCAAGGTGCAAGTCTGAAATTTTTTGCTTTTTCCTGCTCCTCTTAGCATGATAAAGAAGATTCAAAGAGAGTGAGATGCCAGCTACTTTCATTCAGTCAGTAGCTTCAATCATTTCTGGACGTTTTTCAATGGTAAAAATCAATGAATATTGTAAATGCACAAACAGTAATTTCTCCACATTGCAAGGTGCAATTCTGAAATTTTTTGCTTTTTCCTGCTCCTCTTAGCATGATAAAGAAGATTCAAAGAGAGTGAGATGCCAGCTCCTTTCATTCAGTCAGTAGCTTCAAACATTTCTGGTATATGAATAACATGATGTTTTTCAATGGCAAAAATCAATGAATATTGTAAATGCACAAACAGTAATTTCTCCGCATTGCAAGGTGCAATTCTGAAATTTTTTGCTTTTTCCTGCTCCTCTTAGCATGATAAAGAAGATTCAAAGAGAGTGAGATGCCAGCTCCTTTCATTCAGTCAGTAGCTTCAAACATTTCTGGTATATGAATAACATGATGTTTTTCAATGGCAAAAATCAATGAATATTGTAAATGCACAAACATTAATTTCTCCGCATTGCAAGGTGCAAGTCTGAAATTTTTTGCTTTTTCCTGCTCCTCTTAGCATGATAAAGAAGATTCAAAGAGAGTGAGATGCCAGCTACTTTCATTCAGTCAGTAGCTTCAATCATTTCTGGACGTTTTTCAATGGTAAAAATCAATGAATATTGTAAATGCACAAACAGTAATTTCTCCACATTGCAAGGTGCAATTCTGAAATTTTTTGCTTTTTCCTGCTCCTCTTAGCATGATAAAGAAGATTCAAAGAGAGTGAGATGCCAGCTCCTTTCATTCAGTCAGTAGCTTCAAACATTTCTGGTATATGAATAACATGATGTTTTTCAATGGCAAAAATCAATGAATATTGTAAATGCACAAACAGTAATTTCTCCGCATTGCAAGGTGCAATTCTGAAATTTTTTGCTTTTTCCTGCTCCTCTTAGCATGATAAAGAAGATTCAAAGAGAGTGAGATGCCAGCTCCTTTCATTCAGTCAGTAGCTTCAATCATTTCTGGATGTTTTTCAATGGCAAAAATCAATGAATATTGTAAATGCACAAACTGTAATTTCTCCGCATTGCAAGGTGCAATTCTGAAATTTTTTGCTTTTTCCTGCTCCTCTTAGCATGATAAAGAAGATTCAAAGAGAGTGAGATGCCAGCTCCTTTCATTCAGTCAGTAGCTTCAATCATTTCTGGACGTTTTTCAATGGCAAAAATCAATGAATATTGTAAATGCACAAACAGTAATTTCTCCGCATTGCAAGGTGCAATTCTGAAATTTTTTGCTTTTTCCTGCTCCTCTTTGCATGATAAACAAGATTCAAAGAGAGTGAGATGCCAGCTCCTTTCATTCAGTCAGTAGCTTCAAACATTTCTGGTATATGAATAACATGATGTTTTTCAATGGCAAAAATCAATGAATATTGTAAATGCACAAACAGTAATTTCTCCGCATTGCAAGGTGCAATTCTGAAATTTTTTGCTTTTTCCTGCTCCTCTTAGCATGATAAAGAAGATTCAAAGAGAGTGAGATGCCAGCTCCTTTCATTCAGTCAGTAGCTTCAAACATTTCTGGTATATGAATAACATGATGTTTTTCAATGGCAAAAATCAATGAATATTGTAAATGCACAAACAGTAATTTCTCCGCATTGCAAGGTGCAAGTCTGAAATTTTTTGCTTTTTCCTGCTCCTCTTAGCATGATAAAGAAGATTCAAAGAGAGTGAGATGCCAGCTACTTTCATTCAGTCAGTAGCTTCAATCATTTCTGGACGTTTTTCAATGGTAAAAATCAATGAATATTGTAAATGCACAAACAGTAATTTCTCCACATTGCAAGGTGCAATTCTGAAATTTTTTGCTTTTTCCTGCTCCTCTTAGCATGATAAAGAAGATTCAAAGAGAGTGAGATGCCAGCTCCTTTCATTCAGTCAGTAGCTTCAAACATTTCTGGTATATGAATAACATGATGTTTTTCAATGGCAAAAATCAATGAATATTGTAAATGCACAAACAGTAATTTCTCCGCATTGCAAGGTGCAATTCTGAAATGTTTTGCTTTTTCCTGCTCCTCTTAGCATGATAAAGAAGATTCAAAGAGAGTGAGATGCCAGCTCCTTTCATTCAGTCAGTAGCTTCAAACATTTCTGGTATATGAATAACATGATGTTTTTCAATTGGAAAAATCAATGAATATTGTAAATGCACAAACAGTAATTTCTCCGCATTGCAAGGTGCAAGTCTGAAATTTTTTGCTTTTTCCTGCTCCTCTTAGCATGATAAAGAAGATTCAAAGAGAGTGAGATGCCAGCTACTTTCATTCAGTCAGTAGCTTCAATCATTTCTGGACGTTTTTCAATGGTAAAAATCAATGAATATTGTAAATGCACAAACAGTAATTTCTCCACATTGCAAGGTGCAATTCTGAAATTTTTTGCTTTTTCCTGCTCCTCTTAGCATGATAAAGAAGATTCAAAGAGAGTGAGATGCCAGCTCCTTTCATTCAGTCAGTAGCTTCAAACATTTCTGGTATATGAATAACATGATGTTTTTCAATGGCAAAAATCAATGAATATTGTAAATGCACAAACAGTAATTTCTCCGCATTGCAAGGTGCAATTCTGAAATTTTTTGCTTTTTCCTGCTCCTCTTAGCATGATAAAGAAGATTCAAAGAGAGTGAGATGCCAGCTCCTTTCATTCAGTCAGTAGCTTCAATCATTTCTGGATGTTTTTCAATGGCAAAAATCAATGAATATTGTAAATGCACAAACTGTAATTTCTCCGCATTGCAAGGTGCAATTCTGAAATTTTTTGCTTTTTCCTGCTCCTCTTAGCATGATAAAGAAGATTCAAAGAGAGTGAGATGCCAGCTCCTTTCATTCAGTCAGTAGCTTCAATCATTTCTGGACGTTTTTCAATGGCAAAAATCAATGAATATTGTAAATGCACAAACAGTGTTTCTCCGCATTGCAAGGTGCAATTCTGAAATTTTTTGCTTTTTCCTGCTCCTCTTAGCATGATAAACAAGATTCAAAGAGAGTGAGATGCCAGCTCCTTTCATTTAGTCAGTAGCTTCAATCATTTCTGGACGTTTTTCAATGGCAAAAATCAATGAATATTGTAAATGCACAAACAGTAATTTCTCCGCATTGCAAGGTGCAATTCTGAAATTTTTTGCTTTTTCCTGCTCCTCTTAGCATGATAAAGAAGATTCAAAGAGAGTGAGATGCCAGCTCCTTTCATTCAGTCAGTAGCTTCAATCATTTCTGGACGTTTTTCAATGGCAAAAATCAATGAATATTGTAAATGCACAAACAGTAATTTCTCCGCATTGCAAGGTGCAATTCTGAAATTTTTTGCTTTTTCCTGCTCCTCTTAGCATGATAAAGAAGATTCAAAGAGAGTGAGATGCCAGCTCCTTTCATTCAGTCAGTAGCTTCAAACATTTCTGGTATATGAATAACATGATGTTTTTCAATGGCAAAAATCAATGAATATTGTAAATGCACAAACAGTAATTTCTCCGCATTGCAAGGTGCAATTCTGAAATTTTTTGCTTTTTCCTGCTCCTCTTAGCATGATAAAGAAGATTCAAAGAGAGTGAGATGCCAGCTCCTTTCGTTCAGTCAGTAGCTTCAATCATTTCTGGATGTTTTTCAATGGCAAAAATCATTGAATATTATAAATGCACAAACAGTAATTTCTCCGCATTGCAAGGTGCAATTCTGAAATTTTTTGCTTTTTCCTGCTCCTCTTAGCATGATAAAGAAGATTCAAAGAGAGTGAGATGCCAGCTCCTTTCATTCAGTCAGTAGCTTCAAACATTTCTGGTATATGAATAACATGATGTTTTTCAATGGCAAAAATCAATGAATATTGTAAATGCACAAACAATAATTTCTCCGCATTGCAAGGTGCAATTCTGAAATTTTTTGCTTTTTCCTGCTCCTCTTAGCATGATAAAGAAGATTCAAAGAGAGTGAGATGCCAGCTCCTTTCATTCAGTCAGTAGCTTCAATCATTTCTGGACGTTTTTCAGTGGCAAAAATCAATGAATATTGTAAATGCACAAACAGTAATTTCTCCGCATTGCAAGGTGCAATTCTGAAATTTTTTGCTTTTTCCTGCTCCTCTTAGCATGATAAAGAAGATTCAAAGAGAGTGAGATGCCAGCTCCTTTCATTCAGTCAGTAGCTTCAAACATTTCTGGTATATGAATAACATGATGTTTTTCAATGGCAAAAATCAATGAATATTGTAAATGCACAAACAGTAATTTCTCCGCATTGCAAGGTGCAAGTCTGAAATTTTTTGCTTTTTCCTGCTCCTCTTAGCATGATAAAGAAGATTCAAAGAGATTGAGATGCCAGCTACTTTCATTCAGTCAGTAGCTTCAATCATTTCTGGACGTTTTTCAATGGTAAAAATCAATGAATATTGTAAATGCACAAACAGTAATTTCTCCACATTGCAAGGTGCAATTCTGAAATTTTTTGCTTTTTCCTGCTCCTCTTAGCATGATAAAGAAGATTCAAAGAGAGTGAGATGCCAGCTCCTTTCATTCAGTCAGTAGCTTCAAACATTTCTGGTATATGAATAACATGATGTTTTTCAATGGCAAAAATCAATGAATATTGTAAATGCACAAACAGTAATTTCTCCGCATTGCAAGGTGCAATTCTGAAATTTTTTGCTTTTTCCTGCTCCTCTTAGCATGATAAAGAAGATTCAAAGAGAGTGAGATGCCAGCTCCTTTCATTCAGTCAGTAGCTTCAAACATTTCTGGTATATGAATAACATGATGTTTTTCAATGGCAAAAATCAATGAATATTGTAAATGCACAAACAGTAATTTCTCCGCATTGCAAGGTGCAAGTCTGAAATTTTTTGCTTTTTCCTGCTCCTCTTAGCATGATAAAGAAGATTCAAAGAGAGTGAGATGCCAGCTACTTTCATTCAGTCAGTAGCTTCAATCATTTCTGGACGTTTTTCAATGGTAAAAATCAATGAATATTGTAAATGCACAAACAGTAATTTCTCCACATTGCAAGGTGCAATTCTGAAATTTTTTGCTTTTTCCTGCTCCTCTTAGCATGATAAAGAAGATTCAAAGAGAGTGAGATGCCAGCTCCTTTCATTCAGTCAGTAGCTTCAAACATTTCTGGTATATGAATAACATGATGTTTTTCAATGGCAAAAATCAATGAATATTGTAAATGCACAAACAGTAATTTCTCCGCATTGCAAGGTGCAATTCTGAAATTTTTTGCTTTTTCCTGCTCCTCTTAGCATGATAAAGAAGATTCAAAGAGAGTGAGATGCCAGCTACTTTCATTCAGTCAGTAGCTTCAATCATTTCTGGATGTTTTTCAATGGCAAAAATCAATGAATATTGTAAATGCACAAACTGTAATTTCTCCGCATTGCAAGATGCAATTCTGAAATTTTTTGCTTTTTCCTGCTCCTCTTAGCATGATAAAGAAGATTCAAAGAGAGTGAGATGCCAGCTCCTTTCATTCAGTCAGTAGCTTCAATCATTTCTGGACGTTTTTCAATGGCAAAAATCAATGAATATTGTAAATGCACAAACAGTAATTTCTCCGCATTGCAAGGTGCAATTCTGAAATTTTTTGCTTTTTCCTGCTCCTCTTAGCATGATAAAGAAGATTCAAAGAGAGTGAGATGCCAGCTCCTTTCATTCAGTCAGTAGCTTCAATCATTTCTGGACGTTTTTCAATGGCAAAAATCAATGAATATTGTAAATGCACAAACAGTAATTTCTCCGCATTGCAAGGTGCAATTCTGAAATTTTTTGCTTTTTCCTGCTCCTCTTAGCATGATAAAGAAGATTCAAAGAGAGTGAGATGCCAGCTCCTTTCATTCAGTCAGTAGCTTCAAACATTTCTGGTATATGAATAACATGATGTTTTTCAATGGCAAAAATCAATGAATATTGTAAATGCACAAACAGTAATTTCTCCGCATTGCAAGGTGCAATTCTGAAATTTTTTGCTTTTTCCTGCTCCTCTTAGCATGATAAAGAAGATTCAAAGAGAGTGAGATGCCAGCTCCTTTCGTTCAGTCAGTAGCTTCAATCATTTCTGGACGTTTTTCAATGGCAAAAATCATTGAATATTATAAATGCACAAACAGTAATTTCTCCGCATTGCAAGGTGCAATTCTGAAATTTTTTGCTTTTTCCTGCTCCTCTTAGCATGATAAAGAAGATTCAAAGAGAGTGAGATGCCAGCTCCTTTCATTCAGTCAGTAGCTTCAAACATTTCTGGTATATGAATAACATGATGTTTTTCAATGGCAAAAATCAATGAATATTGTAAATGCACAAACAGTAATTTCTCCGCATTGCAAGGTGCAATTCTGAAATTTTTTGCTTTTTCCTGCTCCTCTTAGCATGATAAAGAAGATTCAAAGAGAGTGAGATGCCAGCTCCTTTCATTCAGTCAGTAGCTTCAAACATTTCTGGTATATGAATAACATGATATTTTTCAATGGCAAAAATCAATGAATATTGTAAATGCACAAACAGTAATTTCTCCGCATTGCAAGGTGCAAGTCTGAAATTTTTTGCTTTTTCCTGCTCCTCTTAGCATGATAAAGAAGATTCAAAGAGAGTGAGATGCCAGCTACTTTCATTCAGTCAGTAGCTTCAATCATTTCTGGACGTTTTTCAATGGTAAAAATCAATGAATATTGTAAATGCACAAACAGTAATTTCTCCACATTGCAAGGTGCAATTCTGAAATTTTTTGCTTTTTCCTGCTCCTCTTAGCATGATAAAGAAGATTCAAAGAGAGTGAGATGCCAGCTCCTTTCATTCAGTCAGTAGCTTCAAACATTTCTGGTATATGAATAACATGATGTTTTTCAATGGCAAAAATCAATGAATATTGTAAATGCACAAACAGTAATTTCTCCGCATTGCAAGGTGCAATTCTGAAATTTTTTGCTTTTTCCTGCTCCTCTTAGCATGATAAAGAAGATTCAAAGAGAGTGAGATGCCAGCTCCTTTCATTCAGTCAGTAGCTTCAATCATTTCTGGATGTTTTTCAATGGCAAAAATCAATGAATATTGTAAATGCACAAACTGTAATTTCTCCGCATTGCAAGATGCAATTCTGAAATTTTTTGCTTTTTCCTGCTCCTCTTAGCATGATAAAGAAGATTCAAAGAGAGTGAGATGCCAGCTCCTTTCATTCAGTCAGTAGCTTCAATCATTTCTGGACGTTTTTCAATGGCAAAAATCAATGAATATTGTAAATGCACAAACAGTAATTTCTCCGCATTGCAAGGTGCAATTCTGAAATTTTTTGCTTTTTCCTGCTCCTCTTAGCATGATAAAGAAGATTCAAAGAGAGTGAGATGCCAGCTCCTTTCGTTCAGTCAGTAGCTTCAATCATTTCTGGACGTTTTTCAATGGCAAAAATCATTGAATATTATAAATGCACAAACAGTAATTTCTCCGCATTGCAAGGTGCAATTCTGAAATTTTTTGCTTTTTCCTGCTCCTCTTAGCATGATAAAGAAGATTCAAAGAGAGTGAGATGCCAGCTCCTTTCATTCAGTCAGTAGCTTCAAACATTTCTGGTATATGAATAACATGATGTTTTTCAATGGCAAAAATCAATGAATATTGTAAATGCACAAACAGTAATTTCTCCGCATTGCAAGGTGCAATTCTGAAATTTTTTGCTTTTTCCTGCTCCTCTTAGCATGATAAAGAAGATTCAAAGAGAGTGAGATGCCAGCTCCTTTCATTCAGTCAGTAGCTTCAATCATTTCTGGACGTTTTTCAATGGCAAAAATCAATGAATATTGTAAATGCACAAACAGTAATTTCTCCGCATTGCAAGGTGCAATTCTGAAATTTTTTGCTTTTTCCTGCTCCTCTTAGCATGATAAAGAAGATTCAAAGAGAGTGAGATGCCAGCTCCTTTCATTCAGTCAGTAGCTTCAAACATTTCTGGTATATGAATAACATGATGTTTTTCAATGGCAAAAATCAATGAATATTGTAAATGCACAAACAGTAATTTCTCCGCATTGCAAGGTGCAAGTCTGAAATTTTTTGCTTTTTCCTGCTCCTCTTAGCATGATAAAGAAGATTCAAAGAGAGTGAGATGCCAGCTACTTTCATTCAGTCAGTAACTTCAATCATTTCTGGACGTTTTTCAATGGTAAAAATCAATGAATATTGTAAATGCACAAACAGTAATTTCTCCACATTGCAAGGTGCAATTCTGAAATTTTTTGCTTTTTCCTGCTCCTCTTAGCATGATAAAGAAGATTCAAAGAGAGTGAGATGCCAGCTCCTTTCATTTAGTCAGTAGCTTCAAACATTTCTGGTATATGAATAACATGATGTTTTTCAATGGCAAAAATCAATGAATATTGTAAATGAACAAACAGTAATTTCTCCGCATTGCAAAGTGCAATTCTGAAATTTTTTGCTTTTTCCTGCTCCTCTTAGCATGATAAAGAAGATTCAAAGAGAGTGAGATGCCAGCTCCTTTCATTGTCAGTAGCTTCAAACATTTCTGGTATATGAATAACATGATGTTTTTCAATGGCAAAAATCAATGAATATTGTAAATGCACAAACAGTAATTTCTCCGCATTGCAAGGTGCAAGTCTGAAATTTTTTGCTTTTTCCTGCTCCTCTTAGCATGATAAAGAAGATTCAAAGAGAGTGAGATGCCAGCTACTTTCATTCAGTCAGTAGCTTCAATCATTTCTGGACGTTTTTCAATGGTAAAAATCAATGAATATTGTAAATGCACAAACAGTAATTTCTCCACATTGCAATGTGCAATTCTGAAATTTTTTGCTTTTTCCTGCTCCTCTTAGCATGATAAAGAAGATTCAAAGAGAGTGAGATGCCAGCTCCTTTCATTCAGTCAGTAGCTTCAAACATTTCTGGTATATGAATAACATGATGTTTTTCAATGGCAAAAATCAATGAATATTGTAAATGCACAAACAGTAATTTCTCCGCATTGCAAGGTGCAATTCTGAAATTTTTTGCTTTTTCCTGCTCCTCTTAGCATGATAAAGAAGATTCAAAGACAGTGAGATGCCAGCTCCTTTCATTCAGTCAGTAGCTTCAATCATTTCTGGATGTTTTTCATTGGCAAAAATCAATGAATATTGTAAATGCACAAACTGTAATTTCTCCGCATTGCAAGGTGCAATTCTGAAATTTTTTGCTTTTTCCTGCTCCTCTTAGCATGATAAAGAAGATTCAAAGAGAGTGAGATGCCAGCTCCTTTCATTCAGTCAGTAGCTTCAATCATTTCTGGACGTTTTTCAATGGCAAAAATCAATGAATATTGTAAATGCACAAACAGTAATTTCTCCGCATTGCAAGGTGCAATTCTGAAATTTTTTGCTTTTTCCTGCTCCTCTTAGCATGATAAAGAAGATTCAAAGAGAGTGAGATGCCATCTCCTTTCATTCAGTCAGTACCTTCAATCATTTCAGGACGTTTTTCAATGGCAAAAATCAATGAATATTGTAAATGCACAAACAGTAATTTCTCCGCATTGCAAGGTGCAATTCTGTAATTTTTTGCTTTTTCCCGCTCCTCTTAGCATGATAAAGAAGATTCAAAGAGAGTGAGGTGCCAGCTCCTTTCATTCAGTCAGTAGCTTCAAACATTTCTGGTATATGAATAACATGTTTTTCAATGGCAAAAATCAATGAATATTGTAAATGCACAAACAGTAATTTCTCCGCATTGCAAGGTGCAATTCTGAAATTTTTTGCTTTTTCCTGCTCCTCTTAGCATGATAAAGAAGATTCAAAGAGAGTGAGATGCCAGCTCCTTTCATTCAGTCAGTAGCTTCAATCATTTCTGGACGTTTTTCAATGGCAAAAATCAATGAATATTGTAAATGCACAAACAGTAATTTCTCCGCATTGCAAGGTGCAATTCTGAAATTTTTTGCTTTTTCCTGCTCCTCTTAGCATGATAAAGAAGATTCAAAGAGAGTGAGATGCCAGCTCCTTTCATTCAGTCAGTAGCTTCAATCATTTCTGGACGTTTTTCAATGGCAAAAATCAATGAATATTGTAAATGCACAAACAGTAATTTCTCCGCATTGCAAGGTGCAATTCTGAAATTTTTTGCTTTTTCCTGCTCCTCTTAGCATGATAAAGAAGATTCAAAGAGAGTGAGATGCCAGCTCCTTTCATTCAGTCAGTAGCTTCAAACATTTCTGGTATATGAATAACATGATGTTTTTCAATGGCAAAAATCAATGAATATTGTAAATGCACAAACAGTAATTTCTCCGCATTGCAAGGTGCAAGTCTGAAATTTTTTGCTTTTTCCTGCTCCTCTTAGCATGATAAAGAAGATTCAAAGAGAGTGAGATGCCAGCTACTTTCATTCAGTCAGTAGCTTCAATCATTTCTGGACGTTTTTCAATGGTAAAAATCAATGAATATTGTAAATGCACAAACAGTAATTTCTCCACATTGCAAGGTGCAATTCTGAAATTTTTTGCTTTTTCCTGCTCCTCTTAGCATGATAAAGAAGATTCAAAGAGAGTGAGATGCCAGCTCCTTTCATTCAGTCAGTAGCTTCAAACATTTCTGGTATATGAATAACATGATGTTTTTCAATGGCAAAAATCAATGAATATTGTAAATGCACAAACAGTAATTTCTCCGCATTGCAAGGTGCAATTCTGAAATTTTTTGCTTTTTCCTGCTCCTCTTAGCATGATAAAGAAGATTCAAAGAGAGTGAGATGCCAGCTCCTTTCATTCAGTCAGTAGCTTCAAACATTTCTGGTATATGAATAACATGATGTTTTTCAATGGCAAAAATCAATGAATATTGTAAATGCACAAACAGTAATTTCTCCGCATTGCAAGGTGCAATTCTGAAATTTTTTGCTTTTTCCTGCTCCTCTTAGCATGATAAAGAAGATTCAAAGAGAGTGAGATGCCAGCTCCTTTCATTCAGTCAGTAGCTTCAATCATTTCTGGACGTTTTTCAATGGTAAAAATCAATGAATATTGTAAATGCACAAACAGTAATTTCTCCACATTGCAAGGTGCAATTCTGAAATTTTTTGCTTTTTCCTGCTCCTCTTAGCATGATAAAGAAGATTCAAAGAGAGTGAGATGCCAGCTCCTTTCATTCAGTCAGTAGCTTCAAACATTTCTGGTATATGAATAACATGATGTTTTTCAATGGCAAAAATCAATGAATATTGTAAATGCACAAACAGTAATTTCTCCGCATTGCAAGGTGCAATTCTGAAATTTTTTGCTTTTTCCTGCTCCTCTTAGCATGATAAAGAAGATTCAAAGAGAGTGAGATGCCAGCTCCTTTCATTCAGTCAGTAGCTTCAAACATTTCTGGTATATGAATAACATGATGTTTTTCAATGGCAAAAATCAATGAATATTGTAAATGCACAAACAGTAATTTCTCCGCATTGCAAGGTGCAATTCTGAAATTTTTTGCTTTTTCCTGCTCCACTTAGCATGATAAAGAAGATTCAAAGAGAGTGAGATGCCAGCTCCTTTCATTCAGTCAGTAGCTTCAATCATTTCTGGACGTTTTTCAATGGCAAAAATCAACGAATATTGTAAATGCACAAACAGTAATTTCTCCGCATTGCAAGGTGCAATTCTGAAATTTTTTGCTTTTTCCTGCTCCTCTTAGCATGATAAAGAATATTCAAAGAGAGTGAGATGCCAGCTCCTTTCATTCAGTCAGTAGCTTCAATCATTTCTGGACGTTTTTCAATGGCAAAAATCAATGAATATTGTAAATGCACAAACTGTAATTTCTCCGCATTGCAAGGTGCAATTCTGAAATTTTTTGCTTTTTCCTGCTCCTCTTAGCATGATAAAGAAGATTCAAAGAGAGTGAGATGCCAGCTCCTTTCATTCAGTCAGTAGCTTCAATCATTTCTGGACGTTTTTCAATGGCAAAAATCAATGAATATTGTAAATGCACAAACAGTAATTTCTCCGCATTGCAAGGTGCAATTCTGAAATTTTTTGCTTTTTCCTGCTCCTCTTAGCATGATAAAGAAGATTCAAAGAGAGTGAGATGCCAGCTCCTTTCATTCAGTCAGTACCTTCAATCATTTCTGGACGTTTTTCAATGGCAAAAATCAATGAATATTGTAAATGCACAAACAGTAATTTCTCCGCATTGCAAGGTGCAATTCTGAAATTTTTTGCTTTTTCCTGCTCCTCTTAGCATGATAAAGAAGATTCAAAGAGAGTGAGATGCCAGCTCCTTTCATTCAGTCAGTAGCTTCAAACATTTCTGGTATATGAATAACATGATGTTTTTCAATGGCAAAAATCAATGAATATTGTAAATGCACAAACAGTAATTTCTCCGCATTGCAAGGTGCAAGTCTGAAATTTTTTGCTTTTTCCTGCTCCTCTTAGCATGATAAAGAAGAATCAAAGAGAGTGAGATGCCAGCTCCTTTCATTCAGTCAGTAGCTTCAAACATTTCTGGTATATGAATAACATGATGTTTTTCAATGGCAAAAATCAATGAATATTGTAAATGCACAAACAGTAATTTCTCCGCATTGCAAGGTGCAAGTCTGAAATTTTTTGCTTTTTCCTGCTCCTCTTAGCATGATAAAGAAGATTCAAAGAGAGTGAGATGCCAGCTACTTTCATTCAGTCAGTAGCTTCAATCATTTCTGGACGTTTTTCAATGGTAAAAATCAATGAATATTGTAAATGCACAAACAGTAATTTCTCCACATTGCAAGGTGCAATTCTGAAATTTTTTGCTTTTTCCTGCTCCTCTTAGCATGATAAAGAAGATTCAAAGAGATTGAGATGCCAGCTCCTTTCATTCAGTCAGTAGCTTCAAACATTTCTGGTATATGAATAACATGATGTTTTTCAATGGCAAAAATCAATGAATATTGTAAATGCACAAACAGTAATTTCTCCGCATTGCAAGGTGCAATTCTGAAATTTTTTGCTTTTTCCTGCTCCTCTTAGCATGATAAAGAAGATTCAAAGAGAGTGAGATGCCAGCTCCTTTCATTCAGTCAGTAGCTTCAATCATTTCTGGATGTTTTTCAATGGCAAAAATCAATGAATATTGTAAATGCACAAACTGTAATTTCTCCGCATTGCAAGGTGCAATTCTGAAATTTTTTGCTTTTTCCTGCTCCTCTTAGCATGATAAAGAAGATTCAAAGAGAGTGAGATGCCAGCTCCTTTCATTCAGTCAGTAGCTTCAATCATTTCTGGACGTTTTTCAATGGCAAAAATCAATGAATATTGTAAATGCACAAACAGTAATTTCTCCGCATTGCAAGGTGCAATTCTGAATTTTTTTGCTTTTTCCTGCTCCTCTTAGCATGATAAAGAAGATTCAAAGAGAGTGAGATGCCAGCTACTTTCATTCAGTCAGTAGCTTCAATCATTTCTGGACGTTTTTCAATGGTAAAAATCAATGAATATTGTAAATGCACAAACAGTAATTTCTCCACATTGCAAGGTGCAATTCTGAAATTTTTTGCTTTTTCCTGCTCCTCTTAGCATGATAAAGAAGATTCAAAGAGAGTGAGATGCCAGCTCCTTTCATTCAGTCAGTAGCTTCAAACATTTCTGGTATATGAATAACATGATGTTTTTCAATGGCAAAAATCAATGAATATTGTAAATGCACAAACAGTAATTTCTCCGCATTGCAAGGTGCAATTCTGAAATTTTTTGCTTTTTCCTGCTCCTCTTAGCATGATAAAGAAGATTCAAAGAGAGTGAGATGCCAGCTCCTTTCATTCAGTCAGTAGCTTCAAACATTTCTGGTATATGAATAACATGATGTTTTTCAATGGCAAAAATCAATGAATATTGTAAATGCACAAACAGTAATTTCTCCGCATTGCAAGGTGCAATTCTGAAATTTTTTGCTTTTTCCTGCTCCTCTTAGCATGATAAAGAAGATTCAAAGAGAGTGAGATGCCAGCTCCTTTCATTCAGTCAGTAGCTTCAAACATTTCTGGTATATGAATAACATGATGTTTTTCAATGGCAAAAATCAATGAATATTGTAAATGCACAAACAGTAATTTCTCCGCATTGCAAGGTGCAAGTCTGAAATTTTTTGCTTTTTCCTGCTCCTCTTAGCATGATAAAGAAGATTCAAAGAGAGTGAGATGCCAGCTACTTTCATTCAGTCAGTAGCTTCAATCATTTCTGGACGTTTTTCAATGGTAAAAATCAATGAATATTGTAAATGCACAAACAGTAATTTCTCCACATTGCAAGGTGCAATTCTGAAATTTTTTGCTTTTTCCTGCTCCTCTTAGCATGATAAAGAAGATTCAAAGAGATTGAGATGCCAGCTCCTTTCATTCAGTCAGTAGCTTCAAACATTTCTGGTATATGAATAACATGATGTTTTTCAATGGCAAAAATCAATGAATATTGTAAATGCACAAACAGTAATTTCTCCGCATTGCAAGGTGCAATTCTGAAATTTTTTGCTTTTTCCTGCTCCTCTTAGCATGATAAAGAAGATTCAAAGAGAGTGAGATGCCAGCTCCTTTCATTCAGTCAGTAGCTTCAATCATTTCTGGATGTTTTTCAATGGCAAAAATCAATGAATATTGTAAATGCACAAACAGTAATTTCTCCGCATTGCAAGGTGCAATTCTGAAATTTTTTGCTTTTTCCTGCTCCTCTTAGCATGATAAAGAAGATTCAAAGAGAGTGAGATGCCAGCTCCTTTCATTCAGTCAGTAGCTTCAATCATTTCTGGACGTTTTTCAATGGCAAAAATCAATGAATATTGTAAATGCACAAACAGTAATTTCTCCGCATTGCAAGGTGCAATTCTGAAATTTTTTGCTTTTTCCTGCTCCTCTTAGCATGATAAAGAAGATTCAAAGAGAGTGAGATGCCAGCTCCTTTCATTCAGTCAGTAGCTTCAAACATTTCTGGTATATGAATAACATGATGTTTTTCAATGGCAAAAATCAATGAATATTGTAAATGCACAAACAGTAATTTATCCGCATTGCAAGGTGCAATTCTGAAATTTTTTGCTTTTTCCTGCTCCTCTTAGCATCATAAAGAAGATTCAAAGAGAGTGAGATGCCAGCTCCTTTCATTCAGTCAGTAGCTTCAAACATTTCTGGTATATGAATAACATGATGTTTTTCAATGGCAAAAATCAATGAATATTGTAAATGCACAAACAGTAATTTCTCCGCATTGCAAGGTGCAATTCTGAAATTTTTTGCTTTTTCCTGCTCCTCTTAGCATGATAAAGAAGATTCAAAGAGAGTGAGATGCCAGCTCCTTTCATTCAGTCAGTAGCTTCAATCATTTCTGGACGTTTTTCAATGGCAAAAATCAATGAATATTGTAAATGCACAAACAGTAATTTCTCCGCATTGCAAGGTGCAATTCTGAAATTTTTAGCTTTTTCCTGCTCCTCTTAGCATGATAAAGAAGATTCAAAGAGAGTGAGATGTCAGCTCCTTTCATTCAGTCAGTAGCTTCAAACATTTCTGGTATATGAATAACATGATGTTTTTCAATGGCAAAAATCAATGAATATTGTAAATGCACAAACAGTAATTTATTCGCATTGCAAGGTGCAATTCTGAAATTTTTTGCTTTTTCCTGCTCCTCTTAGCATGATAAAGAAGATTCAAAGAGAGTGAGATGCCAGCTCCTTTCATTCAGTCAGTAGCTTCAATCATTTCTGGACGTTTTTCAATGGCAAAAATCAATGAATATTGTAAATGCACAAACAGTAATTTCTCCGCATTGCAAGGTGCAATTCTGAAATTTTTTGCTTTTTCCTGCTCCTCTTAGCATGATAAAGAAGATTCAAAGAGAGTGAGATGCCAGCTCCTTTCATTCAGTCAGTAGCTTCAATCATTTCTGGACGTTTTTCAATGGCAAAAATCAATGAATATTGTAAATGCACAAACAGTAATTTCTCCGCATTGCAAGGTGCAATTCTGAAATTTTTTGCTTTTTCCTGCTCCTCTTAGCATGATAAACAAGATTCAAAGAGAGTGAGATGCCAGCTCCTTTCATTCAGTCAGTAGCTTCAATCATTTCTGGACGTTTTTCAATGGCAAAAATCAATGAATATTGTAAATGCACAAACAGTAATTTCTCCGCATTGCAAGGTGCAATTCTGAAATTTTTTGCTTTTTCCTGCTCCTCTTAGCATGATAAAGAAGATTCAAAGAGAGTGAGATGCCAGCTCCTTTCATTCAGTCAGTAGCTTCAAACATTTCTGGTATATGAATAACATGATGTTTTTCAGAGGCAAAAATCAATGAATATTGTAAATGCACAAACAGTAATTTCTCCGCATTGCAAGGTGCAAGTCTGAAATTTTTTGCTTTTTCCTGCTCCTCTTAGCATGATAAAGAAGATTCAAGGAGAGTGAGATGCCAGCTACTTTCATTCAGTCAGTAGCTTCAATCATTTCTGGACGTTTTTCAATGGTAAAAATCAATGAATATTGTAAATGCACAAACAGTAATTTCTCCACATTGCAAGGTGCAATTCTGAAATTTTTTGCTTTTTCCTGCTCCTCTTAGCATGATAAAGAAGATTCAAAGAGAGTGAGATGCCAGCTCCTTTCATTCAGTCAGTAGCTTCAAACATTTCTGGTATATGAATAACATGATGTTTTTCAATGGCAAAAATCAATGAATATTGTAAATGCACAAACAGTAATTTCTCCGCATTGCAAGGTGCAATTCTGAAATTTTTTGCGTTTTCCTGCTCCTCTTAGCATGATAAAGAAGATTCAAAGAGAGTGAGATGCCAGCTCCTTTCATTCAGTCAGTAGCTTCAAACATTTCTGGATGTTTTTCAATGGCAAAAATCAATGAATATTGTAAATGCACAAACAGTAATTTCTCCGCATTGCAAGGTGCAATTCTGAAATTTTTTGCTTTTTCCTGCTCCTCTTAGCATGATAAAGAAGATTCAAAGAGAGTGAGATGCCAGCTCCTTTCATTCAGTCAGTAGCTTCAATCATTTCTGGACGTTTTTCAATGGCAAAAATCAATGAATATTGTAAATGCACAAACAGTAATTTCTCCGCATTGCAAGGTGCAATTCTGAAATTTTTTGCTTTTTCCTGCTCCTCTTAGCATGATAAAGAAGATTCAAAGAGAGTGAGATGCCAGCTCCTTTCATTCAGTCAGTAGCTTCAAACATTTCTGGTATATGAATAACATGATGTTTTTCAATGGCAAAAATCAATGAATATTGTAAATGCACAAACAGTAATTTCTCCGCATTGCAAGGTGCAAGTCTGAAATTTTTTGCTTTTTCCTGCTCCTCTTAGCATGATAAAGAAGATTCAAGGAGAGTGAGATGCCAGCTACTTTCATTCAGTCAGTAGCTTCAATCATTTCTGGACGTTTTTCAATGGTAAAAATCAATGAATATTGTAAATGCACAAACAGTAATTTCTCCACATTGCAAGGTGCAATTCTGAAATTTTTTGCTTTTTCCTGCTCCTCTTAGCATGATAAAGAAGATTCAAAGAGAGTGAGATGCCAGCTCCTTTCATTCAGTCAGTAGCTTCAATCATTTCTGGACGTTTTTCAATGGCAAAAATCAATGAATATTGTAAATGCACAAACTGTAATTTCTCCGCATTGCAAGGTGCAATTCTGAAATTTTTTGCTTTTTCCTGCTCCTCTTAGCATGATAAAGAAGATTCAAAGAGAGTGAGATGCCAGCTCCTTTCATTCAGTCAGTAGCTTCAATCATTTCTGGACGTTTTTCAATGGCAAAAATCAATGAATATTGTAAATGCACAAACAGTAATTTCTCCGCATTGCAAGGTGCAATTCTGAAATTTTTTGCTTTTTCCTGCTCCTCTTAGCATGATAAAGAAGATTCAAAGAGAGTGAGATGCCAGCTCCTTTCATTCAGTCAGTACCTTCAATCATTTCTGGACGTTTTTCAATGGCAAAAATCAATGAATATTGTAAATGCACAAACAGTAATTTCTCCGCATTGCAAGGTGCAAGTCTGAAATTTTTTGCTTTTTCCTGCTCCTCTTAGCATGATAAAGAAGATTCAAAGAGAGTGAGATGCCAGCTACTTTCATTCAGTCAGTAGCTTCAATCATTTCTGGACGTTTTTCAATGGTAAAAATCAATGAATATTGTAAATGCACAAACAGTAATTTCTCCACATTGCAAGGTGCAATTCTGAAATTTTTTGCTTTTTCCTGCTCCTCTTAGCATGATAAAGAAGATTCAAAGAGATTGAGATGCCAGCTCCTTTCATTCAGTCAGTAGCTTCAAACATTTCTGGTATATGAATAACATGATGTTTTTCAATGGCAAAAATCAATGAATATTGTAAATGCACAAACAGTAATTTCTCCGCATTGCAAGGTGCAATTCTGAAATTTTTTGCTTTTTCCTGCTCCTCTTAGCATGATAAAGAAGATTCAAAGAGAGTGAGATGCCAGCTCCTTTCATTCAGTCAGTAGCTTCAATCATTTCTGGATGTTTTTCAATGGCAAAAATCAATGAATATTGTAAATGCACAAACAGTAATTTCTCCGCATTGCAAGGTGCAATTCTGAAATTTTTTGCTTTTTCCTGCTCCTCTTAGCATGATAAAGAAGATTCAAAGAGAGTGAGATGCCAGCTCCTTTCATTCAGTCAGTAGCTTCAATCATTTCTGGACGTTTTTCAATGGCAAAAATCAATGAATATTGTAAATGCACAAACAGTAATTTCTCCGCATTGCAAGGTGCAATTCTGAAATTTTTTGCTTTTTCCTGCTCCTCTTAGCATGATAAAGAAGATTCAAAGAGAGTGAGATGCCAGCTCCTTTCATTCAGTCAGTAGCTTCAAACATTTCTGGTATATGAATAACATGATGTTTTTCAATGGCAAAAATCAATGAATATTGTAAATGCACAAACAGTAATTTCTCCGCATTGCAAGGTGCAAGTCTGAAATTTTTTGCTTTTTCCTGCTCCTCTTAGCATGATAAAGAAGATTCAAGGAGAGTGAGATGCCAGCTACTTTCATTCAGTCAGTAGCTTCAATCATTTCTGGACGTTTTTCAATGGTAAAAATCAATGAATATTGTAAATGCACAAACAGTAATTTCTCCACATTGCAAGGTGCAATTCTGAAATTTTTTGCTTTTTCCTGCTCCTCTTAGCATGATAAAGAAGATTCAAAGAGAGTGAGATGCCAGCTCCTTTCATTCAGTCAGTAGCTTCAAACATTTCTGGTATATGAATAACATGATGTTTTTCAATGGCAAAAATCAATGAATATTGTAAATGCACAAACAGTAATTTATCCGCATTGCAAAGTGCAATTCTGAAATTTTTTGCTTTTTCCTGCTCCTCTTAGCATCATAAAGAAGATTCAAAGAGAGTGAGATGCCAGCTCCTTTCATTCAGTCAGTAGCTTCAAACATTTCTGGTATATGAATAACATGATGTTTTTCAATGGCAAAAATCAATGAATATTGTAAATGCACAAACAGTAATTTCTCCGCATTGCAAGGTGCAATTCTGAAATTTTTTGCTTTTTCCTGCTCCTCTTAGCATGATAAAGAAGATTCAAAGAGAGTGAGATGCCAGCTCCTTTCATTCAGTCAGTAGCTTCAATCATTTCTGGACGTTTTTCAATGGCAAAAATCAATGAATATTGTAAATGCACAAACAGTAATTTCTCCGCATTGCAAGGTGCAATTCTGAAATTTTTAGCTTTTTCCTGCTCCTCTTAGCATGATAAAGAAGATTCAAAGAGAGTGAGATGTCAGCTCCTTTCATTCAGTCAGTAGCTTCAAACATTTCTGGTATATGAATAACATGATGTTTTTCAATGGCAAAAATCAATGAATATTGTAAATGCACAAACAGTAATTTATTCGCATTGCAAGGTGCAATTCTGAAATTTTTTGCTTTTTCCTGCTCCTCTTAGCATGATAAAGAAGATTCAAAGAGAGTGAGATGCCAGCTCCTTTCATTCAGTCAGTAGCTTCAATCATTTCTGGACGTTTTTCAATGGCAAAAATCAATGAATATTGTAAATGCACAAACAGTAATTTCTCCGCATTGCAAGGTGCAATTCTGAAATTTTTTGCTTTTTCCTGCTCCTCTTAGCATGATAAAGAAGATTCAAAGAGAGTGAGATGCCAGCTCCTTTCATTCAGTCAGTAGCTTCAATCATTTCTGGACGTTTTTCAATGGCAAAAATCAATGAATATTGTAAATGCACAAACAGTAATTTCTCCGCATTGCAAGGTGCAATTCTGAAATTTTTTGCTTTTTCCTGCTCCTCTTAGCATGATAAACAAGATTCAAAGAGAGTGAGATGCCAGCTCCTTTCATTCAGTCAGTAGCTTCAATCATTTCTGGACGTTTTTCAATGGCAAAAATCAATGAATATTGTAAATGCACAAACAGTAATTTCTCCGCATTGCAAGGTGCAATTCTGAAATTTTTTGCTTTTTCCTGCTCCTCTTAGCATGATAAAGAAGATTCAAAGAGAGTGAGATGCCAGCTCCTTTCATTCAGTCAGTAGCTTCAAACATTTCTGGTATATGAATAACATGATGTTTTTCAGAGGCAAAAATCAATGAATATTGTAAATGCACAAACAGTAATTTCTCCGCATTGCAAGGTGCAAGTCTGAAATTTTTTGCTTTTTCCTGCTCCTCTTAGCATGATAAAGAAGATTCAAGGAGAGTGAGATGCCAGCTACTTTCATTCAGTCAGTAGCTTCAATCATTTCTGGACGTTTTTCAATGGTAAAAATCAATGAATATTGTAAATGCACAAACAGTAATTTCTCCACATTGCAAGGTGCAATTCTGAAATTTTTTGCTTTTTCCTGCTCCTCTTAGCATGATAAAGAAGATTCAAAGAGAGTGAGATGCCAGCTCCTTTCATTCAGTCAGTAGCTTCAAACATTTCTGGTATATGAATAACATGATGTTTTTCAATGGCAAAAATCAATGAATATTGTAAATGCACAAACAGTAATTTCTCCGCATTGCAAGGTGCAATTCTGAAATTTTTTGCGTTTTCCTGCTCCTCTTAGCATGATAAAGAAGATTCAAAGAGAGTGAGATGCCAGCTCCTTTCATTCAGTCAGTAGCTTCAAACATTTCTGGATGTTTTTCAATGGCAAAAATCAATGAATATTGTAAATGCACAAACAGTAATTTCTCCGCATTGCAAGGTGCAATTCTGAAATTTTTTGCTTTTTCCTGCTCCTCTTAGCATGATAAAGAAGATTCAAAGAGAGTGAGATGCCAGCTCCTTTCATTCAGTCAGTAGCTTCAATCATTTCTGGACGTTTTTCAATGGCAAAAATCAATGAATATTGTAAATGCACAAACAGTAATTTCTCCGCATTGCAAGGTGCAATTCTGAAATTTTTTGCTTTTTCCTGCTCCTCTTAGCATGATAAAGAAGATTCAAAGAGAGTGAGATGCCAGCTCCTTTCATTCAGTCAGTAGCTTCAAACATTTCTGGTATATGAATAACATGATGTTTTTCAATGGCAAAAATCAATGAATATTGTAAATGCACAAACAGTAATTTCTCCGCATTGCAAGGTGCAAGTCTGAAATTTTTTGCTTTTTCCTGCTCCTCTTAGCATGATAAAGAAGATTCAAGGAGAGTGAGATGCCAGCTACTTTCATTCAGTCAGTAGCTTCAATCATTTCTGGACGTTTTTCAATGGTAAAAATCAATGAATATTGTAAATGCACAAACAGTAATTTCTCCACATTGCAAGGTGCAATTCTGAAATTTTTTGCTTTTTCCTGCTCCTCTTAGCATGATAAAGAAGATTCAAAGAGAGTGAGATGCCAGCTCCTTTCATTCAGTCAGTAGCTTCAAACATTTCTGGTATATGAATAACATGATGTTTTTCAATGGCAAAAATCAATGAATATTGTAAATGCACAAACAGTAATTTATCCGCATTGCAAGGTGCAATTCTGAAATTTTTTGCTTTTTCCTGCTCCTCTTAGCATCATAAAGAAGATTCAAAGAGAGTGAGATGCCAGCTCCTTTCATTCAGTCAGTAGCTTCAAACATTTCTGGTATATGAATAACATGATGTTTTTCAATGGCAAAAATCAATGAATATTGTAAATGCACAAACAGTAATTTCTCCGCATTGCAAGGTGCAATTCTGAAATTTTTTGCTTTTTCCTGCTCCTCTTAGCATGATAAAGAAGATTCAAAGAGAGTGAGATGCCAGCTCCTTTCATTCAGTCAGTAGCTTCAATCATTTCTGGACGTTTTTCAATGGCAAAAATCAATGAATATTGTAAATGCACAAACAGTAATTTCTCCGCATTGCAAGGTGCAATTCTGAAATTTTTAGCTTTTTCCTGCTCCTCTTAGCATGATAAAGAAGATTCAAAGAGAGTGAGATGTCAGCTCCTTTCATTCAGTCAGTAGCTTCAAACATTTCTGGTATATGAATAACATGATGTTTTTCAATGGCAAAAATCAATGAATATTGTAAATGCACAAACAGTAATTTATTCGCATTGCAAGGTGCAATTCTGAAATTTTTTGCTTTTTCCTGCTCCTCTTAGCATGATAAAGAAGATTCAAAGAGAGTGAGATGCCAGCTCCTTTCATTCAGTCAGTAGCTTCAATCATTTCTGGACGTTTTTCAATGGCAAAAATCAATGAATATTGTAAATGCACAAACAGTAATTTCTCCGCATTGCAAGGTGCAATTCTGAAATTTTTTGCTTTTTCCTGCTCCTCTTAGCATGATAAAGAAGATTCAAAGAGAGTGAGATGCCAGCTCCTTTCATTCAGTCAGTAGCTTCAATCATTTCTGGACGTTTTTCAATGGCAAAAATCAATGAATATTGTAAATGCACAAACAGTAATTTCTCCGCATTGCAAGGTGCAATTCTGAAATTTTTTGCTTTTTCCTGCTCCTCTTAGCATGATAAACAAGATTCAAAGAGAGTGAGATGCCAGCTCCTTTCATTCAGTCAGTAGCTTCAATCATTTCTGGACGTTTTTCAATGGCAAAAATCAATGAATATTGTAAATGCACAAACAGTAATTTCTCCGCATTGCAAGGTGCAATTCTGAAATTTTTTGCTTTTTCCTGCTCCTCTTAGCATGATAAAGAAGATTCAAAGAGAGTGAGATGCCAGCTCCTTTCATTCAGTCAGTAGCTTCAAACATTTCTGGTATATGAATAACATGATGTTTTTCAATGGCAAAAATCAATGAATATTGTAAATGCACAAACAGTAATTTCTCCGCATTGCAAGGTGCAAGTCTGAAATTTTTTGCTTTTTCCTGCTCCTCTTAGCATGATAAAGAAGATTCAAGGAGAGTGAGATGCCAGCTACTTTCATTCAGTCAGTAGCTTCAATCATTTCTGGACGTTTTTCAATGGTAAAAATCAATGAATATTGTAAATGCACAAACAGTAATTTCTCCACATTGCAAGGTGCAATTCTGAAATTTTTTGCTTTTTCCTGCTCCTCTTAGCATGATAAAGAAGATTCAAAGAGAGTGAGATGCCAGCTCCTTTCATTCAGTCAGTAGCTTCAAACATTTCTGGTATATGAATAACATGATGTTTTTCAATGGCAAAAATCAATGAATATTGTAAATGCACAAACAGTAATTTCTCCGCATTGCAAGGTGCAATTCTGAAATTTTTTGCGTTTTCCTGCTCCTCTTAGCATGATAAAGAAGATTCAAAGAGAGTGAGATGCCAGCTCCTTTCATTCAGTCAGTAGCTTCAAACATTTCTGGTATATGAATAACATGATGTTTTTCAATGGCAAAAATCAATGAATATTGTAAATGCACAAACAGTAATTTCTCCGCATTGCAAGGTGCAAGTCTGAAATTTTTTGCTTTTTCCTGCTCCTCTTAGCATGATAAAGAAGATTCAAAGAGAGTGAGATGCCAGCTACTTTCATTCAGTCAGTAGCTTCAATCATTTCTGGATGTTTTTCAATGGTAAAAATCAATGAATATTGTAAATGCACAAACAGTAATTTCTCCACATTGCAAGGTGCAATTCTGAAATTTTTTGCTTTTTCCTGCTCCTCTTAGCATGATAAAGAAGATTCAAAGAGAGTGAGATGCCAGCTCCTTTCATTCAGTCAGTAGCTTCAAACATTTCTGGTATATGAATAACATGATGTTTTTCAATGGCAAAAATCAATGAATATTGTAAATGCACAAACAGTAATTTCTCCGCATTGCAAGGTGCAATTCTGAAATTTTTTGCTTTTTCCTGCTCCTCTTAGCATGATAAAGAAGATTCAAAGAGAGTGAGATGCCAGCTCCTTTCATTCAGTCAGTAGCTTCAATCATTTCTGGACGTTTTTCAATGGCAAAAATCAATGAATATTGTAAATGCACAAACAGTAATTTCTTCGCATTGCAAGGTGCAATTCTGAAATTTTTTGCTTTTTCCTGCTCCTCTTAGCATGATAAAGAAGATTCAAAGAGAGTGAGATGTCAGCTCCTTTCATTCAGTCAGTAGCTTCAAACATTTCCGGTATATGAATAACATGATGTTTTTCAATGGCAAAAATCAATGAATATTGTAAATGCACAAACAGTAATTTATCCGCATTGCAAGGTGCAATTCTGAAATTTTTTGCTTTTTCCTGCTCCTCTTAGCATGATAAAGAACATTCAAAGAGAGTGAGATGCCAGCTCCTTTCATTCAGTCAGTAGCTTCAATCATTTCTGGACGTTTTTCAATGGCAAAAATCAATGAATATTGTAAATGCACAAACAGTAATTTCTCCGCATTGCAAGGTGCAATTCTGAAATTTTTTGCTTTTTCTTGCTCCTCTTAGCATGATAAAGAAGATTCAAAGAGAGTGAGATGCCAGCTCCTTTCGTTCAGTCAGTAGCTTCAATCATTTCTGGACGTTTTTCAATGGCAAAAATCATTGAATATTATAAATGCACAAAGAGTAAATTCTCTGCATTGCAAGGTGCAATTCTGAAGTTTTTTACTTTTTCCTGCTCCTCTTAGCATGATAAAGAAGATTCAAAGAGAGTGAGATGCCAGCTCCTTTCATTCAGTCAGTAGCTTCAATCATTTCTGGTATATGAATAACATGATGTTTTTCAATGGGAAAAATCAATGAATATTGTAAATGCACAAACAGTAATTTCTCCGCATTGCAAGGTGCAATTCTGAAATTTTTTGCTTTTTCCTGCTCCTCTTAGCATGATAAAGAAGATTCAAAGAGAGTGAGATGCCAGCTTCTTTCATTCAGTCAGTAGCTTCAATCATTTCTGGACGTTTTTCAATGGCAAAAATCAATGAATATTGTAAATGCACAAACAGTAATTTCTCCGCATTGCAAGGTGCAATTCTGAAATTTTTTGCTTTTTCCTGCTCCTCTTAGCATGATAAACAAGATTCAAAGAGAGTGAGATGCCAGCTCCTTTCATTCAGTCAGTAGCTTCAATCATTTCTGGACGTTTTTCAATGGCAAAAATCAATGAATATTGTAAATGCACAAACAGTAATTTCTCCGCATTGCAAGGTGCAATTCTGAAATTTTTTGCTTTTTCCTGCTCCTCTTAGCATGATAAAGAAAATTCAAAGAGAGTGAGATGCCAGCTCCTTTCATTCAGTCAGTAGCTTCAAACATTTCTGGTATATGAATAACATGATGTTTTTCAATGGCAAAAATCAATGAATATTGTAAATGCACAAACAGTAATTTCTCCGCATTGCAAGGTGCAAGTCTGAAATTTTTTGCTTTTTCCTGCTCCTCTTAGCATGATAAAGAAGATTCAAGGAGAGTGAGATGCCAGCTACTTTCATTCAGTCAGTAGCTTCAATCATTTCTGGACGTTTTTCAATGGTAAAAATCAATGAATATTGTAAATGCACAAACAGTAATTTCTCCACATTGCAAGGTGCAATTCTGAAATTTTTTGCTTTTTCCTGCTCCTCTTAGCATGATAAAGAAGATTCAAAGAGAGTGAGATGCCAGCTCCTTTCATTCAGTCAGTAGCTTCAAACATTTCTGGTATATGAATAACATGATGTTTTTCAATGGCAAAAATCAATGAATATTGTAAATGCACAAACAGTAATTTCTCCGCATTGCAAGGTGCAAGTCTGAAATTTTTTGCTTTTTCCTGCTCCTCTTAGCATGATAAAGAAGATTCAAAGAGAGTGAGATGCCAGCTACTTTCATTCAGTCAGTAGCTTCAATCATTTCTGGACGTTTTTCAATGGTAAAAATCAATGAATATTGTAAATGCACAAACAGTAATTTCTCCACATTGCAAGGTGCAATTCTGAAATTTTTTGCTTTTTCCTGCTCCTCTTAGCATGATAAAGAAGATTCAAAGAGAGTGAGATGCCAGCTCCTTTCATTCAGTCAGTAGCTTCAAACATTTCTGGTATATGAATAACATGATGTTTTTCAATGGCAAAAATCAATGAATATTGTAAATGCACAAACAGTAATTTCTCCGCATTGCAAGGTGCAAGTCTGAAATTTTTTGCTTTTTCCTGCTCCTCTTAGCATGATAAAGAAGATTCAAAGAGAGTGAGATGCCAGCTACTTTCATTCAGTCAGTAGCTTCAATCATTTCTGGACGTTTTTCAATGGTAAAAATCAATGAATATTGTAAATGCACAAACAGTAATTTCTCCACATTGCAAGGTGCAATTCTGAAATTTTTTGCTTTTTCCTGCTCCTCTTAGCATGATAAAGAAGATTCAAAGAGAGTGAGATGCCAGCTCCTTTCATTCAGTCAGTAGCTTCAAACATTTCTGGTATATGAATAACATGATGTTTTTCAATGGCAAAAATCAATGAATATTGTAAATGCACAAACAGTAATTTCTCCGCATTGCAAGGTGCAATTCTGAAATTTTTTGCTTTTTCCTGCTTCTCTTAGCATGATAAAGAAGATTCAAAAGAGTGAGATGCCAGCTCCTTTCATTCAGTCAGTAGCTTCAATCATTTCTGGATGTTTTTCAATGGCAAAAATCAATGAATATTGTAAATGCACAAACTGTAATTTCTCCGCATTGCAAGGTGCAATTCTGAAATTTTTTGCTTTTTCCTGCTCCTCTTAGCATGATAAAGAAGATTCAAAGAGAGTGAGATGCCAGCTCCTTTCATTCAGTCAGTAGCTTCAATCATTTCTGGACGTTTTTCAATGGCAAAAATCAATGAATATTGTAAATGCACAAACAGTAATTTCTCCGCATTGCAAGGTGCAATTCTGAAATTTTTTGCTTTTTCCTGCTCCTCTTAGCATGATAAAGAAGATTCAAAGAGAGTGAGATGCCAGCTCCTTTCATTCAGTCAGTACCTTCAATCATTTCTGGACGTTTTTCAATGGCAAAAATCAATGAATATTGTAAATGCACAAACAGTAATTTCTCCGCATTGCAAGGTGCAATTCTGAAATTTTTTGCTTTTTCCCGCTCCTCTTAGCATGATAAAGAAGATTCAAAGAGAGTGAGGTGCCAGCTCCTTTCATTCAGTCAGTAGCTTCAAACATTTCTGGTATATGAATAACATGTTTTTCAATGGCAAAAATCAATGAATATTGTAAATGCACAAACAGTAATTTCTCCGCATTGCAAGGTGCAATTCTGAAATTTTTTGCTTTTTCCTGCTCCTCTTAGCATGATAAAGAAGATTCAAAGAGAGTGAGATGCCAGCTCCTTTCATTCAGTCAGTAGCTTCAATCATTTCTGGACGTTTTTCAATGGCAAAAATCAATGAATATTGTAAATGCACAAACAGTAATTTCTCCGCATTGCAAGGTGCAATTCTGAAATTTTTTGCTTTTTCCTGCTCCTCTTAGCATGATAAAGAATATTCAAAGAGAGTGAGATGCCAGCTCCTTTCATTCAGTCAGAAGCTTCAATCATTTCTGGACGTTTTTCAATGGCAAAAATCAATGAATATTGTAAATGCACAAACAGTAATTTCTCCGCATTGCAAGGTGCAATTCTGAAATTTTTTGCTTTTTCCTGCTCCTCTTAGCATGATAAAGAAGATTCAAAGAGAGTGAGATGCCAGCTCCTTTCATTCAGTCAGTAGCTTCAAACATTTCTGGCATATGAATAACATGATGTTTTTCAATGGCAAAAATCAAAGAATATTGTAAATGCACAAACAGTAATTTCTCCGCATTGCAAGGTGCAAGTCTGAAATTTTTTGCTTTTTCCTGCTCCTCTTAGCATGATAAAGAAGATTCAAAGAGAGTGAGATGCCAGCTACTTTCATTCAGTCAGTAGCTTCAATCATTTCTGGACGTTTTTCAATGGTAAAAATCAATGAATATTGTAAATGCACAAACAGTAATTTCTCCACATTGCAAGGTGCAATTCTGAAATTTTTTGCTTTTTCCTGCTCCTCTTAGCATGATAAAGAAGATTCAAAGAGAGTGAGATGCCAGCTCCTTTCATTCAGTCAGTAGCTTCAAACATTTCTGGTATATGAATAACATGATGTTTTTCAATGGCAAAAATCAATGAATATTGTAAATGCACAAACAGTAATTTCTCCGCATTGCAAGGTGCAATTCTGAAATTTTTTGCTTTTTCCTGCTCCTCTTAGCATGATAAAGAAGATTCAAAGAGAGTGAGATGCCAGCTCCTTTCATTCAGTCAGTAGCTTCAAACATTTCTGGTATATGAATAACATGATGTTTTTCAATGGCAAAAATCAATGAATATTGTAAATGCACAAACAGTAATTTCTCCGCATTGCAAGCTGCAATTCTGAAATTTTTTGCTTTTTCCTGCTCCTCTTAGCATGATAAAGAAGATTCAAAGAGAGTGAGATGCCAGCTCCTTTCATTCAGTCAGTAGCTTCAATCATTTCTGGACGTTTTTCAATGGCAAAAATCAATGAATATTGTAAATGCACAAACAGTAATTTCTCCGCATTGCAAGGTGCAATTCTGAAATTTTTTGCTTTTTCCTGCTCCTCTTAGCATGATAAAGAAGATTCAAAGAGAGTGAGATGTCAGCTCCTTTCATTCAGTCAGTAGCTTCAAACATTTCTGGTATATGAATAACATGATGTTTTTCAATGGCAAAAGTCAATGAATATTGTAAATGCACAAACAGTAATTTCTCCGCATTGCAAAGTGCAATTCTGAAATTTTTTGCTTTTTCCTGCTCCTCTTAGCATGATAAAGAAGATTCAAAGAGAGTGAGATGCCAGCTCCTTTCATTCAGTCAGTAGCTTCAATCATTTCTGGACGTTTTTCAATGGCAAACATCAATGAATATTGTAAATGCACAAACAGTAATTTCTCCGCATTGCAAGGTGCAATTCTGAAATTTTTTGCTTTTTCCTGCTCCTCTTAGCATGATAAAGAAGATTCAAAGAGAGTGAGATGCCAGCTCCTTTCGTTCAGTCAGTAGCTTCAATCATTTCTGGACGTTTTTCAATGGCAAAAATCATTGAATATTATAAATGCACAAACAGTAATTTCTCCGCATTGCAAGGTGCAATTCTGAAATTTTTTGCTTTTTCCTGCTCCTCTTAGCATGATAAAGAAGATTCAAAGAGAGTGAGATGCCAGCTCCTTTCATTCAGTCAGTAGCTTCAATCATTTCTGGACGTTTTTCAATGGCAAAAATCAATGAATATTGCAAATGCAAAAACAGTAATTTCTCCGCATTGCAAGGTGCAATTCTGAAATTTTTTGCTTTTTCCTGCTCCTCTTAGCATGATAAACAAGGCTCAAAGAGAGTCAGATGCCAGCTCCTTTCTATCAGTCAGTAGCTTCAATCATTTCTGGACGTTTTTCAATGGCAAAAATCAATGAATATTGTAAATGCACAAACAGTAATTTCTCCGCATTGCAAGGTGCAATTCTGAAATTTTTTGCTTTTACCTGCTCCTCTTAGCATGATAAAGAAGATTCAAAGAGAGTGAGATGCCAGCTCCTTTCATTCAGTCAGTAGCTTCAATCATTTCTGGACGTTTTTCAATGGCAAAAATCAATGAATATTGTAAATGCACAAACAGTAATTTCTCCGCATTGCAAGGTGCAATTCTGAAATTTTTTGCGTTTTCCTGCTCCTCTTAGCATGATAAAGAAGATTCAAAGAGAGTGAGATGCCAGCTCCTTTCATTCAGTCAGTAGCTTCAATCATTTCTGGTATATGAATAACATGATGTTTTTCAATGGCAAAAATCAATGAATATTGTAAATGCACAAACAGTAATTTCTCCGCATTGCAATGTGCAATTCTGAAATTTTTTGCTTTTTCCTGCTCCTCTTAGCATGATAAAGAAGATTCAAAGAGAGTGAGATGCCAGCTCCTTTCATTCAGTCAGTAGCTTCAATCATTTCTGGACGTTTTTCAATGGCAAAAATCAATGAATATTGCAAATGCAAAAACAGTAATTTCTCCGCATTGCAAGGTGCAATTCTGAAATTTTTTGCTTTTTCCTGCTCCTCTTAGCATGATAAACAAGGCTCAAAGAGAGTCAGATGCCAGCTCCTTTCTATCAGTCAGTAGCTTCAATCATTTCTGGACGTTTTTCAATGGCAAAAATCAATGAATATTGTAAATGCACAAACAGTAATTTCTCCGCATTGCAAGGTGCAATTCTGAATTTTTTTGCTTTTACCTGCTCCTCTTAGCATGATAAAGAAGATTCAAAGAGAGTGAGATGCCAGCTCCTTTCATTCAGTCAGTAGCTTCAATCATTTCTGGACGTTTTTCAATGGCAAAAATCAATGAATATTGTAAATGCACAAACAGTAATTTCTCCGCATTGCAAGGTGCAATTCTGAAATTTTTTGCTTTTTCCTGCTCCTCTTAGCATGATAAAGAAGATTCAAAGAGAGTGAGATGCCAGCTCCTTTCATTCAGTCAGTAGCTTCAAACATTTCTGGTATATGAATAACATGATGTTTTTCAATGGCAAAAATCAATGAATATTGTAAATGCACAAACAGTAATTTCTCCGCATTGCAAGGTGCAATTCTGAAATTTTTTGCTTTTTCCTGCTCCTCTTAGCATGATAAAGAAGATTCAAAGAGAGTGAGATGCCAGCTCCTTTCGTTCAGTCAGTAGCTTCAATCATTTCTGGACGTTTTTCAATGGCAAAAATCATTGAATATTATAAATGCACAAACAGTAATTTCTCCGCATTGCAAGGTGCAATTCTGAAATTTTTTACTTTTTCCTGCTCCTCTTAGCATGATAAAGAAGATTCAAAGAGAGTGAGATGCCAGCTCCTTTCATTCAGTCAGTAGCTTCAATCATTTCTGGTATATGAATAACATGATGTTTTTCAATGGCAAAAATCAATGAATATTGTAAATGCACAAACAGTAATTTCTCCGCATTGCAAGGTGCAATTCTGAAATTTTTTGCTTTTTCCTGCTCCTCTTAGCATGATAAAGAAGATTCAAAGAGAGTGAGATGCCAGCTCCTTTCATTCAGTCAGTAGCTTCAATCATTTCTGGACGTTTTTCAATGGCAAAAATCAATGAATATTGTAAATGCACAAACAGTAATTTCTCCGCATTGCAAGGTGCAATTCTGAAATTTTTTGCTTTTTCCTGCTCCTCTTAGCATGATAAACATGATTCAAAGAGAGTGAGATGCCAGCTCCTTTCATTCAGTCAGTAGCTTCAAACATTTCTGGTATATGAATAACATGATGTTTTTCAATGGCAAAAATCAATGAATATTGTAAATGCACAAACAGTAATTTCTCCGCATTGCAAGGTGCAATTCTGAAATTTTTTGCTTTTTCCTGCTCCTCTTAGCATGATAAAGAAGATTCAAAGAGAGTGAGATGCCAGCTCCTTTCATTCAGTCAGTAGCTTCAAACATTTCTGGTATATGAATAACATGATGTTTTTCAATGGCAAAAATCAATGAATATTGTAAATGCACAAACAGTAATTTCTCCGCATTGCAAGGTGCAAGTCTGAAATTTTTTGCTTTTTCCTGCTCCTCTTAGCATGATAAAGAAGATTCAAAGAGAGTGAGATGCCAGCTACTTTCATTCAGTCAGTAGCTTCAATCATTTCTGGACGTTTTTCAATGGTAAAAATCAATGAATATTGTAAATACACAAACAGTAATTTCTCCACATTGCAAGGTGCAATTCTGAAATTTTTTGCTTTTTCCTGCTCCTCTTAGCATGATAAAGAAGATTCAAAGAGAGTGAGATGCCAGCTCCTTTCATTCAGTCAGTAGCTTCAAACATTTCTGGTATATGAATAACATGATGTTTTTCAATGGCAAAAATCAATGAATATTGTAAATGCACAAACAGTAATTTCTCCGCATTGCAAGGTGCAATTCTGAAATTTTTTGCTTTTTCCTGCTCCTCTTAGCATGATAAAGAAGATTCAAAGAGAGTGAGATGCCAGCTCCTTTCATTCAGTCAGTAGCTTCAAACATTTCTGGTATATGAATAACATGATGTTTTTCAATGGCAAAAATCAATGAATATTGTAAATGCACAAACAGTAATTTCTCCGCATTGCAAGGTGCAAGTCTGAAATTTTTTGCTTTTTCCTGCTCCTCTTAGCATGATAAAGAAGATTCAAAGAGAGTGAGATGCCAGCTACTTTCATTCAGTCAGTAGCTTCAATCATTTCTGGACGTTTTTCAATGGTAAAAATCAATGAATATTGTAAATGCACAAACAGTAATTTCTCCACATTGCAAGGTGCAATTCTGAAATTTTTTGCTTTTTCCTGCTCCTCTTAGCATGATAAAGAAGATTCAAAGAGAGTGAGATGCCAGCTCCTTTCATTCAGTCAGTAGCTTCAAACATTTCTGGTATATGAATAACATGATGTTTTTCAATGGCAAAAATCAATGAATATTGTAAATGCACAAACAGTAATTTCTCCGCATTGCAAGGTGCAATTCTGAAATTTTTTGCTTTTTCCTGCTCCTCTTAGCATGATAAAGAAGATTCAAAGAGAGTGAGGTGCCAGCTCCTTTCATTCAGTCAGTAGCTTCAATCATTTCTGGATGTTTTTCAATGGCAAAAATCAATGAATATTGTAAATGCACAAACTGTAATTTCTCCGCATTGCAAGGTGCAATTCTGAAATTTTTTGCTTTTTCCTGCTCCTCTTAGCATGATAAAGAAGATTCAAAGAGAGTGAGATGCCAGCTCCTTTCATTCAGTCAGTAGCTTCAATCATTTCTGGACGTTTTTCAATGGCAAAAATCAATGAATATTGTAAATGCACAAACAGTAATTTCTCCGCATTGCAAGGTGCAATTCTGAAATTTTTTGCTTTTTCCTGCTCCTCTTAGCATGATAAAGAAGATTCAAAGAGAGTGAGATGCCAGCTCCTTTCATTCAGTCAGTACCTTCAATCATTTCTGGACGTTTTTCAATGGCAAAAATCAATGAATATTGTAAATGCACAAACAGTAATTTCTCCGCATTGCAAGGTGCAATTCTGAAATTTTTTGCTTTTTCCCGCTCCTCTTAGCATGATAAAGAAGATTCAAAGAGAGTGAGGTGCCAGCTCCTTTCATTCATTCAGTAGCTTCAAACATTTCTGGTATATGAATAACATGTTTTTCAATGGCAAAAATCAATGAATATTGTAAATGCACAAACAGTAATTTCTCCGCATTGCAAGGTGCAATTCTGAAATTTTTTGCTTTTTCCTGCTCCTCTTAGCATGATAAAGAAGATTCAAAGAGAGTGAGATGCCAGCTCCTTTCATTCAGTCAGTAGCTTCAATCATTTCTGGACGTTTTTCAATGGCAAAAATCAATGAATATTGTAAATGCACAAACAGTAATTTCTCCGCATTGCAAGGTGCAATTCTGAAATTTTTTGCTTTTTCCTGCTCCTCTTAGCATGATAAAGAAGATTCAAAGAGAGTGAGATGCCAGCTCCTTTCATTCAGTCAGTAGCTTCAAACATTTCTGGTATATGAATAACATGATGTTTTTCAATGGCAAAAATCAATGAATATTGTAAATGCACAAACAGTAATTTCTCCGCATTGCAAGGTGCAAGTCTGAAATTTTTTGCTTTTTCCTGCTCCTCTTAGCATGATAAAGAAGATTCAAAGCGAGTGAGATGCCAGCTACTTTCATTCAGTCAGTAGCTTCAATCATTTCTGGACGTTTTTCAATGGTAAAAATCAATGAATATTGTAAATGCACAAACAGTAATTTCTCCACATTGCAAGGTGCAATTCTGAAATTTTTTGCTTTTTCCTGCTCCTCTTAGCATGATAAAGAAGATTCAAAGAGAGTGAGATGCCAGCTCCTTTCATTCAGTCAGTAGTTTCAAACATTTCTGGTATATGAATAACATGATGTTTTTCAATGGCAAAAATCAATGAATATTGTAAATGCACAAACAGTAATTTCTCCGCATTGCAAGGTGCAATTCTGAAATTTTTTGCTTTTTCCTGCTCCTCTTAGCATGATAAAGAAGATTCAAAGAGAGTGAGATGCCAGCTCCTTTCATTCAGTCAGTAGCTTCAAACATTTCTGGTATATGAATAACATGAAGTTTTTCAATGGCAAAAATCAATGAATATTGTAAATGCACAAACAGTAATTTCTCCGCATTGCAAGGTGCAATTCTGAAATTTTTTGCTTTTTCCTGCTCCTCTTAGCATGATAAAGAAGATTCAAAGAGAGTGAGATGCCAGCTCCTTTCATTCAGTCAGTAGCTTCAATCATTTCTGGACGTTTTTCAATGGCAAAAATCAATGAATATTGTAAATGCACAAACAGTAATTTCTCCGCATTGCAAGGTGCAATTCTGAAATTTTTTGCTTTTTCCTGCTCCTCTTAGCATGATAAAGAAGATTCAAAGAGAGTGAGATGTCAGCTCCTTTCATTCAGTCAGTAGCTTCAAACATTTCTGGTATATGAATAACATGATGTTTTTCAATGGCAAAAATCAATGAATATTGTAAATGCACAAACAGTAATTTCTCCGCATTGCAAGGTGCAATTCTGAAATTTTTTGCTTTTTCCTGCTCCTCTTAGCATGATAAAGAAGATTCAAAGAGAGTGAGATGCCAGTTCCTTTCATTCAGTCAGTAGCTTCAATCATTTCTGGACGTTTTTCAATGGCAAAAATCAATGAATATTGTAAATGCACAAACAGTAATTTCTCCGCATTGCAAGGTGCAATTCTGAAATTTTTTGCTTTTTCCTGCTCCTCTTAGCATGATAAAGAAGATTCAAAGAGAGTGAGATGCCAGCTCCTTTCGTTCAGTCAGTAGCTTCAATCATTTCTGGACGTTTTTCAATGGCAAAAATCATTGAATATTATAAATGCACAAACAGTAATTTCTCCGCATTGCAAGGTGCAATTCTGAAATTTTTTACTTTTTCCTGCTCCTCTTAGCATGATAAAGAAGATTCAAAGAGAGTGAGATGCCAGCTCCTTTCATTCAGTCAGTAGCTTCAATCATTTCTGGACGTTTTTCAATGGCAAAAATCAATGAATATTGTAAATGCACAAACAGTAATTTCTCCGCATTGCAAGGTGCAATTCTGAAATTTTTTGCTTTTTCCTGCTCCTCTTAGCATGATAAACAAGATTCAAAGAGAGTGAGATGCCAGCTCCTTTCATTCAGTCAGTAGCTTCAATCATTTCTGGACGTTTTTCAATGGCAAAAATCAATGAATATTGTAAATGCACAAACAGTAATTTCTCCGCATTGCAAGGTGCAATTCTGAAATTTTTTGCTTTTTCCTGCTCCTCTTAGCATGATAAAGAAGATTCAAAGAGAGTGAGATGCCAGCTCCTTTCATTCAGTCAGTAGCTTCAAACATTTCTGGTATATGAATAACATGATGTTTTTCAATGGCAAAAATCAATGAATATTGTAAATGCACAAACAGTAATTTCTCCGCATTGCAAGGTGCAAGTCTGAAATTTTTTGCTTTTTCCTGCTCCTCTTAGCATGATAAAGAAGATTCAAAGAGAGTGAGATGCCAGCTACTTTCATTCAGTCAGTAGCTTCAATCATTTCTGGACGTTTTTCAATGGTAAAAATCAATGAATATTGTAAATGCACAAACAGTAATTTCTCCACATTGCAAGGTGCAATTCTGAAATTTTTTGCTTTTTCCTGCTCCTCTTAGCATGATAAAGAAGATTCAAAGAGAGTGAGATGCCAGCTCCTTTCATTCAGTCAGTAGCTTCAAACATTTCTGGTATATGAATAACATGATGTTTTTCAATGGCAAAAATCAATGAATATTGTAAATGCACAAACAGTAATTTCTCCGCATTGCAAGGTGCAATTCTGAAATTTTTTGCTTTTTCCTGCTCCTCTTAGCATGATAAAGAAGATTCAAAGAGAGTGAGATGCCAGCTCCTTTCATTCAGTCAGTAGCTTCAATCATTTCTGGATGTTTTTCAATGGCAAAAATCAATGAATATTGTAAATGCACAAACTGTAATTTCTCCGCATTGCAAGGTGCAATTCTGAAATTTTTTGCTTTTTCCTGCTCCTCTTAGCATGATAAAGAAGATTCAAAGAGAGTGAGATGCCAGCTCCTTTCATTCAGTCAGTAGCTTCAATCATTTCTGGACGTTTTTCAATGGCAAAAATCAATGAATATTGTAAATGCACAAACAGTAATTTCTCCGCATTGCAAGGTGCAATTCTGAAATTTTTTGCTTTTTCCTGCTCCTCTTAGCATGATAAAGAAGATTCAAAGAGAGTGAGATGCCAGCTCCTTTCATTCAGTCAGTACCTTCAATCATTTCTGGACGTTTTTCAATGGCAAAAATCAATGAATATTGTAAATGCACAAACAGTAATTTCTCCGCATTGCAAGGTGCAATTCTGAAATTTTTTGCTTTTTCCCGCTCCTCTTAGCATGATAAAGAAGATTCAAAGAGAGTGAGGTGCCAGCTCCTTTCATTCAGTCAGTAGCTTCAAACATTTCCAGTATATGAATAACATGTTTTTCAATGGCAAAAATCAATGAATATTGTAAATGCACAAACAGTAATTTCTCCGCATTGCAAGGTGCAATTCTGAAATTTTTTGCTTTTTCCTGCTCCTCTTAGCATGATAAAGAAGATTCAAAGAGAGTGAGATGCCAGCTCCTTTCATTCAGTCAGTAGCTTCAATCATTTCTGGACGTTTTTCAATGGCAAAAATCAATGAATATTGTAAATGCACAAACAGTAATTTCTCCGCATTGCAAGGTGCAATTCTGAAATTTTTTGCTTTTTCCTGCTCCTCTTAGCATGATAAAGAATATTCAAAGAGAGTGAGATACCAGCTCCTTTCATTCAGTCAGTAGCTTCAATCATTTCTGGACGTTTTTCAATGGCAAAAATCAATGAATATTGTAAATGCACAAACAGTAATTTCTCCGCATTGCAAGGTGCAATTCTGAAATTTTTTGCTTTTTCCTGCTCCTCTTAGCAAGATAAAGAAGATTCAAAGAGAGTGAGATGCCAGCTCCTTTCATTCAGTCAGTAGCTTCAAACATTTCTGGTATATGAATAACATGATGTTTTTCAATGGCAAAAATCAAAGAATATTGTAAATGCACAAACAGTAATTTCTCCGCATTGCAAGGTGCAAGTCTTAAATTTTTTGCTTTTTCCTGCTCCTCTTAGCATGATAAAGAAGATTCAAAGAGAGTGAGATGCCAGCTACTTTCATTCAGTCAGTAGCTTCAATCATTTCTGGACGTTTTTCAATGGTAAAAATCAATGAATATTGTAAATGCACAAACAGTAATTTCTCCACATTGCAAGGTGCAATTCTGAAATTTTTTGCTTTTTCCTGCTCCTCTTAGCATGATAAAGAAGATTCAAAGAGAGTGAGATGCCAGCTCCTTTCATTCAGTCAGTAGCTTCAAACATTTCTGGTATATGAATAACATGATGTTTTTCAATGGCAAAAATCAATGAATATTGTAAATGCACAAACAGTAATTTCTCCGCATTGCAAGCTGCAATTCTGAAATTTTTTGCTTTTTCCTGCTCCTCTTAGCATGATAAAGAAGATTCAAAGAGAGTGAGATGCCAGCTCCTTTCATTCAGTCAGTAGCTTCAATCATTTCTGGACGTTTTTCAATGGCAAAAATCAATGAATATTGTAAATGCACAAACAGTAATTTCTCCGCATTGCAAGGTGCAATTCTGAAATTTTTTGCTTTTTCCTGCTCCTCTTAGCATGATAAAGAAGATTCAAAGAGAGTGAGATGTCAGCTCCTTTCATTCAGTCAGTAGCTTCAAACATTTCTGGTATATGAATAACATGATGTTTTTCAATGGCAAAAGTCAATGAATATTGTAAATGCACAAACAGTAATTTCTCCGCACTGCAAGGAGCAATTCTGAAATTTTTTGCTTTTTCCTGCTCCTCTTAGCATGATAAAGAAGATTCAAAGAGAGTGAGATGCCAGCTCCTTTCATTCAGTCAGTAGCTTCAATCATTTCTGGACGTTTTTCAATGGCAAAAATCAATGAATATTGTAAATGCACAAACAGTAATTTCTCCGCATTGCAAGGTGCAATTCTGAAATTTTTTGCTTTTTCCTGCTCCTCTTAGCATGATAAAGAAGATTCAAAGAGAGTGAGATGCCAGCTCCTTTCGTTCAGTCAGTAGCTTCAATCATTTCTGGACGTTTTTCAATGGCAAAAATCATTGAATATTATAAATGCACAAACAGTAATTTCTCCGCATTGCAAGGTGCAATTCTGAAATTTTTTACTTTTTCCTGCTCCTCTTAGCATGATAAAGAAGATTCAAAGAGAGTGAGATGCCAGCTCCTTTCATTCAGTCAGTAGCTTCAATCATTTCTGGTATATGAATAACATGATGTTTTTCAATGGCAAAAATCAATGAATATTGTAAATGCACAAACAGTAATTTGTCCGCATTGCAAGGTGCAATTCTGAAATTTTTTGCTTTTTCCTGCTCCTCTTAGCATGATAAAGAAGATTCAAAGAGAGTGAGATGCCAGCTCCTTTCAATCAGTCAGTAGCTTCAATCATTTCTGGACGTTTTTCAATGGCAAAAATCAATGAATATTGCAAATGCACAAACAGTAATTTCTCCGCATTGCAAGGTGCAATTCTGAAATTTTTTGCTTTTTCCTGCTCCTCTTAGCATGATAAACAAGGCTCAAAGAGAGTGAGATGCCAGCTCCTTTCTATCAGTCAGTAGCTTCAATCATTTCTGGACGTTTTTCAATGGCAAAAATCAATGAATATTGTAAATGCACAAACAGTAATTTCTCCGCATTGCAAGGTGCAATTCTGAAATTTTTTGCTTTTACCTGCTCCTCTTAGCATGATAAAGAAGATTCAAAGAGAGTGAGATGCCAGCTCCTTTCATTCAGTCAGTAGCTTCAATCATTTCTGGACGTTTTTCAATGGCAAAAATCAATGAATATTGTAAATGCACAAACAGTAATTTCTCCGCATTGCAAGGTGCAATTCTGAAATTTTTTGCTTTTTCCTGCTCCTCTTAGCATGATAAAGAAGATTCAAAGAGAGTGAGATGCCAGCTCCTTTCATTCAGTCAGTACCTTCAATCATTTCTGGACGTTTTTCAATGGCAAAAATCAATGAATATTGTAAATGCACAAACAGTAATTTCTCCGCATTGCAAGGTGCAATTCTGAAATTTTTTGCTTTTTCCCGCTCCTCTTAGCATGATAAAGAAGATTCAAAGAGAGTGAGGTGCCAGCTCCTTTCATTCATTCAGTAGCTTCAAACATTTCTGGTATATGAATAACATGTTTTTCAATGGCAAAAATCAATGAATATTGTAAATGCACAAACAGTAATTTCTCCGCATTGCAAGGTGCAATTCTGAAATTTTTTGCTTTTTCCTGCTCCTCTTAGCATGATAAAGAAGATTCAAAGAGAGTGAGATGCCAGCTCCTTTCATTCAGTCAGTAGCTTCAATCATTTCTGGACGTTTTTCAATGGCAAAAATCAATGAATATTGTAAATGCACAAACAGTAATTTCTCCGCATTGCAAGGTGCAATTCTGAAATTTTTTGCTTTTTCCTGCTCCTCTTAGCATGATAAAGAAGATTCAAAGAGAGTGAGATGCCAGCTCCTTTCATTCAGTCAGTAGCTTCAAACATTTCTGGTATATGAATAACATGATGTTTTTCAATGGCAAAAATCAATGAATATTGTAAATGCACAAACAGTAATTTCTCCGCATTGCAAGGTGCAAGTCTGAAATTTTTTGCTTTTTCCTGCTCCTCTTAGCATGATAAAGAAGATTCAAAGCGAGTGAGATGCCAGCTACTTTCATTCAGTCAGTAGCTTCAATCATTTCTGGACGTTTTTCAATGGTAAAAATCAATGAATATTGTAAATGCACAAACAGTAATTTCTCCACATTGCAAGGTGCAATTCTGAAATTTTTTGCTTTTTCCTGCTCCTCTTAGCATGATAAAGAAGATTCAAAGAGAGTGAGATGCCAGCTCCTTTCATTCAGTCAGTAGTTTCAAACATTTCTGGTATATGAATAACATGATGTTTTTCAATGGCAAAAATCAATGAATATTGTAAATGCACAAACAGTAATTTCTCCGCATTGCAAGGTGCAATTCTGAAATTTTTTGCTTTTTCCTGCTCCTCTTAGCATGATAAAGAAGATTCAAAGAGAGTGAGATGCCAGCTCCTTTCATTCAGTCAGTAGCTTCAAACATTTCTGGTATATGAATAACATGAAGTTTTTCAATGGCAAAAATCAATGAATATTGTAAATGCACAAACAGTAATTTCTCCGCATTGCAAGGTGCAATTCTGAAATTTTTTGCTTTTTCCTGCTCCTCTTAGCATGATAAAGAAGATTCAAAGAGAGTGAGATGCCAGCTCCTTTCATTCAGTCAGTAGCTTCAATCATTTCTGGACGTTTTTCAATGGCAAAAATCAATGAATATTGTAAATGCACAAACAGTAATTTCTCCGCATTGCAAGGTGCAATTCTGAAATTTTTTGCTTTTTCCTGCTCCTCTTAGCATGATAAAGAAGATTCAAAGAGAGTGAGATGTCAGCTCCTTTCATTCAGTCAGTAGCTTCAAACATTTCTGGTATATGAATAACATGATGTTTTTCAATGGCAAAAATCAATGAATATTGTAAATGCACAAACAGTAATTTCTCCGCATTGCAAGGTGCAATTCTGAAATTTTTTGCTTTTTCCTGCTCCTCTTAGCATGATAAAGAAGATTCAAAGAGAGTGAGATGCCAGTTCCTTTCATTCAGTCAGTAGCTTCAATCATTTCTGGACGTTTTTCAATGGCAAAAATCAATGAATATTGTAAATGCACAAACAGTAATTTCTCCGCATTGCAAGGTGCAATTCTGAAATTTTTTGCTTTTTCCTGCTCCTCTTAGCATGATAAAGAAGATTCAAAGAGAGTGAGATGCCAGCTCCTTTCGTTCAGTCAGTAGCTTCAATCATTTCTGGACGTTTTTCAATGGCAAAAATCATTGAATATTATAAATGCACAAACAGTAATTTCTCCGCATTGCAAGGTGCAATTCTGAAATTTTTTACTTTTTCCTGCTCCTCTTAGCATGATAAAGAAGATTCAAAGAGAGTGAGATGCCAGCTCCTTTCATTCAGTCAGTAGCTTCAATCATTTCTGGACGTTTTTCAATGGCAAAAATCAATGAATATTGTAAATGCACAAACAGTAATTTCTCCGCATTGCAAGGTGCAATTCTGAAATTTTTTGCTTTTTCCTGCTCCTCTTAGCATGATAAACAAGATTCAAAGAGAGTGAGATGCCAGCTCCTTTCATTCAGTCAGTAGCTTCAATCATTTCTGGACGTTTTTCAATGGCAAAAATCAATGAATATTGTAAATGCACAAACAGTAATTTCTCCGCATTGCAAGGTGCAATTCTGAAATTTTTTGCTTTTTCCTGCTCCTCTTAGCATGATAAAGAAGATTCAAAGAGAGTGAGATGCCAGCTCCTTTCATTCAGTCAGTAGCTTCAAACATTTCTGGTATATGAATAACATGATGTTTTTCAATGGCAAAAATCAATGAATATTGTAAATGCACAAACAGTAATTTCTCCGCATTGCAAGGTGCAAGTCTGAAATTTTTTGCTTTTTCCTGCTCCTCTTAGCATGATAAAGAAGATTCAAAGAGAGTGAGATGCCAGCTACTTTCATTCAGTCAGTAGCTTCAATCATTTCTGGACGTTTTTCAATGGTAAAAATCAATGAATATTGTAAATGCACAAACAGTAATTTCTCCACATTGCAAGGTGCAATTCTGAAATTTTTTGCTTTTTCCTGCTCCTCTTAGCATGATAAAGAAGATTCAAAGAGAGTGAGATGCCAGCTCCTTTCATTCAGTCAGTAGCTTCAAACATTTCTGGTATATGAATAACATGATGTTTTTCAATGGCAAAAATCAATGAATATTGTAAATGCACAAACAGTAATTTCTCCGCATTGCAAGGTGCAATTCTGAAATTTTTTGCTTTTTCCTGCTCCTCTTAGCATGATAAAGAAGATTCAAAGAGAGTGAGATGCCAGCTCCTTTCATTCAGTCAGTAGCTTCAATCATTTCTGGATGTTTTTCAATGGCAAAAATCAATGAATATTGTAAATGCACAAACTGTAATTTCTCCGCATTGCAAGGTGCAATTCTGAAATTTTTTGCTTTTTCCTGCTCCTCTTAGCATGATAAAGAAGATTCAAAGAGAGTGAGATGCCAGCTCCTTTCATTCAGTCAGTAGCTTCAATCATTTCTGGACGTTTTTCAATGGCAAAAATCAATGAATATTGTAAATGCACAAACAGTAATTTCTCCGCATTGCAAGGTGCAATTCTGAAATTTTTTGCTTTTTCCTGCTCCTCTTAGCATGATAAAGAAGATTCAAAGAGAGTGAGATGCCAGCTCCTTTCATTCAGTCAGTACCTTCAATCATTTCTGGACGTTTTTCAATGGCAAAAATCAATGAATATTGTAAATGCACAAACAGTAATTTCTCCGCATTGCAAGGTGCAATTCTGAAATTTTTTGCTTTTTCCCGCTCCTCTTAGCATGATAAAGAAGATTCAAAGAGAGTGAGGTGCCAGCTCCTTTCATTCAGTCAGTAGCTTCAAACATTTCCAGTATATGAATAACATGTTTTTCAATGGCAAAAATCAATGAATATTGTAAATGCACAAACAGTAATTTCTCCGCATTGCAAGGTGCAATTCTGAAATTTTTTGCTTTTTCCTGCTCCTCTTAGCATGATAAAGAAGATTCAAAGAGAGTGAGATGCCAGCTCCTTTCATTCAGTCAGTAGCTTCAATCATTTCTGGACGTTTTTCAATGGCAAAAATCAATGAATATTGTAAATGCACAAACAGTAATTTCTCCGCATTGCAAGGTGCAATTCTGAAATTTTTTGCTTTTTCCTGCTCCTCTTAGCATGATAAAGAATATTCAAAGAGAGTGAGATACCAGCTCCTTTCATTCAGTCAGTAGCTTCAATCATTTCTGGACGTTTTTCAATGGCAAAAATCAATGAATATTGTAAATGCACAAACAGTAATTTCTCCGCATTGCAAGGTGCAATTCTGAAATTTTTTGCTTTTTCCTGCTCCTCTTAGCAAGATAAAGAAGATTCAAAGAGAGTGAGATGCCAGCTCCTTTCATTCAGTCAGTAGCTTCAAACATTTCTGGTATATGAATAACATGATGTTTTTCAATGGCAAAAATCAAAGAATATTGTAAATGCACAAACAGTAATTTCTCCGCATTGCAAGGTGCAAGTCTTAAATTTTTTGCTTTTTCCTGCTCCTCTTAGCATGATAAAGAAGATTCAAAGAGAGTGAGATGCCAGCTACTTTCATTCAGTCAGTAGCTTCAATCATTTCTGGACGTTTTTCAATGGTAAAAATCAATGAATATTGTAAATGCACAAACAGTAATTTCTCCACATTGCAAGGTGCAATTCTGAAATTTTTTGCTTTTTCCTGCTCCTCTTAGCATGATAAAGAAGATTCAAAGAGAGTGAGATGCCAGCTCCTTTCATTCAGTCAGTAGCTTCAAACATTTCTGGTATATGAATAACATGATGTTTTTCAATGGCAAAAATCAATGAATATTGTAAATGCACAAACAGTAATTTCTCCGCATTGCAAGCTGCAATTCTGAAATTTTTTGCTTTTTCCTGCTCCTCTTAGCATGATAAAGAAGATTCAAAGAGAGTGAGATGCCAGCTCCTTTCATTCAGTCAGTAGCTTCAATCATTTCTGGACGTTTTTCAATGGCAAAAATCAATGAATATTGTAAATGCACAAACAGTAATTTCTCCGCATTGCAAGGTGCAATTCTGAAATTTTTTGCTTTTTCCTGCTCCTCTTAGCATGATAAAGAAGATTCAAAGAGAGTGAGATGTCAGCTCCTTTCATTCAGTCAGTAGCTTCAAACATTTCTGGTATATGAATAACATGATGTTTTTCAATGGCAAAAGTCAATGAATATTGTAAATGCACAAACAGTAATTTCTCCGCACTGCAAGGAGCAATTCTGAAATTTTTTGCTTTTTCCTGCTCCTCTTAGCATGATAAAGAAGATTCAAAGAGAGTGAGATGCCAGCTCCTTTCATTCAGTCAGTAGCTTCAATCATTTCTGGACGTTTTTCAATGGCAAAAATCAATGAATATTGTAAATGCACAAACAGTAATTTCTCCGCATTGCAAGGTGCAATTCTGAAATTTTTTGCTTTTTCCTGCTCCTCTTAGCATGATAAAGAAGATTCAAAGAGAGTGAGATGCCAGCTCCTTTCGTTCAGTCAGTAGCTTCAATCATTTCTGGACGTTTTTCAATGGCAAAAATCATTGAATATTATAAATGCACAAACAGTAATTTCTCCGCATTGCAAGGTGCAATTCTGAAATTTTTTACTTTTTCCTGCTCCTCTTAGCATGATAAAGAAGATTCAAAGAGAGTGAGATGCCAGCTCCTTTCATTCAGTCAGTAGCTTCAATCATTTCTGGTATATGAATAACATGATGTTTTTCAATGGCAAAAATCAATGAATATTGTAAATGCACAAACAGTAATTTGTCCGCATTGCAAGGTGCAATTCTGAAATTTTTTGCTTTTTCCTGCTCCTCTTAGCATGATAAAGAAGATTCAAAGAGAGTGAGATGCCAGCTCCTTTCAATCAGTCAGTAGCTTCAATCATTTCTGGACGTTTTTCAATGGCAAAAATCAATGAATATTGCAAATGCACAAACAGTAATTTCTCCGCATTGCAAGGTGCAATTCTGAAATTTTTTGCTTTTTCCTGCTCCTCTTAGCATGATAAACAAGGCTCAAAGAGAGTGAGATGCCAGCTCCTTTCTATCAGTCAGTAGCTTCAATCATTTCTGGACGTTTTTCAATGGCAAAAATCAATGAATATTGTAAATGCACAAACAGTAATTTCTCCGCATTGCAAGGTGCAATTCTGAAATTTTTTGCTTTTACCTGCTCCTCTTAGCATGATAAAGAAGATTCAAAGAGAGTGAGATGCCAGCTCCTTTCATTCAGTCAGTAGCTTCAATCATTTCTGGACGTTTTTCAATGGCAAAAATCAATGAATATTGTAAATGCACAAACAGTAATTTCTCCGCATTGCAAGGTGCAATTCTGAAATTTTTTGCTTTTTCCTGCTCCTCTTAGCATGATAAAGAAGATTCAAAGAGAGTGAGATGCCAGCTCCTTTCATTCAGTCAGTAGCTTCAAACATTTCTGGTATATGAATAACATGATGTTTTTCAATGGCAAAAATCAATGAATATTGTAAATGCACAAACAGTAATTTCTCCGCATTGCAAGGTGCAATTCTGAAATTTTTTGCTTTTTCCTGCTCCTCTTAGCATGATAAAGAAGATTCAAAGAGAGTGAGATGCCAGCTCCTTTCGTTCAGTCAGTAGCTTCAATCATTTCTGGACGTTTTTCAATGGCAAAAATCATTGAATATTATAAATGCACAAACAGTAATTTCTCCGCATTGCAAGGTGCAATTCTGAAATTTTTTACTTTTTCCTGCTCCTCTTAGCATGATAAAGAAGATTCAAAGAGAGTGAGATGCCAGCTCCTTTCATTCAGTCAGTAGCTTCAATCATTTCTGGTATATGAATAACATGATGTTTTTCAATGGCAAAAATCAATGAATATTGTAAATGCACAAACAGTAATTTCTCCGCATTGCAAGGTGCATTTCTGAAATTTTTTGCTTTTTCCTGCTCCTCTTAGCATGATAAAGAAGATTCAAAGAGAGTGAGATGCCAGCTCCTTTCATTCAGTCAGTAGCTTCAATCATTTCTGGACGTTTTTCAATGGCAAAAATCAATGAATATTGTAAATGCACAAACAGTAATTTCTCCGCATTGCAAGGTGCAATTCTGAAATTTTTTGCTTTTTCCTGCTCCTCTTAGCATGATAAACATGATTCAAAGAGAGTGAGATGCCAGCTCCTTTCATTCAGTCAGTAGCTTCAAACATTTCTGGTATATGAATAACATGATGTTTTTCAATGGCAAAAATCAATGAATTTTGTAAATGCACAAACAGTAATTTCTCCGCATTGCAAGGTGCAATTCTGAAATTTTTTGCTTTTTCCTGCTCCTCTTAGCATGATAAAGAAGATTCAAAGAGAGTGAGATGCCAGCTCCTTTCATTCAGTCAGTAGCTTCAAACATTTCTGGTATATGAATAACATGATGTTTTTCAATGGCAAAAATCAATGAATATTGTAAATGCACAAACAGTAATTTCTCCGCATTGCAAGGTGCAAGTCTGAAATTTTTTGCTTTTTCCTGCTCCTCTTAGCATGATAAAGAAGATTCAAAGAGAGTGAGATGCCAGCTACTTTCATTCAGTCAGTAGCTTCAATCATTTCTGGACGTTTTTCAATGGTAAAAATCAATGAATATTGTAAATGCACAAACAGTAATTTCTCCACATTGCAAGGTGCAATTCTGAAATTTTTTGCTTTTTCCTGCTCCTCTTAGCATGATAAAGAAGATTCAAAGAGAGTGAGATGCCAGCTCCTTTCATTCAGTCAGTAGCTTCAAACATTTCTGGTATATGAATAACATGATGTTTTTCAATGGCAAAAATCAATGAATATTGTAAATGCACAAACAGTAATTTCTCCGCATTGCAAGGTGCAATTCTGAAATTTTTTGCTTTTTCCTGCTCCTCTTAGCATGATAAAGAAGATTCAAAGAGAGTGAGATGCCAGCTCCTTTCATTCAGTCAGTAGCTTCAAACATTTCTGGTATATGAATAACATGATGTTTTTCAATGGCAAAAATCAATGAATATTGTAAATGCACAAACAGTAATTTCTCCGCATTGCAAGGGGCAAGTCTGAAATTTTTTGCTTTTTCCTGCTCCTCTTAGCATGATAAAGAAGATTCAAAGAGAGTGAGATGCCAGCTACTTTCATTCAGTCAGTAGCTTCAATCATTTCTGGACGTTTTTCAATGGTAAAAATCAATGAATATTGTAAATGCACAAACAGTAATTTCTCCACATTGCAAGGTGCAATTCTGAAATTTTTTGCTTTTTCCTGCTCCTCTTAGCATGATAAAGAAGATTCAAAGAGAGTGAGATGCCAGCTCCTTTCATTCAGTCAGTAGCTTCAATCATTTCTGGACGTTTTTCAATGGCAAAAATCAATGAATATTGCAAATGCACAAACAGTAATTTCTCCGCATTGCAAGGTGCAATTCTGAAATTTTTTGCTTTTTCCTGCTCCTCTTAGCATGATAAACAAGGCTCAAAGAGAGTGAGATGCCAGCTCCTTTCTATCAGTCAGTAGCTTCAATCATTTCTGGACGTTCTTCAATGGCAAAAATCAATGAATATTGTAAATGCACAAACAGTAATTTCTCCGCATTGCAAGGTGCAATTCTGAAATTTTTTGCTTTTACCTGCTCCTCTTAGCATGATAAAGAAGATTCAAAGAGAGTGAGATGCCAGCTCCTTTCATTCAGTCAGTAGCTTCAATCATTTCTGGATGTTTTTCAATGGCAAAAATCAATGAATATTGTAAATGCACAAACAGTAATTTCTCCGCATTGCAAGGTGCAATTCTGAAATTTTTTGCTTTTTCCTGCTCCTCTTAGCATGATAAAGAAGATTCAAAGAGAGTGAGATGCCAGCTCCTTTCATTCAGTCAGTAGCTTCAAACATTTCTGGTATATGAATAACATGATGTTTTTCAATGGCAAAAATCAATGAATATTGTAAATGCACAAACAGTAATTTCTCCGCATTGCAAGGTGCAATTCTGAAATTTTTTGCTTTTTCCTGCTCCTCTTAGCATGATAAAGAAGATTCAAAGAGAGTGAGATGCCAGCTCCTTTCGTTCAGTCAGTAGCTTCAATCATTTCTGGACGTTTTTCAATGGCAAAAATCATTGAATATTATAAATGCACAAACAGTAATTTCTCCGCATTGCAAGGTGCAATTCTGAAATTTTTTACTTTTTCCTGCTCCTCTTAGCATGATAAAGAAGATTCAAAGAGAGTGAGATGCCAGCTCCTTTCATTCAGTCAGTAGCTTCAATCATTTCTGGTATATGAATAACATGATGTTTTTCAATGGCAAAAATCAATGAATATTGTAAATGCACAAACAGTAATTTCTCCGCATTGCAAGGTGCAATTCTGAAATTTTTTGCTTTTTCCTGCTCCTCTTAGCATGATAAAGAAGATTCAAAGAGAGTGAGATGCCAGCTCCTTTCATTCAGTCAGTAGCTTCAATCATTTCTGGACGTTTTTCAATGGCAAAAATCAATGAATATTGTAAATGCACAAACAGTAATTTCTCCGCATTGCAAGGTGCAATTCTGAAATTTTTTGCTTTTTCCTGATCCTCTTAGCATGATAAACATGATTCAAAGAGAGTGAGATGCCAGCTCCTTTCATTCAGTCAGTAGCTTCAAACATTTCTGGTATATGAATAACATGATGTTTTTCAATGGCAAAAATCAATGAATATTGTAAATGCACAAACAGTAATTTCTCCGCATTGCAAGGTGCAATTCTGAAATTTTTTGCTTTTTCCTGCTCCTCTTAGCATGATAAAGAAGATTCAAAGAGAGTGAGATGCCAGCTCCTTTCATTCAGTCAGTAGCTTCAAACATTTCTGGTATATGAATAACATGATGTTTTTCAATGGCAAAAATCAATGAATATTGTAAATGCACAAACAGTAATTTCTCCGCATTGCAAGGTGCAAGTCTGAAATTTTTTGCTTTTTCCTGCTCCTCTTAGCATGATAAAGAAGATTCAAAGAGAGTGAGATGCCAGCTACTTTCATTCAGTCAGTAGCTTCAATCATTTCTGGACGTTTTTCAATGGTAAAAATCAATGAATATTGTAAATGCACAAACAGTAATTTCTCCACATTGCAAGGTGCAATTCTGAAATTTTTTGCTTTTTCCTGCTCCTCTTAGCATGATAAAGAAGATTCAAAGAGAGTGAGATGCCAGCTCCTTTCATTCAGTCAGTAGCTTCAAACATTTCTGGTATATGAATAACATGATGTTTTTCAATGGCAAAAATCAATGAATATTGTAAATGCACAAACAGTAATTTCTCCGCATTGCAAGGTGCAATTCTGAAATTTTTTGCTTTTTCCTGCTCCTCTTAGCATGATAAAGAAGATTCAAAGAGAGTGAGATGCCAGCTCCTTTCATTCAGTCAGTAGCTTCAAACATTTCTGGTATATGAATAACATGATGTTTTTCAATGGCAAAAATCAATGAATATTGTAAATGCACAAACAGTAATTTCTCCGCATTGCAAGGTGCAAGTCTGAAATTTTTTGCTTTTTCCTGCTCCTCTTAGCATGATAAAGAAGATTCAAAGAGAGTGAGATGCCAGCTACTTTCATTCAGTCAGTAGCTTCAATCATTTCTGGACGTTTTTCAATGGTAAAAATCAATGAATATTGTAAATGCACAAACAGTAATTTCTCCACATTGCAAGGTGCAATTCTGAAATTTTTTGCTTTTTCCTGCTCCTCTTAGCATGATAAAGAAGATTCAAAGAGAGTGAGATGCCAGCTCCTTTCATTCAGTCAGTAGCTTCAAACATTTCTGGTATATGAATAACATGATGTTTTTCAATGGCAAAAATCAATGAATATTGTAAATGCACAAACAGTAATTTCTCCGCATTGCAAGGTGCAATTCTGAAATTTTTTGCTTTTTCCTGCTCCTCTTAGCATGATAAAGAAGATTCAAAGAGAGTGAGATGCCAGCTCCTTTCATTCAGTCAGTAGCTTCAATCATTTCTGGATGTTTTTCAATGGCAAAAATCAATGAATATTGTAAATGCACAAACTGTAATTTCTCCGCATTGCAAGGTGCAATTCTGAAATTTTTTGCTTTTTCCTGCTCCTCTTAGCATGATAAAGAAGATTCAAAGAGAGTGAGATGCCAGCTCCTTTCATTCAGTCAGTAGCTTCAATCATTTCTGGACGTTTTTCAATGGCAAAAATCAATGAATATTGTAAATGCACAAACAGTAATTTCTCCGCATTGCAAGGTGCAATTCTGAAATTTTTTGCTTTTTCCTGCTCCTCTTAGCATGATAAAGAAGATTCAAAGAGAGTGAGATGCCAGCTCCTTTCATTCAGTCAGTACCTTCAATCATTTCTGGACGTTTTTCAATGGCAAAAATCAATGAATATTGTAAATGCACAAACAGTAATTTCTCCGCATTGCAAGGTGCAATTCTGAAATTTTTTGCTTTTTCCCGCTCCTCTTAGCATGATAAAGAAGATTCAAAGAGAGTGAGGTGCCAGCTCCTTTCATTCAGTCAGTAGCTTCAAACATTTCTGGTATATGAATAACATGTTTTTCAATGGCAAAAATCAATGAATATTGTAAATGCACAAACAGTAATTTCTCCGCATTGCAAGGTGCAATTCTGAAATTTTTTGCTTTTTCCTGCTCCTCTTAGCATGATAAAGAAGATTCAAAGAGAGTGAGATGCCAGCTCCTTTCATTCAGTCAGTAGCTTCAATCATTTCTGGACGTTTTTCAATGGCAAAAATCAATGAATATTGTAAATGCACAAACAGTAATTTCTCCGCATTGCAAGGTGCAATTCTGAAATTTTTTGCTTTTTCCTGCTCCTCTTAGCATGATAAAGAAGATTCAAAGAGAGTGAGATGCCAGCTCCTTTCATTCAGTCAGTAGCTTCAAACATTTCTGGTATATGAATAACATGATGTTTTTCAATGGCAAAAATCAATGAATATTGTAAATGCACAAACAGTAATTTCTCCGCATTGCAAGGTGCAAGTCTGAAATTTTTTGCTTTTTCCTGCTCCTCTTAGCATGATAAAGAAGATTCAAAGAGAGTGAGATGCCAGCTACTTTCATTCAGTCAGTAGCTTCAATCATTTCTGGACGTTTTTCAATGGTAAAAATCAATGAATATTGTAAATGCACAAACAGTAATTTCTCCACATTGCAAGGTGCAATTCTGAAATTTTTTGCTTTTTCCTGCTCCTCTTAGCATGATAAAGAAGATTCAAAGAGAGTGAGATGCCAGCTCCTTTCATTCAGTCAGTAGTTTCAAACATTTCTGGTATATGAATAACATGATGTTTTTCAATGGCAAAAATCAATGAATATTGTAAATGCACAAACAGTAATTTCTCCGCATTGCAAGGTGCAATTCTGAAATTTTTTGCTTTTTCCTGCTCCTCTTAGCATGATAAAGAAGATTCAAAGAGAGTGAGATGCCAGCTCCTTTCATTCAGTCAGTAGCTTCAAACATTTCTGGTATATGAATAACATGAAGTTTTTCAATGGCAAAAATCAATGAATATTGTAAATGCACAAACAGTAATTTCTCCGCATTGCAAGGTGCAATTCTGAAATTTTTTGCTTTTTCCTGCTCCTCTTAGCATGATAAAGAAGATTCAAAGAGAGTGAGATGCCAGCTCCTTTCATTCAGTCAGTAGCTTCAATCATTTCTGGACGTTTTTCAATGGCAAAAATCAATGAATATTGTAAATGCACAAACAGTAATTTCTCCGCATTGCAAGGTGCAATTCTGAAATTTTTTGCTTTTTCCTGCTCCTCTTAGCATGATAAAGAAGATTCAAAGAGAGTGAGATGTCAGCTCCTTTCATTCAGTCAGTAGCTTCAAACATTTCTGGTATATGAATAACATGATGTTTTTCAATGGCAAAAATCAATGAATATTGTAAATGCACAAACAGTAATTTCTCCGCATTGCAAGGTGCAATTCTGAAATTTTTTGCTTTTTCCTGCTCCTCTTAGCATGATAAAGAAGATTCAAAGAGAGTGAGATGCCAGTTCCTTTCATTCAGTCAGTAGCTTCAATCATTTCTGGACATTTTTCAATGGCAAAAATCAATGAATATTGTAAATGCACAAACAGTAATTTCTCCGCATTGCAAGGTGCAATTCTGAAATTTTTTGCTTTTTCCTGCTCCTCTTAGCATGATAAAGAAGATTCAAAGAGAGTGAGATGCCAGCTCCTTTCGTTCAGTCAGTAGCTTCAA